>NC_137890.1:108484869-109684869 GCF_963455335.1 Martes martes | reverse complement strand
GTGGTAAGCAAAAAGTGTCTAACGAACAGGATTAACGATACTAATAATGTGAAAAGACAGCAAAGCTGGCATTCCAGAGGCAGGATTAAACAAGTGTTAATGGTATGGGCCCAAGAGGCAACCTGTGGGCTCAAACCTCAGCTTTGCCACAAGAGTTGCATAAAGTTGGACAAGTTTAACTAACACCGGTAAATTCCCTTTCTGCTTTTTAACCAGAAAACAGACCAACCTACAGACTTGGCGGCTTGGCTGTGAGGAGTAGAGATGATACGTGTGAAGTACTCAACAGTGTGGAGCCCTCAAGATAGTGTTTAGTAAAGGGTAATGAGATTAGGAATGGTGGGCAGAAAAAATGGTCTTCATTAAGAAGAGCTAATGCTTACTGAATGCTTTTGGCGTGGGATCCTACTGCCTAAGTTATCTCATTTAATTTCCACATCAACCCCTATAAGGCCATATGCAGGACCAAAGTCTAGAGGTGGGCAATGTCCACTCTGGCTCCAAGAATTCATTGTAAAGGACGCATAGGAGTTGAACCGGAAGACAGTCAATGTGTGATGGCAAGCTGGGCGGGGACCTGGTTCAACACTGGGAAATCAAACAAACAAGCAGTGGGGTAAGAGGGTTTTACCAGTGGTTTTAAAGAAGTCATGCATTATCACCAAACATACGCTGCAGCAAACGGTTAGATAAGAGGATGCTGAGTTCAAGCACCTGTGTCATAAGAAGTAGACCTGAAAGCTGCCTCACACAGGGCATCTCTCAGGCCGCTAACCTGAAGAGCTAGAAGCTTAGGGAAGATCTGCTCACTGGATCTTCTGAAGTAAGCAAGCAAATTAATAAATGGGCCTGTTTTCACATATACAAACTTAATGGAGCAGGGAGATGAATTCTGCTCATCAAATAATTATTTTGTTAATATGTCAATTTGAACAGTTTCTAAATTACCGTTTTCAAATTAATCGTCTAACCGCATCTCACCAAGGCCAAGGTCAACAACATGTGACGTAGAGGTCAGCACAACATGATATTGCATTCCCTTGCCCGTTGTGTCAATAGTTCAGGGAGGCATTGTCAGCCTGGGGGGCCCTGGGATCTCCTCCCCTTCCTCCAGCAGTTCAAGGCAGGAACTCCTATCTGCCGAAGGTTTGACAGCAGCCGCCTGAAGAAGTCCCATATTTCTTCTAAGTAGCCGCCCCCCCACCAGAAATTCAGCCTTTTCAGTGTGTGGGTGGTTTCTGCTTTTGTTTGTGGGTGGTTCTTTCATTGTGCAAAAGGGTTTCTTCAGTGTTTTCTTCTTGATTCAGGAATTACCAAGAGTGGTGGCCTGTTTCATTGTGACATTTTTCAGTTATACATTGTTACATTCCCAAAGCCAGTTAGGCAAGGTGTCCTGGGGAAATCAAAATTTATTATTGCCATTATGAAAGTCTGAAATTAAGACCACCTTGCAAAACAACTGAATTATAAATGTGGTATGTCGTCTTGTTACCCAATCAATTGGCCAGTAACACGAGGCGGTTATTAGATTGTGCCGTGCGAGGGTAACTTCCTCCTCCTAATGTGATGGAATTAATTCATACAACCTGATAACAAGGCCATTACAATGCGAACAATGGTTTGAAAGTGGCTTGCGTGGAACAGCCAGACACCATTGAACATTTCAGATCAAAGGTCTATTGAACAGAAAGAACAAATAGAATCAATTTCTTGAACTGTTTCTGCATTTCCAAACTTGCAACATTATACCACAGAATGTGACTTAATGAAGGACAGATGAGAAGACCAGAGAAAACTAGTTCTAATGCAACAATGAAAATTAATGTAGTACTTCGGATTTTTTTTTTCCCCTATGAAAACAAACTTGTTATTAAAGACAGCTTTGTATGGCTAAAATTCTGGACTTTGAAGCCAGCCAGGGCTTAGATAACTCATTTAGTTACAGATAACAAGGAGTAGAGAGATGCATTTGCCACTTTTCACCAAGGCTGCAAAGTTGCATGGTATAGAATTTATTTGTTTATAAACAGCAGAGTACTTAACGAAGTAAAGCGTTCATCTAACTGACATAGATAACAAAAGATGCATAGAACATTTTACATAAAATCTGAGATTAAAAGTTAAACAGTGATCATGATAAAATGCATAGTGACTATGTTGAAAAAACTACTTTTCTAAAAAGGTCATTTATACTAAAGGTTCTTCCTTAATAAAAATGTAATCTGAGAGTTGCTAGAATTCCAGAAAAAAAGTACAAAATATATTTATTCATTGAAAAAATTTAAACTCCTACAATGAGCCAGACTTTGTCCTAGGTTCTTTGGAATTACCAGGAAATAAGTTAGCAATAAATAGAGAGGAAATTATTAAGTGGATAAAATTTTATAGGAATAAAATATGGAAATGGGATGTTTAGAAATGATCAGCACTTAATAATAGATGAATGAATTAAATGTATTAAATTGAATTAAAACGAATTAAAAAGTAGTTTTAAAAATAACTAAGATGAGAAGAGAAAATTTATAAAGCTAAAGATTATACAAATAAAATATTAACCAGCATTTTGAAATATTTAATCTTTTTTTTTAAGATTTTACTTATTTATTCAACAGACAGAGATCACAAGTAGGCAGAGAGGCAGGCAGAGAGAGAGGGGGAAGCAGGCTCCCCGCCAAGCAGAGAGCCCGATGCAGGGCCCAATCCCAGGACCCTGAGACCATGACCCAAGCCAAAGGCAGAGGCCCAACCCACTGAGCCACCCAGGCACCCCGAAATATTTAATCATTTAAAAAAGTCATGTAATTTGCTGCCTTAGGACATGCATCATGAATTTTTATTTGTAATAATCTCACCTAATTAATAAGTAGCTCTTTTATACATTTATTATTAAGACTCAGTTATGGCAAAACTTTTATACTGTAAAATAAAGCAGTTATTAGCAATTACTACCAAATACAACCATCAAATAATCCAGAAATATGTATTAGGTTCTGTTTAGAATTTGTTGCCTTATTTTCATCTTTTTGGTTCATCATTTATTTTACAAAAGTATCCCAACCTAATTACTTTCATTATTGCAAGTCAATAACTTAAAGACAAAAGAATCAGTGTAGCAATATTTTAAGTGGAGATATTTAAAAATAACACTGGCTCTACAAATAGAGTGATCTTGTAGACAAAACAGAATAATTTCTTTAACCAAATCTATAAGTTAAAAAAGTCATTGAAAAAAAAAAGAAAAAAAAAGTCATTGAAACACACAAGAACAATGAAATGATACACAGCACAAAATCTAGACAAAGTACTTCAACACATGAAATAAAAACAATTGACATTATCTTTCCATTGTCAACTTTAAAAATCACAATGTGCAAAACAAAAAGAAATTACTTTAGATATGGCTAAGTTTAAATTTTTAAAAAAGTAGCCTATTAAAAGCCAGAATCAGGACTGCTCATGCATTTAAATATTAACACTTTTATATTTTATTTAAGTATATATTACAGAATATATTATAAAATTTATAAGTATTATAAAATATATATTTATATAAATATATTAATATTAGTACTTATCTTTAATTACTACTTTTCTACTGAAACACTCGTAAAAATACAAAAAAGAGCAAGTCTTGTAGTACTGGAAATTGAGGATGTTAGTCTGTCAGAGATTGGTAATAATTCTCTTTAAATACTTTACAGTTCATCTGGATTGAGATTAAATACTTTACAGTTCATCTGGATTGAGATTAGCGGTGAATTCTGAATCCAGAATGCTGGATCTTTTAAGCAGAATAATATAGAAAAGGAAAGGGTGGACATTAAGAAAATCCCTGCTGACTCTTCCCTAATATGGTTTGGCCTGCACTATTCCCTGTAAAGTCTTGTGATCGTCAGACCTGTGTCTCCTGAAAGGGAGCTGTTTCCTGGGGCCACGAGAACTATTCACATCCTTCTCCCACCCATCTCCTCCTTCCTGCCACCGTCAGTTTTGAGGGAGCCAAAAGATCTAGCACAAGATTTCACTAGAAGAGCAAAATCAACAATGACAGCAAATTAAAAGGAACTCACGAAATGGTTTATTGTTTTAGAGGATTAAAGATTTATGCCCACATTCGGGGAAAAAAGAACCAACAACTTTTTCTGAAATTCTTACAAATAAATCCATCTCCTTATAATTAGCAGAACATAGACAAGGATAACTGACATTGATTTCCCTTCAACTGAGAGGTGGGAGAGAGTGAATGTGTCAGCACTCAAGCAGAACTGAAGGTGTAAAAAACTATAAGAATAAGATATAAAAACCTGAGTCTTGTCAAGAGAGTCTGCAAGCTGGAAGAAGGGAACAAGGCTTAAAGAATACGGGGGACGATATCTGTGGAAAAAAAGTATTCTGAAAATGCAACCTGTAAGTATGTACCCTGGGTTACCTTTTTAGTAAGAAAAAAGTTGGAATTTATATGGCTGGAAATGGGAGATAAAGGGCTGCTTACACAGGGATGTGCAGATGGCTGCCAGAAGACAGAAAACACGGCAGCGAGACCCTAAGCAAGACACCAAAATTAAAATCTTCACTAGATGCAGGAAAGATCAGAACTTATATGCAACAAGTTCTATCAACAATGGAGAGAAACACCCTGTGATCTGGAATACAGAGAAATGAGACAAAGAGAGAAATTTTGACATAAAAATGATACATATGAAAAATAGATAGGAAGGGGCGATTTCACGGAAAGGATATACTGAAGATGAAAAAATACAACTTGATGGGATCATCAGTCACATGAAATTAATAAAAAGTGAGCTTTTGAGCTCAAACTCTTTTTGAATGTGCATTAAAATATTCTGAATGTGACTAGCAAAGTAGTGCAAAAATCAGTAAGTTTTTTTAAATTTCTAGAATAAAGATATGAACAGGGAGGTAAAATGGGTTATTTATAAAGAACAAAATCAGATTGTTTTATACTATACTAAAACCTGAAGACAATAGAGCAATACTGAGATAATTTTGAAAAAATAAAGCTAACAAAGAGATTTGCTCTTCCAGTAACTGTAATAAATTACGTGGTTACAATAATGAAAGCAGTAATATTGGGTGCAATGTCAAAGAAATTGAATTAGTATCTGAAATACACTTATTAATAAAAGAAGATAATGTATGATAAAAGATAAGCATCATAAAACCATAGAGAATGATGCATTAGTCACAAAAGTACATTATTGCTTGTTTGACTAGTTGGGTCACTCCATACCAAAATAAATTATGAATGAATTAAATAGCACCAATGGATCAAAATGTTAAATGTCTAAAAATATTGAAATCTTTTCAAAAATAGGCAATACAGGGCGCCTGGGTGGCTCAGTGGGTTAAAGCCTCTGCCTTCGGCTCAGGTCATGATCCCAGGGTCCTGGGATCGAGCCCCGCATCAGGCTCTCTGCTCAGCGGGGAGACTGCTTCCTCCTCTGCCTGTCTCTCTGTCTACTTGTGATCACTGTCTGTCAAATAAATAAATAAAAATCTTTACCAAAAAAAAAAAAAAAAGGCAATACAGATAAAAAGGAACTGATCTCAAGGTAGGTAAGGATTTTACTTTAAAACGTAAATGCAAAGGAAATCATATCCAAAGCAAAACAGAAATGTCTACACAACGTTGAAATCTGAGTTGGTCCTAATTTAGTCTTTAAATGCCATTTTTTTCCTACTTCACTCTTAAGGTAAATATTTGTTCTCTTCTTGGTATCTTCTACATTACTCGATGATAACATATCCATATTTTACTTTAATTAACTTGGTTGTCAAATGTACATTCGCATAGATTCAACAACCATCTCACTCATCTAATAATATGAAAACCAAGCTTGCCATTCTATTGCTAATTTAGAGGTCACTTATTTAATCACATTTTTGAATCTAGATTGTGAGATATAGAATATATGCACACACATATAACAAATACTATATATAGATTCACGCATACATATCTGCACTAAGAGTTTTTACCTGATTGGCATTACATTTGTTTGAAAGAAAAAAATTACTGGTTTGTACAAGATGCAAAAAAATCTTTTACTCCTTCTGTTCCAATTCACAGCCTTATACAAAACTATTTGCCATTCTTTTCTAACATAGGACTCATTTTGTTTTTTCACATTCTTGGGAATTCCAATCAGTTTAATTGTTTGACAGAATTTTCCTGCCTTTCCTCTGAAGGTGTAGATTTTTCAAGTGCCAGCAACACATACTAGAATATTTCCCAGGAGTGGCAGCTAATTGCAACTTGGTTTACTGGGACTTTTGTTTGAGGGCCTTTTTGTTTGTGTTTTATACCACTACACTCTACATTAGAAAAATAGGACTTAAAACTGATGCTTTCAAAGAAAAAAAAAACCCACTACACTCTGTAAAATTACTTTGCCTTGATGGCTACATACATAGAGTTGAATTGCAATCATTTTTCACTGACATTAGTTGGTACTTTTGCTAAAATTAAAGTAGTTTTTACTTGTTGTAACAATTCTAGAGCATTAAAAAATGAGGTTTATGCCTCATTCTAAAAATATAGATGGCTTTTTTTCCCAAGGAAAATGTGTTCTTTTTGCTATTGAACCATTTATATTGACGGCCCTCATCTCTTTTTCCATCTCATCTAATATTATCTCTTTACTATATACCCCAAAAGGATATCACTCATACAGCTGGAGAGGAAAACAATCATAATTTCCCATGCTAAATACGTATATTCCAGAAAACAATTGGTTTTTCAACAAAACCACTCTAAGGTATGTTTTCTCAGCAGATCATTTCCTGACAGTATAATAATATTGGGCACGACATGTACGCAACTTTATACCTTAACAGATGGTATCGAAATTTCTATAACTAGCACACACACTTATTTGATGATGTAAAACATATATTCATTGACCGTTGTAAAAAGGAATCACCTATTACCAGTCAGTTACTAAACGCAAGCATTTTCCTACCCTTACTTCAGTTTTGTCATCCTCTGAAAGCATTTCACTCTGAAAGTTGACCTTAAGTTCTCATAGCTCCTGTATCTGACTTGGGCTTAAATAATTCTGGATGGAAATTTTCTAAGTTCTCAACATTTCTGAACTAATTTTAAAAACATAAGAGTAGGGGGGCGCCTGGGTGGCTCAGTGGGTTAAAGCCTCTGCCTTCGGCTCCGGTCATGATCCCAGGGTCCTGGGATCAAGCCCCGCATGGGCTCTCTGCTCAGCGGGGAGCCTGCTTCCTCCTCTCTCTCTGCCTGCCTCTGCCTACTTGTGATCTCCATCTGTCAAATAAATAAATAAATCTTTAAAAAAACAAAACAAAACATAAGAGTAGGTATGCAGCTTGACATAAGTTTTGAAAAACTTGAATTCCAGTTTCACACTCAACAGTGTTTATTAAAGGAGCTGAATGGTTCTTTTAAATGAATCATTATGTTACCATCAATTACACGTACACAATAAATTATGTTAAATGTGCTTTTATCTCTGGAATGGCTTGATGAAATTTTGTTTCATTTAAATAACAACAACAACCCTTTATTCAGACTGAGCAGGTGGTATCAGGTGATTCGTGGAGGGATCTAGTTGTGCTAGGGTCTAGTACTGGTTAACTGTGTATATCACAACTCTCTCAGCGGGTAGGGGGCGGTTCTACATCTGTGCTTTGTTGACTCTGGACTCCTTTAGTCGCACGAAATGAAGACAGTCCTGACATATGTTAGGTAGGAGATTTAAAGGCCAGCATGTGGTTGGCCATACCTATTTCAGAGAGAGGCTATTCCCTCAACATGGAACTTGGAGTGAGGACAGTGTAGACCCCAACAGCAGAACTTTGTTCCTAAAGAGTAACTTACCCTATCTTGGCTAATAAAGGAAACATCAGTTTAATTATGGTAAATCAAAACGAGGATGATATTTTGTCCTTTGTATCCTTCCATTAAAATTTTCTTCATTAAATTATTATATCCCTTTTGTTCGAGAAATAAGAGTGAATACTGAGCAAAGTTTATGAAAAAAAAATGAAAGATAAGGATTTTGTCCATAAAGTGGAAACCCTATGTTAAATAATACAAATAGTCCCTCTAATATCTCTCCACCTCTGATAGAAATCATAGAAAATGATTACATTCTCAGAAATATTTCCCCTTTAATAAGTAAATTTAACAAATCCTATGGTAAGTGAACAAAGTAAGTAATAAACATGAATTAGCAATCACAGATCTATAACATTTCCAAATCGTATCTTTTGTAAAATGATCTAATTCCTTAAAATGGCAACTGCTGACCACATTCAGTATGCCCTATTTTGTGTTCCAGAAAAGTTAGTAGAATTCATCAATAGCAAGTAAGTATAATCCAAGTATTAGTTCCTTTCTTAGATCTTGTGTTTGAAAATATCTCAGCTACTTTCTCCAATCAAAGACATTTTCATGATTTGATTTGTATTACACTGGAAAAAATAATTTTGCTTGGCTTTAGAAGATAAAGTAACATGTGTTATCAAATGGCATTTTATATGGGGTGGGAAATTGATTTAAAATAAACTGTGAAAAAAATAAAATAAAATAAAATAAACTGTGAAACAAGGGACATAATAGGAATAAATGGGAAATAGTTGAGTGTTACTCAATTTCTTAAAAATAAATTAGACATATTTGAAAACTGACTTTTTCCAAGATTCTGGAGTTCTACTCAATACTGTGAAAAAGTAATAACTGAACACACAACTTCTAAAATAACTATGATAAAAGTATCATTTAAAACCTAGGCCTTGATGTAATTGAATAATTTTATCTCTGGTTTTTCATCAGTTTCTCTTCCTGAATTTAACCTAACACAGATTTAGAAATAATAATCCTTATTGAAATTTTAAAATTTAATTTAATTAAATAATTCAAATAAAATTTTAATCTAAGACATAGTAGTCATAGTATCATGCAGCTTTAATATGAATATACTATGCTTGTCTTTGGGTTTAATTATTTAAAAAAAAAACAAACAAACAAACTCCGGAAAGAAATGAATGAATTAAACATATTAAACATTTTTGAAATAAACACATTTTGGGAAGAAATAAAGAAACTAAAAATCATATTGATGAAGGCAGTTAAGGGAAATGCATGTTTACCATACACAGATAAATATCTTCTGAAAAGCCTCAGGAATAATAACAGCACTTTCTATGTGGACGTTTTTCAAGATTAAAGAAATTGTTAGAATCTTTAATTCTAAAATCCAAAGCGATGTGGTCTTTATGTTTTTCTTCACTAATGGTTTTTAACATGGAGGGTCATTTTCCACCTTTAGGAACATATAAAAAATTGTCATGTGCAATGAAAATATGACAAGAATCATTTTCTTAGGTCATTTGTAAGCTTTTCCATCAGCAGCACAGAAATCAAATTTCTTTTCTTTCTCCCAGAAAGTCTTGAGGTGCCAAAACTTTTTGGCTATATTTAGATTTCCCAACTGTAGCTCTATCTGCTTTTAGGTCTTAGAGCTCAGTTTTTAGGTTAGAACTTTTACAGTTCCTGGCCTAACAGTGACCTGTGACAACCCTGGATCCTGTTGGTCCAGACTATTTTAAAAACTAGTATAGACATAAAAACCCTCTGATTTTTTAAGAAGCCAAGAAAGATACTGTCTTGAAGACGCTGAACATGCTGTTCCATGAGCATTTGCTGTCATTTTTTCCCTTGTAACTTTTCAAGCCAAATTATGTTGCCTCCACCTAATGTTGCAAAAACTTTGGGTGAAAGCCCAAAGTGATTCTAAGACTCTGGTATGGTTCTGTGTAACCTGGCATCTTTCCTGGAAGTTAACTTTGTTAGGCATCTATTTCTATAAACAAACTATGTAATAGAAAAGACACATGACCAGATGAAATGCCACTACCTACATTGGCTCCACAAGCCTGTAAGGAGCCAGTGCTTGGTCATTAATCATTAGACACTGACACTGTGAACTGTGGTCCCATAACCTTTAAAAGGCCTTTTATACAGAGTTGAAATTGGCTTTCAACTGTGTCATCATTTTTCATGAAAATCAAGCTATTTAATTTTATTGGTAGACATATTACTTGTATTGATCAGCTATTGCTCTGTAACAAAGTAGGCCAAAATTTAATGGCTTAAACCAAGTATTTATTTTTTTACAGTCAGGAATCTGGGTCACACTTGGATATTCTCATATAACAATGCAACCACAAGTCCTCAATCTACAGTACCAGGCCATAAGCATATTTCTGGATGCCTTTTGTACACCAGGGTGGTTACCCATAACTTAGCAGTACCTGTGGCAAGTCCAGACTATGGGGGAACTCTTCTTGACTTGGGTCCTTATGACAGAAAATTTAGTGAAGAATTAGAGTATCACGTGCTATGGAGTTTGTGGCAAGGCCAAATATGTGTTTGTGGCAGGGTCAAATATGGGCTCCTGGGTTCTGAAGGCTGTACCTCCTCTAGTAAATAAATCATCACCTTTGTTAAGTCACTCCTGGACTATTATTGGGTTGGAATAGAGACTGAGCCCTTTATCATAGTATATCAAGTTACTATGTAACTTTAGCTTCCCATGATGAGTTGGGGAAGGCCAAATCCACAGAAATGTAGTTTTGGGCAGCAACCCATGGATGGAAATGCTGTATTCAGAATTTGGTCCAAGCAGGTCCAGGATGCCTACGTAAGTTTCATGAACATATGGCCGAAACTTCTATTTTATCTATCACTGTTTTACCAGAGCCTCCCGCTAAGACTCCACCTCTGGCTTCTTGGGGTTTTTCAAAGCCGGCTGATAAAAGATAAAAAACTGAAGCCTGATTCATGGGTGGCTCCAACATGCTGGAGGACATTAAAAAATGGACCGGAGGTACACCAAAGGCCTACTCTGGGGTCACCATGGAAGACAGTGGTGAAGAGAAATCCCCAGGAAGAAATAGAAGCAATAAACTTGAGTTGTAGAGAGGAGGGTAGCCTAAGGTAAGGATATAGACTGGTTTCTAGAAAGTGGAGAATGTTTTTGCTGGTCAGTCAGAGGCCTAGAACGAGATGGTCTGGAAGACTAGAGACAACCAAGTCTGGCAAACATCAGTAGACTCATGGGAGTGAGCACAGAGCACGCAGATCTTTGTGTTTCATCTTTAATGTCTTAATGTCTACCGGAGTGAGCCAGTGTACCGGGTGATTTAATCAAAGTTTCTTTCAACCTCTGTCTTTAGCAACTCAGAACTTGTGAAATGGGCTCATGATGAATGGAGTGGCCATGGTGGCAGAGATGGAGACTGTGCACTCATCCATACAGAATGCCAACCTTTCCCCAATACCGATGTAATTCCCACCACTTCTGCCTGCTCAGTCTTCTAGCAGCAGAGGCAGGCACTGAGCCCTTCAAGAAGACCAGCCAGGTGTGCCTAATAGCAAATTGACTACAACATACCTTTCCCACCCTTGGGAAACAGGGATTCATTCTCACTGGAATCGGCATCAGCTCTGCATATGGGTTTGCCTTGTCTGTCTATGATGCCTCTTCCTGCCCCAATAGTCTATAATTTTAAGAATGCCCAACTTTACAACAGATGATTATTCACAAAATTGTCTCAAACCAAGAAAGTGAAGCAAGTACAATGCTGGACACATGATCCTGGGATCCACTGGTCTTAGTAAATAACCCATTAGCAGACATAATCAACCTAATAAAATAATGACTCCAATTAAGATAGTAGCTTGGGGAAAGGACTATTTGATTGGGGTGCCATATTCCAAGCACAGTATAGATAGTGATATATATCTATCAGTATCTATATCACAGATATAGATACTGATAAATATCTGAAACATGTCCCAGTGTCCCCAGTAGCCAGACTACATGGATCTAAGGACCAAGAGGTAGAAGTAGGTGTTGCTCCTGCTAGTAACCCATTGGCAGCATCTACACTTCTAGGTTCTTCAACTTTGGATGAATTAAAAATTCTTGTTTGTGGGATGGGAGATAGATTTATTTCTACCAGGGATTAGTTATGGTATCACTGAACTTAAAGCTATAGCCACTGGTTGGTAACTATGGATACTAAAGATGTTCACCAGCAGGCAAAACAAATAGCTACTCTACTCAGGGATAATTGGCCCTAATTATAATGAGGAGGTCAGGCAACTTCTGCACAATGGGACCAGGAGAAATGATTGAGGAACTCAGGAGATTCACTGTTTTGTATCTAGGTGCTTCCAGGCATAGTGAAAGCATTGAACTTTCTAGTTCAGTGAACAGAGTCTGGCAATGTCAAAAAATTAAGAATTCAGGGCTGTCAGGTATGAAGGTCTGATTTAACTCATGAGGCAAACACAACTAACAGATCTGACTGATACTGAGAAAAATCTAGAATGAGTTGATGATGAACATCAAATATGGTCTCAGACACAGTTGCAGTAGAAGAATGTAGTTTTTCCACTAAAACTTTTTTTTTTTTTTTAATCAGCTTTCTTGTAGAAAATGGAACCCAGCCACCATCTTGAAGACTCTACTCTTGCCTTTACTGTGACACCACCTAGGCTTCAAATCCCTTTGTATTAACTACATCTTGCCTCAAGCATTGCTACTTATCTGCCACTTTCCCCCATGAATATTCAGAGTCAGAGGAGTAGAGCACATGAAGGAGTCTTCTCGGAATACCCATACATGTGCAACCTAAAAATCAAGAAGATTTATCCCATCCCAGAGGCAACCATCACCAAAGCGGTAAGAAGATGATGGACAAATGCTTGGTCCTGTCAATCCTTGGGTGGAAAATTCCGACAGGCATCCTAGCTACTCTGTGAGCAACTCAGTAATGGCCCTGCATTGTCTTTTCTTCTTTCTCCATTTCACCCTTGCCAGTCCCAAATTCCTGCTTTCTGGGATTACCTCCTAAATAAACTAGTTGCAACACGATTCCTAGTCTCCAACTTTGCTATGACAGGGAACCCAGCCTAGTCAGAGGTCATATATGGCAAAACTATTTGCCTAAAAAGAATTCAAAACTAGCTTCCTCTGAAAGGAAAAGGATCACCCCTCCATTGAGATACAGATGTCGCTGTCATAAAATCTAGCATAAACAAATACACCATCAAATGCCCTGCCATAAAATGTAACATCTAGCAATTACATACTAAAGGATTTAAGGTGACATCATTCATTATAGTATATGAATGATCCTCCTGACTAAATGGGAATTTAGCTATAAAAGGTGCCAAAAAAGCAAATTTTATTGGAACAAATATTAACAACTTACGACTGCAACCTGGGGCATCCTGATCAAAGCTACTATCTCTATTATGGAGCCATTAGAAACCACCATAGGGATGTATCCAAGTCGATTAGAAGAACAATTTACTAGAAATTTTATTCTTATAGATGAAAGGGACAGGGGCACCATCATTATGGATTTTACTTTCTTTGTAAGGTGTACTGTTGGTGCTGCTTTTTTATACCCTCTTCCTAAATAGAGACAGAGTAAGGGTAAGGAATTGAGCAATCTTCCCAGGAAAGATGAGCAATGTTCTTCCATGAGTCAAATGAAATGTGAGGAAGGAAACATTTTAAGTGGCAAAAGAAGCTAGTAACAAGGGTAATACCAAGTATGCATTCACAGTGAAAATCTTAACAGAGAAACTTAAAATAAAACCCACAGTCTAACGTTTAAAAATAGGCACTTAGCAAGTTTTCTTGCAGAGGGTAATAGTCATTTAATATTATAATTCTCTAAATTTAGTGCAATAGCTCTTTGTTATCTGACTTTCCTGAATCATAAGGGGATTAATGATATAGGCAAATATCCACTAGAAACTGAATATTAACTATATTAACTATTAGATATCATCCCTGAGTATCTGGGATTAAACTTCAACTCTCCTCTTGGGGCAATTTTAACTCATTATCTCCTATACTCTTCAGAGACCTGTGATCTGTACATATATCCACTTTAAGGATGAGAATTTTCACTATGTATAAGGAGACATCCTACAGTTATTAGAAACTTAAAATATATACTAAAAATACAAAGGTAAACTTATTGCTTCTAATTAAGAATGTGTTAACGCACCGTGCTCCAGAAACAGCAGAATTTCTTAAATTACATTTTAACTCCTTTGTTTCTGGTAAAACATGCACTTTAGCTGAAAAATATTTGCCATTTAATTTGTAAATCCATGAAGAAAGACAAATTCATAAGTCTCTAAAGTCATTAAAAATTAATCAGGTTTCTTTAATATAGCAGTTGGATGACTGGGAAGAAATCTGGAGTTCTGTGAAGTCCTATACATTTTTCTCTTTCGACATTGTAAATTATGTTATTTCCGAAGTCAAACTCAGTGAGTGGTCACAAAAAAATTCATGCTGGGATCCTGATAAGGAATTTATAGCATCTCATATACATTCTTACCTAAGCAATACAATGTATCTTTAGATTCAGTAAATATTCCTAATATTTGACTATATATTTATTTGCTAACAGACATGAGTGTCTATAAAATTAATCAGTCAATAACAGCCAAGGGTATATTCCTTAGATAAGCCGTATATTAATATACTTTATGTTCAGGACAAAAGATACACAAGTGAGCCATTGCCTTCCCTGAATCCTTCGTTCTATGACAGAGAGAGAGGACTGTCATCAGATGATTGATATTTAGGGCCAGGGGACTTCACGTCTATATTTTACCACATAAAGCCCTCCTTCGAATACCTCGCCAGAGCGCCCAGCCAAAATCAAACCAGTGAAGTCAGTGCTGAAACATGAACTCGCCACCAGATGGCAGCAATGCTTTTATGAATAATGCAGCATTCTGTGCAGTCCATCTAAGATTTCCTATGTTAATAATAGAACAATCCTTACTTTAGTAAAAGGACAGATTTGTTCATAATGAAGTCAGCCATTTTTTTCATGTCACTGATTATATTTTGTGGGGTCTATTTGCCTTCTAGTATTTGGGTCCCCCAAAATATTTATTTTCTTACACATTAAACATCAAAGTGCTGTTGAATTTCATTTTGATATTGTGGTAGAAAATGCCTGTGGCTTGAAACAAATATTTTCCTTTCTGATGGACAAATAACATCTGTGGTTGTAAATGTTCCAGTGTAGCTGTCAAAAGAGAAGGGTTTCACATAATTTCCTGCCACCCTCATTGGTACATCCTACACATCAAAAGAGTATGTTCGTAACCTCCCTTTCTACGAATTGATTTCAAATCTACCACAGATCTCAAATATCAGAAGCTTGTCTTCTACTTGACGATGGGTGTTTGAATTTTGAAAAATGAAGGTTTGCTTAAATTCAAGTTAAAAAAAGAAACACAAAAACTATCCAGTATAATGCCCCCGCCCCCGCCCCCAATCAGTGCTTCTTTCCCTTTTGGAGCCATTTGCAGCAAATTTGTTGATTTTGCCACTAAAGTTTTTGGTTTGCACATGTTCACCAAGGAAGTCAGGCTGGTAGAATTTCCCCAATGTTGGAAATAAAATGTTAGGCAAATTGGTGGGACTAAAGCCAAGAATCTAATAGTGCTCTTCTAAAACAGAAATCCATCTAAACCCTTGATGTGAATGTTCCTTTCTTGGTCTTTATCTGATCTGTTAATCTGAAAACAGTTCAAAGGGCTCCCTTCCTGATTTCTCCCCACCATCAGGCATTTTGTTTCATTGTTTCACTTAGGTCATCTCTCAACATCCTGTTTTGTTAAGATAAAATTTAGAGCAGCCTCCTCTCTCCTTCAAATACCAAGAATCTTTCACTCTTCTGCAGTGTTTTATATTTTTTGCTTTTGAATATTTATTTTCTACTAAATTTTTAGTAACACATTTAACTCATATATTGAGAGATTCTATGCATAGATTCTACAAGTGGCCTCTCCAATTCTGTGTGAGTGCTGGCATTTTTCTTTCATCTTAAACTTAGTGGGTTCCCCCCCCACCCCTTCATGTTCATTTCAAACCTTTGTTTATGGATGCTTGCTTTGTTATTTTCTTATACTCCTTTAAACATTGCTCTGAGGTTGGAGAGTTGTGCTCAACACTGCCCAAATTTTTCTCCTGCTCAGTGGCTTGTGGCATATAAACACTGTGAATATATATGTATTTTTTCTCTTGTCTTCAGATCCAGCCTCATTACCTTATGTTTCTAAAAACTGAACGGCATTGGCTATTTATCTGCCAGTGATCCTAGGCTATCCAAAAGCACTCAATTTTATTTTACCCTGTGTCATCCTTATGGACAAGCTGTAAAATGTGATACCATTTACTGGCCCCATCTATTATGTACCAGCTTTGGGGATTAAATTGTTCCTTCTTCTGGAAGAAGCCTGTTCGCTATTTAAAAAAAAAAAAAAAATCATACTCGGCATGAAATAAACATGGCTGCTCTCTTTTAAAAATATAAAATAAGAGTTTTGAAACATGCATGAAAAGGGGATCCAGTGGCTTGAATGTTGTCTTGCCAGTATCAATGTAATATTTTCTGCACTTTACAAGATGAAAGTCACAAATGGAGAAACCATTACACTTGGTGATTCTAATTTCTCTTGAAATTCCCAGCTGGCTATGTTTGCTTTTGCTCAGGTGAGCATGCATGGCCTGAAGTCCCAGGTTTGATCCTGTGTAGCTCATTTAACCACACTCTGCTTCTGTGGACATGAAGAACTACACTGTCAGCCCACACATGGCTAGTGGTACCTGTGTGGTGGTGCCCATCACACAGGTACTACGGACACCTCAAGGAACAGAGTATGTTCTGTGAAAGGAGGGGGTTTACATCATGTCAATCAATGAAGAACAGCATGTTGCATTAAGCCTTGTGTCAAATCAAAATCCGAAATTTATTCCAAAAGAACAGCTCTTATCTTTGAGCAGACAGACAGAACCAGCAATTCCGGGAGACAATGTGAAGTGAGCTAACCAGTGATCTAACCTCATTAGGTCACATGCATCCATTCTTCCACTAAAATGTTAGCAGGATAAGAAACCAAATTAACATTTTCTTTTTTTTCCTCTAAGTTTTTATTTATTTTGTTTTGGAGTCTTAAAATCTTGGTTCCCTTGGCTGATTCGTACTAAAACTTCCTACCATGGCTATTGTTAAGCTTTACTGCCATCCTGTTGCATTCAGCTTTGATACTAGTTAAAAAGGAAAAGAATGCAACAAGATCGCATCTTGTCCTTCAGTAGCGGGTGGAGTAAAAGAGCTATGCAAATGGGTAAATACCCTCATAGACTCCTAAGCTTCCTGGGATCATCAGGAAACACACGTTTGTTACTGTTGCCTTTAATAACATACTCAGTTTCTCCGTATCTTATTTGGATACTTGAGATTGTATTTTTTTTCAGAGAGCTTTATTCCTCAAAAACTGAACCTTCGAAAGGACACTGGTCCTCAAGTCACCTGGTCTGAACAAATAGGCATGTTCCTTCCTTGAAGGATGTACTCTCCATCCATCAACCTGATTCTGTTTTTCCTTGCATCAGTCAGGCTCACGAGTTCCTTAGGTCTCACCTTGGATTCTCACAGACAATTTTATTTCCTGCCCCCAGGCTCTTTCCTTTCCTGTGAATGTTAGACACCCCTGACATTAATATTCCTAAATCAAAGTCTCAATTATAAAATTATATCACTCCATTCATCAAAATTCTTCTCTGCAATCCCACTGGCAAAAGTGAAGGCAAAATCATAAAGATAATCATATATCTTTCCTTCAATAAGAAAATCATTATTGTCCCGATATCTCAGTGGGGGAATAAAGAGAGTTACCACTATCTCGCTTTCATTTTTGAGCAGAGTTGCTGCACTTGTCTCTAGGTCCCCTTTTGCAAGTTGCCATCAATAACTTGGTAGAGACTTTCAGGGCAAAATACTTAAAGTATTTACTGGCATAAGACATTAATTAATTGACTTCTATTGATTAGATATTACATTAATTACACTATTTATAAGAATAGAATATTCAAAAATCATTTCTGTAAGGTTTGAGGACACATATTCTTAGTTACAAAATAAATAAAAAGATTTTCACTCAGTGTATTAAATACTAGTCTATTGGTTAAATTCACAAGGCAGTACAAAGAAGAGAAGAGGAGCGGAAACCCTGAATTGTGTCTTACACATATCAATCTCTCCTGTCCAGATCCCCCCAAAATCTGCATCTGGAATTTCCCTCAAAGCTTTGTGAGAGGACAGGGTTAATAGATGAATAATAATACCTGGTTGCATTTATATTAAAATCGACCTTTTGGAGTTGCCTTCAAACACAGATTGCCTTAACATTAACACAGATGGGAGACAGGTGAGGGAACTGTTATCTCTTACTTCCTTGTTGTGAAAAACTCTAAGTTGGAGGAAGGGACCCTGCCCTGGGTTTTACATACAGTTAAAACTGACATAGCCAAACTGGAAGCCGTGTCCCCAGACTTGTGTGCTCTCCCCACTGCACCTTCTTAATAATAGATGAATACCTAATAGGTAGATAAAATGATTGGGGACAAGCTAGGAAGGAAAACAAAAACAAAACCAAAAAAGACTGTATTAGACATTAATGCTGCTCTTACTCTGGTTTATTTTTAATGCCATGCCTTTTAAGACACTGTGAGTAATTCTCTAAAGTGAAACCAGCTTTACTCGAAATCTAATGCATATATGAATGTGGAAGAATCATCCTTTTGCATTTAGTCTAACTACAAGCATTGAAAAATGAAAGAGAAAATTGGTAAAAGCTCAGATTTATTTTAAACCACCACTTTTAACAGAAGGAAATGGATAAAAGCAAAATACCAGTAGTTTTCCTCTTGGCTTAAAATGATATTTTCCAAGATGTTATTAAATTATCTTCGCATTAATAAACTTAAGGAGTACTTAAACATTTCAAGCTAAGACATACTCAGATCAGGAAGAGCAATCAAATTATGTTTAAATGTAAAGCATATCCATGGAAAATACTACATGAATATGTTTAATATACATTATAGCCAGAAGACCCCAACCAAAGTCAGAAAAGTAATACAAGTAATGATAAATCTACTCTGAGATTTGCTTTACTTTTAGGGACAGAACCTGTTCCCCTGAGATATATTTACATACTAAAAAGGGAATCTCAAATCCAGGAAATTCAGCCATGATTTTTGTCGAGGTTATAAATTGGTGCCAGGGAAAGAAAACAGACTTTCATCTAGTTGAGTCATTTAACTGCCTTTTTTCTGCCTTTCAAGCAGGCAATTGATATAGTTCTGACCAGCCATAATTCATTAATAGTAGAATTATCTTATTTAAAGCACATAATCTACAAATGAGTCTGCTGCATGCCCATGGGTAAAATTTTAAGTTTTATTTGAAAGGAAACTCAGGAAAACTGAGGCCTAGTCACTGTCTCACTGTGAGAAACAGTAAATCTTTAGGGTATAAATGACTTCACTATCTTAAATAATCATCTCCCATCATATAGGTTGCAATGAAAAGGACCAAGGAAACAGATAGTATGTTTCTTATTCTTTACCCCTGTTTATGAAAGGGAATAGAGTGGACATTCTGGAAATCATCTTGGAGGACAGAGCCTATATTGTGAACACAATATCCTAAGGTTCTCTGACAGTGAACTCTTTTTTCAGCTGACAGAATGCCAGCCTAGCCTTAGCAATAACCACTGAACGAGTTGAAAGGAGTCCAGTCCTTCGGTGCAATGACTACGGAGCAGTATGCCACATAGTCTCTTCCTTTGTGTTCTCTCTGAGGAGACAAAACTCATTTACAGAGTAAAGAACATGTATGCACTAAGCTAAACGGCCTGGGATGCCTTACAGTGCTTGGGACCGTCCTCTATTTAAAAGGGGGTAGCTCCTTGGAGGTGGCCAATGTTTTTGACATGGAGCATCTATGGATTTGGTCTTCATGTCATGAACTCCCTTCCCCTGACTTTGAAAAATATTTAACTTGGAGAGAGCCTTTTTTTTTGAAGGAAGGAAGGAAACCTGAGTGAAAATGTTGGAGTGCCTGGGTGGCTCAGGGGGTTAAGCCTCTGCCTTCCACTCAGGTCATGATCTCAGGGTCCTCGGATCGAACCCCACATCAGGCTCCCTGCTCAGCGGGGAGCCTGCTTCCCCCTCTTTCTCTGTCTGCCTCTCTGCCTACTCGTGATCTCTCTCTCTCTGTCAAATAAATTAAAAAAAAAATCTTTAAAAAAAAGAAAAGAAAAGAAAATGTTCCTTACACTTTGAAACAGGAAGATATTAATGGTTAGAAAAATTTACTTATTGTTTTAAATCCCCTTGCAGCCATTTGCTCAGTTGAACTCCCCCCTGAGCCGCTTTATAAATGCGGCCATATCCGCGAGGAAGGAGAAGGTGACGGGGCACCACATGTGTCACAGACGCCGCCCGACAATACTGCCATCCTGTAACACGGTTTTATTTAGTTATTACAACTATCTCTCTGTAAATGACATTTAGGATTATTTAAGATTATGTTGTAATCCTTTTAATCCTCAGTGCTTTAAATTTCAGGCTAAACACCAAAGAGCAAACTAGCACTTAGCAGGAATGTTTAAAACATGTGATTTGAACATAAATCTTTTTATTCACTCTTTCCCTGATGAAGACCTCGCGCTGCTCTCAAGTTAACTAAGAAAACTGGTACCACAGTTCATTACAAATCACGTGGTTGCTAAATGCTTTCTCAAGCTACATCAAACTTGTGATGGTCCTTGACAATTATGCTAAACGCAGAATTAAACGAAGGTTAGCAGCAATGAACATTTACTGATATAATTTAGAATTTGCGTGACCTTTTTACAAGTACAAAATGTCTCTCTGGGTTTGTGTGTATGCGTATGGAAATGGTCATTCTCTTTCCTAAGGCGAGCTGTTATACACCGGTATATACATGGACACACATACATTATATCACAGTCATACCTTTGAAACACATGTTAGGACTTGTCTATACATGCTTTATTATAGAAGCTGCTAATGACTTTTAAATATATATGTATTTTTAATATAATAATAATAATTTAATAATAAATGATATACATATATATCATTTATTATTAAGAAGTACCAATTAGGCCAAAGAGTTTTCTGTTATAAAACAAGCAGATGTTCTTGAATTCAGTCAGCAAGAATCATTCTGACTTACTGAGAGTTGCTGAATACCAAACCTTAAAACTGAATTAATACTGCCACTGTTATGTTACCATGGACCAATCAAGTAAGATTGAACCTACATCAAGGGTTTAGTAAAGCCTTCGACTATGAAGGATATTTGGGTTTTAATACAAAAAGAAAATGAACAACTCAAATGTCCCAATGGCATATACAAATGAACGAGACAAATGAAATCTTTCCATTGTGTGTGTGTGTGTCACAGATGTGTGCTTCCGAGTCTTCCAGGCACATAATTTTTTATTTGTTTTCCTATTCGTGTTAAGTTCGACTTCTCTACAGATGTTGTAATTAGGTGGCTTATAATTGCTAGTCCATCAACTTTTTAAAGACAGATTTCAAATTTTAAATTATTTCTAATTTTGCTCTTCTTTGATTTTTCTTGAACCAAAAATCTCAATAGTCATTTGCTATCTGTAATCTATAATTCATAGGCTGAGATTGAACACCAAGCCTAATTCAAACTTGGAATTTTAAAGCTATTTCTGATGTAGCACATGGTCTTTTTCAGTCAGGAAGAAACACTTCATTATTCTGCAGGTAATGAAACCCTTGTACACACACACTCAAACACCCAACAATGCCTTAATGCCATGTTTTTGAGATATAATCATGTTTATTCTGATCATTTGAGAGTTAGACCAGCTAATGTATCTAATCAAATATTGATGCAAGTCATCTAGATTTAGCTCTCTGGCAAATCCTTTCCTATGCTTTTTCGTTAACAGAACTATAAAAGCTATTTATATTGTTCCTCACAAAGGGTTTACCCTCGTAGTCTGTATCTATGGATACGTATTAGTAAATTTTACCCCAGCTCATGTGTTTGGGTAATAAAAAGATGTCAGCATGACAAGAAAACCATGATTCACTCCAAAAAGAACGAAGCAGGAAATAAAATCGGAATCTTTCTTTGGCTTTGTTATTCACATTGTCCTTATAATCACCTCTTTCCTGTTTCTCTACACTACAAAGGGACAAGACAAAAAGAGTTGAGGGGGATGTAAGAACACTAAGGTCCCATATACTGCTTTGGTACCTTACAAACAAAAGTAGCTAGCAGAACTACTCCAAAAAGCTACCAAAAGTGAGAATAGTTGGTTTCTTTTTGTTTTGTTTTAATATCTTGGGAAGTAGCTACTGTTTCATATTCAGAAATATGAAAAACAAGGAAAAATTATATCAGGAGGCAGTCATATAAGGAAAGGTCAATCTCATATTATTAATATATATTTTCATACATATCATCAATAAAAGTGGCTTAAATATATATCTGTGTAAATTATGTTCAAAGCCTTGTAAAATTAGGCATAAGCATTCTTCTTCCATATCTGCAGTTCTATATACATTGTATATATTCGACGGTCATCCTCATTTTTTATCTAACTTAACTTTTCAAAAGATCAACAGAGGAACTGAAAAAGGCTACCTTAGACCGACTCCAAAAGTTTCTATTGTCCAAGAATTATGTCAATGTCAAATTTTAACTTCTTTATTTTATGACATGGGGACAAGGATACTAAACTCATAATACATAATACAACACCACCACTTAACTCACCTAACCTAGTTCAGAACTATTCATACTGATCATCTAGGTTATCATAAAAGCTAGGAATATGACCTCTAATTTTTTTTTTTACTTATCACAGAATAACAAAAAGAATAAGAAATTGGGAGTCAGGCTGTATCACTCACTGGTTTACAATTCCTCTCTTCAAAACAAAATTTATTTTTCTTTTCTCGATTCTGTAAATTCAGATTCTAATCACTTTAGGCTGCTTTTAGTCCTTTGATTTCTAGGCAAGCATGTTTAGTTTTCTTTCTTTCTTTTTTTTCTTATATTTTTCTCTCTTTTGGTAAAGAGAAATAAATCTCCAGCACATAAAAAATGAATGCCTGAATAAAATAAGAATAGAACCAGAAAAGTAATTTATTCTAGAAATGTTAACGTGGGTCCACTTTATTTGGTAGACCTGGGTTAACATCGGAGAAATGCAGAACTTGGAAACCAGTTTTTTTCTCTACAGTGAGAGTTCAGATAGGAAATGTCACCTACCTACACTTCTGTAAGACCCAATATATTAATTTCACTGATGAATTTAAGAATGGAATTGACCTTTCTTCATGAGCAAAAATGGTCTTAGGCGGCATTTAATATAGTAATTATAATAATAATGTTCCTGGCTACTAAATGATATAAATTCTAAAATATACCTAGAAAATTACTGGTTACTTTGGAAATATAAAAGTACGTTAAATCTCACATAAAGAGAGAAAAAGATAAACCTCCATAATTTAAAGTTATTAATTGCCAAAGGGATCTTAGTAACATCATATATGAAATATTCAGTTTTCTCATTTCCTTTCTTTCAAGGATCTCATCTGGTTCTTTTCATTCAATGTAACATGATTGAAATTATTAATCATAGTTATTTTTTCCCAAAAATTAAATTATGCAATACAAAAATATCCAATTTCTATAGCTGTTCAGCTCTTTCCATCCCCTAAGTTACATAGGTAAATGTAATGTATGACTAGGGGTAGGAATGGAAATGGATGCAAAAAGTTTATATCTGAAAGTTCTACAATAAATCCATATAAGTCAAACACCCTAGGTCTGAACCCCAGCTATCAAATACAATGCAACATTCAATGACTTTCACTGTAGAATTAATCAAGATACAACATATATTTTCTATTTAGATAGCAATCAGTAACCAAGGAAAAGCCACAAAACAAACTAAAATTCAACAAAGAGGTGAAATCAGTTTTTCACAGTGACCTTCAAACAACTAGTTCATGCACATGAAACCATCACAACAAGGAAGTATATGTTGAGAGCTCAGATTTAGAAGTAATAGGAATAAATTTAATGTATGTAACATTCTTACCTGAAAGACATTCTTTCTGCTTGACTTTTCCTTGGCCCATTCAATGTGTGCTCCACACAAATCCACACTTTCTGGTTTTTGCCCAGTTTTCTGTAAACAAAATTGAAATAAGAATAAAAAGTATACATCATTGGTGATGCCTGTCAGGAAAAGTAAAAGTTTATTGAGTTAGCAGCTATACATACTTATAATATAAAACCTTTCTTTTTCTTTCTTTCTTTTTTTTTTTTTTTCAATTTCAAAGAGATATCTGCACCCTTGTGATCACTGTGGCATTGTTTACAACAGTCAAGACACATGGCAACAACCTAAGTGTTGACAGAGGAATGGATAAAGAAAATGACATGTAGATACAAACATAGATACAGATATAAATATCGATCCACATGGAAAAATTATTCAGCCATTAAAAAGAAGGAAATCCTGCTATCCGTGACAATATGGATGAAGTTTAAGGGTGTTAATGCTAAGGGAAGTCGGTCAGACAGAAAAAGACAAATACTGCATGATCTTACTTATATGTGAAATCTAAAAAAGTCAAACTCCTAGAAACAGAGATTGGTTACCAAGGGCTGGGGACATAAGGAGATGTTGGTTAAAGGTACAAACTTTTAGGGTGCGACTGGCTGGCTCAGTCTGTTAAGCATCCGACTCTTGGTTTCGGCTAAGGTCATGATCACGTGGTTGTGGAATGGAGCCCCACCTTGGACTCCGCACTCAGCATGGAGTCTGCTTGAGATTCTTTCTCTCCCTCTGTCTCTGCCCTTCCTCCCACTCATGCTATCTCTTTCTCAAAATAAATAAGATCTTTTTAAAAAAAGAGGTACAAACATTTAGTTTGAAAATGAGTACATTCTCAAGGTCAATTGCACAGCATGGTAACTATGGTTAACACTGCACTGTATCATTGAAAGTTGCTAGAGGAGTAGATTTTAAACATTCTCATCACACACACATACACACACACACACACACACACACACACAAATGCACACAAAGGTAACTATGTGATGTAGTAGATGTATAAACAAATATTAACATGGTAATCATTTTACAATACATACATACGTCAAGTCATCACTCAGTACACCTTAAACTTCTATAATGTTCTCATTTATATCTCCATAAACCTGAAAACAAGCTGCCAAATTTAATAAATATTTATTAGATGCCAACTGTGTACCATTTAGAAGTTCCTTTTTCAAACATCAAAAACTACACATGTATGTATATATTTTTATTCAATACATTTAATTTAGACCAAATGGATTATAGCATGTGCTTCCTTTTGCATGGCAAAATGTGGATATTACCTAAAGCTTCAGTATTTCCTAATAATTAATTAATGGGGGTATTATCTATATTTGTTTCTTCATATTTTATTTTATTTTTTAAAAGATTTTTATTTATTTATTTGAGAGAGAGAAAGCATAAGCAGGGAGAGGGAAAAGCAAGCTACCTGACAAAACTTGGATCCCAGGACCCTGGGATCATGACCTGAGCCAAAGGCAGATGCTTAACCGACTGAGCCACCCAGGCAGCCCGCTTCTTCATTTTAATTTGATTCAAATGTATCATATTTATATAAATTTAAATTTGAAGAACTCAATACATTAAACAAAAGCTCACTAGTTTGAGAAATTTCTTTATTTTCAAAGAAAGTAATGCCATGTTTCAAAGACTCCAACTATTTTCAGATGTTCTGAGCAACTCTCATTTTCTCTATAAATTCAGTATTTTTCTCAAACAATTTTCCATTGAACAATTTAAAATTTTAGTGTAAGAAGCTTGTAATATTTTAGATAATATTTTAACAGTAAACTTTAAAACATGAAATTATGGGGTCTCCTTGTGTTAAAAAACAAATAAATAAAACAATAAATTATGGAAGAACAGCAGAGATGATATAAGAAATCTGTTCACAATTGTTGACTCATAGCCAGTATAGCCAATTCAATCAGTTTAATAGAAATAGACTTTTTTTTTTTTCCCTGAAAGGCCAGAAATATGGTGGGTTTACAGTAAATTGTGAGGTTTGTTTTTTTGTTTTTTTGATTTTGTTTTTTGGGTTTTTTGTTTTGTTTTGTTTTGTTTTGTTTTTTGGCAACTCAATAAAATTTTCTTAAGAGGGGAAATATTGTAGAAGCCAAGCATAACTTCCTTTCAGGATAAATTCAGCTGGCAGGACAGTCATGGATAGCATATCTTTTCTCTGTTACCTGGTAGTAATCTCATGAGAAGCCAATCAAGACGAGAATGCCTCTTCCAGATGCTTCAGTCAGTGAAATATTTTTAAATATTTTTACAGTTTTACCCATTCTCTGCCCCCCAGGTGATGATCACTATCGTGGAAGATCTCAAAGCATGGTAATGATGTTCATTGTTGAATGATTTATGATGTAGAAAAATTAAAACAACCTGCTTCTTCTACAGTTAATTAGATTACAGGATACTCATAATAACAGAAATAATCATTAAGAGTATGTAACAAAAGAGATTATTTTCCCCGTATAATGCAGTCAGGGAAAAAAGACGGAATTATTTTCTAGAACAAGCACTTTTAATGTGCCAAGCATTTTTCTGTTTACAACTAGCAACTCACTTAATTCTTTTAACACTGTATGAGGTAAATACTATTATTATCACCATGTTATAGGTAATAATGTGCTAGAGTAATTAGGCATACTTTCCCCAGGTAACACAGGTAGAAAAGGAGGAGCCCGGATTAAATGAGGGCAGTGTCACTCCAAGGTCTGCTCCTAACCACTATGCAGTCCTTGAGAATTTAATATCCACTGTGATCACATTCATGTTAAAACATGTAACATTTTGGGAAAAGATATGATTTTCTTATTAGACATATTGGTCTTGTTTTTGTCCTTCTCTGTTAAACTCGATCTTCCCATTGGGCCTTTACACCACCTGTTTACCTGGAAAACCTCCCAGTCTTCACATGGTTGACTCCTTCTTATCCATCAGGTCCCAGATAAATGTCACCTTGTCAGAGGTCTTCTCTGACTGTCTTATATAAAAGAAAGCTGTCTTCTAGCTTACTCTTTCTCTATTTCACTACTTGTTTTAATTTCAACACAGCCTTCTTCCTAACTGAAATTAACATTTATATTTTTATATGCTGTCTGTTTTTCTCCCACTAAAATTAAGCTCCCTGAGCTGGGGCCTGGTTTGCCTTTTCCTCCACTATTTTTCCCAATGTATGGAACAGTGCCTGGCACAGAGTTGTTGTTCAATGAATATTTGCTGAATTCATAAATGAAGGAAAAATACCAAAATGCAACTAGCTTTTGTGCTTTGGAAGGAAGGTTTGGGCATCTAAAAATTCCCCACGTTGTAACAATTAAGATTTATATTTGGTTTAATTCTTAAGCAGTCTTTGCTTCAATATGGAAAAATGAAGAACAGTTTAATGGACTCATATGGATTGAACCCAGTATTTCACACAATCATTCAATAGACATTAACTGCACAATTACTATATGTCAATGTGTTAGCCACTGTGCTGGGCACTGGGACTCCAGAGGTAAGGAAGATACTCACTCTTCCTTTCAGAATCCTATACCAGCTTCAGACTCTATGTAATTTTCAGTAGACTTTTTCTTTATGGGGAAAAAGCAATCTAAGCTTTTCCAGAGTTCTCACCATCCGGCTCTGCCACACTCTTCTCATCAGCGTCGTACACTAAATCCCATGGCTTTGGTTCTGGCTTGGATTTATCTCAATCTGAACTCTACCCATCATTCAGTCACTTCCCATGATCCTGACCTTGACTCTGTACTCTTCATAAACCCACTGCTTCCCCTCCACTCCATTTCATTAATCTTCATTCTCCTCATCTAACAAATCCCATGTTCTGTGTTTTTATCACTCCCACCCTGTTATGTTTGCTTTTGAAGTGATTGGAATCACCAGGCCTTATATGCACCCCTCCAGGCCCTTACTGGTTTCACTTCCTTCCATAAACACGCCTATGTCCCCAACTCACCAACTACTTCAATGCTCCCCCATTTCTCACTCTTTGGCTCTCCCCCATGCAACGATCCACTCTACTCTTTCATCCACTTTTCCTTCTTCTATCATTTTCATCATATCCCCTAATTCTGGAGAAGTAACTTTTGACTACTCAGAGAAGTAACATTACAAATATGGCCACTTTCTTCTGCTGAGTTTTTAACTCTACTTAGGAAAAAAACAATGAAACGAAACAAACAAACAAATAAAAACATGGTAAAAACACTTAACATATCCATGAAATCATTGCCAGCACCAATGTCATCAACACTTAGCAAACTTTTTTGTGTGTTCCTAGTCACTTTCTGTTCTTCCTCACAACACCTCTCTTGCAAGCTTCACCCCATTCTAGCAGCCCATCAAATGGCATGCTCCTAATTTGCAGAGATCGTACAACCCTTGAGCTAGAACATTCACCATTCTTCCCAATTTCAGAGTCCCTGTCATCAAAATGAACAAATATACAAACACAAACTTTAATAAATCCCTCTCTGTCATGCTTTCTGAAGCTTTGTATCAATTTCTCATTTACTCCTTATAATAGTCTTGAGCAGTTGTTACCATCGCCTTCAACTTACAATGTGGAGAAACTCAAGCAGGGGGTGGTTAAGTGGTTACATACGTGGTTACATAAGCTCATGCACTTAATGCATGCCTGAGCAGAGATAGGAATTCACTGTCCTCCAACTCCAAGTCCCAAGTTCTTGATCATAACCTAATACATGACTCCTCTCCTCTCCATACCCAGCCTTTCCTCCTACTAGGTCACATGATGAGAATTAACATTTTCTATCCCTTCCTTGTAAGTGTCGTAATGTCCCATATTCTGTTCTGGCTCCTGGAAGTTTGGATCTGAGTCTGTGATTCGGGTCCACCTGTCTAATGAACTCCCATGCCTGGCATGACAGTGGTGTCTATGAACATCAAAATCTCCTGGCCCATTGTTGCCAGTGCATGGTCCCCTCCCAAAGCATGTCCTTTTCTGCCTCAGAGGAAGAGATGTTCCTCCTTCAGCCCATGGCTTTTCCACTCAGTTCTTAATTCTATCCAATCCTGTTCCTCATTTTCTGAGCTGTCCCTTTTCTCCTACATTTTCAACCTCCCTCTCCCAAACAGATTATATCCTTTAACCCACAGCCATGCTCAAGTCACTCTTGTTCAAAAAATATATATAAATATATGCAAGCATCAACCCTACAACCTTGCTTGTTCTCAATCTCGCCAATTTCTTTTCCATGATTGCCAGGATTCTTGAGTTCTCTGCAGTCACATCCTCTGGTTGCTCATGTTTTATTCTCTTTTCAACCCACTGCAGGCTTTTACTCCCTTTCTTAACTAATCTAAAAAATGTTTTAACCATGAAGGTCAACAAAAACAATCTGATGCCTTCTCTCCCATCATCCTTCTACTTGAAGTCCGGACTATTAGATTCTGCTCCTTTTCCTTAAAACTCTCTATCCCTCAGCTATGGAGACATTTTCTCTCTAAATTTTTATTTCACCTTTTATACTCTCCCTTCTCTGTTTCTTTCACTGACTTCTCTTCCTCTTCCCACTTTTTAGGTGTTGGTAATTGCTGGTTTACTCTTCTAGGTCATTATTTCTTATAGTTTATTGCTTCTAATGGGTTTGGTCTTGCTTCTGGTCTGATCCATCACTTGGGACATGTTGACCCTCAATTTCTCCTCTGGCCTCCAGCTCCTGCGAATGAGCCAAACTGTGTTTTCTAACTAACCACCATTAGGATGTAGCGCAGACACCTCAGTGAAATCACTGTCTTCTTAGACTTGCCCCCTTTTTTCTATTGCTTGTCTTGCTTAATCATCCCTTTCTCCACTTCATCTTCTCCACTTTCTTAATTCTTCTCTTTCCTTTACTGTTTACAAGAGAACAAGCAATGCGGAGCCTGAATCCCAGAACGAGCTCCATTTTCTTCATCTCATGACTGCAGCCTCGTTTAAGCTCTTCTTTTCTCTCATCTGGATTCTCTCACTGTTCCCTCTGGGACCACACAAAACAATTTCATTTTATTCTCTACATTTTGACTTTTTTCTCTAAAACACAAATCTTACCATATTTCTCATGGAAAACTTATTACCGACAGGATAATGCACAAAGCTCTCAGTAAGCTATACAGGCTCTTTTACATCACTCCCCAACCAGCCTTCTGAGTTCCCTCCATCCCCCATTCTTCTACAACCAACCATGCTAAATTCATGGCAGTTCCCATATGCACCATGCTCTCCCAATTCTATACATTGGATGCACCCTTTTAATCTGGAACACATTTATTTTTCTTTGACCCACTCCAGCTCATTTTGATGATATAATTCCAAAATAATCTCCATGAGGTGTTCCTTTAGTCTCTCCTTCCTACCATCTCCCCTATTCTAAAATCCATTTTGTTACAATTCTTTTTGTTATCCAATAGAGAAATACAGTGGAAAACTTCCAGATTCCTTATAAAATAAATAAAACATCTCAGGATAATAGTTCACAAAATGAGGTAATTTTAAAAAATGTAATTTAATAGTTTATAAAATTAAAACACAATATCCCCATTCATATTGATCTTTAATAGGAAATGACCTTAAGTCACAATCAGAGCAAATGATTGAATTTGGGATCAGAAGTATACCAGAAAAAAATTAAAGTGATTTGAGTAAAATTCAAGTAAATAAATATATAGCTTCAAGAAGAGAAAACTAAGGTATATTAATAGAGGACTATGTAAAAATGATCCTGCTCAGTAGTTCATTGTTACAAAGCTAAAGCAGAGAAATCTAGGCTTGAAGAACAATGCCAAGGACTCAGACTTATTAGAAGGAAAAATTTTCAGAATTTAAACATTGTTAAACATTGGAACAAGTTTTTCAGAAAAGTTGTTGAATTTATTTGGAAGACAGTCAAGATTTTATTCAAGAAGGCTGAAATTAAAGAATCCTTTAATAGAAAACATATTTCTGATTCTACAGCTATAAAACACAAGAGAAAGTCTGCTAATGAACTACATGATGCCAATGGATCATATTGTACATCATTATAAAAATATACTTTTTAAAAATTGACTAAATTTGGATTTAAATCTAAGAGTGTACTTATCATATCTCTTCCGGGGTAAACTTAAAATATAAATGACTGGCTTGAAAATACTTAAATAGAATTATTTAAAAGTTACTGCTTCTGGACAATAAAATATAAAAACCTGTTTGTTGGGGGCAATGTAAAGCCATTAAAAATTGATCCTGAGTCTTGTCCACTTCTGATTTTTATTATTCTTTTAGTTTATCTTTACTATTCTCCAATAATATTTGACAGGGCATCCTTTCTGTATTTTTCCAGAGAAAAATTAGATTAAAACTTAGAGTAAAACTTTAGATTAAACTTTAGGATTATGTTTTTCATTTTTTATGGGAAATTTGGGACTCTTTAACACACATTAAGAAAATAAGAAAGGCCAGATTCTCTTTTGCTTAATGGTATTTTCCATGAGGAAGATTGGACATATGTGTAGGTAACAAATCGCTGGACCACTCAGTATCTTACCCTTATCATTAGATGGGGTTACAAAAAAACAAAACAAAACAAGTCTCAGATTTGATGAAACAGGTTATTAGCTACCATTTTTTATTTTGGATTAATTGCTATTCCAGAATATAGACTCACATTGTCCTTATCAGTTTGAAACATAAAACACAAAATTTGTTTAGGGGAATTAACTTCTGTCACATAACTGGTTTTGATTTTGGAAAATCATTCATGGAGGAGGATAAAACTCACTTATAAATTCTCATTTGGGCAAAATGATTTAGGAAAGAGTGCTGAATGGATACCTGATCTTATTAATGTCTAAAGTATGGCCGCTGTCAACACAGAAGACGATACTTGGATTGTAAGATGTGGGTTTTATGTATATGAATATAAATGATGTTAATAATAACTGAAAGTGTTTCTACAGTGAAATTTCTCAGTATATACAAGACCAAATCAAACCGAGATTTTCAGAAAAGCAAACCTTTGTTGGAGATTTTGGGCACTAGAATGTTGTATGCTTGGTTTTTTTGTTTGTTTTTTGAGGAAAAAGTATCTTCTCCCTTTCAAGAAATGAACAGATATATTGCATTTCATTCTGAATCCAAATCTTGCCAGAATAAATACAATAGTTTCTATTTAGTCTACTTTTGTTGTATGCTGATACTGTCTCCATTTGCATTACATAAAAAGCTATTTAATTTTGCAAGGTGACTAGCTTGGACACATTTTCGGTGCCTCAGGTGTTCCCTCAGTCCTTACCTAGACTCTCATCCTGTCAGTCTACCACAGCTGTCCCTGCACATAACCAACCGGCTTGAACCCATTTGGTCCCACTTCTTGAGGATGGTCCGTCACCTTTCTGGAATTCGAGGCCCTCCCTCCTGGCTGCCAGAGTGCAGACGGGCTTTTGGGTCCTCATCTATTTCCAGATTTGTATAAATTACCAGTTTACAGGGTATAGAATCTGGCTTTCTGAGCAGCCATCCAAGAGTGTGCCCAGGATTCATCTGATATAGGCAGTGAAGACTCTGGGCAGTGAACCGTAGCCAAAAAGAAGCAAGAAATGAGAAGAAACATTACTCTCCTCCATCCCCCCTTCTCTCCCACAGACTGCCTCATGCTTTCTTCAAACAGCCTACCTGCAGCTTCCTTCTTTTTTTTTTTTTTTTTTTTTTTAAGATTTTATTTATTTGACAGACCACAAGTAGGCAGAGAGAGAGAGAGAGAGAGAGAGGGGAGGAAGCAGGCTCCCTGCTGAGCAGAGAGCCCAATGTGGGGCTTGATCCCAGGATCCTGAGATCATGACCTGAGCTGAAGGCAGAGGCTTTAATCCACTGAGCCACCCAGGTGCCCCCTGCAGCTTCCTTCTAAGTCAAGTGTTGCAGCGGCCCAGTGATTCTCTGTGTCTCTTTGAGGTTCACTGGAGAGTAGCAGCCTGCTTCATGACACAGCTCTCCACTATTCCCCCATCATTTCCTGCCTCACTTCCGTGTGCCTCACTCTCTAAATCATGCATTCATGCCTTCAAAAAAAAAGGGATGGGCACTAGATTCGGGCCTTGTTCTCTAGAGAACCCGGGCTGAGATCACTGATCCTTGTGGCAGAGATGAGTAGTGCTACACCACCATGTGTGTTGTCAAAGGGAAGCAGCTCACTAGCCAGGGACTCCATCTTTTCCCAGTCCCCCTTGCAACAACACGTGGCCATATTACCGCTGTCATCACTGGACTGAGAGCAAAAACAATGTGAGTCACTTCCGGGTTTACGGCTTTAAGGAGCATGCAGACCTTCTCATGTTCCCTCTACCTTTCTCTCGTCTGCCACTGGGAGTCTGTGGACCCAAAAGATGAGAAAAAGCACCACATAGCAGAAAACTGACCAGGAATACCTGTTTTGGACAGTGGTATGAGTAAGAAATGAGGTTCTGCAGAAATTTTTGATTGTATTTGGACAGCAGGAAGTGTTCCCCTACCTGAAGTCTTCATGTTAAGAAAAATGAAGACAGGGATTTTAAGTACACTGCCATTAGGTGGCAATTTGAACATCTGAATCCAATTCTATTGGGTTCCAATGACTTTTCTCTTAGCCACTATACTCTATTGCTCCATGTAGTAATAAAAACAATAATAACAAATGTAATTGGTATTTATCATTGCTATGTACCAGGCATGCTGTATCAGTATTCTCACATAATCTCACAATAACTGTCTGAGGTAAGTATTCCTATTAAACTCACACTGCAGTTGAAATATCCAAGGACTATAGGAACAAATAAAATGTGAACCTGTTAGGGTGCTTGGGTGGCTCAGTTAGTTAAGCATCTGCCTTCAGCTCAGGTCATGATCCCAGGACCCTGGGATCAAGCCCAGCATCTAACCCAACATCAGGCTCTCTGCTCAGCAGGGAGTCAGCTTCTCCCTCTCCCCTTCCCTTTGTTTGGGCTCTCTCTCTCTCTCTCTCAAATAAATAAATAAATGAAATCTTAAAATAAAATAAAATAAAATAAAATAAAATGGGAACCTGGGATTCTCAACCCGGGTGATCTGATTTATTCTACCTGATATGGTATACTGCTTCCCAGAGCATTTTACCTCAGTAGTGAACTGTTAAGAAAGACCGAATACATACATTCAGTTAATCTCAAAATGCACTGTGGAGTAAAAGTCCATTTTATCTTGGAGAAATGCAAACTCTAAATCAGATACATTACATTGACCAAAATGATAAACCACAGAGAGTCAAACTTCATAATTAAAATAGTTTTCTGAGAGAGCCTAAGGTGAGGTTTATTGGACAGTAAGCTATTATCCATTTATAAAGCATCCTATCAATTTCATAGATTTTTGTGGTTATTAAAAATTATGTAAGATACAGAATTTATTGTGGTTAATGGCTAAATCTTGAGAGAATTATAACCAGAGTACATGGCTTCATTTATAGTAATATTGATCACTTGATTTCATTTTTTTCCTTACAATGTTTATGCTAATAAAACACTAGAATTCAATTTCTTTTCTTTCTTTCTTTCTTCCCATCTCTACGCATCATCCTCCAGGTTTTGGACTATTATTTTTTTCTAATTTTTAAAGGTCCGATGAGGCCATATGACAGTACAGCCTGTGGCAATGCTAGAAACTGTCCCGATGTTAACCACGCTGACTTTGCCAGAGCACTATCATTAGGAGAATTAAAAGATTAAGCAGAAATTTAAGATGCCTTCATTAGGCTAAGTTTGGTAGATCTATTGTTTGCCCCTCCAATGTTTATGGTCTTTTTGAGCAGGGATCCAAATAAAGGCTCAATACTCACTTTACAAAGATAAAATAATTCCATATTCATTTTGCACAGAATACTCAATAATTCATGAATAGCTTTCTGATTGAAACTATTTTCATCTTTTTGCTAAATCACATCATTTTACTCCTATAACTAAGTTCATTTTGTTATTAAAGCCATACTACAGTAAATGAACATTAGATGTATTACATTATTTAATTAATGCTTGTGTTCATTATTTGCATTAGAAGTAAACAATATTAAAAAAGTAAACAAACTATTTTAATGAGGCCTTTTATATTACTCTTTTTTTGCTTTCAAGATTATGGCTGAATGAGTGGTTTGAAAAGGTTAATAGTTTATTAAATGCCTTGGAAAAGTTTTATCAAAAGAAAAATATGCCAGTGTTGTCCTCTGAATAAAAATTATCAGTACAATGTGAAGAGAAAACAATAAAAGTAGCCCTCTCCCCCCAAAAAAGAGTTACACAAGCAATGAGTATCTAGGGTCCATACTGAACATACTGGTTTCAGAACCATACAATTTGAGGGAGAAATATTGCCTAAAATGTTTATAATGCTTTTGAATTTATGTCAGACTAAGTTTATGTTAACTAGGATTCATGAGCATTGTGGGATAAATATAACAGAAATAGCTAACTGATGAGAGCAAGTTCCACTAGCTCTGAATTTTGATGGATGTGGAGACAAGAGAAATTTCTTAAACCACAAATAAACTTTCCATAGTGTGTTTATTTTAGTAGGCATGACACCTAACATATATTCTGGAATCACATGAAAAAAAGTCCAGGTTTGCTACTGGCTCTCACTGATGTGCTACTAGGCTCATGTTCTCTCAGATGAATTCGTTGCTTTCTTTGCACTAGGATGTCTTCAGAGAGAACCATATTGTGAATGGTCAAGGACATATGAGAATATTAAAGTATTTTCTGAGTGAGAAGATGACCTGTGATTCACTAAGTGCATTGGGCCATACTGATGACAACTTAGCAGTTTTGCCATTTTTTTTTGTCAATAGGAGCACAGGCCTCATGGCTCTCTTTTGTTTCACCAGACTTGTAGAAAATGTCTCTCAGACAATTTAAGAAACCCTTTCTTCTTTGTGTTAAAAGTAGAAAAAATATATATGTATCTTAATTCCTCAAAACAGTCTATGAAAACTCTGAATCTGCCCTAATTCAAGGATAGTTGGTATTGCTTGCAGAGGGCTCCAGAGTGTTTACAGAAAGCAATTATGTCTGCTCATAATCCTGTTCAAGCTCTTTCCTAAGGTGATTTCACATGGACTTTCCACCCAAACTGGAGTGTTTGCTTCCCTCATCTTATCTTGAGGTACATTCATCTACCAGTGAAAGGTTGCCTCAAAATACGTTGAGGAACAGCAAAGCAACTCATAGAAGAGATGCAAAATATTTTGGATGAAGGACATCTACCCTAGGCCTTAGGGAACTTCCAAGAATCATTTTCAAGACCAATGATTAGCACATAGTTCATGGGACAAGGCAAGATTTCAATACATACCTGTATAATAAATAAAAGATTTAATTTCCTACATTTTATCATTGGTTACTACCTTATTTCTACACAAAATGTCCTTTTCACCCCATTTCTGCCTCAAAATCCTATTCATCCTTCAAAAACATGCTCAACTGTCACTTCCTTGACATATATTTAGAATCTTTTCCAATTGGAAGCAATCTCTCTTTTCTGAGTTACTATAGAACTAACTCAAGCCTCTGTTCATGCCATTTTGGAGCAACTATCAATGTCTACTTTTTCACCACAATTACTGGATTATGGGCATACTTTTTGTTTCTAGACCCTCAAAGGAAAGATCTGAGCCTGATTCATTTTTGTATGTTTCATAACACCTAGCCTAGTGGCTTAAACATCAAGGACGCTCAGTGATTTTGCAGAATGAACAAGTAGAGAGACATATAGGTTGAGCATCACTTGGAAAAAGAGTTTCCCTGGGGAAGGATTAATTGTGGCTAGATCCATGGTTCCACACCATGTATATAATCACTTTAGTCAAGTATTGTTATAATAAGCCTACTTTTGATTCTGTCTCCTCTATCAGAAGACAAGCACCTTGAGAGCAGGGATTATAAATTATTCATCTGATATCTCTAGGGTTTAAAAACACATTGTGTGATACCTGTTAGGAATTGTTTATTATTTATAGAATAAATAAATGAATGAGTGCTCTAAGTTACAAAGCTTCTCTCCCATAAGGCAATCAATCATTTTTTAAACCAAGAATGCATATTTGTCACATCCCACGGCTAGAGTCAGGTTACAGTCCATATCAAGCAGAAGCTCTAAAATCACAGCACAGCAGGTACCGAGGTGGCAGATCGTACTGGAAAGTGCTGGAGCTGATTGAAATACTTCAGTGACACTAAAATAGACAAGTGTACCTGAGACGGCATGGGGTGTGAGTCCAGGCCTGTGAGTTTGGAGAAACCAAACTCTTATTTCTTTGGGACTTCTTTAAACAGATAAAGCAAATATGATGTAGCTGCCTTTGGAGGCAAAACTTGTTTCTCTTGGGCTAAATGAGATGAAGCCATGATCCTAGAAGAATCAACTTCCTCTCTTGCCTTTTTGCATGGTAGGCCTAGTCCTTTGAAGACATGTAACACCTGGGTCATACTCCTGTTCAGTACGTATTTATTAAAAAGAACAGCTACGATAGATTATTCTAGGGTGAAGATATCTGGAAAATACTGGCATGCCTTCTTAAAGATTTGCCCCTGGTAGCAAATCCCAGTCCTTGGTACACATCTCAAGCTTTTTTTTTTTTTTTTTTTTTTTTTTAATCTTATCTTCCAACCAAACTAAAAAAAAAAATCTCATTTCTCTTTTTAGCACACAGACCTTGCCCATTCTCAGTTTCATGTCATCGTTCATATTTTTTAATTCACTGGAATTCCCTGCCCATAAATCTCCACATATTGAAATTATAACCATCCTTCAAGGCCCAATTCAAATCTTTCACAGATGTGAGCTCTCCCTCCTTTAAATCTCAGAAAAACTCTTTTATGTTTCTTATTTCATCTCACCCTATTTTTTGGCAAAGATGCTATAAAGCAAAGACTATATCTTGATTATATCTCTATGCCTTATATGTAGCCCTAATGAGCAAGCTGTTCATTGTAGGATTTCAATACATATTCTTATGAAGTCTTTTCCTACCAAGGCTTATATAAATAGCACAAACTTGATTAACCAAATGCATATTTAAATGAAAGTGAGGTAGATTGTAAATGAGAAACTATGCTATTTAGATCAACTCTTCACTGAAAATAATGAAAAATGCTGGAAAAAATATTTCTTTTTAAAATTACCTTAAAAATATTGAAAGCCTATGAGATAGTGGGACCTGCTAAGGTAAATATTTTTGGGAAATGGGAATCTGAACTCAGAGAGGAAAGCTAAATATCAAATCAACATAACTGCTCTTTGCCTGAGGACATTTGTTTATACTATACAATTGAATTTTGGTCAATTGACTTCACAGAATAATGGAAAGGGGGCTGCCTGAGGTCTTATGAAAGAATAAAGGAGAACCAATATTAAACTCTTTCTCTTTCTATAAGTCATGGGATTATAAAGAAAACTGCCTTTGTAGATGAGCAATGTGAGAGATGAGAAAAAAATAAAAAGGAAGACTGGGGAATAATTCTGTCTCTGAAAAGTTGTATATGTTCCTATTATGTATACACAATTTGAGAGTTTTAAACTGGTAACTTAGATGAGCTAATCAATTACCAGGAGTGTGACCCTCTGAGAAAAATGCAAAATATTCTGGAGTAGGGCATATTTATTCCAGGCCTAAATGATTAGCACACAGTCAAAAATAACCAGACACACAAGGAAACAAAGCAACAGAGTGAGAAGCAACAGAAACAGACTGATGCAGACTTCAGATGCTATGTCACAAGACACAGAATATAAAACAACCACAGGCTTCTAATTTTAACAAAATAAAAGGGAATCTGGAAAATGTCTGCAGAAGACAACTATCACAAATGACACTATAAATTAAAAAAAAAAACTTTTAGAAATGAAAATCACAATAATTGAAATAAAGATGTTTATCACAAAGGGAGATTGAATTAAAGAATTACAAGATAAATCAAGAGAAATGGTTTGGAATGCAGTTCAGAAAGACAAAAAAACAAAAAAGATTTTAAAAGAATAAAATGTAGAGAATAGACTAAGAAGACAATGTGGGTTTAGCTAAAGAATTGGAAAAAAAAATAAGAGAAACTATAAAAGAAGATTCATTCGAAAAAGTATTAGCAAAATAAGTTAATAATAAGATAATTTTCTAAAATATATTAGTGACAGTTATAAACTATTTCAAGGCAACGATCCAGGCAGGAAGAATAAAACTGTGGGAAAACAAAGGTAATTATAAATATATTATGAGCATCCAGATAACAGTGATTGAACTAAGGTAAATTCTTGATCACAACAATAGATGACAGGAAACAGTGGAAAAACATTTTTGATGTGCTGAAAGAAAGTAACTGCCAACTAAAAATTCTGTATCCTGAAAGAATATATATATTTCCAGAATGAGGGAGAAATAGAGATATTTGAAACAAGTAAACACTGAGATAGGTTGTTACAGGAATTTCTTAGAATATACTTCAAACAAAAGAAAAAGGCCTTAGTAGAAAATGAAGAAAGATGTAAATAGCAAAGAACATGGCAAATATTAAATCAACACTGACTCTATTTCAAACAAAAAATACTGTTTGGTGATGTTAAAAAAAAAAAAAAGAAAGAATTACAATATCAGACAACAATAGCATCTATGCTGAGAAGAGGATACACGGATTAAAAATATTCTAAGGTAATCTTTTGGAAGAGGGTAAAGCATTTGATTAGCTTTAGGCTTTGGTAAGTATCGGTGTTGTAATGGTAAGCAAGCCAGTAACAAAATAGAAACAAATGACATCACTTAAACCAGTGTAAAAAAAAACATGGAAGAAAAAAATGAAAAGAAAAAGCATAACATATTTAAAGAAAGAGGCAAGAAATAAAAGAAGCATACACTGTGTTTCCATTTATATGAATTCAAACCAGAAGAAGTAAACTACATTTCTTAAAGGCTACAGACACAGGTGGGAAAATAATGAGCATTATAAAATAATGACTAAAATGCCTGAACTATGTGTCAAGGGAAGAAGCTGGATGATAAAGGGACAAATGGCAGGGAGTGAGATTTCTAGAAGGCTGACAGAGTCTTGATTTAGGGGGTGGTTGTGTAGGAGTTTGACTAATGACTTTTAAAATATACATATTTATTATACATTTTACTAAAAATGGTTTCAGCATTTTTTCCAATATTCAAATATTTAAAGTCAGTTACAAATCAGTATAGGGTTAAAAAAAAAAAAAGTGAGGAAATGAGCATCATTCTTTCTTTCCTAATCCAGGAAACCCTGGACACCAGTGGTTTTCAAACGCTCCTTCACACAGGAGGACCAGCCAGTCTTAACCAAACTTTCTCTGGTCCAAGTTGAAGTGAACAAAACAGAGACAACATATATAGACAAAGAAAGGGGGTAGTTTTCCATTTTGGTAAAGACTAATGCATTGCATTATGAGGTTTTATCGTATCTAGATTTGGGGTTGGGATATTCTATGATGCCCTTTCTGCTAGAAAGGGACAGGTAGTAAGCGGGAGGTTACCCTTGAATGTCCTACTGTAAGGGCCTATTAGCCAGAGAGGCCCCACCCGGGTTGAACAGCCATTTTATTGTTTATGCAGTAAAACTTAAATTGCCCCTGCTCCCCCCCCCACCCCCCAGGGGAACTTACTTAAAAGCAAGTCCGGGAAACCAGTCCCAGGTAACAAAGCCCAAATACAAGGGTGGGTCAGGTCAGGTGGAGATAACAGCCCGAAATCAGGGATGAGTCGGGTCAGGTGGAGACATCCAATCAGTAGAGCGTGCATACTGTCTCCCTAGCTACCAAGGAGTGTGGGCCCCGCCTTTTGGGCACCTTTTGGGCGCCAATTCTGACCAAGGTGATAGGCTAGTTCAAATAGCTACTATGGGGTAAATTGTAGTTCAATTGGCCACCCGTGTGGGACCTAGCATGACTGTGCAGCTTTCTCTGTGTGTTACAATCTCGTTGGCCACCTGTGTGTGGCCAGGCCCAACCACATGGCCTTTGCTCTATAAAAGTTAGCCTGTGAGGGAGGGAGGCGTCGCCTCTTTGCAAGAGACATCCCTGGCCGGTCAGTTTGATTCTCGATGCTTGGCGCGAAATAAAGCTTTGCTTGACCTTCGCTTTGTATCAGTCTCGTTCCTTTGACCATGGACCCAACACTACTAAAAACAAACAAACAAAACAGAATGAGTCAGCCCTCTTTTTCCTTGAATAGGTCACTGAGGACCCAAAGCCTATGAATCTCTCATTTACACACGCCAGTGAAATGATTCTGTGTCTAGTTCCGGGAGGGGGCTGCTTTTGATAGAAATCTGACTTGGGTGCACACCGAAAGAATTTCAGTGAGAAAGAAAGAGTCAGACATGGAATGTGGGATCAGGCACATCTTGTGACGTGCTGTGTTAAATGCGGAAGTCACAGAGTAGCAGCCAGTGGAAGAAGCTGAGGGCCCCAGGAAAGCATCTGTGGTCATGCAAGAGATACCATCTAGAGTTCCAGATGGAGGTGATGGCTTCACATTCAGAACTATTCAGTGCTTAGACCCAACACTTATGCTGCCTATGGATACATAGTTCTCTTTTTGGAGATCATATATGCTGGTATTCCTTGAATCAATGTGTTTTTCTCTTCTACACGTGTCTGCATCAGTTCAAGGACAAAATTAATATGCTGTAAAAATATGTTATAATTCTCTCATGCCCTGTATTAGATATTATAGGATATATTTATTTATTTGATAGAGTATTCAGACCATATTAATTTAACACTACTACTTATTTCTTCTTTTATTAACTAATTTCATTCTCTATTGATTCTCTTGGCAGATATCAGTATCCCCATTTTACAGATGAGGATTCTGAAGCTCAAAGAAGTTGAATAACTTTGTGGGGTCCTAAGCAGCAAAACTGGAAGGAAGTCCCCTGTGGTTGAACTTCAAAGCCCTGCTCCTAGCTACTTTGCTGCTTTGTCTTACCACTGCATTAACATCCAAAGATCATTCCTATAAAGATTAAAATGCCATTTACTCTTTAAACCACATTCTGTACTACTCAGTTTCTACTGACCCCTTGGAGGAAAGGACAGACTTCTTCCCAGAAGCACAATGAACAATACCAAGACATGTGTAAGGGGGTGCAAGGGAAATTCAGAAACTTGAGCATAAATCTCTTTCAAAATAAAACCACAGCATCTTTAATCAAGGCCTGGCAATCATGGTATCGTTTCTCTGAGACTGGAATTGGTAAATGTGGGCTATCCCACTAGGCCTTTAATACTTGGTTAGAAATGTATCCAAGAAGTTGACTAGCACGACAATTCATGCAGTACAAACACGAATCTGTAATTCTCTTCCCCATTACCACAAAACACAGTTAGTTCCTGCCCTGAATTCACTTTGAAGATGAGTGCCTGGGAGAAACCATAAGAGCATTGAAAACGGGGCCAGAAGTAATAAATAGGGACTGCCAAAAAACATTAACGAATTTCTTCTAAAAGTAAAATCTATTGTCAATTTACAACTCTGAAGGTTGAACTGGGGAAGGCAATTAGTGGGCTGACTTGAAAGGTTTGCCTATGATCTAGAAAAGAGCTTTCTTTCACCTGTATAAAGTTAAACAGCTGATAATTATATCTCCTGGTCCTGGGACGAGGAGATTAAAATAATAAAATAAAAATAAAGCAAATGCTTTAATTTGGAATCTAATCTCTCCCATTCTCCCAGAACATTCACATAAATGCTGCCCCAGTGGAATTCTTCTCACCCAGCAGGAGGAAGATCATCTTCTCAGCAGCCAAACTGGCCAGGCAAGTGACTTTTCCTCCCTTTTCTGACTCCCCTTTTAGAACTCATTCAAAGGGAAGACAAAGGACCCCTGAGTGGATGGGAGTTGTTTTGTGCCTGGCCCTTAGGGGTACTTTATTGTTCTTAAAAAGATTTTCCCAACCTTACTGTAGCCCCCAAATAAAAACAAAACAAAAAGCTAGAACAAATTTCTGAGACAGTTTAAATTAAAAATACAAAGGATTGAGATGTATTTTTAATTTATTTATAATTAGTTTACAGATTGGACCGCACCGAGACTCCAAAATCAGCAAGCCACTTGGGGATAAAGACTATTGCAATTATCAGGAACAAGCCAAATGCTACCTTTTGTTCTTCTATTTAAAAACAAACAAACAAACATCTCCTAGCAAACGATTTTCTATTTCCTATTTAAAGAGGATTACATAGCAAACAGGACTAGTGGCTGGAAAGCAAAGAACTTTCCGTCGTTTTATTACCTGCCAAATACAAATTAGTTCATTGTGGTTAACTCCTGCCAGGCGACCCCTCTCCCTGCCGCCCATCAGGCCTATGAGGTATGGCAGGTTGGTTCCTGCCGGCATCCTTCCTAATCAGGAGGCTGTCAGACATGCTGCCTGCCCACTGTCTCCTTCATGGCGTGGCAGCTCTGGGGCCTGGGCAGCAAGGTTTTGAGCTTGAGGTGCCCCAGTAACAAGCTCGGAATTGCTCTTACGTTCTGTCACTGTCAAATCTCTGTGTGCTGATGTGAGGCCCTCCTCCAGGTACGATAGAGAAACCCTACAAATTTCACTTTACGTAATAACTACAGGATACAGAAATTGTATTAGCTCCATTAGACGGAGTCAGAAATATTCAGAAAGGTTAGCTGGTTATAGTGAATGTCGCAGTTAGACTAAGATAAAAAATCACTTGGTTAACCTAGAGTGTTTCCTCATTGGTAACACCCTATATTAAGGTGCCATTTATAAACAGTTTATTATTATTTATTAATGTATGAAGCACTTTATAGCATGCTAGATAACAACTTAAATTCATGTATTAAAGATGCACGTACATGGTTTAATAGGATTTACGTCTTATAATATTCTTTAAAACAGCTTCCCATAGTCTCATCCGTTAAGCATTTATTACTAATGCATTTTATAACATACTTTATAATACATTATTTGAGCAAGTAGCTGCATTTAGCGATCATTTCATAAATAAGAATAAAGCATTTATAAATGGCACCTTAATTTAAAGTGTTACCTTCACATTACTAGATAGCTGCTCACCATTCATCTCATTCTGTGATTATTCTCCAAATGCACCACTTAATAAAACAGACACTAAGTTCTATTTTCCCTTCATCTGATTAAAAGTTTATTGAGTCATTTCCTCCATCTGCTTTCAGTCGTTGGTAGCTTGGAGGCTTTAGTGTGATTTCTGATGAAACCAAACTTTTAATTCAATAATAGTTCTGTGAAGATAAGAGTAGAAACAGAACTACCTACCATGTTAGACAGAGCCTGCTGCTTAGATTCTTTGTAAAATTCAAGTTTCCGGCTAGAAAGAACAATCCAGGAAGTAGACCAGTTTTTCCTTAGGAAAAGAAAAAAGAAAAAAACAAAAACAAAAAGTGTTATCGCTTGAAGAAATCATTCATAGATACTGTATCAGCAACATTTGGAATGAGTAGAGACTGTATTTTTAACTAGTCTTCATTAAAGTCTTTTCTTTATTAAAATCTATAGGTGGTATGGAATTTGGGTAATGATAAAGACTTTCTGTAATTTTTAAAAATCATGGCATTTATAGTAAACATTTCTCATTTGGAGATCCTCACAAAATCTTTTTCAAGTTCTAAAACTCCAATTTTTGTGTATCCATGTCCCTGACTTCAGAGTCTGTTTCCACGGAACGTCAAAAATAGCAAAGTAAAAACAGAAATCAGAATCCCTCCCTTCATTGTTACTTCTTTTCATTGTTCCAGTATATTTCAGAATCTGAAAAAAAAAAATATATATATATATATATATTTTTTTTTTTTTAGAGAAAGAGCAAAGGGAGAGGGAGAGAGAATTGTGAGCAGGCTGCATGGCCAGTGAGGAGCCCTACTTGGGGCTGGATCTTAGGACCCTGAGATCACGACCTGAGCCGAAATCAAACTTGGCACTTAAACAACTGAGCCACCTAGGCAGCCCCCTAATATATTTTTTTAATGTTGAACCTCACTAGAAATCAAAGAAATGCAAATAAAAACAGTGAAATTATTTTTCCCTCTTTGCCAATGTAATTGGCAGGAATTAGCAGAAATAATACCAAGGGTTACTGAAAGGGTGTAGAAATGGATTCTCCCGTACAATTTTGGTGGGAGAGTACACGAACACATCTTTCTGAAGTGAATTTGGCAATATGCTTCAAAAAAAAAAAATCTTTTAAAATGTGCTTGTCTTTTGACTAAACAAGTCCATTCCTATGAATTTAAGTTTATCCTAAAGTAGTCATCTCACAAGTTGTTAAGGCTGTGGGCACAAGAATGAAGTGCACCATTATTTCTTAATTGTGCACCTAAAATATATCTAAATATATCTAAAAAAAAAATCCTCAAAATGACAAAAAGCATTTCAGGCTTACAGAGGTACTCCTGAGTGCCTAGCACAGAGGAGTCACTACATACATATTCACTGAGTCAATGTTTGAACTCTAGGCATGGGGAAAAAGAGCTGGGTGTAACAACAGTTAAATCAGGTGATAAAAAAATCACAGCTTTTGATTTTCCTTTCTATTTCTTGGTGTTTATCAAGTTTCCTGCATTGAACAAGTATTACTTAAGCAATTTTTTTAAGATTTTTTTTTTTTTTTAAATTTGACAGACAAAGATCACAAATAGGCAGAGAGGCAGGCAGAGAGAGAGGAAGAAGCAGGCTCACTGCTGAGCAGAGAGCCCAATGCGGGGCTCGATCCCAGGACCCGAGATCATGACCTGAGCCGAAGGCAGAGGCTTTAACCCACTGAGCCACCCAGGCGCCCCTACTTAAGCAATTATACGTGTATATTTGTGTTGTAAAGGATGCCTGTTTGTGGGGGCACCGGGGTGGCTCAGTAATTAAGCATCTGTTTTTGGCTCAGGTCATGATCCCAGGTCCTGGGATCCAGTCCCACATCAGTCTCCCTGCTCAGCGGGAAGTCCACTTCTTCCTCTACCACTCCTTCTGTTTGTCTTCCCTCTCTCACTGTCCCTCTCTGTCAAATAAATAAAAAAATAAATCTTAAAAAAAAAAACAGAATGCCCTTTTGTAAGTCGCAAAACATTAAAGAGATTAATATACTCAAGTTTCTATCCATTATATCATACTGCTGCAGTGGGCTTTGGTTTAACAGTCCAAAATAACTGAATTCATCTTATAAAAGTGGTAGAAAAAGAAGTTTACAGAAAGACTTTATTCAGGTCACTAAAAACTTACACAAAAATATGTTTAAAATGACCATTGAAGATCTCTGTGTAGTTATTTCCACTTGCTTCTTAGAATCTTGGGGTTTGGTTGAAAGGACAGTTTTGATTCAGTAAAGTTAATATTTACAACAAGATTAGATTGCTCTTACATGCCCAAAGCTTTCTTAACCATGCACCACTGTGTTAAAAAAAACCCAACATGATAAACAGAAACAAAACAAACAATATGTATATTCCAACATACAAATATGAACATTATGTTCTTGGGCCCAATTGTCTTCTAATGAGGAGTCATTTTTTCTATCAAACAATGAAAAAGGTGGAAAAACAACAACACAGAAAGCCACATAGACCTTTCCCCTCTTTTCCCCTAGAGCCCACTTCTCCTTTTAGGCACCAGGAGCAGCAAAATGAATCAGAACAACCAGAGCCTTGTCTCTATGCAGGTCATAATATTAGCTGACACCAAATAGAGAAAAGAAAAACATTGGGAGGACTGCTGGTCTACCCTGGGCAGTGTTTATCTCCACCCCTTGTTTTGACAGTATGTGATCAGGGAATATGGAACACCCTCGGACTGATGGAACCCATATTTAACCTGCCTGTTATATTTCCCACTATATTTTTCATCTCCTGGCAGGGAGATACTATACCTTATTTGCTTCTAGTCTATAGCAAGCCCTGGATAAATGGCTCTGATTTGAATCTGTTTCAGATGTTGATCGTTTACAGAACGCATTGGCATTACTCTTCCCTTCCCTAAACTTGGAAATGGAACTGGTTAGAAATGAAGTTGCATGAAATTCAATTATCTCATGGTTCTTTGTTAGAACTTTGAACTGCTATGAAATGTTCCCTCATAGGTGAATGTGATGAACAAGTCAAAGAGGGGAAGAACTGCAGGTCTCAGAACCTTAGTAACATGAATCGCTCTGACACTCTACATGCAGTGCTATTTCATTTTGAATTTATAAATGACAATGTCTCTATGGTGTTAGGATAAAAGTGAAGATTTTCCAACTTGCTTAAAACAATTTTATTTCAAAAGGAAGAAATACTGCTATCAACTTTTTAGATGTCCTAATTTCATTTCAGTTCTTTCCATTCTTTTCAAAAATAAAAATTAACATAAATTATTTTGAGTACCTGCTAAAGTTTGATTGCCTAGTAGAAGTTTAGGTCCAGGGTGCCTGGTGGCTCAGTCGGTTAAGTGGCTGCCTTCTGCCCAGGTCATGATCCCAGGGTCCTGGGATCAAGCCCTGCATCAGGCTCCCTGCTCAGCGGGGATTCTGCCCCTCTTTCTCTCCCTGTGCTTCTTCCCCCACCGCTCCCCCGCTCATGTGCTTGCTCTCTCTCTCTCTCTCATTTTCTCTCTAATAAATAAATAAATAAATAAATAGTTTATTTTAAATTTTATTTATATTTATTTTGTTCTTTTATATTTATTATGTATTATATATTTATATGTATTTAATAAATATATATTTATTATTTTAATATTTTTATATTTATTTAGAAAATAAATTATTATTTTCTTTAAAGAAGGAGAACTTTAGGTCCACAAAAAAGATAATGAAGATACCAATATGTCCATTTACTAACACGGAAAATGAGGTTCCCAGAGTTAGGTAACTTACTTCAGGCCAGTCAGATTTAGAATCAAACCCAGTTTCTCTAACTCTGAAGCCTATAATCTGGTCACTAATTTATGCTGTCTTTTTTTAAGAATTAAGCATTACTATCTTGGTTCAGGAGATTGTCAATGTCAGATTTCACCACGGTTTTGGTTGAAATGCTCACATTATAAAAGCCAGTGTGTATAGTCTGTGACAAGGTAGAAGCCATGTAGGTTTCCATATAAACTACTTTACCTGATGTTAATTGGAAGGACAGAGCAAAGGCTCACCACTTCCAAACTCTCCACTTCCCTTAGAAGTTGCACTGATTTAAAGGAATCACGCAAAGCACCATTCAACTCCTCAGAAGAAGCTGGAAGTGGGGGGTGCTCCTAATGATGGTATGTCTCTTTTCTGTTGGGGAATTATTCTGGTCTGTGACGAGCAGACTCATCTGCAGTCAGTGAAGATCATACAACCAGGAAGGGAGTCAAAAGCTTATCATCTAAGAGTGGCTGAGAATTCACTACTGGGAACAACTTTTAACCTATGACTTAAGTTAGAACCTGACTCTGTGAATGATGTACTCTGGGCATTGGACCACTTGGCATCACAATATCTGTCTTGTTCATTCCGCATCCGCTGGGTTTGGCTTGTGCTGCCTGTAATTCTCAAGATATCAGTGGAAAAGCTTGGTCACCTTGTTACCGTAACTCAGGAGCCTCTTGGATGACATTGTCAGCTCTGGAGAGAGCTGTGAAAAGGGTCAATTGGCAAGGTTTTGCCCTGACTCAAACCTTTAACACTTTCTCTCTGCACCTGAATCCTTATAGGTGACTGCTGTCCGGTATATTGAGAGACAACTCAGGAAGTGAGTTACTCCTGCAAACTTTAAGGGCTTAGCCAGAACAGGTGGGTCTCAGAGTTTCTGAAGAGACTTCTAAAATAGACCTTTCAAGGACAAAACAGTTTTTAGAATGGAGAGAAAGTCCTACTGCCCTATCTCCTTCAAAGATACGGACATCATCGCAAACCTCTTTGAGCTTTTCCACTTCTGAGGATAGTGTCTGAAGTAGGTGCTCATTAAAGGTTTTTGAGCAAAAGAAGATATGGACTCTCGAATTTCATGTCACATCTCTAGATTTTTCCTGCTCTGTGTTTGCTACTCACTAACAAGCACTATAAAAGCACAAATCTCCTGTATTTCTCTTCTCTGTTCCTTAGTTCTCTAGGGTTTTGATATGTCATTGCTAGCATTAAAAAAACCCCACAACTATCTACTGCTTCTGGTTTAGTGTATTTTCTTCTATTTATAATTCTACCGGCAAACCTGAACTTTCTGCTGAGGTCTTTCTGACCTCTCAGATGTGTATCAGTGAGAGGAGCTATTGTGCACGCCTTGGTCCCCACTCCACGCTGGCGATTACACCTGGTATTTTGGACTTGTCAAGTAATTGAAATGCAAAGTCAGTCACCAGTAGCTATTGAACATACCACAGAACAATCAAAATTCCAAGGACTGAATATATAAAATCAAATAAGAAGACCTCACTGAATTTCCCTTTAACCCATGGGGACACAGGCAAGAAGCATGGAAGCACATGACACTGGGAGGTGGGTTTGAGACCTCATATTACAGACAAGCAAACTGAAGCTTAGTGAGTCTACATCCTACCCAAGGACATAGAACTCACAAATATGGGAGTCAAGCCAAGTCTCCCAGACCCTGAAGACCACATTCACACCTGTGTATCCACTGTCTTCAGAGCAGGGGTCATGCAGCTCTCCCTGAGTCATTTTGGGCATGTCTATGCAGAGCCTCATCATAGGCTCTGAGAAAGGAAGATAAAGAACTTTTGTCAAACAACCCCTTAAATGTCTTTCTTCTTGGAGCTGGGCCACTTCTTAGCCTGGCTTGGAATGTTGCAGGCCCAGCCCTACCTTCCCACGATGGCTAGCAGGTGAATTTATCCATTGGTGGGAGCCAATGAATAAATGTTTCACCAACTCATCGTCAAAACTGCATGGACATTTTTTTTTTTCTATTTTTCCACACAGAGGGAAAAACACAAACTATTGGATAGATTGAGGGCTAAGGAAGACACATAGATCAGGAAATATTCAACCTCAGTAAGTCAGAGGTGTTAGGAATAGGTAGACAGTCTCCCCACAAATTGATAGGTAACAGGTGAGGGATTGATATTGATACTAGTGATTGAATGCAGGGAACAGATTTCCACTCAAGAAATGCAAGTATTTATCTTATTTTTCTTTTGACAAAAAACAAAAACAAGTCACACTGAAGGTGGGAAAAGGTGCTTACTGCAATTGGAGGGGGAAGAACTAAATTTGAATGACAACTATTTGTATGTATGCAATTGGTGGGACATTGTATCCAAGTGAGACACTTCACAAAACTTTCCTAAAACAAATCCTCAGTTGTGGAGGCGGGAGGTGGGAGCTGGGGAAATCCCCCCAAACCCAAAAAAACACAGCCATCAGCCAGGCAGAAAACTCTTTGCATTCTATAAAATGGACACCGGGTGGCAGCACATAATAACAGCAACTTTGTAACTGCTTCTCTGAAGACCGCTTGATGGAAAACAGTTCTTAAAATATTCGTTACCATTATAAGCATTTGTTAGCTTGAGTTCAGGTTTCACACATTCACTTGTTTTATATCCTACACCCACCTCTCCTATGCTTCCTTTAGGTAATGACGGGTGGCCAACCAAAAGTCAGAGGAAACTACAGATGAGACAACTTCATAAATTTCAGACTGTCTTGGGCCACCAGCCTTTGTTATCGGACTTGATCACACTGGACTTGACATGATTCCCACAGCGGTGGGAGTGAAAGTGATTTACTCTAGTAAATCCTGACTGATTGTGCATAAAATCCCTTGGTCACTGTTAAGTGTTCTGACTCATTCTCAAACTGGTGGGTTAGGAAATTATTTCTTCTCTCTCATACTCCAAGTCTCTTGTAAATTACCACTGCTAAAAGTGGGCCGAAGAGACCCTGAGGTATAAATATACACATCTCTGTCAGTATTGCAAGAAATGTAAAATCTTGGTACATCCGAACAGCTATTAGATGTTGGGAATTATAACAGAGCATATGTTGGAAATCCTAAGACTAAAGCAAACTTCTACAACAGAGCTTCTGTATTCTGTACTATCCAAATCTTCCCTCCAGTCCTCACTACCGAGCAAAAAAGGAGAGAAAGATAATTCAGCCTGGGAGAATTTACTGGGTTCCTGAGCAGAAAGTGCTAAAGAAAAAAATAAGTTCACATTAGCAGGGTACTTTGGCATCATGTTCTAACGGAAGTCTCTTCTGAGAAACAGCTGTTCAAAAAAGAAAGGGAGGAAGGAAGGAAGGTAGGACGGATGAAATTCAGAAAAGAAAAACACGAGTCTCATTCTTCAGGCTCTGGGGTGAGAATGGGCGCTAGTAGACATAAACACTCTACCACCCTCACTCCTTTTCTTCCCGTACTCCTTTTCTGCTCATCTTTTCACCCCCAAGTACTTTCCATGCCCCCCAAGAGTAGAGCAGAGGGATAGCTAGATATGATCAGATGTACATAGCCACCAATGGGATGATGAAGGGACAGGCATGAAGTGAAAGTGACAGGCGTGGATGGAGACATAGTGTCCACGCCATCAGGTGCCTTTTGTAAATGAAAGTACTGAAAATAGCTTCTCACTGGGGTCTAACAGAGCTTCGGAGGGGCCTGGGCTACCCCCTTTTGGAGATGAAAGTCCCCAAATGAAGGAATTCCTAAACTAAAACATAGAAAAGTAAAACATATTTTCAATGTTAATAATTAAAAAAATTAAAAGTGAGTGCTGAATGTATTCAACTTCCAATCTCGTCTGCGTATCACGTGGTAATTTACAGAACACCATGTCAAGACAAGGCTAAACTTATGGCCCTTTATGTAAGACATGGCACATGAGTTCTCCTTCCTTTTACCCACTCTTGTTCATATTCAGAGAGAGAGGTCCAACTTTTCTTAGAGAGAAGGAAAAATATATAAATGAGGAAGGCTGAACAAAAAGGAAAAGGGGGGGAAGGAAGGAAGGAAAATAAAAACACAGTGCATGGTGGGGATAAGCTTTCATGGATTTTTGAATAGAAAACTTTATAGAGGGTAATAAAATAATGTTTTCTAAGTGATAATTAAGCCCTTGGTACTGTAAATGGTATGAAATAACAGGGCAGTTTTTGTGTCCCGGCCCTAAGAATCTTCTAGCAAGAGAGGAAAAACTAACCTACTGCCAACAGAGGACCGGGCTAAAATCGCGTACTAACTATACATACAATAAAGTTTGGGAGAAAAGAGGTTAATACCAGTGATCAATTTTCTTCATTTGTAAAATTGAAAGTGAAATAATAATACAGCCTACCTTAGAGTATCATTTCAGTATTACCGGTGGAGCATTTCACTAAGTACTTGACAGAATAAGCATTTAGTAATAGTGCTTATTAACTCATTAAAATGTATAACAGATATATAAAGTACCTTGATAAGTGGGCAAACAGCAATCAAAAGACATTTATATTAGAAATGCAAACTATTGCAACTATGGTATACTATTTAATACTTACTAAATTTTCTAGGGAATAAAAACGACACAATTTTTCAAGGTTATGATTAAACTGACCCTTTTGTTACTAGCTACAAAAGCATACCAACTCTTTGGACAAGCAATATGGCAATACATAACATTTAAAAATGCTTATGTGATTTAATCAAGTATTCCAGGCTCAGCATTTATCTTCAAAAAATAAAAGAAACATTGACAAACAATAGGAGTTTTGCTGCTATTATAACTATTTTAGTATAAATATATTTAGTATAAGACTGGAATCAACTTAAAATTCAAACAAAAGAGGAGTGTAGCAATGGTTTGGTATATTAGTGTCATCAAGCCGGTGGGATATTACATGTTATTAAACATGGCGACTATAGCTACAGCATTAAGTGTTTATTAAAAAAAAAACCAAAACAATAAAGAGTAAAATTACAGAACAATATGGACCAAAGTTAAAGGTTTTTGGTCACTGAGGACTTTCATCAGCAAGGTAAATAGACAATGAGATACTTGGAAAAGATATTTACAAAGTCCAAAGTTAACGAGGTATTACGACCTCTATGACATTAGGAGTTCTTTCAAAAATAAAGATTAATAGAAGATTAATAGAAGATTAATAGAAAATGGTCGAAGTTGACACCTAGGCAATTCTCAGAATGCAAAACCTGACCAACTCTAAGTGGCTGAAGTCATGCTCAGCTGAAATGCCAATGAGAGGAATAAAAATAAATGCAACCATCGACTTGCAAAACTGAGAGTTCTGTAATGCCATGTGACGAGATGGTGGTAGGACAAGCTCCCTTCTGCTTTGCAGGAGTGCGAACTCGTGTGCTCATTCAGGAGGAAGTTTGGCTGCAGGACTCAGTGGATTTATAAATGTGTATCTTACCACCAAGCAATTCTTCACTCCTGGATATACGTCCCAGAGACAACACCTAATGGCTGTGTAAGGAGAGATATATGTGTGGCTTATCGCAATGTTGTTTGGGGAAACGGAAGGAGTTAGGGACAAATAGGGGTCCACTGCTCAGAGATTAGGTAAAATTTGGTATATGTACCCAATGGCAAAATGGGCCCAGTTGGAGGAAGTGAACTCATTTTAAATATATAGATATTGACCCATGTCCAAACACTAACACTAAATAAAAGTAATAAGAAACAGAGTGAAGTTTATAACACAAAAAGGCATCTGGAATTTAGGACACATTCACATACTCAACAACTACACACTATTTGCTAGAATGCCACAGGTATAACCGCATCAGCATATGGAGAGTGAATTTGATGAACGTAACAGTCTACATACAGGGCACTAAAGTGAGGACTGGAGACTGTGGATAAAATAAAACCAGTTAAGGGTCTCACCCAGAATGATGATAATACAAAGCCACACACTGAACAGTAAAATCAACCCAATTCTGTGCCTGATGTTAAAAAAAAAAAAAAGTAAAATGTATATAGCTTTAAATGAAAAAATCTGAAAGAATGCATAATTATATGCAAACTGATTGAAATAATAATGAAATGCAGTACAAACTAATGTTTACATGAATTTAAACTCGAGCACAAAAATGATTTGCAAACTGATTAAAGTTACAACAAATGAAAAAAATACAAAATGGTATACACACTGGTTGAAACTGCCTAAAAATGTGTTCATGTGAGTTGGTTGGGGAAAGAGCCTTGTTCCGCTCTTCTGCTTTTTCTTGACACCACCCTCTAGGAAAAGATTTTATAAGGATGGTTTCTGGGCAAAACAGCTATGAAACCATTTTGGTGGGGCATCATCTTTATTTTCTGGAATTCCTTTCAGTATCTCCTCCTCTTCGACGCATGAGGCTTGAAGCTAACACCACAGCTCTCACCTCCTCTCTCCTACCAAGCCCCAGTGAAAGCTGAAGTGGTAACTTAAACAAGTCCTTGGGTCCTTTCCTGTCCCTCTTTAGACTTTATAAGAATGTAACTTGTAAGGTAAGAGGGGGGGTCTTCTCCTCTTGGGAAAAGTCATTGCTGCATCTTCAGTACTACTCCCTTGAATTGGTATAATTGAGAATGAGGTCCAAGGGAAAGGGGGACACTAGACTGGCTTAGCCAAAGTCAAAAAATCATCCTGTCGCCATTTCAGAGTCTGACTCCTTAAACCAGATTAACCACTGGTGTGGGGACCAGTCCCGTCTCTCCTGGACCCTTCCAGGGAGTGTGGCTGCAGAGTAACTATACAGAACCAGTGTAGAAGAGGGTTCAAGGCCCTGTTTATTATCCCAGAATAAAACCCAATATAAGCCAAAAATAGAACTTGTTCTTTAAAATTGAAATAGCTCAGGAGAATTATGGATGATTGTTTTCTCCAGTTTTACCTCCTTTAAATAAAAATATACATACTCCATTATAGACAGCAAACAAAAGCATACTTTATGGTCTATTGTTGGCCAGAGTGCCATTCCAGTAATGAATTACATTATACAATTAACAAGTGTCCCATTGTGTAGCTAATTAGTACTTTCATCCTTTATGGTTTTAACTGTTAATAATACAGTCGTAAGTAAATGCCTTGTCTCCCGATTTGAGCACCTTCTACATATCTTTGTAGCTTACATATCACCTAGCACAAAGCTAAGTACATAATAGTATGTATTTGAGAAATAGGAAACATTCTAAAATGGAAATGATTGTTTCTAAATAACCCATCCATAGAAAATGTCTAGCATCTTTCTCTACCTTTCTACCAACCTCAATTTTTCCTTTGAGGTTTTTCCCTGGTGCTGATGCACAGGAATTCTTATTTTCTTTTTCTAATTTCTCTTACCAACTCTGTGTCAATTTCACTTCCAAATGTGGCAATATTCAACTTTTTACCTGACAGATGATTTGTTTCCTTTGATTTTTCTCAAATGCTTTTTATCTGAGCAGGAAATGTATTTCAAATCCCCCAATCTTCAAAAATTATGCTCCCAGTGTATTGTAGGGAGATTTTTATATATTGCAAAATGATTAATCTGTTAATCTTAAAAATCAAGACCCATTATCTTATCTATTGGCATGCTTTTTAAGATTTCAGGTTCCAGGAGGACAAGAAGCACCTCATTTAATATTATGTGCAACAATATAGAATGTAGTGCTTTATTGGAAAACTGTAATTATATTAAAAATAATGTTGAGCATAGTAATAACAGAGGGAAATATACTAGTCATGTACCATAGGGCCTTCCTTTCTAAACAACAGCAGTGACACAAGTGGAGGAGTTGGAGAAACTATCATAGTTATGTAAAAGTGAATGGAAGAACTTGATTACCTTAGTTTCTTTCCACCATCTGCAATTTTAGCTTTCTGCAGATAACCTTCTTTTTCAACCATCTGCAAAAAGAATGCATACATTAAAATGGTGACAAACCCTTACGCATTATTATTTTGAATGAACCTATGCTTTCCAACAGTCATTGCAGTGGTGGAAGTTTCCAGTCATAGAAGCTCATTAATAATGCATATATAGCTTATGGGAAGTGCCTGCAAGATCAAAGTATTACAAGCCGTTAAATATCCAAAAGAAAGATTACAAAGAGTAATGTGAATGATTTGTTAGATGGTGATACACCTTTACTCACTTTTCCTCCTGGGCATTGAAGTCACTTGTGTACAAAACTGATTAAAAATGGCAAAACAAAAACAGATTTAATGTCTTCCTTAAGTTTACTGATCATCTTCAGAAAAGTTCTTTGTCCCTTCTAATCCTCACCACCTCATGCATCTGCTGAGGCCAGGAAGTGGAAAGAATTCATTAGAACCAAGTATCTGAGCCAGTTGAACCATGAAAGGGCATTTAAAACAGCGGCATTTCATGCATTTTGTTCAGTCACCAAGAACACTGTAGCAGCACTGTTCCATTATCCTCTTCCATAATGCGGGTTTGCTTTCTTTCCTCTTTGTATTTATTGGCTTTCGTTGCTAATACAGCCACAAGTTTCTTAAAGGAGATTCAACAATTTGTGATAACTTCACAGAGGTTTTTGTGGAGTTCTCAGCTAAATAAATGTACAATGCGAATTGTGATGAGTTGACTCCCAGCGAAGTCTTTGGTAGGTGTTTTCATTTCTGAGCACCCTATTGCCACTTTCCCGTCTTTCCCACATACCTGTCTCTCCAGTCCTTACCCTGTGTTCTATCTTTTCACTATAGATGAATTGCCCTCAATCTTCCACCTTACATTAACTGCTAAAAGCTTTTAGGAGTCACCTGCTTAAGGTCAAAGGACCACATTCCCTCAATTCTACCCTGTATGTTTCCCTCCAACTAATACTCCACTCCACCAGGTCTCCATCCCAGAACTCCTAAATACATTAAACCTACTTTAAAATTTAATTTGTCTGTCTATTGTTAGAGGGTCCTTCCAAGATTCCTCTGTAATCTCTTCTAGGTGCTCCTGTCCCAAATCCCCATTTTCATTCTGCCATTATCACTATCATAGCACTTACTCGGTCGTATCATAATTGTCCATTTAAAGTAGTGCCCCCTTATCTGCAGAGGATACCAAGACCCCAAGACCCCCAGTGGATGCCCAAAACCTTGGATAGTACCGAACCATATATATATACACTATGTTCTTTCCTACATATACATACCTGAGATAAAGTTTGATTTATAAATTAGACATAGTAAGAGATTAAAAACAGTAGCTAATAATAAACTGAAGTAATTATTATAACAATATAGGTGAATGTGGTCTCTATCTCTCAAAATATCCTGTTGCAGTATACTCACTCTTCTTCTTGCGAAGATGTGAGATGATAAAAGGCCTACATGAGGAGATGAAGTGAGGTGAATGATGTAGACATTGTGACATAGCGTTAAGCTACTATTGACCTTCCAATGACATGTTGGAAGGAGGATCGTCTGCTTCCGGAATGCTGTGGACCATAGGTAACTGAAATCGTGGAAAGTGAAATCGTAGATGAGGGGACTACTGTATGTGGCCGTACCTGCACCTGTACCGTGATTGTACCTTTTACACCCTGATTCCCAGCACCTTCAGTACTTGCTGACACCAATAAACACAATTATAAATATTGTTTAAACAAATTAGTAGATGCATGAGTGACCATTTTAAAGTTTTTAAAGATCTTTATAGAAAATGGAAAAAGCCAAAAAGCCCATCTGTCTATGAAAAGTGAAGGGAAGAGATGGTTGAGGATGAATGATTTTCCCAAACCACTAAAATTCCAACAGTTAATGAATTGGCTATTTACAAGACTCTGACGTGGGTGAGATCTTTTCTGGCTTGTTCATTGTTACATTCCTAATACATAGCACAGTATTTGCCTTTTAAAATATACTTAATGAGGGGCACCTGGGTGGCTCAGTGGGTTAAGCCTCTGCTTTCGGCTCAGGTCATGATCCCAGAGTCCTGGGATCGAGCCCCATATCTGGCTCTTTGCTCAGCGGGGAGCCTGCTTCCCTTCCTCTCTCTGCCCATCTCTCTGCCTGCTTGTGATCTCTGTCAAATAAATAAATAAAAATCTTTAAAAAAATATACTTAATGAACACATTTTTAATAAATAATGATGATATTAATAATGATCCCTAGCAAAGTTTTTCACATATCTACATTTCTAGAAAATTCTATTCCAGCATATTATCTACAGTCTAAAAGAGTCTACAGAGGTCTTTTGTATAATTTTTAGAATCATGATGTTCAATGATATATTTTTGTACTTGGATGCATCTATTTGTTTTTCCTTTTATTCTATGTATGTCGTCTTTTTTTTTTTTTCAGTGCCAAAAATTTTGTTTGTCTACCCCCTAAAACCTCTATAATAAGTTCAGTGTTTAACTATGGGCATCACTGGTTTCTACAAATGTTTGGAAGAAAGATGTTTTCAGTAGCAATTAGCATCACAGAGATGGTCCCTTTCTTTAGTAATGTATATTGAGAAATTTTGTTGTGTAACCATAGATGAAATTTATTGCTTTATTAAAGCATTCTCCTGATGACAATAAAATAGTTACCAAAAGTCTGAATTTTCTACTAAAAAGCTACAAACTTCTCAACCCATCATAAAAATCGATGCATAGTTCTCAACCAAGAGTATTGCCTTCTTCCCCCCAAAAAACTCACTAAAAGACCACTGGGTGGACATGTAGTGCGCAGAATGTATTACTGATGGACATTTCTTTAAAAAGGGAAGAGAAATGCAAAAGCAAAAAACTAATACTCTTTCAGGGAGAGACCAATACAAGCAAGCTTGAGATACATAAAAATTCTCTCTCCTCGAATCTATAAGAAATGTTTCTTCAGACGTGCTTGGACCTTTTCAGGATATTGAGATTAAGGCCAGGGACTGGATTTCTCATGTTAAGATGCTATTGTCATAGACAATAGAATCAGCATAGTTGTGTCTGCTCATTGTGACATCATTGTCATCAAACAGGTTGAGCCAGTTCCCATGGTCTTGGGTCAATCCATTAAAGTTCCAGCCACGGACACAGAGAGGCCCCAGAAAAAGGAAAGAGGAAGAGGTGAATAGCAAGTTAGTTTTCTTCTCCTGTGTCATCTTCCAAAGTCCAAGCTGCCTCTCGGGTCATTAGAAGTAGTGAACAGTCCTCCGATTGTGCACCCTTACTACACTTACAACTACCATGCATGTGTTTACATATCTACATCTACTGACAATGTAGCTATATACATGTACAATCACCACGTGTGTGTTCCCATTTCTGGGATCAGGTGTTCATTTCTCTATTGCCTCTTCTATACTTCATGTATCCTCATTCACTCTTTCAATGTATTTTCATTTAGTAACATCCCCTGCCCCTTAAATACCAGCTGTTCTGCTCACAATGGAACTGCAAAGATTAATAGGACTTTTTTAATCTTCTGGGGGCTTATATGCTTGTGAGTGTACATGCAAAATACTTGTGTTCTTCTCTTTTGAGGACTGTATACCTCTAGTCATCTCAGTGACTCAGACCAGCTTCTGCCCTGGAAAAGAAAATTCTAACCAGTCTCCCTACACTGAAAGCACAGCATTATTTTAAGTCCCCTGCTGGCAAGCAACAGTTCCATGAGGTAGATTTAATTACTTTATTATTTCTTGTCATAATGCTTTGAAATAACTCCCCATGTTTCAGACACTAGAAATCAGTTATTCTGGAAGGCTCATAAGAGCTGAAATAAGTATTAAAACAAGCAGAAGATTGCTATGTATTTTGTTTGTAGATTTATATATGGCTCTATATTAATTATTCTAATTATTTATTCCTTCTCTATGTTAATCCCATCGTTTGAAGGGATGATAATCTTTAAATTACAGTTGAGTATGCTGGTCATCTAAGGCTCAGATAGTCTTATCTCTAGTAATTTAGAAAATTATGTGTAGCTTTATGTCTAACTTTAGGATACTGTATGCCAAGTTCCAGGCCAACTTAAAGTTCTTTAAAGTACAGGAACTCCCTGAACTTTGTATACTTAAGAAATGTCAACCAATCTTTAGATGCTGAATCTGGCTTCTTGAGCTATTTGTCCAATGTCCCTTAGAAGCCCTATTAAATGTTAAGTGGCAGGGAAGATCAGCAATTTGTCCAGATTGGATGCCAGCCAGTCTGCTAACATTGAAGAAGTACTCAGCAGACACAACTGTGCTGAGATATAGATGAGAAGAATGAATGGCAGTGGGATACCCAGATAGTACCTGTTTATCAACCTAAGTTGGAGGCTATAGACAAGGCGGGAGTGCACAAGACAACCTTTGATTAATGGTAACAATTGTGGAAGAAAGACCAGCCTGTAACCGTAAGTACAGACACCGCAATTTATTATGTGAAGACTTCATGTTGTTCTCAGATAAAAGAAGTGGAATCAAAAAGAACAAGCTTTCATCTACACCAATCCACCACAAGAATTCTGTTAAAATGTATCTTTATGAATAGAAATGAACTGAATTGAAGACTTCCCCCAGATTTTGATGAGAAGGGATTGACCTTTTTTTTTTTTTTTTTCTGAGAAGGGATTGACTTTCAACACCAGAATCACAAAGCCCTATGCTTCACAATACTTTTCTGTTGATATATTTAAAGTTATTGTTCTTTTACTCTTTGTTCTGATTCTGTGTTCATGGGCAACCCTCTGACTCCTAATTCAGCTTCTGAGGTCCTTTGATGTACAACATGGGTGACTTAAGTAGTTAGTGTTAGTATATCTCTCATTATAAATTTATAAATCAGAGTTATTGTTTATATATCAGCCTCTTATAAATTCAGTTACTATGAGATAGTTCCAAGAGATCCTGACCATTGAGAAATGAAATCTTTCTAGATCCACAAAGCTGAGGCAGATGCCATCCCTGAACTGAAGTGAGCTTTTTAACGTAGCTCCCCTGTGAAACTTTCTGTATGACTGACTGCCCTTCCTCTCTGAGTACTCTGCATCATCTCTCTATAAGCACAACCCTGAGGCTATCATTTTCAAACAGATGTAGCACTTAATTATTTTCCTATTTATTTTTTTAAAAGATTTTATTTATTTATTTGACAGACAGAGATCACAAGTAGGCAGAGAGGCAGGCAGAGAGAGGGGGGAAGCAGGCTCCCCACTGAGCAGAGAGCCCCATGTGGGACTCGATCCCAGGACCCTGGAATCATGACCTGAGCTGAAGGCAGAGGCTTTAACCCGCTGAGCCACCCAGGCGCCCCAATTTACCTATTTAATAGTAAGGTACCTGCTATATTTTTTTCCTGAACTTTTTACAGATCACAGTACTTTGTTGACAATCTTGCTTGTTTGGATGATTTCTACTAAAAAACACACGTCTGGTTATATCATTTTACCCCCAGATGCTGCTTCTCTTTTTTCTTCAATCTCTTTTTTATTTTCTGCTATTCACAGAAATAGATATTTCTTCTTCTATTGGTTTTATTTTTTAATTTTTTTATCTTTTTAAATTACATTTATTTAAAGTGTACATGATGTTTTGATATACATAGTAAAATGATTATTACTCCAGTCAAGTTAATTAACATATCCATCTCCTCACATAGTTACTTTTTCAAATATTTCTTGTGGTGAGAGCACCTGAGATCTATTCCCTTAGCAAATTTCTAGGATACGCTGTAATATTAGTAACTATAATCACCACGCTGTATATATCCATCCTGAATATCTCCATTGGCTTTCCTTCTTGTGACATTGTCTTCAGTTGGACCACTCTCTTCTGTGGGATTCATTGCCTACATTTTTCTTCTCAGTCTCCAGTGATTTCTATACTGGCTGTAACTTTATTGCAACAACAGATCTACTGACCATGTTTATGGACTTGCAGTGGACACAATTCATTAAGAAGGGAAACGAAAGCAGAGGAGGCAAAATCACCTTAAAAATCCAGCTTATCTGTACATTGTATATAAAGCACAAATTTAAAAATAATTAGATGCTTAATTTTAGAGCTACTTTTCATATAGCTCAAGAATGAAATATGGTGTTTGGCCTAACATAAGTACACAATTTACTGTGTATGTACTTTTCAAGAGTGGTAAACCAAAATTCAAGTTGGATACAGTGCCTACATGAAAAGGAGAGCAGAAGAAAAGTGAAGGAAAATGATTGTCGTACACGAGCGGTGTCTGGAAAAAACAGCTAAGCATTCTCAGAGAGGCTGGTCTTGATTTCAGGTCTCAGAGTTAGGCATGGTTTGCCCATTGCAACTTATTTACGCCCATTAGTATATATGTTGTGCAAGGCTTGCATGGACATCCTGCCCTTCCCGCTTTCTTGGAGAATGAGAGAACATGTTGGGCTTTGGGGTTCTGCTGAATGTCTTGAACCGTTTTTCAAATGCTGGGTTTGGCAAAGCACATGTTATGTGTTGCCAAGTGCTTTTCCCCATCATTTTAAACCCCTGTGTATTTCAAGGGAAATTTTACCCACATGTCTCTGATTTATTTACCCCTAACTCATCAAAATGTCATCTTGAAAAAGCTGCTATTGGATGTTTAAGAACTCCCGTGGCTTTTTCCCTGAGCCTTTCATCTTGTAACCAGTGTGTTTCATTTGGCCTCCACCAAACAAGTCCAGGTTCTGTTTGGGAAACTGGCTGATGAGGGGGCTTTCCTGTGTCTCAAGAGTTTTCTTCAGCCTCCTGGAGGCTTTTCTCGTATCCCACCTCTTGTTGCTCATCCTCAGTTTCTTTCTTTTTCCCTAAGTTATATTTCTTTGTATCTTTGATTTAAATATGTTGCTCTGTCTTTGCCTGTCGTTGGAATTCAGAAAGGAATGGCCTTCCCAGTTCCTGTCTGGGCAATTTATTAGTGTAATTCAATTGTTTCGTTATAACCTAATTTTGTTCTAGGCAGTAAGGAAGAAAGCATTGCTCAATGTTAATAGCCTTTGTTGTTGTTGGTGTGTGTGTGTTCTTTTTCTCTACTTTAGACTTAAATGAAATTCAAATGTGGATGGGAGATGTTACTGTAACCTGTTTCTGTCTTTTAATGGCTTGTAATCTCCTTACCATCACCTCAAGACCCTTCATCATCTGAGCACTGCCTCCCTCTCCCTGCACCCCCAACCCATTTCCCTTGTTCACTACATTCAAGTCTAGTATGGCAGTCTTGTAGTTTTTTGTTGTTTGTTTGTTTGTTTTTAAAGATTTTATTTATTTATTTGAGGGAGAGAGCACAGACGGAGAGTGAGAAGGAGAAGCAGGCTCCCCGCTGAGCAGTGAGCCAGACACAGACTGATCCCAGATGCCTGGGATCATGACCTGAGCTGAAGGCAGATGCTCAACTGACTGAGCCACCCAGGTGACCCGGGAAGTCTTGTAGTTTTTTAAAAAATGGACTAATTTTGTTCTGACCTCCAGGTCTTTACATTTGCTGTTCCTCCTATTCACAACCTCTTCAAGTTCTTTGCTTGACAAACTGTGTGTCCTGCGATCTCAATTTAAATGCCCCTTTCAAAGAGTGCTTTTAAGACTCCTTAATCCAGGCTAGGTTAGCCCTTCCTTCATGGGAACTTATTTTTCTGCTGCCACAGCATGTTTTGTAATTTGCATTTAAAGAATGATGCCTTCCTTTACTTGTTTAATACTACTCTTCATTCCTAGGTTGAAGGAATGAAAGCTCCTCAAGAAAGGGACATGACTATCTAGTATGTCATTGCGTACCACAAACTTAGCATAGCGCCTAGCACAAGGATGGCCTCAGTAAATACAGAAATTAATAAAGACACTTCTGTTGGATGAAAGGAAGGGCACAGGAAACAACAACCAGGAGATGGTTTCTATTAGAGTTATTAAATTATATAACTTATTATTAACACACTACCAACTTGAAGGTCTGGGAGGATGTTATTTCAGAAAACCTAATTTTATCTTACTAAAGTCAAATATTGAAAGTCTGAAGAGCTTTTGGAAATTTTTTTTTTTTTTTTACTATTTAAGGAAAGCACAGCCTGATCAATAGAATTATTTCCCCCAAGTGGCTGTCCTTTGTTTTAAAATAAGAAAACACTGTATGCTTACAATGTCTTTCATCCTCAAAGCCCTCACAAGTATTAATTAATCCACAAAATGATATCTGGCTCCAAAAGGTAGAATCTGAGACTTAAGGTTTATCTGCAAAAGCCTGCTTTGCCCCCAAGCCATGGCAACTTCCTGAGCTCTGTCCTACAAATCCTCCTAGCTCAGGAGGCAGCAGATGATTCTCTAAAACCTGCCACAGGCTTTTGACTCCTGCAGGGTTATCCATAGACTGTCTCATACTCTTTTGATAAAAATAAAGATGATAAAAATTTAGCATGTTATAAACACAGTTATTTTTGTGGAGCATTTCTTTCAGGGAAAAAGGGAAAGTGCCCTGAAAATAATTAGGTATCATGAACAGTTACAACATGAAATACACAAGATTGGGAAACAAACGCATGTTAGTATACTTGACGTTTTTTGTGTAAAACCTTTGCTGCACTACAGCACTTGTTAAGCACCCATACGGATTCTCAGAAAATAATTTAGATCTCTTGCATTGATAGCATATGGATTTGTATACCATGTGGCATGAATGACGTCACCTGTCAGTGAACTGGGTGGTCTCTGCCATGAGATTTTAGACTCCAGCTAGAAATGTGTTTTTGCCAGTATTCAAAACAAATGCATTATGCTTCTTTTTAACCATGTTGATCATAATCTACTTCATTAAAGGGAGCATTGAGAGGTGAAGGCTGGCTACCGGAGAGTGATAGCATCTATTGGCGCACCGACCGTGGCAGATTCCACTTTTGTAAAGTGAATCATTTTTTCTCCAAGGGGTTAGATCTAATGAGATACTTTTGCCAGTTATGCTTAAAGCCAAGGCTTCTCATAATTTCTAGAAAATGTTCAGGGGAGCTCTGAAATAAAGGAAATGAGATTTATATAGCAAAAAGGGTCGGATATAAATAAGCTAAAAAATCCATATGGTAAAAATAATGAGTAATAACTCCAACTTAAAGAATTTTATTATTTTCTAAAATGTTTTAATGTATACTAGTGCATCTATAGTAGTTCATCCTGGTTGGTACTGTTAAGGGAAACTATTGTGAGATCCTCTGGCTGACTCCAGAAGCAACAGTGGGAAGGAAGGGGAGTAGTAGAGATGAAAATAAGGAACATACCAGAGTTGTGGGAACAAATATGTGCATCTAGGTAAAACTAATATAAGGTTAGATTAGTCAGACACAAAGAAAACTTCATGGGTTTTGGAAAAGAATTCAAGTCTTGGTGTGAATGGTAATGGATAACAAAAAGTTAATCGGGGGGGGGGGGTGCCTAGGTAGCTCAGTTGGTTAAGCAACTGACTCTTGATTCAGGCTCAGGTCATTATCTCAATGTCATGAGATCAAGCCACGTGTCAGGCTCTGAGCTGGGCATGGAACTTGCTTGTAATCTTTCTCTCCCCCTGCCCTTCCCCACCCAGCCCAGCAGGTTTCAGAGAATTTTTCTCATAGAGAACCTCTACAAATACCAGGCATATATTCATTAACATCTGAAACAACCATATGATTTTAATACACCTTTCATATCTTATTATTATATCAGCTGACAAACATGTCTTTTCTGAGCAAGTCCTATTGTCGAAAGCAATGTAAGGAGAAGTATGGTGTAATAAAGGAAATACAAGTCATGACCCTCTAACTTCTAAGCATTTACAGGGTAACCATGGAACAAGTATATTACCCATAAACTGAGGGTGAAAAATACAAAAGAGTGCCGAGATAAAGTAACTAATGGCCACAGAAAATCCAAGCACTCTGAGGGTAAGAGCCACATCTTAATCATTTACCATTCCTAGCTTGAGGGTGTGTATTTGGGAGTACATAATAAATAGGTAAATCAGGGACCATGAGAGACGTCTAGAGACTTGATGTCACAGAGAATAAGAGGCTACTGAGTGCTTTGACAAGGAAAAATGAAGTAATGAAGGTACAGTTTCCAGAAGACCAGTGTGGAATTGCTGAGCAGCATCAGTGGGAGGAGCCCAGTGGAGTCCAGGGACAGGTTGGGGGCTGCTGTCAGAAGCATTTGAAGGCCTGGACAAGGATGTCCACTTAACCACAAAGAAAAACATGGGCACCACACCCATAGCAGACAAACTTCTTTGGAAAATGGTGACTTGCTTGATGGGCCATAGGTAAAATAGAGGATCCAAGAAAACGTATTCTAAGCCTGGATACATGCTTGTTACAAAGAGAGGCTTGATGGAAAGGGAAACCAGTTTGGGAACAAGAGGATGATGGGTTCAATCTGGGAGAATTCACTTCTGCAATGACGAGGAGACACAGAAGAAAAAATGACTGACTAGCACTTCAAGAGATAGGATGAGATAATGCAGAGAAAGTGCACAAGTATAGATCTGTGTACTACAAATTTGCAAGTAAGAACAAAAGCCATTACCTGTTCCATTTGTACACTAATTTAACATACAGTTACTGAGTTCTTACCATGTTCTAACAAGTGTTATAGTCGTGGGAATGGACTTATGAATGTAGGAGATGGTACCCCTGTTCTCACAGAACATTCTAATGAAATAACAAACTAAAAGAAATTGTATTATGCCCAATGGTTGTGAGTTCCATGGGGAAACTTGATTTGGGGTATGAGAAAAGCAGTCTCCATGGAAATGGTGGGTTTCCTTGTTGGTTTATTTGTTTTTAGGGAAATTAGAAAAGACCTATCTTAAAAGGTGATATTTGAACAGAGGGTCAAAGTGAGTGAAGGAATGAGTCTTACAAGTTTCTGGGCACAAAATGAATTATTTTGTACCAGACAGAGGAAAGAGCAGGTGTAATGGCCCTGTAAGAGAAGTAAGGAGGTCAGCTTGGCTGGAGCAGAATGAACCAGGAGGAGAAGGGAAAGGTGAGGCCAGGGAGATAGCTGACACCTGTAAGGATCTGGTGAGGTGAGCCCTGCATGCGTGGATGTGGGACTCAGTCCCAGGACCCTGGGATCATGACCAGAGCTGAAGGCGGATGCTTAACTGACTGAGCCACCCAGGCATCCCAAGATGACTTTAAGAGTTTTGACTGAAGAACCCGGAAGAATGGAATTAGCATCTAGTGAAATGAAGAAAATTGAAAGAAGCAAGTTTGGGAGGAAATCATGATCAGTTTGGGATATGTTAAGTTTGAGATGAATGTTGCACATAGAAGTGAATATGCCAAAAACATACAACAACAGCTTTTAGAGCAGTGGTCCATGCTGGAGAAGTGGTTAGTGTAACACAATACATAAAACCAGAGCACTGAATGATGCTGTGTAGGGAATAAATATAAAGAGAAGTTAAGTTGAGTTACAAAATGAAGATGAACCAGCAAGGGTAATGAAAAACAGGGTGGCTATTTAATTCATTGGAAATCCATGAGAAAGTGGTTTACTCATGGTAGTCATATGAGGAAAATATTTCAAAGAGAGTTATCAATTGGGTTAAATTCTGAGGTCTAATGAGAAAACTGAGACTTTACCAATGGATTTAGCAGTATGGAAGCAACTGATGATCTTGATAGCCGATTAGTGATTGAGATAAAAACCTAAATGGGGGCGCCTGGGTGGCTCAGTGGTTTAAGCCTCTGCCTTCGGCTCAGGTCATGATCCCAGGGTCCTGGGATCGAGCCCCGCATCGGGCTCTCTGCTGGGCAGGGAACCTGCTTCCTCCTCTCTCTCTCTGCCTGCCTCTCTGCCTACTTGTGATCTCTGTCTGTCAAATAAATAAATAAAATCTTTAAAAAACAAAAACAAAAACAAAAACCTAAATGAAGTTGGTTCAAGAAATAAAGGAGGGGGGAAATTGACAACAATAAAAGCAGACAATCTTTGTAAAGAATTTTTATTCTAAAACAAAGAAAGTAATGGAACAATGCCTAGAGTGGAGATGGGGGATCTAGAACATGCAAAATGAAAGAAATCAAGAGAACTGAACTAGAAAAATAAGTATTTTTGTTGTTGAGCATGAGAAAGCCCAAAGATAATAGGGATGGAATAGTAGGGGAAAGAGAGGAGTAAAGTCATCTCAGTGCAGTATCCTATAAGCCAATGGAGCTGGAAGCATGTTGGTCAATGTGAATCCAGCAGGAAGAATAAGCATGGAGAAAAGGGGTGTTTATCAAAAAGGAGTCATTAATAGAAAGAAGTGTCAGAACATATCAGGAATCTTGGGCTTATATGTTTTTAGGATATCTCTAACGCTTCATTCACATTATTTACAATGTTTCAGGCATCTTTCTGGTCACTAAGATACAACAATAAGCAAAAATGGAAACAAAAAATCCCTGCTTTAGTGGGCTTAGAATCTACTGGTAAGGGATTGAACTTTTTCTTTTTTTTTTTTTTTTCAAGATTTATTCACTTATTTTAGAAAGAGAGAGAGAGCATGAGTGGGGGGGAGGGCAGAGGGAGAGGGAGAGAGAAACTCAAGCAGATTCACACTAAATGTGAAACCTAACACAGGGCTGGATCCCATGACCCTGAGATCATGACCCAAGCTGAAACCACAAGTTGGAGCCACCAAGGCACCCCAGGATCAAATTTTTTCTTAAAAAAATTTGTTAAAATTTGCAGTAGGCCCCAAATAATCTCTGCTTCCTATTTGTCACAGCCTTGTGCAGTTCCTTCTACTTGAGTATGGACTAGATTTAGTGACTTGATTCTGATCAAGAAGATGTGGAAAATTTGACGGGCTATCACTACCATGATTAGGTTACAAAAGATTTTGCCTTTAGTTTACATGCTTTGAAGAAGCAAGCTGCCATACTGGTGAAGCTAACGTGGCACAGTACTGAGAGAAGCCTCTGGACCACATTCCTGAAGCAACTGAACCCTCCAACAACCAGTAAAGCAGATCCTTCCCCAGTCAAACCTTCTGATGCAACCCCAATTCTGGCTTAAAGTTTGACTGCAATCTTTTGAGGGACTCTGAATTAGAGGACTCAGCTGAACCATGCCTAGATTCCTGATCCAAACAAACATGAGATAGTATTGTGTGTTGTTTTAAGTTGTTGAATTTGGGGATAATTTATTCTGTTGCAATAGATAAATAACACAGTATTGCAGGGAAATAAACTTACCAGTTGTTCCAATGGAGGAATGACATCTTTCAAGGCATGCTGTGAGTGATTCCTTCTGTGCCGGGATATCTGCAAAAATATTGGCATTAGATATTATTATATTATTTTTCTCCAAAAAAAAGCTATAAATGATTTTAAAGAGCATATTTTAATAAGAGTACACAGGTAAATAACCATATTAAGATTCATTCAAAAAATCAAAGTAGGTATAAAACAGAAAGTAAATGTCTTAGACATTAACTAACTTGAATAAAATGTGTACTCAAAGATTGCTGGCTGCAACAATATCTTCTATTCCATGTACTCTTCTTCCCATGTAACCTTAACACTCCTCTTATCAAGTGGTGGGGTTTATATTCTTTCATTTCAAACCTGGGCAGAGCTTTATGCCTGTTTCAGTCAAAAAGTATGATAGATGTGACACTCCATGACATAATATTAGAGCATAAAAATGTCATGTACTTCATCCCTGTTTTCTTAGAACCCTCACATTTGGAAAATATTCACCATGTTGGGATAAAGCCCAAATCATCTCACACAGAGAGATCACAGAGAGAGACCTCATAGGTTTTCTGGCTAAGAGACTAACTGAGGTTCTAACAGACAGCTAGTATCAACTGCCAATTGTACAAGTATAGATATTTTCTGATGGTTCCCTCTGCCGGCCATTGAGTCATCCCCAAGCTTCCAGTCCCAGTAGAAGCCTCAAACACTGTCTAGTAGAGACAAGCTGTTCCTGCTAAGTCCTATTTGAATTTTTGACTAGATTCTGTAAAACATAAACAAAAAATCATTGTTTTATACCTCTACATTTCAGGATGATTTGCTATGGAACAGAATATTTAATGTTGAAACACCTTGTGTTTATGATATGATGTGAGCTCAGCTTTTTCAGAGTCAATACTCTATGTTTCATGTCCTCTTCCACAAATATATTTACATACACAATAATCAATGGATTAGTGTTTTGGGAACAAAATTTTTAAAATGCCTATTATTGTCTCTGCCAAAGAAGCATCATAAGCTGATTCTATAATAAAACGAAAAGAGAAAAAGAAGGAATTTATAATGAAATATTGTATTGTTTGATAATTTAAAACAGAAGCTCTAATTAATAATAGTATTTTACTAAACAGGAATTTTCCAGTATTTTACACGAAGGGGGAAGAGGGTAAGGTGGAAGACATAGGAGGTAAGAAAAGAAAGAATGAGAGAGAAAGAAAGACTGTAGGTTGAGTGTGAGGTACTAAAGAATAAAGCAGGTCTGAAAACTGTCTAGAAAAGAACTTTGGATGCCCTTGACTCTGGTTACTGACACATGTAACTGACTGAAGGGATTAAATCAAATCCTTTTCAGGTTTTGAGAGAATTGTATTACCAAAGAAATGAGAAGCCTGGCCTCAAAAACCTGTGACTCTATACAACCCTTGAACCCCATATTTGCTTCACAAAACCGCATTGTGAAGGCAGTACAACCTCCAAGGGAGCCATTCTCTTCCAAGTTCACTTTCAATGTGGCCAGTGGGGGATGACGGGGAAGGAAGAGCCTCAAGAAAGGAGAGCCAGAAACCTTGGAGAACAATGGGCATGGGGAATTATCCTGGAAAAGAGAACCAGGAGAGCCAGGAATTGACTCTGCTGCGAGGGCAGAGGTCTCACAGGGCCTGCCCGGCAAGGCTTAATAATCATTTGGGTCAAGTGACGGTTGGTTCTATTTATTTCCTTTACAAATGACAGAGTGTTTGCAGTTATCAAGTTCTCTTTCTACCCTTGTCTATTGGATGTGATGGGAAAAACAGAAGAGAGAACTTGTTTTTCAAGTTCTAAACCTCTAACCCCCTGGAGAGAAATCGGTGTGGTGGAGAAAGTTATTTCTCTCCTGTTATTCTGCTATTGGAGTTTGATGTAGTAACTGCCTGGGACTTTGGGTCATCTTCTTTGGGAAGGCAGATAGATGTATGTCTAAATGTTGGAAGACAGGTGCAAACTGATCTATGGCGAAGGGATCGGGGGGACTGTGGCAGACCCTGATGCCTGGTCACCAAAATGTTGTCCTTTCTCCAGGGCATATACCTAGACTGCATTTCTCAGCCTGCCTTGCCTTTAGGAGTGGCCACATGGCTAGTTCAGACCGATGGGATACGAGCAGAATCAAGGAGAAGCTTTCCCCATTCAAAGCTATTAACCAGTTAGTGTTTCCCCTCTGCGTTCCCTCCTTCCTCGAGTACTGGCTAGGAGTGCACACCGAAAAAGGCCCTGCAGGAGGCTGGAGATGTGAGATGAAAGAAGACTCGGAATCACCATGTGCAGAAAAGCCAAACATAGGCCAGGAAAACGCATTTTGTTTTATTCAGTAAACTTTTTATTTTGGAATAATCTTATACTTAGAGAAAAGTTGTAGCAAGCACAGAGTTCCTACAGAAAATTTCCTTCTGACTGTTTTGTAATAAGAAATAAATTTCTATTTCTTGGAGCCATTGTGTATTTTAGAGAGTTTTATAGCTGCTAGCATTACCCTAAATAAAACAACCATAGTTGATCTTAATTCATGTTGAAATGAAGGCATATATATGTGTGTGTGTGTGTGTGTGTGTGTATTTTTATATATATATATTCACATATATATACTGGGTATTTAAACCTTTTAAGGAACTAGGGATTTATTTTGCACTGCTAGACATATGAAACTTACTTCTCTTAACTATTAGTTATTAAAATAGGCTTTACTATCTTCACTGAAAATTTAATATATATGTCTTACATTCAATTTACAAGAGTAGAAGAATTCTGGGATTTTTTTTTCTTGTTCCATTTCTTTGAAACTTGTTGGATTTTAAGTCTCGGGTTAAAAATCACTCTCCCAGCATATAAAATGCTTCAGGCTTTAAATGTTAGAGAAAGTAGTATCAAGTAATGTCTCCACAGCATTGATGAATAAGCACCTGGGCATTCACTTGTGTCCATCTTACCATCCCTTCTATGGCCAAACCATGCCTTCCTTTGTCTTATCATTACTAGATTTTGATGGGTATATTGGCCCTCTAGCCTTTAAATAGTCTCTTCTTGTCAGTATAGAAAGTTTTCCTATTAAGCAATGTTTTAAAATGCATTAGGTATGTATTACCAGAGGCACAACAGATGATTTTAACTTATAAATGTTTTCATTATCATTTACACAATCTAAAGGTTTAGCAGAAAAACTTAAAACACAAAGCCATTTGTTAGTGGTATGAATACATTCTCCATTAAAATAGAGTATAAATAATGTAAATAAGTAAGTATTACGTAGTGTGCAAGATGAGGGAAAAAGCCCACAAACATAGTAAGTGAATGACTGAAATTTGGGAAATAAATTTTTTAAAGATTTATTTATTTATTATTTATTTTAGAGAGAGAGAAGGAGAGCTCGTGCACGTATAGCTGTAGAGGGGAGGGGTGGAGGGGCAGAGGAAGAGAAAGTCTCAAGCAAGCTCCACACTAGAGCTGAGCCTGACTGGGGGTGTGGGGAGCTCCAGCTCACTACCCTGAGATCACTATCCAAGCCATAACCAAGAATTGGACATCCAACCGACTGCACTACTGAGGCAGCCCGGGGAAACAAATTTCAATGAGAAGAAATCAGAACAGAAATGACCAGTTACTGAGCACATGTTTATTTCACCCTTAAAGGGAACTATTGGGTCCATGGTATAAATAAAAATTTAAATTGAGAAATGGCACAGTGTTACTGTCTGTTAACATGTACTCAGTGCTTATTATTTGCCAGGCACTGTTCTAAGTATTTTGCATATATTAACATACTTAATTCTCACTACTTTTTCATAAATGTAGAAACACAGACACAGACAGTTTAAGTAACTTTGAAGATCCAGAGCCAGTAAAAGGCATGGGTGATTTTTTTTTTTTTAAAGATTTATCTACTTATTTATTTGACAGAGAGAGATCACAAGTAGGCAGAGAGGCAGGCAGAGAGAGAGGGGGAAGCAGGCTTCCAGCTGAGCAGAGAGCCCAATGCGGGGCTTGACCCTGAGATCATGACCTGAGCCGAAGGCAGAGGCTTTAACCCACTGAGCCACCCAGGAGCCCCAGCATGGGTGATATTTAATCAGAATCTAAGCCTTCAACTATTGTACTTTATTGTTTCACCAGCAATATAATGTATATGCACAATGGCAGTCATTACATTCTTGGGGAACTCAAAAGTCGAGATTATCTGCATTCATAAGGGGTTACTTCTAAGAAAGAAATTTGAGTCAAACTTATAAATTTGTACACATTTACATAGGAAACTAGAAATCAGGTTTCAAATCTGTTATGAATTATCTTAATTTTCCTTTAGGGAAAGTAATATTGCTGATTATTCCTAAATCAATAAGCTAGCCAATCTATCATGTTCAACCAGGTTATGGAGATGCAGGAAAAAAGAGAACTTTCATCACCTGTCTTTGCTTTAATGCTCTTCTCAGTTAAGCATTAGGCACAGAAATGTGTTATCATCCCAAATCAGATTACTCTGAGACTTATGATTTAGGAAATTCTGAATCCAAATTTGCTTAGTTGTGTTACATGGATATCAAGAAAATTTAAGATATATCAAGAGAGCTGTCTTTATGTGATTTACTTAATTGAAATAATAATTATAAAGAACACTTGAGGTCAATCAAAACTTCCTGAGGTAAGTTTGAAGGGAACAGAGGCTCTCCTAAGCCATATGTAGTATAAAATAACAGAAAATCTTACAGTATTTGTACATGCTTCTCTATCAATAGTTTATTAGTAGTATCTGAAAATTTTGCAGATTATTACAGGACACTTTCTTGAGAAACATTTCCGCTTAAGACATCAGATGTCTTTATGAACCATTTATTTAGCCAGTAAACATTGCATGTTGAGTACAGTTATATGCCAGTAATTTCTAATAGTAGATGTTAAAAATATACATGTTTGTTGTATTTGTTCATCTTACTAAATATCTCTAATACTAGTATTGCAAGAAGAGTACTTCATTTCTGGACAGTCCTAATTTTTCCTCAATGTATCTGATATTAAAAACCTATGCTTTACTCTACAAATTGCTTCTGGGTAAGTTTCAGAATGCTAGCAATCGTGGGCTCCATTGTTCAGTCTCAGGTCCTTTTCACTTTTCCAGCAATTCTTAACTAATCACTGAATTTGGAAAACTTGAATAGCAATAATAATATTAGCAATAGCTTGATACAGCATTATTTTGATACATTATTTTCTCTGTGAGTTACAGAATCATTTCTTCTGAGGAAGGTTAAAAACGTTTTTTACGACGTATGTTCGCTTTCTCTTTTGCTTCCAAATATTCTGAAATAGAATACACATCCTTCTTCTAAACATAAGTGGACATGTATGTATATCTACCACCTATTTATTTAAGTGTCCCACAGCCTGATTTTTTTGCTAGTTTGTACACTCTTAAATTATGATATTTTGGTTTCAATATGATTTTATAGTTCTCATTTGAGAATTTTATGAACTGGTAATTTTTAATTTACTTCCAGTATTTTGTAAAAAGAGACCTTAGCCATTTAAAGTGTATCTGGCCTATTTATTAAGAATGTTACTTCACAGTTTCTTTTGAGGGGGATATGGTTATGTCTTTACTGTTTTCTTATCACAGTGTTCTGTACCTTAAGAGATTTGAGCTTTAACAATAAATACGTGAGTTGTTGTTCTCTTCCTTCGAAGAGAAGGAAAAGTCAGCCCTCATCTTTTTGCAATGATGTCATCTTCCTCTTGATTTATTATGTTCAGTAAATGGGAATGATTTGTAGATATCATTGGGAAAAAAATAAACTTGAAATACAAATGACTTCTGCTTGGATTTTTTGGGAAATCAGTATCAGATGAATGTATCATTGAACTACTTTTAGATCAGATCTATGTGTTTCTCCTTCTTTGTTTCCACCTACCACTCTCTCCACTCCTCTGTCCCTTCTCAGGTATGTTAGCTTTATAATTGTGCAAAGCAAAGTTGGAAGCATGAAGTACTGAGAATGTGCAATGCATATTTTCCTTTAAATTCCTTTTTGTTCTTATTATACATCATAATTAAGTTTTCCAGATATATTTTCCTCCAAAAAGAAAAAAAACTAAAAAGTCATTTTTTTGAAGTGTTTTCATTTTTTTCCTCCATTTCTTTTTCATTTTAATCTATTTAAAGAACATGAAACTGATGGGTGGGACTAGTGCTTGGTACGAAGTAAAAATAACAGAATTTGGGCATATTATTTTCCTGGTATAGGAAGGTCTACTATGAAAGTTATACATAAACATGAAACATTCCACATAGCTCTGATTTTAAATAGATTACCATTTTTGATGAAAGTTTATATCTTGTGGCTTAGAGTCGAAATAAAAATCACTTGAATAAAAGCATTAGTTAGCTCCAGCATTTTCACAGACATGTACATTTTCTGAGGCATACCTCCCATTAGCAACCTCCCTGGATACTTGGATAAAAAGCAGAAATAAATCTGTAGTTAAGTTTAGTTTTTATGTTCATGGTATCTCAAAAGCTTCCCCCCCTCACTGGGGGGTGTACCCAATTTTTATGTTCAAATCTTCATTTGTTTTGCCAAATTTGTTTTCTTAAAGCTATGACAACCAGAAATTAAGAAAAGTTGGTGAAACTTTGATTTTTTTATTTTTGGGGGGAATGTGGAAACATGGCCAATATTTCTTGTACTCACAACAGTTTGGTTGTTTAGATATAATAAGCATCGACCTAAAAGATGGCTGTGTTTTTTAAATCATGTGTATGTGGTAGGTAACTGCTTTTGTTGGGAAAAAAAGAAAGTTAGTATGTGAGGATATTATTTCACCATGCATTTAATCTTCTATTTTTATCTATCTGTGGACACATGTCAGTTCACACATGTAAAATCATAATTATTCATCCACTAACTATGTATTTTTCATAAACCTCCATAGAAGGTAATGACATTCACCACAGAGAAACCAAATTCTTCTTTTTTGCTCCTTATTGAGGTACCACAGGTATACTGATTCACTGTTAAGATCACCTTCCCCCTCTGCCTATGATATCATTCAGTTACCATAGTGGACATCAATAAGCAAATGCCCCCTTTTTTTCTTTGTTTGGCTCTTCCATAAGCCTTTTTGGCTATAAATAGTCAGAAATCTGACACTCTGCTTTATCTCTATCATCTCCTGCAGAAAATTAAAGGGAAGGATTCAAAAACCTTCTGGAGGACATATTAATGTTTTTCAGCATTTTTTTTTTTTTAATTTGTTGAATAGTCCTTGGTCAACATCTGGGTCCTCAGTGATGCTCACCAGACTTCAATCCTGAGCTAAGTCTAGTTGAGTTAAATTCAGCTTTAACCACATTTTCTTATCTCCCAGATAGCCAAAGAGAAGCAATTGCTGGAATGGTTTAACTTCTTAATATTCCTCCCTGGCTTTATTTAGTCCCAAACACATGTGTTCCTCCAAGAAGAAAACCAAACTGCCTCACACCTTCTTGCTTAAATAAAAATTAGTTATATACCATGCACATGGCCTCATTTATTGCTACATACTGTTTCCTTTAGTTCTTTCATTTCTTTTTTCATGCTTTCGGTAGAATGTTCCTCTCCAAGAATTTTCTCAGTTGAGAAGTGTCATTCATACAGTCCTTAGACGCACTACTATTTTAGCCTTTTTGAACATGCTCTTGAGATAAAAACTACCAGAACCAAGAAACACAGCCATACCTGCATAACATAATTTTCTACATTTTTCCAGGCAAAGTACTTTTATATATTGTCTTAGTTTATAGTTTACTTTTTTTCTCTGCATGTTCCTTCGTATTTAGACATGAATTTCCAAATTGATATAATGAGAAACTGTGCGCTAAAATAGACACATAAACATTTTATTCTACTCAAAATACTATTATTGGTATTAAATCTAAAGCATTATATACTTTGTTAGAGCCATAGCTAAAGTTACTATTGCCAGCAAATAATACACCTTGCTTACTACCTCCTTTACCCTCTGTAACAGTTACTACTCTGTTGATTAAAAAAAAAAAAAAAAGAGGAATAGAACACTTGGGCCAAACTGACATTTTCTCCACAACTGCAAGTCACATGTAATCTTTTAAATAAAAAGATTCGAGACAGCAGAAAACAATACCAAGAAAACTATCTCATAAACACCTCAAAACAAAGCAAACTAGTAAATGAACAATTATTGAGGCCCCCGAATGGTCAAAACAGTCCATCTATTTTAGTCAGATTAAACAAATCATGGTCAAATCACCATTTGACTATGATGGGCAGAAGCAACCTATATCTAGTTTTACAATGTTTAACTGTCTAAAAACTAAACAAATTAGAATCAGGTTTTATTTTCAGTCTCAAATATAAGTCTTTCATTGCCCCGACATGCTTAAGTTGAAATACCGAGTTTACTTTTTACTTTTTCAGGTATATGTTCAATCACTGAAGAAGAAATTCTGTCATTTGGAAAGTAATCCACCATATGTCATGTTTAATCCATGATATGTAAAGTTTGACAAAGATATTTACCCACGGTTTGATTTCTATAGTCTGCTGACACGTTTCCTCAGACATCATTATTTCTTAGTGCTAAGCTGGACATGCACTAACTCACTGAAAATGCTCTGCCTGTGTGGAAAGGTCACTTCTACAAGCATTGTGGGAGGCAAGGCTTTTAATGACTATGCCACTCTTTCAAGATTTAACAGATTTTTGGTCAAATATCTAAAATATGCACATGAAGGCGCTTGCCGGCTTTAGTCCATATCTAATAATTGTATCTTTCCAGTTTCCTTTCTTTATGTATTCTTTGAGGTTTTCAGAGACCCCAAACTCACCTTCTGCTGCCGAAAAAAGCAGATTTAGTTCTGAAGGTTAATCCAACTCAGCAGGATTGAAGGATGGCACTTTTCCTTGGTCGTAAGTATGTTGGCTCAGGCCAGACAGCTGTTAGGACATTCTCCTCTGGGAATCGTGCCCTCAACACCCACCGTTGATGCACATACATGGTCTACTGGCTGCCGACTTCCGTGCCCATCTGCTCAGATGGCATGATGCCCACTCACAAGTTGGCTGGATCCTTGCCCTTAGTGTGTAGATGCCAGGCAATGATGGGTTTAGATGGGCAGCCTGCATAATACTACAAGTGACAATTTTTTTCTTTCTCCCTCTACCATATCTGTCCGCGGTGCCTTCTCTGAAAGTGAAACTCACGTTTCTCCACCTTTGCTTTTACCTGTGGACACCCATGGCCTTCCGCAGGTAGGGGTCCAAACGGACCCGACCTGCCACCCACTGTAAGATGAAAGAGAGGAGAGAATCCACAGAGCCCCACATGACAAGTTCTAACACTGAAATGGGTTGGATTGTGAAAATTCCGACCACCTGGAGTCTGTCAGAAGAAATTTAGCATGGGTGTAAGTACAGCAGACCCCTCTCTCGCAGATAGCAATGGCACCAGGAAATAGTTTAAGTTAGAGCCCCTCTTGCCTGTCACAGCCCCAGCACAGATCACTTGCCTCGCGCCTCGCGTTGAAAGGCACATACAATAGTAAATGAAATAAATCAGGCAAAAAGAACAAGCCTAACGGGAACACGATTTATATGCTCAGTGGGGGCAACGGGGCAAGCTATGATATTCAGACCTCAAAAATAACCCTGACTGGAGGTCCTAATGGAAAGAGAAAGAAACAAAAATAGCATCTCTCTTTCCGATCTACAGCAAACCCGTAGAGAGGAATAGATTGGCATAGGAGGTTGTGACTTTAATGATCCAAAGCATATGAATGCTTGTTAGCAGACAGCAGACAGACATAAGTAAGAACAACAGTCATGGCTGCATCTGCATATTCTGGCCTCTGGCGCTCAAACCAATCAGGCAGCATTGGAGAGCAGCGCCCGAAGGTATGTTAAAGCCGAGCTTTCCTTGTGTGTTTATTTAAGGGTGATTGAATTCAGGGTGTTGTCAGTCTGCCTTGGAGAATGGTTATCCAATGTGTAGGCATGATCTTTCTCCCTGAATATGCTCTGTTGACTGAGTTAGTTATGTGTGACTACTTGCCCTGTCCTAGTCTTTATGCAGTGCCAAAATCCTCCAGTCCAAGTTCCAAAGGAACAGGGCCTAAAAACTTTTGGCTCCAGAATCAAATTAGGCTTCTCTGCTTCCCAAGCCAGAAATGCATAAATACCCAATGGCCAAAACCAAAGAATTTGACATTGTGGAATGAATAGAGCTGTCATATACCACTAAAGTGTGGAAATATCTACTGTTTGAAGTCAAGACTGGTTCAACATCTTCAGTAATCAGAACAGACTTCTTTGGACACCTTCATGGGTTAGTCTGGCTTTTGAGTGAGAATGTTTCTGGCAAGCTACTCATTCCAGATATCAGAAATGCAAGAACATACGGTTTATAAGAGAAAATCTGCCATTTTTTGGTATCAAAAAAATTCTCAAAGGCAGCACATTTTCATAAAAGACAAATCCCTCATCCTGTTTTCCTGATTGACCTTCAAGTTAGCACCACTTGTTTAGATGTAGATACTTTAAAAAGAACTAATCAAAGAAGAGGTAAGTTGGTATACTTTGAAAAAAAAAAATGTTTACGTGAAACTCAATTTGGAATTATCTGGGGGAAATTTCTCGTGAAAATAGACAAAGAATAGGTATAATCATCCAAGACTCCTCAATCTGATTACTATGCTATAACTGTCAGAGTTCCCAGAGCAAATCATTTTCCTCATGATTTATCACGCCTTGAGGGTGTAACAGTAAGAATTACATACTACTAACTTATTGAAAATGAAGAAAAGCAGATGTCCTGTCTATGGAATCTTGAGGGTAAGGATCATGTTTTACTCAACTTTAAATTCACCGAATTTAGCATAGTATGGAATACATATTACGGGATCGCCCATTTCACACTTCATATTGCCTCTCTTTATACATGTGACCTATTATTTCATTCCATTCACCCAAAACTTCAATAGCCTATAATGTCTTGTTTTAAAGTTATCTTGTTGGAAACATATTCATCATTCTTTTCAAAAGTCAGTGGTCCTTTCCAGATAAGCTCTTATAATATCTCATAGGGGATTTGTCATCTTTCCTTACTGAAATCAGGTCAAATTTTCAAAATGATCCCCTCATTAGACTAAAATTGAAATAACTGATACTGGATAATAGTTGGATAATAGTTTCCTGATCTATGTAGTATATATGATGCTTGAGGATTAGTTTCCTCTTCTACAGGGAGAAACTGAGAAGTTGCATAGCTATAAGTAGGTGTAGATATAGGTAGATGGATATAGTTTTGCTTTTAAAGAGGATCACATAATTATGTAGATATATATTATGTAGATTATTATTCTGAACGTTTCTATGTTCTGTTATCACTTACCTTCTGGGTAAATTACTTTATTTCCTGGTGCCTCTATTCCCTCAACTGCAAAATATTGCATAGCATAGTACTTATTCCGTATAGGATTACATTAGAAATTTTAAAAAATGAATACATATACAGTTTCAACCCTGTGGTAAGTCCTCATCATTATAATCTCCTCTATACCAATTGTATCATTCCTTTCCTAGTAGTCCTTCTGGTAAATGGATCATATTAAGCTAATGTACTAATAACATTTTCAATGATTCTAGAAACTCTTCCAAAACAACTTATTTCTTGGGGTGTCTGGGTGGCACAGTCAGTTAAGCATCTGGTTCTTGGTTTCAGCTCAGATCGTGATCTCAGGACTGTGAAATTGAGCCCCAAGTTAGGCTCAGTGCTCAGCATGGAGTCTATTGTGGATTCCCTCTCTCTCTGCCTCTCCCACTCGTGTGCTCTCTCTCTCTCTAGAATAAATAAATCCTTCCCAAAAAAGTGATTTGTTTCTCTACTTTAAGAAATTCCATCCATTTCCTTCTAGGATACATTGAAAGCATTTTGTTAGAAAAACCTTTAAATGCTCACAGAGATGGGGCCATACTGGGCATACACACCAGGAGGTGACAGCCTTGGTGTCATTTTAGAATTCTTACTGCAATCCCACCTCTGGCCCTCAACAAATCATGTCCCACAAGCAAAATGTATCATCTCTTCCCATGATTCCAAAGAGTCTCACTCCATCACAGCATCTCAAAGTCCAAAGTCTCATCATCTAAATGTAAATTCCGATCTCCCATTGCTCAAAGACCAAAAATCAAGTCACCTAAATCCAGTTTTGAAGGAAGTTGAACTTGACTGAGATCAACCATTAAGAAAGAAGGCAGGAACCAAATAATTTGGTTCTACAGCTAGTGGTCTTTATTTTATTTTGTTTAAAGATTTTACTTACTTATTTGAGAGAGAGTGTGTGAGAGAGAGGACGAGCAGGAGGAGGCTGAAAGGGAGAAGGAGAAGCAGCTTCCCAGCTGAACAGGAAGCCCAAGTGGAGCTCATCCCAGGACCCTGGGATCATGACCTGAGCTGAAGGCAGACACTTCACTGACTGAGCCACCCAGGCTCCCCTATAGCTAGTGATGTTTAACAAGTACTGTGCAGTATCCATGCTATGAAGTAGTTATGATTATTGCCTTCGTTGCATAGATCATAAATCCAAGGAGAGTGAGAAAAGACTGTAAATTAGTAAGAATGAGAAGCTGTTGCTTAACCCAGATTCATCTCATTCAAAAACTCATGCATTCTGACTCCCAAGTTTTTAAATGCTGAAGCTACTGGACCTTGATATAGATGCTCAACAAATGCTTGTTTTTGCACTATTTTCAGATTAAAATATGCAGTAATATTTACCACATTTTCCCTCAATTATTTTATACCTAAGTTCCTATTTTCTATATTCATCATATTTCAGATAAGGAATCTTTATAATCCTCTTAAACATTATCTGAGAAGAAATAATGATAGCCATGTTTGGGATATGAGGAAGATGAGTAGACTAAAGGTGTATCCACTTTACTACTATATCCATTTAAAAATAGTACTACAGATTTGTATTTGGTGAATCCTAGAACTGGGAAATGACTATCTGTTCTAGGTGCCATACCATACGATACGGTATCATACCATACCATACCATAAAGATTCCAGGATGGATTTCTAGTTGAAAGTGATGGATTGACCACACACATTAATCTCCCCTGTTCACTAAAATCAGAGTAAAAGAAAAAAAAATGTATTTATAACAAATGAGAGAGTGAGCAAAAGTGGGTGATAGATCTCAAAAAGTTTTGGGGAGATAAAATGTATATGAAAATGTAATTACTTTGTATAATGAAAGAAGATTCAGCCTCAGTGTTTCCAGACATGGAAGATCGGTAGTAATGACAAAATGTTCATAGCCATCACTTGGAAGCATCCATGAAAGACAAAGTCAAGATTGTCTATAACAGTCATCATCCACAAAAGCTGGGCTCCCAGGCTCACTCACTTATTGCATATAGCCAGATGACTGTTCCCAGATCTGCATAACAGAGACATTAAACAAGACACCTTCAAGAGTCTTGACTCAGGGCCACCTGGCATCACAGAGGGCAGACAGGACTGTGGGACTATGAACCAGGGGATTAAATTTACCTACTAAGCAGTGGGACACTTTCCCTCTATTCTCAACCATTCTCCCAGAAATCCCAGAAACAAAAATGTATCCCTTCATCTAGAAGACTTGAGGAGTTTTCTCTTAAAGAGAAAATGGCTTCAAAGTTCCCCAGATACTGAAATTTGGATATCCTCAATGAAAAACCTCTTTGTGGGGCACCAGGGTGGCTCAATTAGTTGAGCATCTGCTTTCAGCTCAGGTTATGATCTTGTGATCTCAAGATGGAGACCCACATTGAGATCCCTGCCCAGTGGGGAGTCTGTTTCTCCCTCTCCCTCGGCGCCTACCCCCTTCTTGTGCTATCTCTCTCTCACCTGCTCTCTAAAATAAGTAAGTAAAATCTTAAAAAAAAAAAAAAGAAACAAAAACAAAAAGCCTCTTTTGCATGTTCTATGCATTCTACAGAGAAGCTCGTCAGTCAACAAGCCCAGCACTTCAACTCCAAACATACAGACAGCATTTTTTCTATTTTTTATTTTTCACTTTTTATTTTTTTATTATGTTCAGTTAGTCACTATATAGTGCATCATTAGTTTTTAATGTAGTGTTCAATGATTCATTAGTTACATGTAATACCCAACGCACATCGTAATACCCACCATTTGCATTGACATGAATGGAATTACGGGGGATTATGGGAAGTGAAGTAAGTCAAACAGAGAAAGACAGTTATCATATGGTTTCACTCATATGTGGAACATAATCATTAGCACAGAGGTTCATAAGGGAAGGGAGGGAAATCTGAAGGGGAAGAAATCAGAGAGGGAGACGAACCATGAGAGACTATGGACCCTGGGAAAAAAAATGAGGGTTTCAAAGGAGAATGAGGTGGGGGGAGGTGGTAGCAGGGTGATGGGTATTAAGGAGGGCACGTGTTGTGATGTACTGACAGCAATTTTAAAATACGAATATGTAGGCATGGGTCACAAGAAATTGATTATTATTTGATTATTATCATATATAACATAATATTTATATACTATACTTAAAAATAATAATTATATCATATATAGTGTATTATATAATACTATATGATAGTATTATATAATACTACATATATAGTATAGTATTATAGTATTACAGTATTATATAATACTATATAATACACTATATATTATATTTTATAATTGGTAGATTATATACTTCTTTATTGAGCACTATGTATATAAAATGCACTGTTCTAACTGCTGAATAAAATAACCTCTGCTTTAAAATCATTGAGGAAAGTCCCAAGATGGAAAAGGAATATCAAAATGAGCAAATATAAAATGGAACTCAAAATAGGCAGAAATAATACCAAGGAAAGAAAGGAAAAAAATGCTTAAAAATGTTATTGATAATAATAGCAAGAAATAAGAAAACATATAAGATTCATAAAAACAGGATGAATAATAAAGAAAGGCATTGGAAAATTAAAAACATAAATAAATATATTTAATTAACACAGTTTTGGAGAATAAGAATAATAAATGTGTCAGGGAACAGAAAAAACAGAGAGATGAATTATAAAAAAGAAGAAATAAAATAATTTAGGATGTTCAGCATCTACCTTATAGAAAAGTTTAAAAAAAAATGAAATACATCATAAAAACTTTTAAAACAAAGTACAACAGAATGTCCCAGAATTTTATGACATAGCCTTCTGATTGAAAGAGCCTACCAAGTGTCCAGTGTAATAAATTAAGTATGTCACACAATTATAAAGAAGTAAGAAGAGAGAGAGAAAGATCAGGGATCACATACAAACAAATGGGAATCAGAATGGTGTTGGACTTTTCAAAAACTGACCAGAGGCTAGATGAATGCTTTCAAAGTTTAAGGAGAAAATATTATCAACTCAGAATCATGTAGCCTGTTAAACTTCCAATCAAAAGTCAGAATTTAATAAGAACATCTCCAGATATAGGAAAACTCAAAGCATTTGTTTCCACTACATTCTTTTTGGGAAACTACTGAGGAAAATACTTTAGCAACATGATGGATTTGACCAAGGGAAAAAGTGATTGGAAATAAGACGTACAGACATAGGAACATCGCAAGGAGAAGCCACATGTTCACAGATGTGTATCAGGGAAGCAGAGTCTTCAGTCCAAGTTGAAGGAAGAAGACGGATACCAATAGGAAGAAGACTTTTAAAAAAAGAAAAAGGGGAAATATATTATTTCATGTTTCAGTGTTTGAGAAAAAGATTGGTAAGAGTCTGACAGATTGCTGACTTCTTTGGGAAAATTAGCTATAGATATGATGAAATGTGAACGAATTAAATTAAGGCAATCATTGACTCCACAAAAGAAAGTTGAATCCAGAGGAATGATAGTTATATAATAATTCTTGGCTCAACAACAAATACTTAGAAAAACACAACAATGGCAGCTAGTAATTGAAACAAAAAAATGTGATATAACTATAATTGAAAAAATTGAGGGAAGGGAAGATGTGGCATATAAGAAAGTTTAGATTAAACTATAACAGAAAATCAATATACAATACCTACAATAGATAAACCAGGAAAAATCAGTATATACACAGTACTGCAAAGTATGAAAGTTAATGTAAAAAAGAAAAAATAACCATTAAAAAAACTAAAACTGCTGAAGGTTTGTTGCCTCTAGGAAGTGGGATTAATGAGGAAAAGAGAAGCCAGAGGAATGCTAAATTTAGTCAAAACTTTGGTAGACTAATGTCTTAAGTTCATGTATAACTTTGATAAGGAATAACAGCCAATTACAAGCTAAGTGTGATGTATCATTTAAAAAAAAAAATTCTTCAAATAGTTTTTCGAGAGAGAGAGAAGGCAATTACACCTAATTGGATAAATGCCCAACTAGGGCCCTCAGCAATCAATGTACACCACAAAAAAATGTCCCACTGGGCTACCAGATCCCAAATACAAGTTAAATATGAAAAGAATTGTAAATATGATTCAGCATAAAATAATTGTTACAAAAAGAACAATGGTAACAACCAGCAGATTCAAGCCCTGCATTCACCATTAATCTGTGTGATTTAGGGCAAGTTATTTAACCTTTCTATATCTCAGTTTCCTAATCTACAAAATACAGCATATCTTATACCTCATAGCGTTAGGGGATGATTCAATGGGTTAATACTGCAAACATGTTTATAAGAGCACCTGGTACATAGTAAATGCTCAATGAATGTTAGCTACTATTATTGTTGTCAAAAGAACTCCTGAATTTTGAACCCAAACATAAGTCTTCTGAAAATAGAGGTGTCACCCTTTGAGCTCTCTAGGGTTTCCACCTGACAACTCATTCTCTAATGCACCCACTAAGGGCACAGGAACAGTCAGGGCCAAAGGAGGAGGCAAGGAGAAGTGGGGACCCTAGCCCCTCTCCTCCCTCTGGCCCGGCTTCCTTTTGTCCTGTGAAGGCATTTTACCCACACCAATGTGCCTTGCCAAACCAACAGCCAAAGAATAAGATGCTTTAGGTTTGCATTTAGCACCATATTAGAAACATCCGTGCTATTATTTAACATGACATTTGTCTTTCTGAACATTAAGTGGAAAGGGCTGGGAAATAATCTCTTGGTCATTATTAGTGGGTGAGGTGCAACTAGTTCCCTGATTCTTTGCCATCCACAGAAAGCTTTTCATATTTGTGCCCTTTACAGAAATCTGCAAAGAAAAAGAGAAAGCCCCGTCACTCCTCACCTACTCAAAACCTTTTCATTTCCAAATCAAGGGAAGCTGCCAAAATTGTATTAATTTTTAAAAAATAACTCGCTCGGTAATGCTCCCCTTGGATGAATAAAGAGGGAGTCTAATTCCGAGCCCATTTTTTATCCTCCATTGTGTACACACCACAATGTACGAGTTAGCTCATTAGTGCTCTCGGCAAGGGCCATCATTTTTAAATGATCAAAGTGTTTGTTTGGGGAGAAATCAGTCACATAGAGTAATGGTTCCCAAACTGTGATCCTGAGCATTTAGGGGAGAGTCCTCTGTGGTTCATTTAGGAGATATTTTAAGGGAAATGTGAAGGCTAATAAAATATAGGACCAAGTGGGAATAGTTTAAAGATAAAGGGACATAGAATGGTCATTATATTGATTTGGGGACAGGGATCTGAAATCAGTGGCAGTTCAAAAATGAGAAATAAGAAATGTAAATCATTGTATATAAAACAGATGCAAAATAATCTTAGGAATTGATGCTTTGGGTCACATGCTAAAAGGAAATTTTTATAATAGAGACAAATTTTGTAATATAACTCTTAAAATGAAACCTATATATGGCTCAACTTTAAAACAGAATGCTTTAACTTAATAATATTTCAAATAAAATTTCTCATAAAGCAAAAGGCAAATTCTTGCTCCTTATAAGTAGGGATGATTTAAATAGAGATTGCTAAGTTTTAATCATTAAATAAAGAAAATATGTTTTTGTTCATATTTCATATTCTCAAGTTTCCCTGGTAATTTGTGGCTTTACCACTGATTTGATTTTCCTCATCTAGCCACAGTGAAAGACACACCCAAATCAAGCAGCAATAAAAAAGGAAAAGTTGAGTTATTTTTGAAATTTTGACCACAAGTCCTACAGAAACTTTAATGGCAGATTTCCTGAAGGAATGTAAAAAGTATTTATTAAATATCCTTTACAGGAGTTTGGTTGAAGTTTGCTAGACCTGTTGCAGGAACCTATGGGATGTTAATTTGGGGGTCCCTGTTGAAAGAAAAAAAGGAATAAGATGGGGATTTGGAAGGTTCTTGGTGAAGCAAATGAATTTGGGGTTGGAAAAAATTTTTAAATATATATTTCATACCTTTCTTATAAATTTGGAATAGAATACTTTTTTTTAATGTTATGAAACATCACTTAAAATTTCTGCTTCATGATTTGTAAAGTCCTTATGAAACTGATAAAGGCTAAACAGATTTCCTACAACAGCAATTAATAATGGGGATTTATAGTGAGTGCATGGGGAAGAAGGCAAAACTCATCATAACCACAAAAGAAGGATATCTCTAGAGAAAGAATCTCAACTCTTTCTGGGACTCCAAACATACCTGTAGAAAACACACTGTCAGGGACAACTGCTAATTTGCTGTGATTTATAGGCCTCTGGCTGTACTCCTAGGAAATATTATATAATCTTAAAGAAGAGCATATTTTGAAAACACCTTCCATGTAATTATGACCTTGATCAAAAATCAAAGAAAGAACCAAAAGCTTAAAGCAAGGAAAAAATCCAAAAGAAAGTTCAAAGTATATGAGTTTCAATCTGCATTTGTAGTTCAAAGTAATGGAGCAAAGAAAGCTTCACTAAGGATAAAGTAAATTAAAAAGAGAAGAAATGTATTTTTATTTTAAGGTAGAGACTACACGTAGTTCAGGCTAATAACCCCAAAGAATAGCATAGTACTTGGTATCTGGCCGGTATGGGATAGATTTTTTAAAATTGAATATTAAAATATCAATAGAAATATTTCATTCTATTTCTCAAAATGATTTCATATATATTATCCCATTTCATAAAAGCAGCAGTATTGTACAATGTGAAAGAAATTGTTACATCCATTTGAAACATAAGGAAATTGAGCTACAGTTCAGATGAGCATTTTTGGGGTAATTTCTATAGCAAAACATTGTGTTGAGTCCTGCAGAGGCCAGGTAGAAATACTATTATAATAAATATATCTCTTTTTTACTTACATTCAAAATGTCATGTGATCCACAAAATCAGCCTCTTGAAGAGGTATCATTGATTACTAAACTGAGGTGCAAAGATATTAAGTAACTCCCTATTAGCCAGCTGGTCATCTGATCCTCTACCGAATCACACAATGCTTCTTTGAGGCCACACAGAGCAGAATCTTCTGCTCTCTTTCCATTGGACTATTCCATCCCAAAATGTCAGGGTGGCGTATAGATTTGCATATAGCTCAAGAAAATAGTCCAGCCTGGGACGTCTGGGTGGCTCAGTCGGTTGAGCGGCTGCCTTTGGCTCAGGTCATGATCCCCTGGGATCGAGTCCCACATTGGGTTACCTGCTCGGTGGGGAGTCTGCTTCTCCCTCTCCCTGTGCCTGCCACTCTGCCTATTTGTGCTTTCTCTCTGTCAAATAAATAAATAAACTCTTAAAAAAAAAGAAAAAGAAAAAAAAAATAGTCCCCCTTTATTCAGGTCAAAACCGTCAGCAGAATTCCTAAGTAAGCAACACAGCTAAGTAAGTTTGCCCAGTTTGCTCTCCCTTCACCGGCCACGCAGCGCTGTCCAATACTTTGAGGTCATATTTATACAGATAGACTTTCAGTTGATGCTAAAGGCACTTGTCCTTCAGACTTTCTCCTCACCAAAAATCTTGCCTCCTCTTTAGTGTACGCAACCCTTCAGCCTGTCGAATGCTATTCTTTGCAACTCAGCTCACAGGGTATCCTTCAAAATACAAGCGAGCGGAGCGGAGCAACAAGCGACATCAACGGCCATGTCATTTTGGGTTACGTGTTTCTGTCCTCTCTTCATGAAACTGCGCTGCCGGAACGCTGACCTCCCCAGCTGCCATCAAGTGCCATGGGCTACTAGTCAAAGAAAAAGCGAGAGCGCTGAAGAGCAAAGGCAGTCACGGCAGAGAAGCTCCTGCCTGGCCTGATCTTACATTCCTGTCTTTTCCCCTGCCATGCCAGCTTGATGATGTACAAAGACTACCTTTTTATGGGATTCCAACTGTAAACTTCAATTTAAGGACAGTGTCTCTTTCTTTTAGTAAATTTTGCTTCAAGGAAACAAACGTACACCATGACAGCATTTTATCTTCAGCTTTAAAAAAAAAAAAAAAAAAAAGGTGGGGGATACAATCTAAAACAGAAATCTACAGACCGTTTAAGAGTGCCCTTTTCTCATACTCAGACCGGAACTGTGTGACCCTTTTAGTAGCTTTATGCTTATTTCCCCTTCATGTGTTCCTGTTTCCTATCTGATCCCTTTTAGACACTTAATATACTTGATTATTTTTTCAAAGATATGTTTATTATCAGTACAAAGAAAAACAGTAGTCTTTGCTGGTGCCCAGCAAAGTCATTTCCATTTTCCTCATTGATCACTGCTGCCTTTACAAAGAGGAAACATGGCTTAAGCCAAAAGAGAAGAACTTAAGTCTCTGTAATTCTAATAACATGGACCCCTTCAAGCTGATAATAATTAATCATTGGTTATGAATAAATAATTCATTCATTATGAAGAAATCACAGTATCTGACAATACCCAACAACTCTGCTGACTTTTTCTTATCTTTGCTTATCTTAGATTCTGAAGACCAGCTCTTCTAACAGCTCTAGAGCCAGTCCTCACAGGAGTTAAGTAGATGTCAGCCCCACTGTCTTGAGAGGGTTACTATTCAGTAAGCCTCTCAAGACCCAGAGTTGCTGAGCAACCACCCTAAGTCTCTGTTCTAATGTTAGGCCTAAATCTGAGGAACTCTTGTGGCCCTTCCCTATGCTCTTTCCCTGCCTTTAGTATTGATTTAATCTTTAAGATGGATCCCTCATCCTTGACAGCTAGTCCTTGGAACCCTGCTTCTCCCCTCTAAGGGAGAGTGCCTTCTCTGAACCCCAAACGGTTTCTGAAGGGCTGCCTGTCCTAAGATCTTGTTCATTCTCTTTCCTGAGACTACATCAGCATCCCTGTTACCTAGTGGAGGCCCTGCTACATATGCACAGATCTCTTAGCACAGAACAGCTTCTCATCCCAATCCTGTGTGACCTTGTTTCTGCCAAGTGTTTGAACCAACTGGTAAACATGATTGCTTAAAATGTCTTTGAGTTTCTTTTACTCTTAAACATTTGTCTTTCCAGAACCAGTCCCTGAAAATGTATTAATTTTCAGCCCTGCAGAAATTGAACTTTTCTGGTGAACAGCAGCAACAGAGAAAATAAGCCCCTACAAAGTTTATAAAGCCATGTGGAAAACAACATTTTCAATCTGCAATAACTTGATATTTTCTTCTCTCTCCCCCAACCTCTCTCTCAGTCTCTGTCTTCCTCTGCCTCTGTCCATCTGTCTCTTTCTCTCTCACACACATTCCACTCAGGGAAAGGTTTTTCAGAGAAAGTATTTAAAAAGTATAGAATTTCTTGTACCAAAACCAATAAGATACCTAGGAATAAACCTAACCAAAGAGGTAAAAGATCTGTACTATGAAAACTATAGAACATTTATAAAAGAAATTGAAGATGGCACAAAGAAATGGAAAAATATTCCATGCTCACGGATTGAAAGAACAAACATTGTTAAAGTGTCTATACTACCCAAAGAAATCTACCCATTTAAAGCAATGGCTATCAAAATACCACCAATTTTCATAGAGCTAGAGCAAATAATCCTAAAATTTGTAAGGAACCACAAAAGATCCTGAATAGCCAAAGCAATTCTGGAAAAGAAAAGAAAAGAAAAGCTGAAGGCATCAAAATTTGTAATTTGAAGCTATATTACGAAGCTATATTCATTAAGACAGTATGGTACTGGCACAAAAATGAGCACATAGATTAATGGAACAGATTAGAAAAACCAGAAAGACCTGTAACTATATAGTCAACTCATCTTTGACAAACCAGGAAAGAATTTTCAATAGGAAAAAAACAGTCTCTTCAACAAATGGTTTTGGGAACCCAGCAACATGTAGAATGAAACTAGACACTTTTTTTATATCATACACAAAAATAAATTCAAAACTGATGAAACACCTAAATATGAAACAGGAAACCATCAAAATCCTAGAGAACACAGGCAGTAAACTCTTTCAACTCTTTCTTCCTAGATGAGTTGCCAGAGGCAAGGGAAACAAAAGCAAAAATGAACTACTGGGACTTAATTAAGATAAAAAGCTTCTGCACAGTGAAGGAAACAGTCAACAAAACTAAAAGGCAGCTTAAAGATTGAGGGAAGATACTAGGAACTGACATATCTAATGAAGGGTTAGCATCCAAAATCTATAAAGAACTTGTCAAACTCAACACTCAAAAAACAAATAATCCAGTTAAGAAATGAACAGAAGATGAATAGACATTTTTCCAAAGAAGACATCCAGATGGTTAATAGGCACATGAAAATGTGCTCAACAACATTTATCATCAGGGAAATACAAATCAAACCCACAATGAGCTATCTATTACCTCATACCTGACAGAATGGCTAAAATTAACAACACAGAACACAACAGATTTTGGCAAGGATGGGGAGAAAGGAGAACTCTCTTCCACTGTTGGTGGGAATGCAAACTGGTGCAGCCATTCTGGAAAACAGTATGGAGGTTCCTCAAAAAGTTAAAAATAGAAATGCCCTATGACCCAGCAATTGCACTACTAGGTATTTACCCAAAGGATAGAAAAATATAGATTTGAAGGGTACATGCACCCCCAATGTTCATAGTAGCATTATCAACAATAGCTAAACTATGGAAAGAGCCCAAATGTCCATGGACTGATAAATGGATAAAGAAGAGATGGTATATATGTATACTACCTCTTCTTTATCCATTTATCAGTCCATGGACATTTGGGCTCTTTTAGCTATATGTATATATAATGGAATATTACTTAGCCATCAAAAAGAATGAAATCTTGTCATTTGTGAGGGAATGGATGGAGCTAGGGTGTATTATGCTAAGCAAAATAAGTCAGAGAAAGACAAATACCATAGGATTGAACTCATATGTAGAATTTAAGAAACAAAACAGATGAACATATGGAAAGGAGTGGGGGGAAGAGAAAGAGGGAAGCAAACCATGAGACTCTTAACTATAGAAAACAAACTGATGTAGGGAGGTGGGTGGGAAGTGGGCTAAATGGGTGATGGATGTTAAGGAGGGCGCTTATTATGATGAGCACTGGGTGTCATATGTAAGTAATGACTCACTAAATTCTATTCCTGAAACCAATATTACACTATATGTTAACTAACTAGAATTTAAATAAAAAATTGGAAATAAAAAGTATAGATTTTCTATGACATACGTTTACATTTTCTATTTTTTTTTTTAAGATTTGTTTATTTACTTGAGGGAGGGGCAGAGGAAGAGGGAGAGAGAAAATCCTCAAGCAGACTCTGCAGTGAGTGGGGAGCCCAACATGGAGCTCTATCTCATGACCCTGAGATCATGACCTGAGCCAAACCATGAGTCTGATGCTCAACTGACTGAACCACTCAGACACTCCAACCTTCCTAGCTTCTTAATGCAAGCTGACATTGCATGCTGTTGTGTTACTGGTTTCATAGGATGAATTTCAAAACGGAGGCTGGGCCATAAAAATGACTCTTAGCTTTTATGGTTGTTGTGGTTGTTGTTGCTAGTTTAGCTTAAGCCTGTAAGCTTTGGCACCTGGTGAATAGTAGAAGTCAGATTTTGATTCATAAGACAGCAATTGAGTTCAAGAATCTGAATTTTTTTAAAATTCCCCCAAGTGATAAGGCAAATTTTGTAATCACTGCACTGGGAATGGTGATGATTTCCTTGGGTGCCCTACATAATGATATGCAACCTAGCATAAGGAATCAGAAGACATTTCTCCTTCCACATAAGAGGAAGACCTAAGACTCTACTTCAAGGATTTTGGTATCAGCCTCTGGACACTCCAATGTCATTGTCAAAATAAACAAGTAAATAAATTGGTGGTCTCAGATTAGGATTGAAAAGCAATGTTGAGTAATACCACAGATGGAAAACATATTCCAGAATGAAAGAACAAAGGCCCCAAAACCCTTGTTTTTAGTCCTGAATAACTGTTCGGGTTTCCCTTGCTTGTAAAAAAGAGATAACGATAAAAGCATATGAAGACAATACTGGAAATATCAAGAAAGGCAACTGGTAATGCCCCATCAAATTAAAGGGACTACTCCACCTACTGGTGAGATCAAACTAAAGCTGATGAATCCAATGCCCCATCTAATTAAGGGGACTACTCCACCTACTGGTGAGATCAAACTAAAGCTGATGAATCCATTGCATACTTCTAGTTGACTGTAAATGAGGATAAATCTCAAATAGATTAAAAAACAGGAAAAACTCCTGGCTGACAGCATCACTCACACAATGGCATGTGCATCCTCATTCAAGGCCCACATCAATTGCTCTGTAACCTTAGGTTAGTTACCATGCTACTAAAATCCAGCATTAAGGCCCACAAATTAAGTGAGACCATGTATATAAAACACTGATGTCTAGCTCAGTGGATATAATCTTTGTTTCTTCTTCCCTACTCTTCAAAAGAAATCCTTCTTTGGGCAATGGAGAAAATCACAGCAACCTTGCCTAGTATCCAGCATCAGTAGATTCATGCCCATGGGAGAAAGAGAAGATAATCATGAGAAATCCTAAGACAGTGTAGGGTACCAACTAAGAACACAACATGAATAAACCAAATACTTAGTAATGTAAATAATATGAATTTATGAAAATAACTTTTTTTGAAATAAGAAAAATGTATTGATATGAGAGACATCATGTTATATTTTTGCAAATGTCTTTAATGTCTGGCTTAATAGATGATAGCATGAATCTCACATCTGCTTCTTCACTTAATCTATTGTGATGTCACATGTCCCATAGGCTCTGGAAGACTTCATTGTATATTTATGTAAGAATAAGAGTTTAAAAAGCAAATAATATTTTAGAATTATTGTGGAAATGGATTTGACTTCTGATGCCCCTGAAAGGCAAGGAACCCCCAAGGATGCCTAGATCAACTTTTGAGAACCATTGATGGAGAACTTTGCCTGTTGGATCTATATGCATAAGTATATGAATGAATGAACAAATGAACATACTATAGAAAGTAAAAAGTAGAAAATACAAAAGCCCCTTTCTTTTATCAAATTTTGTAGTGAATATTCTTTATGTTCTGTGTCCTGAAGGCAATCCCTCTTTGATGACAGTAGGGACAGCCATTCCTAATCCAGTGAAATGATATTGGTGGGTACTGTCCAAAACACAACCTGGCCTTTTAAGTCCTTATCTGCCACCCAACCACTCTAAGCATATGAACTGTCAACTCTTACCCTTTTTTGAGAAAGACTGTGTGTTCTGGAGGAAAAAGAAATCCGTAATTAGGCAGAGGCAGGGCACAGAGCATTTCTAAATGTCAATTATATGTCCAATTTTATTTTCCCAGGTGTCCATAAGATCTCCTGTTCCATATGTTCTTCTTCTTTTTTTTTTTTTTAAGATTTTATTTATTTGACAGACAGAGATCACAAGCAGGCAGAGAGGCAGGCAAGAGGGGGAAGCATGCTCCCTGCCAAGCAGAGAGCCCGATGGGGGGCTTGATCCCGGCACCCTGGGATCATAACCTGAGCCGAAGGCAGAGGCCTTAACCCACTGAGCCACCCAGGTGCCCCCATATGTTCTTCTTAAACAGGACACTGGCACTCCTGTTATTAAGAATCTATATTCTCTTGGGGTGGCCGGGTGGCTCAGTTGGTTATGCTCTTGATTTTAGCTCAGGTCATGATCTCAAGGTCATGAGATCAAGCTCCAAGTCGGGCTTTGTGCTGGGCATGGAGCCTGCTTAAGATTCTCTCTCTCCTCTGTCTGGCCGTGCCCACTTGTATGTGTTCTTGCACGCTCTCTTTCTCTCAGTCTCTCTCAAATAAAAAAAAGAAGAGGAAGAAGAAAGAAAGCAGTAGAAGAATCTATATTTCCTTCTCTTGAATTTAGCAAGCCTCTAACTACCACAGAAGTGACAGTATATAACTCCCAAAACTAGTACATAAAAGATCATACAAATTCCATCTAGTCCTCTTGAAATATTAGCTCTTTGAACCCAGTTACTATGCCATGAAGACACTGAATGAGGTCATAGAAGGCCCACGTGGAAGGAATAGAGTCCCCCACCCTTACCTCTCAGCTCCAGTTGGGCTTCCAGTAAATACAACATTGGCTTCCCAGTTATGTGAGTAAGCCAGTTTGGAAGTAAATCCTCCAGGTCTGAGTGAGGTTGCCCCAGCCAATGAGATGAACCTTCCCTACCGAGTCCTGCCCAAATTGAAGAGTTGTGAGTTAAATTAACATTTGGGGATGGTCTATTATGCAACCATAGATAACTAACATATGCTATGGGAGCCAATTCTCTTCTTCTTTTCTAGTTAAATTAGTTAATATTGGGTTTCTACATTTGCAACTAAAAGAGACCTGACCAGTATAAGATGATTTTTTTTTTTTAAGATTTCATTTACTTATTTGACAGATGGAGATCACAGAGAGGCAGGCAGAAAGAGAGGAGGAAGCAGGCTCCCTGCTGAGCAGAGAGCCCGATGCGGGGCTCGATCCCAGGACCCTGGGATCATGACCTGAGCAGAGGGCAGAGGCTTTAACCCACTGAGCCACCCAGGTGCCCCTATAAGATGATTTTTATGTAGATTTTCCTATTGTTAGTTAGTTGTCACTATTTAATATTAAGTGAGAGAGAAGACAGGAGAAAGGAGATTTCCTTTGCTATCATCTAATAATTTTAACCAGCTGCCCAAAGCCCAGACTTGTTTTGGATAGATAATGATTAATTTATTAATAGCTTATGTCCTGCATACGAGTATCAGTTCCACCCTATCTTTGAATAATAAGAACAAATTTTCTAAATTAACAAACAATAGATCTATTTTTTTAAAGATTTTGTTTATTTATTTGAAAGAGAGTATGAGTGGGGGTGTGGTGTGGGGAGGGACAGAGGGAGATAGAGAAGAGAAAGAAAAGCAGACTCCCTGCTCAGCAGGGAGCCAGAATGGGGCTGTATCCCAGGACCCTGAGAGTATAGATGTATATTCTTATTGAGTAATTTCCTTAATTGCTTCTGAAAACTACAACCAAAACTTTAAGGGGAAAACCATTTTTTTGTTGTATAGGTGAATAATAGAATAGTTTCCTTCATCATTGCCCACTTAACATTTTCCATCAATATAAAACAGTCTTTGTGAATCCTTCAACTGTGACAAAATCATCCTGAAGTATTTTGCTTAAGGGAATGAGGTCATCTCTCTTTCTCACATGATCAGTTGGTGATGTGGGAGAACATTTCAAGATATAGGAACCCAACTGTGTTCAAGCTTAACAGTGCAGTGATTGCCTTGAAACTTCCCAACATTAAAAAAAAAGTTTTCTTTAGGTGGTTATATATGTTTTATTTTTAATGTACCATAAAACATTAATTTTTAAGTTATTATATATTATAGTATTCAATTTTATCATTATTATACAAATAGTTGTCTATTCTGATTCTTTGATTTGAATTTGGCTTTTTCTTTTTCCTTTGAAACTACATCTGGCATTAGGTCAGGTTTTCAAGAGGATCATCATTTATAGCCCTAAAGATACTAGAGGTTTACAGTAGTTAGTCTCCCTGAAAATATCTCACTAATTTCTAAGTTCAAGGAAGAAGCCTTAAAAGAGTTGTAGTGGCTCATGAAGTTGACTTTAAAGTGCATTAGCCACCCCAAGATCTGTAGTTGAAAATAACGTTGGTGGGGATAATTTTTCTTCCCTCCGTCTATGCAGAAGTCTGCTTGCTATCCTTGGAGACATCAGCATTTCCATTTTTCAGGCATTTGTCTCCTAAGGGGAGAAACACCAATGGAAGCAGATCATTATCACAAGGATCTCTGCCAACCACAGGCCTTAAAAGGCTATCTGGTCATTTTCCGTCCCAGCCTTCTTTTCTTCCAGTCTTTCCTCCCTGCATATCTGCCAGTTACTTTCGCCAATTGTTTCCTGTCCCAAAACCTACCTTTTGATCTGTGATGGGCCTTAACTTACTACTGGTTAATACTTTTCAAATTAGTCTTCTGTGGATATTTTAATAGCATTGAGCACTGGTAATACTTGTGCTCTTCCTTATTTCTTCCATTCAGGTCAGTCTAGAGGTTTCCCAAGGCTCTTAGTTCTTTGGTTTAGGAGCCCTTGAGATGCATTAAAGAGCTAATGACCCATGAACATTCAGTCTTGATGTTTTTTAACCCTCTCTGGTTTTCTTTCCATATATGTTTAAGTCTACCATTACAGAGTGTCCATTTTCAAATTATGCATCTGCAGGTTCCCAGGGAAAATTAAGAGTCTACAATATGAAGTTGATTTAAAACTTGGATATGAAAAGTCTCCATAGTGTTGTTACTTTTTTAGCAGTCAAGTGAATAACACTAATATGTCTAATTAATACCTAAAGAGATTTTTTCCCATCTGATCAATTACAAAAATATCATTAATATTTTTTCAGGATACATTGTGTTTATATAGGGGATTCATTATAGAATCATTATTCTACTTTTTCCAGGGGGAGATGTGAATATGAAAGAACCATCAAGTAGTTCCTCTGTCCCTCCAGACATGGGGGAGCCTACAATGATTAATGTGTACCAATTCTTTTAACAGATAAATCAAATAGGCACTCTAAAGTGCTTCCTACTTTCTCTCATTTCAACTGAATTTATAACACTTCAGTTCCTATAGAAAGATTTAAAAATAGTTAAAAATCAGAATATTTAAAAGAACCCATAGGCAAACAGTCTTTGTGTGACCTAGAAAACAAATAGAGTGTGTAGGACAAAAATTACTTGACAAAAACAAACAAACAAAAAGATAATTTCTGTAAAAAAAAAAAAAAGTCTCTTTAAATCATTTTGTTTGTTTGTTTGTTTTTTTTAAAAAAAGCTTTGTTAGTGTTTGCCAATTATGGATGGAAAAGATGTTGAATATAGCACTTTCAAAAATGATGATCAAAGTCTTTTCATTCAGCTTTTTGTGACTATTAAAGCTGCTCATTTGGTGGAGACAATCATTAGTGCCTTAATGTGAAACAAAAGCTTCAGGACAAGAACTTCTGGTTGAAGATCAATATGAAAGATATCATTTCAGTTACAGCCTTAATAATTGTAACCGTGGGGAGTCTGGCAGAGTTGGTTTTATGAATTAATATAATATAGAATCCACCAGGTACAAATAGAGAGTACAAATAAAGGAGAGTTGCTGGTAGTGACTACACTGGGAATATTTGGATGAGAGGGAATTGTTTGATAAATGCGAGTTGACTCAAAGTGGGCTCTGGGACAGCTAGCACAAACACATCTTCCAAGGAGAGAATGCATATCTTGAGGGCCAAGTTGAGAAAGGCATTCAACCGAGGAGAATAAAACTGGAAAAGACCTCTTGAAAAACGATTAATTTTACACATTCCATTATCTTATAATGTTCCTTGTGGGATTTTTTTTGTTTCTTTAAGTGGGTAAAATCAAACATATGGCTGACATTTTCACGTGATTTGCTGTTGAGGTACAGTAATACACTTGGACAGAAGTTACAAACAACTTAGTTCAGAGACTGTTACCAACCTACCAAAGAAATAATATGCCATTAACCTTTTCTGATTAATAGAGCTTATCATTTTATCCTGGGGCAAACTGTAAATGAAAAATAAAGTTCAAAAATATATCTACTCAATTTACTCAAGACAAAATTAAAGTATTTTTTTCAGTTTTGTGGATTATCTTTATTATCTGTGTGTAGCTTGTTTCTTCATCTTTACCTTGATGTTTGCCCTTTGATTCTATCTTTGAACATTTATTTTGCATGTTGAAGCCAGTTATCATTTTCCAGACATTTTTACTTTTTCTTATTCCTTGTGATGTTGCAATGAGAGATTGCTTCTCTTGAACTAGAGTCTGATACCTTTTCTGGGAGTTAAAAGTGCAAAATAAATTTTGAGTTTTCTTCTACCAAGAGCAGAAAAATAACATTTAAAACGTGTAAAGATCTCGAATAATTGCTTAGATTTTATTCAAATGTATAAGGATAAACATTACTTATATATGGATGTATATTCATATATGACTATAAATTGCTACACATGAAACAAACAATGTGCCTGTTACTATTATATCTTTAGGTCATAATACCAAAATTTAGATCTACTCACTAGTTTCACCTAATTTCTAATTCCTATGAAATATTTCTGCCTTCAAAGAAACTGAATCTCTAAGCACTTAAGTAAAATATGTGTATTTATTTAGTTTTCTCAGGCATCACTTTTTTCTTAAAATCCATGGACAACCCTTGGTTCATACTCCCCTTTTTAGTCACTCCTTAAATTTCTTTGCAGACTTAAACTGCAGATTTGGGCCTCCTTTTATGCCTACCATTTGTCCTAATTGGATCTCAGCTATTTCTGTAGCATTAAATGTCATCTGTTTATTGTTGGCATCAAAATTCTATCTCCAAGGAATACCTATTTCTTAAGCTCCAAACTCATATAATTCATTATGCCCTTGATGCTTTGACTTTGATATGTCACTGAAATCTCAAACTTGCCACAATCAAATCTAATTATTTGACTAAATCTAATCACTTTGTCAAATCCATATCCTTCTTGGTTCTTCCCACCTCAGTGATTGGCACTATCCTCAATCCATTTTCTCCATCTAGAAGAAAATCTTCTTCTACCCAGAAGCCTTTCTACTTCCTTGCCACCCACAATCAACCCATCTGCAAGGTTTTTCAGTTCTATGCTCAAAATATTCTTTAACTTGTTTTCTTCCATATATCTTTATTCAATCAATCTAGCACAAGCTACCATGATCTATTGGGTCAAGAATAGTTTGGACTCCTTAATAGTATTCACCCTTTTCCCCCCCTTCTTTTCCTAACTTATTCTCCACCAAGCAGAGAGACTCATCTGCTCAGAAGATTCAGTGGCCTACACTTGTGCATCAAGTAGTAAAATCTAAACTCCTCAACGTACAATTGAGGAATGTCCCCATGCCCGCTTCACTCTTAATCCACTCTACCATTTAACTCTGATCTTTTACTAGCCTCATCTCTATCTGATATTATTGTGTTTATAGCAGTGAACTCTTTTGATTAAATATTACTTTTCCTATTCTTCTTTGAAGCAAATGTTTTGAAAAACGAGATAGAAGCAGAAATCACTGAATTGACTTTCCAGGAAAGCTATTTAAAAGAGGGTAGTTTCAGCTGGCACAGGACTTTTGCCTTTTGCTTGTCTTTCCTGCCTGGAATCCATGCAGTTGAAATGCTAAAGGTAAAGCAGCCATCTGCTGGCCGTAAGAAGATCAGCAACAGGAAATAACCCACATTGTAAATACAGTGAGGGAAAGGGAAAAGAAGCCCGTGTCTTTGATATCTTGATGAGTAAGCACTACAACTGTTGGGAGGTTACTACCTCTGGATTATTGTTACACAAAAAATTAAGACTGTTATTTATGTATGCATTTACTTACTGATATGTCCACTTTTTTGTTACCTCAGGCCAAATGAATTCTCCATTGGTTACAAAAGCTCATGTGACCATTTCTAAACTGAATTCATTATCCAGAGGGGTGGCTGAATTCCCTTCCAGGAGTTAGGTTCGGCTTGAGGGCAGTTTGTTTGATAGCCGCCATTCTCCATCAAATTATTTTAGTCAACAAACTGTTTAGTTTTGCTAGATACAGGTAGGATCATCTCCAGCTTTCCCTGTCTTATTTATCCTCTGGGACAATGGACTGATTATATTTATGTATATAAAATTAGGTCCCGACACTGCCCTTTTACTAGTGCTCCTGGTGTAACTCCAGCTCTGTCTTCAGCAACATGCTTGTTACTATAGTTCCCAGGACGCCTTATCCCATTGCCTGTCCCCTACTATCATTACTAGGGAGTTTTCTGGGAGTTTTAGTTTCTGTGTGGCTATAATATGATGAGAATGGATAAAGGGCAACAGAATTCTGTTTCAGAAAACAATGGCTGTGCAATAGAGGGATTCTTGCCTGATTTTTGGTTGGCACACGAGCCATCTCTGAATTAAAAGACAGGCAGTTGAAGACATGAGCCTCTTTTATCCTTAATGGATACAGTGGTGACTTTATTGTTCATGAAACAAAGTGTAGATGGACTAATGGGGTTTCCTTCCCTCAGTTCAATCCCTTCATTCTTATAATTATGATATCCCTAGCTTCTAATTTTTTCTTACTCTTGTATTTTTGCCCCTCCTGTGTCTTTAGAGATGCTTTGCTCAGAAAGTACAAGAGAAGGCATTATATGCTATTAGTCACATAATATTTTAAACTTTTAAAAGTTTAAATAACTTTTAAAGTATATATATGTATATGTATACATCTCTATGTATATGTACATATATGTATGTGTGTGTATATATATAACTTTTCAGCCAGATTCTGTCGAGGTTAGACATAATGTCTATAATGTCTGCCTTTAAGGAGTTTTCACTTTAATAGGAGATATGCAATGTTAAAATACAAAAAGTTGAACAACAATAGTAAAGGTTAATAAGTTTTCAAAATAAATTATAAAGAAATATACTAAAGCCGTGCATAATGAATAATTACATAATTAATCAAATGGATAATTGCTATATGAGTTCAGATGAGGGAAAGGTCAGCCAGATAAAAATACTGGGTAGGAGATTGAGTTTTAATTGGTTCTTTAAAGTTCAATTGAATTTATTTGGCATAAAAGAGAATACGCATCTGATTCCTACTTGGTCTCTGGGCCAGATTGAACATAACAGAATCTCAGTATTGGACCTACAAGATAGGGTTTCAGGGTTAAGATCTATACAGGCTGTTGCTCAGAACAGCCAAAGGTTGCACTTTGGTATCAGGCATTCTTGGAATCACATCTCTGTTTCATTTGTTGGTATGAAGGTTTAATATGATCTTCACCGTTATAGCGCTTAGCCCCGTGTCAAGTACGTAGTAGATGCTCCCAAATGGCAAGCATCGGTATTATTGGAAGGTAAAAGCTAACTAGAGTCATAGCTGAGGATGGAACCTCACAGGCATTACCAGATATCAGAGAAGATTTGTCTCAGAATCAGGAGCTTAAATAAGTCAATAGGTTGAGTAGGAAGAGCTCTAGTGGTTCGAATCAAAATGGTTCAGAATAAGGTGACTCTTGAGAGCCTGTTTACTGAAAGGTGATGACCCAAAGGCAGAGGGGCACAGAGCAGCCCAAAGCTACAAAGCCAGACCTGCCCATAGGACTTCATACAAATGAGAAGCTTAATTCTAACTAATTTTCTATAGGCTTTGAACAATTCCTAGGTGCCCGGGTATCAGACCTAGCATTTTATATATGTTGTTTTCTTTAATCTTTGTTTTTCTATAGGTAACTGATGTCTTTATTAATTTAAACGTATGTGTAAGAGTGCCCAAAAAGAAATTTGCCCAAAGTAACATAGTAAATAAGAGGCAGAGCCAGGATTGTCCTCGAGGCCTGCCCAGATCTGCTTCATGTTCATAATCAGATTCCTATTCGCTCCCACGGAGTGGCAAAACACTCCGAAGTTAACCGTCATGTAGATTTCCTTGACAGCATGATTCATGCCTGGCTTACGTTACCTAAAAATAATTCTAATCCTGGCTAGAGTCAAATATCACTGGTCAAAATACTGAACATGTAAAACTCATAACTAACAAATAGGGGCATTACAACCTCTTCATGACACTAGCCACTGACTGTTCTGATTAAACCTGGAGGTGCCACTCCAGGGACGGAGGCTTGCCACATCTCCCCATGACTGAGTCTTTGATTTGTCATTGGAAATATGTGTGCCCCAGGGGCACTAATTAGTGTCTGTGGGAATCAGCAAAGGATAAAGTTTTCTGAAATTTCACTTATGTGGATAAGCACCTGAACATATGAAAGAACCATTGCTTCCTATTTCAAAACCTATTCCCACCTTGAAGAGGCAACATGGAAAGTCATACTCAAAGGAGGCATGAATTTTACAGTTATCTAAATGACAACTCAGCTTCTTTTTATCCTTCATGGGCAAGGGAGGAAGGCTGGAATACATGGGCTCCAGCTGTAATTGCTAACTCACATGTCAGATAGGTGACATGGCCCAGTGGAGGGATTCTAGTCCAACTGCTCTGAACTAGAGGGCACTTGTCCCATCCAGATGGGTCAACAGCTACTCACTTCTAGCCGTTCCTGCCTGCTCATTGGGAGGCCAGCCTGGTAAAGCCAGACTTTCTGATTTCTTTTGAGAGAATGTCACATATATAAATTCTTATGTGAAAGCTCACAATGTTAAAATGTCAGCTCAGTTAAAGGGAAGGAAGGTGAATGCAGCATGTGGGCCAAGTAAAACAGGTCTTTAGGTTGAATTAAGCATACAAGACGCAAATCCAGAGATCTCTGGGAGCACTTTGATGTTTGTTTCAAAGATAATTTTCCTTCCTCGTGTGAACCTAATCTCTCTCCATAAGGGCACACAGCTTCTGAGCTGGTAAAGCACATGCTTCAGAAAAAGAATGTTTGGTTATAGGGAGCAGAGTTGAGACAGTGGAATTCATTTTTATGTATGTTTCAGTTCTTATGGGATGTTACAGATCCACTGAAAAAGAAATATAAATTCTAACAAAGTTTAAAAGTCTTCAAATTAAGTTTAATTAGTAGGAATGTAAAGTAAACGGTAAGTAATAAGATGACTAGCTAAATCTAAGTTGATTTAAATTTTGTATAATACTGTGGACTGTTAAATAGCATCATTTCTCACTTTTAAGGTCCTGGTACGATTCTTTTTTATAAGATTTAGAAGCGCACTGCTTCACTTAAATACAAAGTAGCTTCTCATCAAGTTTTCAGAACAATTTAACAAAACCCACAAAAGTTAAATCATAGATAACCCAGAATAAACAGAATATTTATAACTTGGTGACAAGAGAACGCCATTTCCATAGATAATCACAGTTATTTTTTAGTGTTGTATAAAAGGCAGCAAGATGTTTGTTAATTTATAATAATGTAAGAGTCTAAAATTGAAATTAAACCCAAATGAGAAAATCTGAATAAGAAAATTCATATTTAGCTATATAACAGAATGTTTTTACACTGTCAGTGAAATGTGGTAGGGACTACATTTCCAAATGTATGACTAACAATTGTCATCTTCTGAATTTCCAAATTTATAACTAACAATTGTCATCTTCTGACTTGCCTCAGTATGCTCTCACTCTTGAATAGGCCAATCAATGAAATAACTTTAACGTTACAAACTGAAATGCCAAGCAGGTATTCAAGGCCAAACAGGTAACATAAATTAATGAAGACACAACTCCAACTACAGGATTTTAAGGTCAAACTTTTAAAAACATCATCCCAGCCAAACAAAATAAACTGCTTGTGGACAAAACTGGGTCAGCTGCTTGTCTGTAACCCCTGCATTCGACTCATCCTTAGTACAGTACGTCAATAGTGTATACGAAGTCAATATTGTCCTTAAACAGGTCCTTGAAGCACAGGCAGAAGGAAGCTTTCAGAGTTCAAGTCGGTGAACATGGAAAGCATGGATCTTCCAAGACTGACTTCAGTTAAGCAGGAGCTGGGGAACTCAGATTTAGAAAGGACAGCCTGGGCAGAGAGAAGCTTATATTCACAGTCAAAAGGTACAAAAGAATTCTCTTCGATGCATCCAGAGCTTAATCCCTGCTTCCTTGTCCCTTCTCTTAGCAAGATCGCTACCTAGTTAAGCACACGTATGAGAAATAAGGAAATGTGAGGTCTGGATAGAGCCTATTCTGTGGATGAGTAAATAATCAGAAAGATCTAAGAATCACCTTGCCTTAGGGGGACCTAAGTCTTTAAACTGGTTAACTGATTATTTCATTTCACTACCTGGATATTACTGTATTTTCCCCTAATATGTCTATTTGAAGAAATGACTCTTCAAAGGATGTTTTTCTTTCTTTCTTTCTTTTTTTTTCCTAAGCAAAGTAAGCCTGAAAATAATTCATATTTCAACGGAGCCTATGTTCTCCAGTCTTTGTTTCATGGTCTGTGTTATCAACCTTTGTTCTAGTACAAGTACACAGTAGTGTCATGTCTGGCAATGTGTTTTAAGAGCTATAATGGAATGTTCCCCTTAGACAGAAACAGTGCTAATGATGGACTGCTTACGCAGCTTTGTAAATTAGATCATCCCTTCCAACCCCACAAAATTCCACAAATCATAGCTACTTGGAGGACAATGTTCAGCAAGAGCCCCACAGCAAAGGTCACAATAAATTTTTTTTGAAAGTCAAGAACTTGGTGAACATTTTGAAAGCTCTATGAAAGTCTAAATTGGGTCTGTGTTCGATTTTCATGTTGAATGCATAAAGAGCCATAGATGTTAAGTAAACATACTAACATTTTAATTTTTATTCACAAAGATTATTTTGACTCCAATAAAAAAGCGTATCATTAAAGTTCATTAAGAAATGAAAGGGGGAATAAGAACAAAGGATGAATGAAAGAGATCTTCTTTTTTAACCAGATAAAAATACTTGCATCTTGACTTGTTACCAAAGAAAGTACTTTAACAACTTTTGTATGTCACAGTAGTTAAGACACAACAAATTGGTCAAATTATGCAAAATAGAGAGGTGCCTGGGTGGCTCAGTTGGTTAAGCATCAGGTCATGATCAAGTCAGAAGGGGAGCTCCCTGATCACCTGGGAGCCTGCTTCTCCCTCTCCCTCTTCCCTTAACCCCTGTTTGTTCTCTCTCTCTCTCTCTCTCTCTCAAAAAATAAATAAATAAAAATCTTAAAACACACACACACACACACACACATAAAGTATGCAAAACAGAGTGTAAAGTAGGTTAGAATTAGGTAGGAGTCCCACAAACCCAAAATTTTAAAAAAGGTAACTCATTTGAGATTTATAATCCACAGGAATATATCTACCAAAAGTGACAGTAAAGGTCTCTTAGATCACAGGCCCAGTTTTAAATACTGTAGACAATCTTTGTGAGAAGATGTAAGACACATGACACTAATACTAGTGTTGAGGGTGAGGAGGTGTGGGGACAAAGTGAGCAAGTGAGTGGACTGAGCTGAGGCTACTACCCAGGATAAGGACACTACCTCATTTCAATGTATCCTCCAAGGGACACCTGGGTGGCTCAGTCCTTAAGCGTCTGCCTTTGGCTCAGGTCATGATCCCACCATCCTGGGATCAAGTCGGGTTCCCTGCTCAGTAGGAAGCTTGCTTCTCCCTCTTCCACTCCCCCTGCCTGTATTCCTTCTCTCACTATTTCTCTCTAAGAAATAAATAAAATCTTTGAAAAAAAAAAAAAAGTATCCTCCAAGACTCTCTGTTTTGTACCCTCAGTGGGCAAAGCAGTCTCTGACATACAGTAGGTACCAATAAATATCTATTGAATAAATGAAATAAGGGACTACTGAATGAATGAATGAATGAATGAACGTTGTTCACCGGCTTGCCCCCTTTCCATGGGAATTTTGAAGGCAAGGTTGGGATGATGACAACTCTGTGAGCAGGAAATTATTAATTCAGGAACCTTATGACACACCATTCGAGTAACAACCCCAGGATTTTTGTTATATGAGATAGAGGACACTGGGGTAAAAATGACCATTCTAATATTCCCTTAAATATGGGCTTTATTGCCCAAAATGTGTTGTAAATGAGAATTACAAGGATGTCACATTAATAATCTGTGTGAAAGTAAAAGCTAATTCATTAGTGTTTTCAAGACAAGAAAGAAAATGTCTTCTTTCTTTCTTTTTCTTTTTCTTTTTTAAACTATGATATTAAAAGCAGGGAGGTTAAGGATAGCACATCCAGGAATGTAAACTTCTTTCCTGTCTATTTGATCATGTGTTATTGGCATTAACACTGTCAATAATTCATGGTAAAACAGGAAGTTGCCATGAAAGGTTACCCATTGTCAGGCTATGATCAATAGGGAAGACCACAGCGGGTGATGTATTATCAAGTATCAGCCAATTCACTTTATCCCAGATTTTAAAAACGGGACTAGTTGCACTCAGTTTGTCTAACCTGAGCTAAGCTTATTTGTTCATTATCTTTTCATTGCTGGTTATAGACTATGCCTTGAATGCATTTTATTTAAGTACAGAATATCATTCCAGCTATTTAATTCCTGCAATCTGGCTCTGGGGCTCCAGAATTCGTCCCCAGATTTTGATGATGGTGTTTATATCTGAGCAAACAAAACTGTCACTTTGTTTTCCTATCTTCCTATATTGGGTCACTTTGTGCTACATGATATGATCTATGACAATTCAATGCAAGGAGACACATGTCCCTTCTCATTGGAAATACTGAAACTACAGTTTCCTTTTAGCCCGTGGGAAAGAAAACAAGTCAGGTGACCGAAAGTCACGGAGGAAAGTTAGTGTCATCACTATTCCTCTTCTACCACAGAAATAATATGTGATCGTGAGGCAAGAATAGCACTGATTTCTTCATGAAGGAATAGAAAGACAACGGTACTTTGGTTGTTTCCGTTTTGGCTCTTATAAAAGGGCACTGACATAAAAATAAGGCCATCACTTCTGAACGCTTTCAAACACATTCTCAATCTAATACCATCTTGGAATCTTGGAGGCAGTGTTCAGTTATTGAAATCACTTCCTAAGGGATAAATAAAAATGAAACATTAGTAGCCATTTGGCTTCTTGTTTGATTTAGGAAGTAAAACCACCTGATTTATTTCCTTTTGATTTTCACAGTCAGACCTTTAGAATATTTTGATACTTAAACACTTGAATTTGGTTTTGCTTCATTTTATTTTTTTAAATTTCACCCAAACACTGGTATATGAAATAACTCAAACATAATTGGGGTGACAAGGTTAGCCAGTGTAATTCTTCTTATCAAAGGCATTTGCATGTGGAAAATGTACCATATCATGGTAACTACAGTGGCCACCAGAAACAACATGCTGGTGCTGCTCGAGGAAGAAAAAATGTGGAATGCAGCAATAATAATAACAATAATGATAATAATAGGAAGAGGAAAACAATAAAATAACTCTGATTTTCCTCTGTTGTTTTTTTTTTCTCACCTTTCCCCAAAGATTCTATTCTTGTTTTTTGAGTACACGATTTCTCTTTTGCTTTTGCACATCCTTAAACCGGTTTGACAAATGATAACCATACATTCTATCACAACTCAAACCCCAATATCTTCCCCCAATAAACTTATTGCCTGTGCATTGGAAGTGAATGGGAATCATAAAAATCCATCACCTCAAAGGAGAAGCATATGAGATTGTATGTAAAGAAGATGGCATCATTCCTAGAAAAGCGCCACATCACTGTACATTTGCTAATTACTTGCAACAAGCATTAATGTAAAAAATAATGCATTTTCCTTATATGGTATTGTTTGGAGATGGTTCTGCTTATCAGTTTTTAATATGCTCTTTGAAAACTGACACGTACTTTACCCACATCTCTTTAGTAACACAGGGATTCAAAGGCTGGATAAAATACTTTCATGCCTCTCAACACAAACCTGAGAGGGTAATTAAACAGATGGTAACAATAAACCGAATCTGAACACATCAGGGAGGGGAGTCCCTTATTAGAAGCCTTACACAGTGAAGGGAGGGGGACACGCCACTCTGGGGGAAGCGCCTTAGCAGCCAACACCTTTATGTCTGCCCTGACCTCAGAGGAAGAAGTTTATCAACCATCTAGGGGTGGGTGTCCTATCACCTGAGAGAGGGCACCCAAGAGGTCTTTTGTCTGCTCTGAGGGGCAGGAATGCAAAGGACTCTAAAGGAATGCAATGGTCCTCAGGACTGCCTTCAAAGATGTGGTTTTAGACACAGCAAGCATTACTGTAAATCCACCATACGTCCCCCCTTACACACACACACACACACACACACACACAAACACACGCAGACACATGCACATCAAAATCTTCTAAGTTGGAGGACTTATGCTTGAAACACAAACCCATTTTCTTCTACAGGAGGCCCAAAATGAGATATTACAGACTTCTGTGATGACCCAGGTACTCTGAATATTTTCATCCTCACTCTTAGCAGCAGAATGTGTTCCAACTTATTCTATCCTTGAAACATAATGGAATTCTACTTATTTCTCAGATCTTCATATTGTCCGTTCGTCCTGAGTTAAATTTACAAAAGAGGGGTCTTGAAGCGGTTTGATATTTCAGCTTGTAAATGTATGCATGTGGTTATTTTTCCTAGAATATAAAAATAAGCTTAAATATATAAATATTTTATACATCTCTCTGTATATCTACATCTATAGCTATAGAGATATAGAGATATGCATATATATACTATATACGTATATATGTATAATAGATGTATATGTGTGTGAGCTTAAATATATAAATATTTTATACATCTCTCTGTATATCTACATCTATAGCTATAGAGATATAGAGATATGCATATATACTATATATGTATATATGTATAATAGATGTATATGTGTGTGAGCTTAAATATATAAATATTTTATGCATCTTTCTCTGTATATCTACATCTACATCTATATCTATATATCTGTAGAGATAGAGAGATGTGTCTATGTATTATACACATATATATGTATAAAAGACTTATATGTGTGTGCCTGTGCACACAGAGAGAAAGTATCCACTATATGCAAGAATGGATCTTGTTGCTGTGGAGGTTTACAATGTTATTGTGCGATCACACAGGCAAAGATGCTATTTTGCCATTACATAAGGCATTTACAACCTAGGAGATAATCAAATCAGTGTTTGTTCTTCTTCTGTTTCTCAACCTGCTTCAGTTCTCTGCTGCAGTTGGCAAGTGCTTTGGGTGCCATTTATGAGAAACATTCAGCATCAATACAACAATGATTTAGCTCAACTAGGGGCTCGCAAGCAAAGGACAGTGTTCAACATACGGTGTTTTTGATTAACCAAGGTTATAATAATGATCTATTAAAGGACATCTTTGAAAACCAAGACAAATATTAAAAGGGGAAAATTATAAAGTGTAGACAAATGTAAATCACGGGACAAGCATCGTTTTGCAGCTTGCACATTACCTCTTTGTAAGCGCATATCGGAACTCTGTCTGATGTTAGCCTTGGGATTTTGATACTTAGTAAGTATAAGAACTGTTCCCATCTTCTGATACAGTTATACCTAAAATGACACCTATCCACTTAGGACTTTGCCCCCAAAATCTCCTAATAATATTGACTATGGTTCCAAAGTTATGTCACGAGGGAAGAGTATAATATGAATTAAGTAAGAGGTGCTGCAAATAATTTAGCGGAATAGCGTAGTTGCTGCCACACAGAGTATTAGGTAACCTTTTTTTAATTAGAATGTACACTTTTAGATTACTGATTATGAACATCAGGGGACCCGAGATTTTGATTCATCAGTAATTCTCCTTTATGTCTACACTAAGATGTAAAAATGAGACCTCTGGCTCTAACGTGGTATTTCAGAGCCTTTCCATGCTGCTACAGAAGCTGTTTTACCTGTAATCTCTAGTACTGCTCTGCCCCCTTGTGCTGCGACAGTGAACTCAACAGAGGAAGAGTTTGCCTTCATCTTTGTACATGAACTATAGAAAAACCCCACTGTCACTTCTCACTTTTCTGGCAAGTTCAAGGTCAGTGTCTAGCTATTTTCAGCTCATCTCTTCTTGATCCATGCAGAGAAATGACAAGGTAACGTGATTCGGGGTCAGCTGTATTACAGGAACCGTTACATAAACGGAGAAAGTGAAAATCAATCCTAGCTGACAGTGACTTCGGGATAATCAACGCTCACTGGATGCCTCTGTCAGCTCGCCTGCATCAAACACCGTGTGACTTCTGTCAGATCATTTTAATAAAACTATATTCTCACTTTCAGCAACCTAAGTAAATATTTCACTTGAGCTGAATTTTTTAGACTATGTCAGCCTTCTGGATTTGTAAATCGTGCCAATAATTCCTTGAAAAATTTCACGGGCAATACCTATTATCCTGAGGTCTGTTACCAACCTGAGAGGGAAGGTACTTCTGCAAAATAAGCCCTCCTTTTTGAGTGATCTGTGAGAGCTTTCCTGCAGACTGTTGCATCTGCTGCATTAAACTCCACACCTTTGCCCAAGTCACCCTCAGCCCCAACTCCTCTCTCCTCCTTGGGAGCACTACCCCTGAATCCATCATTTCTCAGTGAGAGACCAGGTTTCTTTTTCCTCCTTAGACGTTCGTCACTGCTTTCCTTTTATCTCTGCATTTTCTGCGGGGACATTTCCCTTAATACAGAATTGGAGGCGCAGCATTTAACAAGATGTTCCGAGTTCGTGGCATTCCTGCTGACAGCACCTGATATGACCGTTCAGGGAAGGAGCTGCTTTGTCCCACCCACCTTGTGCTCCCTTGAAACTGTGAGGCACCGCAGTCCTCCACTGAAGTACAATTTACCATAATATTAGTTGTCAGTAAATTCAAAGACGGAACTCCTAAAGCTATAAAATGGATTAGAAGCAATTTAAAAAAGAATTAACAAACTAGAGTAAGAGTATACTGTCAACAAACAAATGCTCCATCATAGGACTGTAATTTGGAATTTTAATTACCCCTCTGCTTCTGTAACAAAACAATGTCTGAACTGGCAGCGATTTGAATCTCTCACAGGTCATTGAGCATTCTAGTTAATTACTCTATGAATAGCCTGTTTTTCTCCCCTCTGGAAACACGTTTCTAATGGCAGTCAAGGTCTGACAAATGTGTCATCTACATAATTAGCTAGGAAGCAACACAAAACATTAAACATGCTTTGTGCCGACAACTATCAAAACATTTCATTTGTTGTCAATTATTCATTACTTTGTAGGTTCTGAAGGGGTTGTTATTATGGAAATAAGTCCAGATGCTAACAAGGTTAGAGTTTTGGATTCAAATTAGTAATCAGAGGACTAACTTTTAAAAAAATGTATCTCATGTACATTCAGCGCCATGTTCAATCAGTAGGAGATTATAAACAAATTTAGCTATGCTCAAGTTAAAATGAAAACGACGCAGCCACGAACGTGAATTCAAGAGCCTCCGCTCATTCTCTGAAGCGCAGACTCGCCCCTGTCGTTGCAAACTTTCCGAGCCTTTGGCAAGTCCAGTGTGTGCTGGTAAATGACAGGTGAACATTGCACTGCATGAGCTGACATGCGAAAGCAAGGACAAGGCAGGAAATCCCAACCCCCCACCCCCACCCACGAGCGCAGATCACGTAAAAGTCAAAATTCTAGCTAATAAACTTTTGAGTCTGTCACCAGCACACTGGTCACCTCAGGTAACCCTTGGATTTCATGAGTATTTTTTTTTCTATTTCTGAAATCCGGTTTTTTCTATTACTGCTTTAGTATTGTATATAAAGACAAGTATTGTCTTGAAAGCAGCGCTCCTGATGTATATAGAGGATATAAAAAGATTTCTCAACAAAATTGACCTCTCAGTGGCAAAGAAAATTGCAGTGGAAGACGCATTATTGCGTAGTCATATCTGAGGTTTGGATCTACGGAGAGGCTCACTCCACTGTCCTCTAACTTTCCCTTATAAACCAAAATGGCTTACAAATGTCATCCACAATAGTCCAATAAAGATTAGGAACAAAACACTGTCCTTACACTGATGAGATAAGAAAGATTTAACTGCAGAATGCAGTGTACAAGAACAGTTCATAAGGCTTGTTCTCGAATGAGAAAAATAGAATTCAAATTATATTTGTGTGTGGCTAGAATTTAATTGAGATGATCAGTTTATTTTCTACATAATGTTTGATCAGATGCCTGTACTACAGAGCTAGATAAAAAGAAAAGGGGGAAAAAAAACAAAAGCATTCTATCAGGAGAAATCAAGAAGACCCGTTATCTACAGAGTGTGCAAAATATGTCAGGAAATAATTCTACCCTGAGTGCTGAGAATGCTCAGTTAATAAAAAAAGATCAGCCACTCGCTAAGAGAAAATAATTGTCTGTATCTATATTTTTCAAAGCAAAAAGGCATCCACATCTTACACTAAATAGGACACATTAAAATAAGCTTTAATAATCTTTATGCAGAAGGAAACTAATCCATTTTCAGATCATACGATCCACAGCAATAAAAGGAAATCATCAAACTAAAAACAATTTTAGAAATGGCTGCAGACTCTCATTTAATTAACATGCAACAGATCATATATTTATGAGGAAGTCAAAATATTTAGGAAGCCTATAATCCTGTAAGCCTTAATGTGGTATAAAAACAACAAATAAATGCAAAGTGTTACTGTTATACATGCCTGCCTGATCAATGGTTTTCACATATTGATCTATAAATGGAGTTGACAGTCTGTGTTGGCTGCACATTTTCCAAGCAGCGCTATTTTTGCAGAAAACCAATACGGGCAATTACCTTTGTTTGAGATGCCAAGTCTTATCAATTCAATGTGATTTAGTGTCATTTTAATTAAATATCAGGATCCACTTCAGGACCATTTATACAAACAAAGCCTCAAACCTAACTATAAGCGTGATTTGAAGTAAACATGGACAAGTCCTACAGTCTCATAATATTTCTCAAAAACTCTGCTAAACAGAAGGCTTATATTTTTAGTAGCAATTTTTATGTCTGCCTTTTTGGCTAGCCACAACTTTGGCAAGTATCCTATAATCACAGAAGTAAGAAACAAAAGAAAATTGTTTCCTCTTTTTCTTTATAATATATTAAAAAAGAAAAATGAACATGCGCAGTCTGTTAATGGAAGCAGAAGGAGTCGTGTACGTTAGCATTTAGGAATGGCTCAACCTAAGTCCTTATCCTAACAGTAATAAGAAGATATTCCCCTGTCCACGAGGGCCATGAATAAAGGATTGCACTTCTGTGGAGTTTACAAGAAGGAAGTGGTGAATATTCATACATGTGGCTGCTTAAGACACCAGCATTAAATGCCGAAACTGCTCCTGTCTGCAAATCCTATGTCTGCAATTTTCCTGATTTGGGCTATTTAAACTCTTCATTAATATCTATTCTAAACTGTCTAGTAGGCTGGAGCTTCCCTCTTATAAATAGCATCAAAGCCACATTAAACCTTCCCCAGTAGCTATTTGCTGGATTGTACATTAGCCTTTCAGCCCTTAAAGAGGCACACTTGACTTGCCCCCCATTTACGCTCCCGAAGCCGTCTGCTTCTATGTTTCGCACATTCGGGCAAATAAGCAGTCCACCTTTAAGAGGTCTCACTCCGGTGCTCAGGTTGAGACAACAAATCACTGAGACCAAAGAGCGTTCCTTCCCTACCAAGCGGAGGTCTCCAGATCTCTCTTACAGAGAGGCAATTTGGCTAACCGCTTCCTTCCGTGCCCAAGCTTCCCACCTCTCCAACATTGGCCAGGTAGCAAAGTGGCCTTATTAACTACATAAACATGATCATTGGGTGTTTAAAGAAAACGGCGCATACTGCCAGGGAAATACTAATGGAGAATTAATACCTGCTTTACTGAAATGCTTCCATGCAGCCCTTGGGTAATGAAAACTTCAAAGTAATAAGTAAATTCACCTGCGTTTGCATAGCACAGGGTCGAATAAATGTTTCTCCTGGCAGTTCAGACTGCTCCTCTGTTTAAGATACCAAGAACATAGGTTCTTCTGACATATCCAGGAAAGTTTTATATGGTGTTCCAAGTTCACAGTCCTGTTAGCAGTATTTTTAATTGAACGCAATAATAAGGAGGATTTTATGCATTAATGACAAAATCATACAATTGATTAGACCCGAGAACCTTTTATCATTTTCTGTAACAAGTTAAATTGTTGCAAATACAGTATCAGATTCTTACGTTATATACTCCAATAAGTCCATATTAGATTTGCATAACAGTTATGCCAGGGGACACGTAGTATATATGTGCCATGTATATGAAATATAACGCAAAACAGATATACATATATATATATGTATATGTCTTGAAGTAGTCCTAATTTCAGATTAATTTCAGATTAAATGTAAGTGTACAGATTAAATGTAAGTGTCTCTGTTACAACAAGCCATGCCACGTGTGATAGGTGCACACATTTTAGAATACACCTCCTCCTGCCTCTCCTAAGTTCAAGATCTCCCCCCTTGACCTCACCCCAACCTCCAACTTCTGAAAAATCAAGTTCTTAGTTTAGCTTGAGCAGATATCTTTAACAGGCTTGTTTGAATAAATATGCCAAAATACTTTACATTCTGTCAGTATCTAGTCAGAAAATTGTGCATGGAAAAAAGAGATGAAAAGAACCGAGACAGAAAGAAAATTAGTGCTGTGGCAGGCTTTCAGTACAGTAGCTCTGAGCCAAGTTTTCTCGGTGAAATGACATATCCTCACTAAAATACCCCTTTTATATAATTATGCACTGAGTACACATAACCAAAAGTAACTTTTATTTTTGTTCCTTATCGAGGAATACATATTGCCCAGGCTAAGAATGCGGAAACAAAAGCTGGGATAATTATAGCTAATTTAACTTTGGAAAACTCTTCTCTAGCAGTCCAGCATATAACCCCCCAAACTAAAGTTATGTAACAAGGTAATATCAACAATGAGAAACTGCATGATAAAATCCTGCCCAAAAGTGAAAAATGCTAATTTTGTCTCATTTAGCAGCTGGATACAGAAATGCTCATTAGTTTTAAGAGGGTTAATCCTTTTAACTTTTGCATATTGATATGCCAATTATGCCTAATTGTACAAGAGGCATCAGTCAAGGTAATAGTGCATAAACACATGAAAGTTATTAAGTACATCCCAACATGTAATAAAGTAGGTGTTAATTGGTAGCTGAGTTCTGCGGGCTATTGAGGTGGATAATTCATTGAGAGATGGATCACTTGTAATTTCTCTCCATAATTCCTTTTGCAGTCTCATGCTGTGATGTTTTCATGCTTGTCAAAAACAACTGCGGCATAGTGCCTTTTGTTAAACACAGCCAATAAAATATGTTAGGCATCATTAAATATACTTAACTTTTAAACTTTTTCAAAGGTACAGTTCTTACTGATAATACATTACAGAGATTCCAATAATTTACTCTAACCACCGTCTCAAGTTCATAGTTGAGGAACATTTTAGCTGGTTTAAAGGCAGAGTCAGGCAGGCAGTGCTGTGCCTCCCAGCAGACAATACTTTTAAACGGGAGAATAAAGAAAGAAAAACACATCTCTCTCGGGACCTTATCTCAGGATGGAGCTCCCACCCCTGACCTATAATCACTGGCTTCCTTGTGCTGAATTTGTCTATAATACCTGAAGAAAGCATGCTTAAAACTATGTATTTCTCAAGCTCTTGAGATGGTGGTGGGTTAATTTCACACTTGAAATTCGAGTGAAAACAGGGAATAAATATAATCGGTGACATGCAACTCAGCAAGTTTATCTCATTTAATAACTCAGTTAGGGAGCTGAATATTTCATAGGCCCCTACGATATTAACAGAACACTCAATTAATAGCTCACATGGTTCTGTGGAGTGACTGGGACTCACAGTCTGTCCCCAGCTAACCTATTTCCCGCTCTCGCTCTCACTGCGAGAAACAAAATAGATCTGGGGTCCAAAAGAGTGGCTAACATTGCATAAATAATTTTGTAACATCCTATGGCCTCAGCTGCAAGTTACCACCATTATGGAAGAAAATTAACCAGAGGAGACTCATCGTAATCAGTGTGTTTAGTGGCTCAGGATGCGTGCAGGGGCAGGGACACAATTGGCAGTAGAGTTCATCTCTAACTATTTTATTTCAAATCTTCCTAATGACACATTATCGAGACAAAATGGCTTCCTCTCCAAACCTTCCATCGCCACACCATTTAAGCTCATTCCAAATCAAATCGTAATTCCAATATTATATATTGTTGGGAGATTTTAAGAAAGAGATTTTCACATTTTTTTTTTGAAGATTCCACCCCCCCCCCTCATTTCATTCTTAGCTAATTTTAGCCTCTGGCTTTTCAAAGTGATGTACTGTATTTGGAAGTACAAACGCCACATGCTAGCATAACCTCATTATTTTTATAACACTGAAGCATGATAGTGGAGGCCCTTAAAATGAGTCAAAGGTGCTCTTCAGTCTAGCTCCAAATCCACTTTATCACTCTGGATTAAGCCCAGCTCCTCTCTTGCAACTGGGGATATTATTATGACTATAAGTAGGCAAGATAAAATGCATTACAAAAACAGTTTTCTCATGCACATTAGGAAAACAAATAAAACAAAGCTAATTAGTTTTTTGTTGTTGTTTGTTTTTTACTTTTTTAACAAAAGTCTGTATCACAGAACATGGGGGCTTGGGGTATTGGACTTACGGGTTCAATGACCTTCCCAGCATCGGTGAGGATCATGGATTTACTTTGGCTCAGCCTGTCGTGGTGGCTGTTGGCATTTTTGATTCTCATTTGCACAGCTCCGGTGCCTTGACGGGTGGAATTCAGTGTTTCCACAGAGGTATCAGAATTCATAGATTTCTGCATATTATAGCGTTATCCTGGTAAAATATGAAAGCATTGTGTTATTCTAAATATATTTTTTCCAAGAAAAACTTGGTGGGGTGCAGTTTCCTGTTCATCACTAAGGTACAGAAATGAAACAAACCATCTCCACCTCTCTGAATAGTGCAGAAGGTAATTACTCTGTAGTTGTTTTTATCAACTGGAGCCTCTGTATGTGGACACTACTATACCTGCCAGAGGACTTCCAAGTTCATAGCCAGCACAGCCACACTTGTGTGGTTCCCAATTCCATTAGGGGATTTCTAATGGCAACACGATATTCTTCCTTATGTAGAAATGCCAATTAACTATCTTCAGGGTACATGCTGTTTGCATTCACAACGTTACCGAACTTTTACCCACCCCATCCCACCTCACCCCTATACGCTACCCCCCCTTCATCTTTTTTTAGTGACCAAAAACCTACATGGACGAGATTGTATTTAAGTGAGAAGAATTGGCTTTAGGGCACACTAAGCTGGTCCCACTGACCATGAAATATGTTGGCTTGGCCTTCTTTGCATGGTGTTCAGTCCTAGCCCTGACCCTCACTCACAATACCCAAGAAGGGCAATTAAAGGTCCTTTGTCTGCTGCCATCAGCCAACTAAACTAGTTTCAGTAGCTTTGATGGACATAATGTTGATGAAGACTATGAAAAAAGAGAAAATCAAAACCATCTATTTATTGATGTTTCCTTTAAGTCTGATTTAGGCAGGAAAATTCAGGGCAGGCACATGCTAAAGGAATAGCAGTGAGGAAACAATAATTTGGAAAAGCAAATGAAGAGAACTAAACCGTGGCAACATCCATGGGTGGACTGGGAGGGCTTTGGTTGCTTCCCCAAATCCATAATCCTTTTTAATGGCCCCTCTCCACAAGCCCCTCTGAGGAGCATATCATGTCATTTAAAAGAGAACATGTGCAATGCAAATACAACTTCTAAGCTTCTAGAAACAGACCCCCTTCTGGCGTGTCTCACCTATAGACATTACAGAGCTGGTCTGGGCACATGTGTCCACACTAGAAAAAAATTGTCATCAATCACAAGCCAAGATAATCCAAGGGAAGGATTGTATTCTAGGGAGCTAACTGTATTGGTACCCCTATAGCTGTTGGACAGACAATGGGGTTAGCTAGCATCTTGGTAATGTTCAAGCTCAGGGAACTCTAAGAAGGTCAGAAAAGAATGAAAACATTTTAATAGGAGACAAAGTGTTACTTCATAATTGATACCAGTAAGGCAATGGAGTGATAATTTAGCAAAGAAGTTAATATTTGTTGAGCATTTACTATTGACCAGGCAATACAGTCAGTGATTCAATTCTTGCGAAACTCCCATAAGATAGGCATTCAACTCATACCTTTCTAGAAAAGAAAAATAAAGTTCAGAGAGACTAATAGTTTTCCCAAGAATAATGGACAGAAGAAGAGGAGGACCTGTATTTTGTTCCAAAAAAAGACCCATCCTGGTAAACAGATACGTTCTAGTTAATCTATACTATGAAATATTCCTCAGCAATAAAAAGAATAGACTATTGATGGTTGCAACCACAGGGATGAATTGCAAATTCCTGAATAAAAGAGGCCAGGCCAAAAGAAAGTACCTATGGAGTGCTTATGATTTCATTTATATAATATTCTAGGAAATGCAAGCCAGTATTTAATTATAGAAAGCTGATCTGTGATTGCCTAAAGATAGCATGAAGGGAAAAATGGATTATGGTAAATACGAGGAAACTTTTAGGTGATGGTTATGTTTGTTAGCTTGACTGTGGTGATGGTTTAACAATTGTATGCATGTATTTAAAAATGATCAAATTCTATAAGTACTTGTGCTATTGTACTTCAGTTATATCTCATAAAGACATTTATGGGAAAGTTGTTTTAAAAATTCCTTAGCTAAATTAATTAAATTGACTTAAGTTTCTTAATTCTTTATTTTGTTCATACTTCCATTTTTATGCTTCTGTATGAGTGATATATTATAAAAACTCATGTAGTTGAGAATAAAAGAGCTATTTCAATAAGACTGGAAATAAAAATTTGAAGTAATAAAAAAAGAAAATCTCATCTCCACTATTCCATAGGAATATAATAACAGTTGCTTTGATAAGAAGGATTTTAAAATGAATAAAATTTGGCTACTAATATAGACATAGGGAATCTTACCTCTACTTCTAACTTGAATAAGATGTAGAGTATTATACAGATAACTGTTAAAAAAAAAAAGTAAATGCATTTTCCATATATCTGAGTATAGGCCAATAAGCTTTTGGTTTTATTCTGTATATTATTATTATTATTATTATTATTATTATTAAAGCTATTAATTTTCATAGCCAATCAGAAAGTAAACACAATAACAAAGTGAATCTATGAATCTTTGATATTTTTGAGGATGCTACTATTAAAATCATGAGTTTTTCAGAATAAATTATACTAAAATCTGTATGGAACCACAAAATACCCTGAATAGCCAAACCAATCTTGAGAGAGAAAAACAAAGCTGGAGGTATTACAATTCCAGATTTCAAAATGTACTACAAAGCTGTAGTAATCAAAACACTATGTTACTGGGAAAAAATAGGCACATAGGTCAGTAGAACAGGATAGAAAGCCCAGAAATAAGGCTGTGATTATATGGTCAACTAATCTATGACAAAGGAAGCAAGAATAGACAATGGGAAAAGGACGGTTTCTTCAATAAAAGGTGCCGGGAAAACTGAACAGCTCCATATAAAAGAATAAAACTGTCCCACTTTCTAACACCATACACAAAAATAAACTGAAAATGGGTTAAAGACATAAATGTGAGACCTGAAGCCATAAAAATCCTAGAAGGGTACACAAGTAGTAATTTTTCTGATACTGACTGTAGCAACATTTTTCTAGATATTTTTCTTCAGGAAAGGGAAACAAAAGCAAAAATAAACTATTGGGACTGCATCAAAATCAAAAGCTTCTGCACAACAAAAGAAACCATCAACAAAACTAGAAGGCAACCTATGGAATGGGAGAATAATATTTGCCAGTGACATACTTGATAAAGGGTTAGTATCCAAAATTTATAAAGAACACATACAACTTAACACCAAAAAAAAAAAAATACAAACAATCCAATTCAAAAATAGGCACAGGACCTGAATGAACATTTCTCCAAATAAGACATACAGATGGCCAACAGACCATGAGCATGAAAACAAGCTCAACATCGCTAATCAGGGAAATGAAAATCCAAACCACAATGAGATATAACCTCACACCTGTGAGAATGGCTAAAGTCAATAACACAAGAAGTAGTAAGGGTTGGTGAGTATACAGACAAAAAGGAACCCTCATACACTGTTGGTGGATACTGGTACAGTTACTGTGAAAACAGTATGGGATTTCCTCAAAAAAATTAAAAATAGAAACACTATATGATCCGATAATTATACTACTGGGTATTTATCCAAAGAAAGCAAAAACACTAAATCAGAAAGATATATGTAACCTTATGTTTATTGCAGCATTATTTATAATAGCCAAGATACAGAAGCAACCTAAATGTCCATTGATAGATAAGAAAAATGTGGTGTGTATATATATATATATATATATATATATATATATATATATGCAATGGAATACTATGCAGCCAAAAAAGACTGAGATCATTACATTTGCAACAACGTGGATGCATCTAGAGGGTATTATGCTAAGTGGAATAAGTCAGATTGAGAAAGACAAATACCATATGTTTTTACTCATACATGAAGTCTAAAAAAAGCTAAACACAAGAAAATGGATAAATAACAACAAAAAGCAAAATAAGACCTATAAATAGATAGAACAAATTGATGGTTAACAGAGGGAATGCGGGTGGGGAGATGGGCAAAATGGGCGAAGGGGAGTAGAAGGTACAGGCTTCCAGTTATGGAATGAGTAAGTCATGGAATAAAAGGCACGAGAAAATGAATATAGCCAATAATATTGTAATAAAGTTGTTTGGTGACAGATGGTAGTTATACTTGTCATGATCACAGTATAATGTAGAATCTTGTCAAATCACTATGGTGTACACCTGAAACTAACATAACATTTTGTGTAAACTATACTTGAAATTTAAATTTTTAAAAAGTTAAAAATTGGGCACATGGGTGGCTCAGTTGGTTAGGCAACTGCCTTCAGCTCAGGTCATGATTCTAGAGTCCCAGGATCGAGTCCCACATCAGGCTTTCTGCTCAGCAGGGAGCCTGCTTCCCCCTCTCTCTCTTCCTGCCTCTCCACCTACTTGTGATCTCTCAGGGTCAATTAAATAAATAAAATCTTAAAAAAAAAGAAAAGAAATATCTGGGTTCTCTTCTGAGTGCATATAAGCCTTGATCTTTCAAACTCAAAAGATGGTGTGTTTGTTATGTTGGTAAGGGAAATCACTTAGGCTAAAGCCACTATCTTCTGACCAAGAGCATGAAGCCACTGTATTTACATAGCCTGGCCACATGCCATTTATAGAACATGTTGCTTCCTCAGAGTTTGCACAAATTTCAAAGTCAAATCAACATTTGCATTCTTGTAATGATTTCACAATCAACTCGTTATTTGCCTAGTGATGAGTTACTGTCAAAAGGCCGGATTACTTAGAACACCTCTCATCTGGCTTCCCCACCTATTTTGTTGGGGATAGGCTGAAGAAAAAACTTCCAGAATCTTCCTTTTACAGACATTTTTGTTAGGCTGACTTCTCCCCTACTATAATATTAAGGTGATTTCTCTCCCCATGCTTTCTCTCCTCTCACCATTACTTCCTTTCCCCATCTTCACATTTTGTTGATACCTCAAAGACACTCTAGTTTTTCTCTTTATTCAATTTCCCTTGTATTTTGTGTTCTATGATGGCATTCACTCAATACTATTTCATAATTGTTCTTGTATTTCCTAAAATTGGTAGTTTCTAACTTCGCAGAGCACTATGACACAAAATCTCTGAGAAGAATAGATATGACACAAAACCTCCTCTTAAAGATTTTCACCAGCAGAAAATAAATGATCCATTCAACATTTATGGAGAGTCTCCTAAGTGGCATATACTATATCAGAGGCTGGTGATTTTCTTTTTTTTTTTTTTTCTTTCTTTCTTTTTTATTTTTTTAAATCAGGTGCCTTACAGGTTGGTGAGGATGGTGGAGAAACAAATCAATAATTAAAGGAGAATAGAGTTGTGTCCAGGTGGGGAGAGGAGCAATGGCATCAAACTCGGGTGGAAGTGGGAGGTGGAGAGAAAGTCTGCAAAGTTGGGGCTGATGCTAAGTCAGGACAGGCGAGGCATTTCAAAGGGCTCAGCAATGCAAAAGTATGCAAAGAACTGTGAGATGACAATGTGGATAGTGAAATGTACCATCAAGGAAAAACATAGCACCAAGAAAGCTCAAGGAAAAGAGAAATGATGGCTTTCGTGAAGAAAACAGCATTTAACCTCAGTGTGAGTGAGTCTGTCCTCTTGCGAGCCTCTTGAGGGGGGTGAAGGACTGACTGAGAGCCCCTTCCTTCTAACCCAGCCAGGACTGTAAGGGGCTGGTATTCTAGATGCTCTGAGGGAGCGATGAAGGAAGAGGGGTTTCCTTGGCATAATACACAAAGGTGTCATATTGATAAAATGAGCATAAGACAGAGGGGTGCAGGACCTGCGGGTGGCCCCTGCCCGCAAAACCCAGGGATGTGCAAGAGGAAGGAGAGAAGACAGAGGAGGAAGGAAATCTAAGGGGCTGAAATGACAGCTGTACTAATGGCTGTGGAACTTTTAACTGTTGCAGTTGAGGGTTTGGAGATGATTTCTTTCCATCTGTCCTGCTAGGAGCCTCATACAAGGTGGAGAAGGCCATTCTAGGCAAAATTTTTTGAATTGCATTTGGATTCCACTTATAACCCTATCTCTTCACCCTCTTTCAACTTCTCATTTTCTCCTTGCCGGTATCCCACTACTCTGTTGTTCCTCTAGCAGACACTCTATGATCCTTCTCATTTTGGGCTGCCAAAGCCCCCCACTGCAGCACCTACTCAGGTCCCATCTCATCCAAAGAGTCAGCACTTCTGAAATTCCACCATCCATTCTTCCTTACGTCTGTCCTTTAAACATCTGTCCTCTCGGTGAATCACTAAGATGTAGATGGGAGGGAAATACTTAAACTAATTCCCATAAGGGCATCAATGATTGGTCAGACTTCCCCTTAACTCTCAGGGGAGCATTTACCTGCATCTCAGAATCTCTGGAAACTCTTCTGACTATATGGGAGAAATATCTTGCAACAGAAGAGCCACGGTCAGTCTACTCCATGTCTGATCTTAAGTGAATTCCAAGGGAAGCAGCATTTGTGATCAGGGACAGGACACTGGCATTACATTCTAGTAAAGGGTGTTTCCTGGAGTTGTGCCATGTGAGGGCCCTGCCATGGTGGTCTTGTTTCTGAGTGTTTATGGAAGAAGGTCCTAGGGGAACAAACTCCATTATGAAGGCTGCCCAACCTAGAGGCAAACCCTCACATCCCAGGGAGCAGCATGACTTGGCTCCCAGCATCAGGGAGTGGATGTGCTTGCAGGAACGTATGCATCAGTTTCACAAGGCGCTAGTCAGAAAGGCAGGGAAGACCTGCAATTTGTGAGTTTTTCTGTGTTATTATTCCAGGAACATTCACGGGCCTTTGGAATCATTCTGTTGTTCCATCCTGGTTTTCTTCCCTCATTGACCCTCAACTTTCTCTATTTCAAAGAGCAAATTGTAAAATCAATAATATTTGTCTCTGCTTACTTATATCCCACTTAGTGACATCAAACATTTTGCTAACTACAAGTTATATTAAGTTTCATGTGATCTAGATGCTTATTCAGTATTCCCCTTGTTCTTCCTATAACATATCATCTACTCATTATGATTATCATAATCATCATTATTATCAAAATTTATTAGAGAAAACAGTGTTGCCTGATGCATTTACATTCTTGCGGGAGGCACAGAGAGCCGTGGTGAATGACTAATGAAAATATTGAAGAATTAGTCCGTTTTGCCTGTGTCTAAAATATCCATTGATTTCACAAAACTCTCCAAATAAATATCCCTGAGTGAGAAATTAAAATGTAAATCACTTAGGACTGGCTTCACAATTTCTCTAGACTTCCTGATTTTATTTGTACCAAGCGAAGAGCGAAAGGAGCTTGTGATATTGCACTAGTTCCACTTTCAATACTGCTTTAAAAACAGGAAACTGTGATGAGAATGCAGTTTGCAAGAGCCACGCAAAGCGGCTCCGTTCAGCAAACAAGGTTCCGTGGTATCTGGGTCTGATTCTCCCACTCCCACTGCCGAAACCCAGAGAGGAGCGGATGTGATAACTCGTCTAATCGTAAATTTCATAGCTGCTCTGTCAATTATTTGTTGCACTCTGTTAATTACACCAAGGCTCAGCAGCTTGCCCTTTTGAGTTAGAAAGTGTACTTTTGACATCTCTTTCCCATCAGTAGCATTAAAAATAAAAGTGCATGAAGAATTATTTGGGCGAGGAGAAACTGAAAAGGCACGATGATACCCTCTCCGTGCTGCAGAGCAGAGCAAAGCGAAGCTCGGCCAGGCCGAGTGTCCTCCCCACCGCGCCACAGCCCGGTCAAAGCAGCTCCAGGACAGAACCCACGTCCCGCGTCACCAAATGTCCTTGTTTTAGTCATAGGCCCCCCGAGCCAACTGGAAACCATGTATGGAAATAGAAGATAGCAAGAATTCTGAAGGAAATCTGACAGAGATCGGGGATATCATATGATCATCATAGAGCTATATTCGGTATATGTCATGTACATCTTTCAATTTAACTGTTTGGAAATCTTCCTGTGCTTCCTCACAAAACGATAGAGACTTAGCAAATGTTTACTGAATATATAAATGGAATACAAATATAGGAAATCCCTAACGCCAGTGTACATAGCCTAGCAAAACCAGTTGGAAAATGTCTTTGATCAAGTCCATTTCTGATTCAAAAAAATATATCTAGGGGCGCCTGGGTGGCTCAGTGGTTTAAGCCGCTGCCTTCGGCTCAGGTCATGATCTCAGGGTCCTGGGATCGAGTCCCACATCGGGCTCTCTGCTTGGCAGGGAGCCTGCTTCCCTCTCTCACTCTCTCTGCCTACCTCTCTGCCTACTTGTGATCTCTCTCTCTCTGTCAAATAAAATAAAAAAAAAAAAAATCAAAAAAATATATCTATAACTCACTCTGGCCAGCGTTTCTAAGATCCAATGAACTCTGGTTATTGCATGATAAGTTGGGGCAGGAAAAAAAAAAAAGCAATGTTTTACAGGCCTTCTGAGGCCCATCCCTGGAGAATAATAGGAATTTTTAAAAATATAAAGAATACCTTATTTTCATTTCAGAATAAGCCTTTTTTTTCTTTCTTATAAATTAAATGAGTACGTTTAATGACCATCTTAAAATTTAACGGGGTTATTCGTTCTGACAATAGAGAATGTCTTCTTTGACTTTCAAATTCCTTTAGATGCTTCATATTATTTTTCCAAATAGAAGGACTCTCTTGCCTGATGTGGATCACCACTGAAGATGTTGTGAGAACTGTCACAGAAGTAAGCTCTGAGTGTGTCCCCAGGGAATTCCCATCCAATGAGTGGTAGCCTCAATTTTCACCACGTGGCAAGTGAGCTATCTGGTCACCCCAACCACCAAGAGCTATGGTGCCCTCAACACACAGGAGCCCTCTGTGGCAGCATGACTCCATTCCTTTCCCAGAATGTGTGGGAAGTGCTATTTCTCCAGGTCTGTTAAGGAGTTCAAGGAAACTCCACAGACAAATATTACTTCTGTGAGAAATTCATTTCTATCCCCTGGAAGGATTTTATGTTGATCTGTGGTAGAGCACGGTCTGTTTGTTCCCCTGTGGAAATGACTTGTGGCCGTGGTAGCTCCAGTAATGTGTGGCACAACCTTTGTGCTACACTTTCCTGACAGGTCAGTAATTAACTTGCATCGCAATTGTTTGTCGTCTCCACCACAGCAGCCATTTACTAAAATAACATTTTAATTTCAGTTTCCTTCCAGTTCACTTTCTTTTTCTTTTTTCCCTGTGGCTTCTACATCTCTATTAAGTCTAATTTCCCCAGACCACTTCCATACGCGGAGAGAGTGCAATAAAACTCAGTTTCAAAAATGTCAAATATAATGAGAAAAGAACATCATAGTAAAGGAATTTGACCATAGCCACCCCATTGGGTAACATTGTCTTTGACTGGGCAGGTGTTATATATAGGAAATGTGGTAATAAGGCTTTGCGTTTATTTAACTTAACTTAATCAGGGAATCAGAGTGATATTCTGCATTTACTGACAAAATCTGGCAAGTCAGCTGCATGGATAAACTGTAATACAGTTATTGTCATTACCCGTGGGCATTCAAATGGTGAATATGACAAGTAAAATACATTTTTTTAAAAGTAGAATAAGTCCCAGACAAAATTGTGTGACAGGCAACTTTGATCTTTTTTTAGATCATGGTATCTTGTTGCCATCTCTCATCCCCTGGGGACCTTAGCCTTCTAGTCTCCGTCTTATTGGAAGCAAAGCAACCGATTTACATTTCAAGTATTTATTGAGCCTTTACCTGAAAAATAGACTTATTAGGTCCCTCATTTTCTACAACAATTATTGAAAACCCCAGGCACAGACATAAGCACATTTGCCTACTGTGGATTCTGGTTAAGAGTGCGATGGAAGATGGGACTGAGGAAAATCTTAAGGCGAAGGTCACATTTGACCTTGACGTTGTGTAAAAATAAGATCCAAAAGGCAGAGAAAGGATATCAAGGGCAACACAGGCTGAGATCACCAGATTTAAGGAAAACAGGAGTGAATATCCACAACAAATAGTGGCAGATGGGAAGCAGGAAAGTGAGGGAAAGATAGTTGTTAGATGAGGAGAATCTTGCCATTTCTAGTAAAGAATCTGGCTGTTGTCTTATAGAGCCCAGGGAACCTCTGATGATTCGTTTCAGGCAAAATGCCCCTCAAAGGATTTGGTGAAGAGACACCCAGAGAATTGGATCCCTAGCCACTGCAGAACGGTAGCATTCTCATGGGATGCTTCTTAATGAACTTCAAATCAGAATAAATAGCATAGCATCTATTTGTAAACACTGATCTTATGATAAGAGCACCGGAGAAGTGATCTGGGAAAAAAATACTCCAGAACTTCAGGAACCACCTTTTGAACCTCCAGGTGCATGTTTAATGCTTCCAGTCACCAATTAAATGAAGAGAGAGAGGTGGAAACTTCATAGGAAGGACACAATGAAGCCTTTAAGGAAGAGCTAGCTATCAAAGGGTACAATTCTATTACTGAGGACAAAGAAGAAAAATGAAGTGAAGATTAGTAGAACTGCTTCTGAATTTCCCTCCAGTGATCAGGTAAGTAGTACAAAATTGAAAAGCAAATAGGAATAAAATGCCTGTGCTATTGTAATTATGTTTAGGCAGCATAAGAAATTTTATGAAATGGCAATCTCCTGATACACAGGAGAACCACAAGGGGCATAAGTAATGCAATCCTCCCTCTGTTTCCTCTGTCAGTTTTGACCTAATCTAGCAAGAAATGCTGAGCCATTTTCCGCCTCTTGCGTACAAGTATCAATTAAGGGAAAACAGGGTGACTATCTTAGGGCACTGGATGATGAAATGTCACTTAAGGAGAAAACATTGGCTGTAGAACAAGTTGCTCAGCAGTCACAGTATGAGGAAACACTGACAAAACAAGCAGTCTCAGAAACTTTCTGGGACAGGGCCGGTTCTCTGATCTTTGTTGGGGGAGTACCAAGGGCAAAAAGTACATTTCAACCTGTGATTGCTCGTTTCCTGGGATGTCATGTTTCATAGCATTTGCTTCCTAAAGGATGTGACTCAGTTGCAAAGCCCTTTCATCAAGCTGATTAAATCTAATCACGCACTGATTGTAATACACCGGGATCCCTCTAGCTCTATCTTGGCCAGCCCAGGTTAAAATATGGAGAAGCTGTATATTGCATAATTAGAGTTTGACAGTAATTAACAGGAGTCAGTAATTGACAGTAGTCAAATATGGCTGACATTTGTTTTATTTAGCAAATTTGTTATTGTATCCGATTAGTCTTTCCCTAATGCTCCTGTCTTCAAAGTCTGAATTGATTGGATTGGATTTCAGTGCCAAGAGGACACGTCTGAAAATGGGACAGTAATGTCATTGTCCACTGTTGTGACAATGACACCATTAAAATAAAATATTTCAGTAAATTTCCTTTAATGCATTTAAAAAATTAGTTTCTCGCTCAGTAATGTATGCATAAAATACATTTTAAATAGTTTGTGTGTGTGCGTATGCCTATGCTTTTGTACAAAGCACAACGAATTGTCACAAACTGAACACACTCGTGTAACCACACCCAAACTGAGAAACTCGACAGTGTTAGCATTCCAGACACCCCTGAAGCCCCCTTCCAGTCACACTCTCCACCCACACCACTAAAAATAATCATTATTCTGTCTTCTTAGTTTTTCCTATTTTTAAAATTAATCTAAATGGAAAACCTAGAGTATGTATTTTTTATTAATGAGTTTATTTCACTCAAACATTTATTTGTGTGGCTGATTGCTATGTAATATGCTTCTGTGAAGTGCTTATAAAAAACTTTTGTTAGTTCTTCTTTTAGGTTCTTTGTCCTTTCTGATTTGTGAAAGTTATTTTTATATTCTGGATACAAGCCATTTTTAAATACATATGTCACAATAATGATCTTTTCTCACTTGTGGGTTACCTTTTACTCTCTTAATAGAACATTTTCATCAATAGACATTCTTAATTTTAATATTGTCCAATTTATCATTTATTTCCTTTTAAGATTAGTGATTTTCTTTTGTCCTCTTAAGAAATCCTTGCCTGATCCAAGACCACAAAGACTATTCCTGTATTTTCCTCTAAAAAGATTTGTTTCAACTTTTATTTTTAGAAACGTGATTCTTGTGGAAATAATTCCTGTGTTTGCTGTAAGATAGGGTATCTTTCTATAGCGATAATTCATAAATATTTCATATGCATATATGAAATATATATAGATATATGTATTTCCTCTAATTGGAAAGAGCAGCCATCTCTCATGGTTTATTGAAGTGAGAAAGGACCAAGATCTGGCTCTTCATCAGAAGTAAACAGATACTGGAGAGCTCTCCTATCCACAAACATTGACAAGAGATGCAGTTGTGTCCGATAATCACATATATCAAGAAACACTGGCAATTGGGGTTCAAGCTGAATAGAAAGATCTACCCGACAGGTAAGAAAAAACCACCACTGGTTATCTGAGAAGGGCAGTACTCAGAAGTTCAGATTTGCAGACTGTTATCAACTAGGAGGTTTGTTATTAAGTGTCAGAGGGCCGTTACTGGATATTTGGTCAGACCTGTCTCAATTATCCAGAAGGAAGACTGGCAGTAGAGATATTCTTTTATATAAAGGAAAAACCCTACCAAGAGGATGAGGCCATGAATGACCGGGTTACCAGCAGAAGAAGCTGTGGTTGAAGACGAAACAAATGTCTAATGAGGAAGGGCATGACTTGCTGAAGGACTGGGACTGGTAAACAAGGGGAGACACACCCCACGTAGGCATCGCAAGTGCAGACCAATGCCATGATCGCTTGTTATAAATTTAACATTGAACTCACCAAACTCCTTTCCACTGGAATTAGCTAAAGACTACCTGCATTAAGCTAAGATTTCTCCCAGGAGTTAGGGTCAGAAATAACTTCAGTCGAAAAGGAACAAATTGCTTTCTAGATAGGAGTAAGAAAGCTATGGATCCGCCATTCTCAAGCGTCAATATGAGAAGCTTCATAAACACACAGATTTTACTGCACATTCCAAAGACTCCCGTCCAGCAACACCAAAGAGGAGTCTGAGAAACTACATGTTTGCCCTTCACCCCAGTGACTGAGATGCACGCTGAACTTTGCTGACAAACAAGTCTCTAGAATTACATAAAGCTCTTCTTTTTTTTTATTTTATATCTGCTTTGTTCTAAAATTATGACTAATTACTACAGTATCTTCTTATTTTTAAACCCCATTGCTACTCAGGTCATATTTGCAAATATTGTTGTTCTGACTAAGTTTTCTGGAAATGCATTTCACTTTGGAATTTGTTGATGGTTGGGGAAGGGATATTGATCATAGTTGGGAAAAGTGAGAAGAGAAGTGACTACGTGGCTAGGTAGGTAGATACTGAAAAATGAATTCTTTTATATAAAGGAAAAACCCAATAGGATCATACTACAAGTAATCTGGGTCTATTGTGAGTGTTTCATCATGAGTGCTTTTTTTTTTAATGTTTATATCATGAACTTGATAAGTGTGAATAAAACAACATCAGTTTAAACCTTTGGAAAACATTTCTCTTGCTTGTAAAACCTCAAAGGATGTTTGGTGTGAGAACAAACAAATTCCACAAAATTTTGTTGTTTTCATTCAAACTTAATCTGAAATCTTTGGGCAGTGAGGCTTCCTCTCATGAAGCCAAGAATATCAAAATGGCAAAAAATATTTACTAGTTCACAGTATTTAAATTGAAAGTTTTTGATTGAGCTTTTAAATTCTTGCCTTTGAACATCCTTTAATATGCCAAGTGTATTTATTTTGCAAAATGTATCTTTTCCTTTCTAGGCTGAAAAAACTCTTTTGATGCCTTAATTTCTTGAAGCACTTCAGGTGCATTATCAGGAATCTCCACCCAGGAGTTATTAGGGGCTGAAGCTCCGATTTAAACAAAGGGTGCTTCTCTTTCCTCAAAGTGGAATTCAAGGACCTCACCCCAGGAGGGAAAAGGGAGAGGGGATGGTTAGATACATTATCTATCCAGCTAGGTTCCAGTTAAGTGAGTGTTATTATAATTTGAGGTAGTATAACCAAATATCTATCTTAATTTAGGCTCCTCACAAAGCAAAATACAGAATCTGGGCTTGGCTGCATTGAAGTCAAAAGGAAATGCATAAAAAATCTGGAATTTTAAAATGGCTATCAAGATCACCTATTTTATTTAAAAATCATTCAACAGTAATTTTTATTTTCCTTCTGTCCTCCCTTTATTTGCTTACATTCTTTGTCTTATCTACTTCTGAGGCTTAGTGATGCCGATCTATTCACAACTTGTATGATGAAATGGGTTACACAGTCACACCCATCCCACATTTCCTCATCTAGCACTCTGTGGATTTCACATGTGCATGTGTGTGCATGTGAGTGTGTACATGTGTTTAAACTGTTGTTTAGATTATCTTCACTACCTAAGATATATACATCTCTTCGATCTCCCCTACAACAATGCACCCGTGCAAGTGTCCATATTCTGGTCCATATCTTATATCACATGACTTTGAAAATACCAGGCAAATTAAGGATGACTCTACCTGCTATTACTTAGAAAAGTTAACTTTTGGAGCCATCTTGTAATGATTAAAAAATGCTTTGAGGAGGGGCGCCTGGGTGGCTCAGTGGGTTAAAGCCTCTGCCTTCGGCTCAGGTCATGATCCAGGGTCCTGGGATTGAGACCTGCATTGGGCTCTCTGCTCAGCAGGGAGCCTGTTTCCCCCTCTCTTTCTGCCTGCCTCTCTGCCTACTTGTGATTTGCGTCTGTCAAATAAATAAATAAAATCTTTTTTAAAAAAATGCCTTGAGGAACATTAGCAATAGAACAACATCGGTTCTTTCAAGTTAGGAAAAGGAACCTACTCATGGAAGTTAGACAAATGAAACAAGAGCCTCAATGAAAAGTCTATACAAAAATGGAATTTTTTTGGTAGAATAATCAAATGTGTTGGTGAGTCTCTGAGCCTTTACTAAGATTTATCCTGTATACGGAAGTTATCCGGAGGAGTCTAGTTCTTTCTAATCATGACACTCTGCTCCTGCTTTCTTAGGAGTAGCTATAAATTCAAGAAGAGGTGGAAAACTGGCAGACTGCCAACCAAATTCAACCCACAGACATATGTTGTTGGGCCTGAACAATGTTTTAGAATGTTTTGAATCAGTTTCCAATAGAAAAATGAGGATTTGTATTTTAAAAAAAGAGAAACATGTGCAGATCTGTGTGTCTTCCCTTGAAAAATCAGAAGACGTAGAAAAATGGTCAAGGATGTATGGTAACAGTCATCTGGCTGTGGGGGGAGGGGCAGCTTCTACATCCTGTAAACAGGGCAAGTTCTCTCGGATACAGCAGTTTCTGCTGCAGGTTAAATCAGTATAATTTTCTATATCTCATTTTTCCACCCATGCTGGTGGGATTAGAAATGGGGGATAAAACCAAGAGACTGTACCTGTACCACTGGTTTAGAAAGAGGTTCCTCAGAGACTAGTATTATTTCTTCTATTTGTATAACTTTTTCAGCATGATCTCATATTACCAGGAGTCGGGTACTCTGCTGTGCTCTTTGCTACTGCCAAGCAAGTTGCCCTTTTCTCCCCTCCCTGTTCTCACCTCCTTTATTGTTCCTACTACATTTTAGCAGATAATTATATCCTGACTTCTATTGTGTTCTGTTCTCTATTTGAGTTATGTGTTTCTTCTGACCAAACTGGCTGTGAGTTCTTTAAAATCACTGTATTTGTCAGCATGGCTCTGTACTGTATAGAGAGCATTACAGGCACCTGGTGTCTGCCTGAAACCCCCCAGTACCATGAACATTTCCAACAAGTTCAGGTTGGCTACCATGTTAGAATGGTTGTGATTTCCAGTCCCAAGTGTCACTGGATTCTTTTTTTTCTTTCCTACTTCTCCACATCAAAATATGCCACACGGACCTAGGATACAGTGCACCACAGTCAGGGGAAGTCAGAACAATTACTGCATGTCGCCCCCCACCTTCCCTGCCTCAAATCATCCTCTCCACCCACCTGCCATGCTGACCAGTCTATAGTCCTCCTTTCAAGCTGATTTCTCACTCTGGAAACTATGGCCCACTTACTAATCCCCCTTCTTAAAGCTAGACTTCTACCCTAAAGCCTTCTGGTCTATAGGATATAGAGTCAGTTCTCCAAGGACAACACCATTGTCACTGAGCATTTGGTCTGTCACTTCCCACTGCCACACTGCTCTCATTATAATCCAATATGCTGACACCGACTGCTTTCAGAATTAAGACTGAGATCTATGAAGTCATTCAACCTCCACACATCGTATCCCGAGCAGGATTCCCCAAGGAAAAAAACAAAACACTTCTAACTCTTCTCTAACTGAGTCAGCAAACTAGACTCTGGACCTTCCAAATTTCTTTCTTATTTTTCCTTTTTTTTTTCAGAATCACTTTACTAGGATCCCAGGATATCTGCCTCATGAACCATTTATGTCACCACCTTGCCACTCTAGGAAAAATCTTATATAAACTGAAAATGCATGAGGAGAATTCTACTTTTTGTCTCTCTCCTTATCTGTAGTTTTTCTTTGCTTCACTTTAATTTCAAGTCCAAGAGTCAATGGTTCTCTACCACTTTTGAAATTGCGCTGTGTGGGGACACCTGGGTGGCTCAGTTGGTTAAGCAGCTGCCTTTGGCTCAGGTTATGATCCCAGGACACTGGGAGAGAGTCTGCTTCTCTCTCTGCCTGCTGTTCCCTCTGCTTGTGCTCCCTGTCTCTCTCTCTGACAAATAAGTAAGTACAATCTTTAAAAAATAAAAAATAAAATAAATAAACTGCTCTGTGTGGACAACCCTCTCAGGTCCCCTCTCTTCAGGAGCTTGGTACTACTGCCCAATAAACTTTGCTTTGATGCCTGAATAAATAATAAATAAATAAATAAATAAATAGCCTGTGTGATGGATTAATTCTTCAAAACTAAAGGGTATCTTCAGTGGGGACACATCTTGAACTGTTTGAAGGAAAATTTCCATATCAACCAAAAATTGGTAAATAAACAAGAGAAGAGACTTCTTTCTCCTCCTCCACATGGCCATACTATATTCTCCCACGCAGCTGTATTGAGGAAATGAAACTAATCGCAAGAAATTGCTCTTGATGGGTTTCATAATGTTATCATAATACTTAGAATTGAAATAAACCAGAATTATCCTGCCATGATTTTTATATCATAATGAAGGAAAAATATGATCATCATTTGATTCTAGGCAACCTGATAAAACAGTTACTATTATACAGCTACTATTCACACTACATTTAACCTTTTTTAAAGCAATGATTTTCTGCTACAAACTAGGCAAAGTTCTTTACACGTGTTATTTTCTTTTTTATCTTGTGAGGAAACTCCCTATTTTATAGATGAGGGAACTCAGTCTTCAAGAGATTAAGTAACTCACACAAAATACCATGGATTGTATCTAGCAAGTGGTGGAGCCCAGAGATCTCAGACAGGCATCAAATGCCAGGTTGTGGGACCACTCATTCTCTTCTCTCCATCCAATCAATTGACCAGATTCTGTTCCAGAACCTTTTTTTTTTTTTTTTTTTTTTTATCCCTTACAGTGATAATAAGGTATTTAGAGCACAGGCTCAGAAACCAGAAAACACTTAGGAAAAATATGTTCTTGACATGTCCTGAAACAATTCAATTTTTCTATATTTCATTGTCTTCTTCTATTAAATCTATGAAAATCTCCTGCTTTTCTTACTAGCTTGCTGAGTGATCACATAAAATAATGTATATAAAACCACTTTTAAAACTCTAAATAGAATATAAATGTATTAATTAACTTGAACCCAACCATCACCCTGAAGACATAAAGTGAATCTGAAAGAGGCAAAGTAAAGGAGTAAGAGACACAGGAGTATGAAAGCAAGTAAGACCCCTTTGGCTGTAGTCTAGACAAGACTTAATGGATGACCAAGTTAATAACTGTGACAATAAGTGAAATGGAGAGAAGGAAATGGATGCCCCTAAAACATGGCAACTGATTGGATGTGTATGGAACAAGCAGCGTACAGGGGTCCACAGAGATTCCAAGCTTACTTGTTTAGGTAATTTCAGGAATAGGGACATCTTAACTCAAGTTAGCAGGAGAAAGAGAAGGATTCTGTAGGGAGATTAGGGGCTAACTTGCTGCATATCCAGTTTGCACTGCTGTTGGGATTCCATGGAATGGCATCAAGGGACAACTAAAAATGAGGAACAGCATTGGGAGAAAGGCCAAGGGCAAAGATAGAACTTGAAGGACTATCTTTGAGGAATTTTATTTGTATATTTATTTACTCATTCATTCAATTTCAAGCCAGGTAATGGGAAAATATTTAAATGTTCTGGCAACCACATTACAGGAGAAAAATGAAGTGGATGAAATTAACTTTAATAATATATTTTATTTAATTCAATATTTTAAAATTTTATAACTTCAACATATAATCAATGTAAAAATGTTACCATTCTTTTTATTTGTACTGAGTTTTCAAAATATGGTTGTTTTACACTCACTTTAGACAAGGCACATTTCAAATACTGAATATCTATTTGTAGCTAGTTGCTTTCATAATCAGCTACCAGATCTAAGAAAGTATTCGGGGGATTTGCAGGCTGAGGAGAGACATAGGTCTACAGTAAAAAGAAAAGAGAAATAGAAAAGGCACCTGCAATGTGACAGAAGCAGAGGCAAAAAATGTTTTCTTCCTCACATGTTGTATAACATCTTTACAGAAGGCAATATACGCAGCAAACAAGAAACAGGTTTTCCACAGATGGTATCGTTTTAGACAGAAAACAAAGCAGGATCATTTTAGACCCTTTCAGACCTTAGGGCCTCAGGAATGAAGTCCAGCATTTCTTAACTGCTGACACTTAATTGGCTTAGAAGTTGTTAGCATGGCAGAGTGAAAATAACATGGATTTTGTCTACTTGTGGATTTAACCCAAATATGCCTCTAAATCATGACATACTCTACCACACTGCCTTGTAAATTTGGGCACTTAGCCACTTACCTTTAACTGCCTTATCTTTAAAATGGACGTACTAACTTCTTTACATGATTTTTGTGGCTATCAGATACTATTAGGTAGGCAAAACACCTAATATATAACATACTATCGTAATCATAGCTATGGTGATCATTGTTTACAATGTCACTCTAATGTATATTGATGAATGTCTCACGCTACTGTAAGCATCTTGAGAATGAGAAAATATTGTCTATATTTTGTAACACCATAGTACCTAACACAGTGTTGGAGACACCACTGGGGTAATCAACACTCATTTTTCTCCTGTATTCCACTTAAGACAGCCATCCATGCATGAATAGGTAACATTATATGGAAACTCAGATTACTTGATTTTCTACTGCCTTTAGCAGAAAGATGAATTGCTCAGGGGCACCTGGGTGGCTCAGATGGTTAAGTATCTGCCTTCAGCTCAGGTCATGATCTCCAGGTCCTGGGATCCAGCCCCACAGAGCGGGGTGGGGTGGGTGAGGGGAGGGGGGTGTAGGGGGTCCCAGCTCAACAGGGAGACTGTTTCTCCCTTTCTCTCTGCCTTTCCCCCTCGTTGTGTGTGATGTTTCTCTTTCTCTCTCTAATGAATAAATAAAACCTTAAAAAAAAAAAGAGTTCCATTGCTCTGACTGTAGCCCTTACATTATAATATAAAACTAATGCAGAAAGATAAATTAGCAGACACAAAATTTCCCCTTGACTCAGCACCCAATTTCCTGAGTATTCAACCTTTCAGAGCTCTTTTAAGTAGATATCTCATTTGAGTCTAAGTTCAACATTATACCAGTAGAGACTAGAACAAAAAGTTCTCTCTGTGTTTAAGAAATTAATTTACAGTAAACATAAAATTAATGGTTTTAGTGAAATAGTTTAAAATTTAAATGCTTGAAGATGATTGGTGTTTTCCATCAGTTTATGGCAGTATGTTTTCAGACGGTGGGTCATTTCTTCTGCGTTTCAGAAAGGCACTATAGCATATAATGAATTCAGTCTTCCAATCCAACCTTTCATCACTGCAAGGTTACTCAAAACATACCCATCATTTGTCATTTGTTTGAATTAGCTTCTCTTTCTAGCTTCTCTTTTCCTAAATTTATACTATTTTTTTTCAGACCCAGAAGAAGTCACAAATCTCCAGAAAGCCTTTTTGACTCTACAGTCCAGAGTCAACTTTTATATCATTTATTTTTTCACTAATCAAATATTCATTGAGTGTTTATCATCTGCCTACCATGTTCTACTTTCTAGATGTTCAATGGCAAATAAACAGACAAGGTCAATATGCTCATAGACGATTCAGTTTAAGTTGAAAATAGCCACCAAGCAAGTAGACAAAAAATAATAATAATAATTCCCTATATCCAAAATGCTATTTAGAAAAATGAAAGCAAAGTAATGAGAAAGAGAGAGCCTTGCAAGTCATTAAAGGAGATTGAATTAATTTGAAATAAAATAGAAAGTCATTTAGATTTTTTTTTTTTTTTTAACTGGGAAAGTTATAGGATTTAAGTCTTAAGAAGGTCACTCTGGCTACTTCTTAGGAAATAAGTATGGTATGAAATGTAGAAGCAAGAAGATGAGTCAAGAAGATTCTGTAGTGTCAGTGGTAGAAGTGGTAAAAGGTAACTGGATTTGGGATAATTCAGTTTATATTTTACCCCTTGCTTAATGTCTGATTCATTCCTCCTAAGAGGAAAGCTGTTAAAGAAAAGCCCAAGATATACAATCAACATTTATAAATACAAAAATATATGAATAAAGTAAACCAGTTCACATAAGTAATAAAAAATTATTTTTAAGTAAAAATAAAAAATAAATAATATATAAAATGTAACATAGAAATGATTATTGTATTGATTAAATGTCTTTTTTTCCTGTATTATTTCCTCTGGCAATATTTTCAATGTTTGTGAGACTTACAGTATTCTTGCCCATGGAGTGTACTTAATAGTCAATGATACCACAGAAAAACATCTCTAGGGTTGGAAAAAAAACAAAACAAAACAAAACAAACAAACAAACAAAAACCCTGAGTGGAAGGTTCTGGAATGTTCTAGAAGTTGCCACCTCTCCAACATTCTTGAGGGCATTGAAACGTGTGCAAACCAAAATTATTCCATGTTTTATATGATTTCTCTCTCACTTAAAAGTAGAAAGTGAATTGATGAGTATAGTTTTATCTAAAATTGTGATGTTACTACATGCCACAGATTGTATTCATTTAACAGTTTTTTTTTTTTAGGAAAAATCATTATACCAACTAACAAACAAATATTTGACAAAAAATAACGAACCTTGAGTCTGAAAAAAATATGTAACTTTTCAAAAGCCGCTGTTGAGAAAAGTTAAGTAAACAGGATAATGGGATCTAAATAAAAATTTTATAGGCTCTGCTTATTGCTGATGAATTGAATGTGGTCTGGAGTAGGAAATGTGTGGGTAAGAGTATAACTGAAAGTAATTCACAGATAGATGAATGGTGGTGCCATTAACTGAGATGGATGAAAATAGGGAAGAAGCGAGTTGGGTTGGGGGCAAGCAGGCAATAAGTAAGAGATTAGTTTTGAACATAATCATTTTGCTATCTCAATGAGACATTCAAGTGACATTCAAGTGAAGATGATGAGTAGGTAGTTGTGTTTATAGTTATAATGCTAAGAAAAAGTTCTGATCTCGAGATATAACTAGAATACAGATCATATTTAAACTCATGGCATGGTAAGACATTTGCCTGGGAATAAACTTAGAAGACAAGAGCCAAGGCTAAAAAGATAGAAATCTGAAGACTGAGTGCAAGGCATTCCAATATTTAGAGTTGAATGATGAGGAAGATTTATCAAAGGAGACAGAGAAAGAGCATCCAGTTAGTTTGGTGAAAAACTGAAAGAACGAAATATCCGGGAGTCAAATGAAGGGAGAGGTTCAAGAGGGCAGGAATGTTCAATTGCAGCTCACATAGTAGATAATATAAAGACATGTAAATGACCATTGGATTTTGCAAAATGAGTCTGAGACTCTGAGAATAAAATGTCCTGTGATATTTCCATAGCACTGCATTTATACATATAGATTTATGCTTAAATTCTTGTGTTTGTGCACTAAATTACCTAAAAAGTTTTCATTGGCTAGATAGCACATTGATTCTTTGTGTCCCCAATAATTTCTAGCACAACACAGTGTACTTAGAGTTCAAAATTATTTACGGAATTGAATTGAATTGGGCTGATGCCCACCAAAAGAAAAAATCAATTTTAAACCCGCAATAGTAGTATGTGTAATTGACAAGGTCCATTTTAAAAATAAGATTTTCTGCTTATTCTTTGGCTCATCAGATGAGCTTTCCTACAATGTTAGAGGAGACTGGAACCATGAAGTGTATATTTCCTCACTTTGCCTCCTCAATGCCTCTTTCTATCCCATCATCCACATACACACTCATTAAAGTGCTCTCCTTTCAGGTTCAGGTTAACTTATCTGGTAACTTATCTACTTGAACTCATGATGACAGGCAACTGTCTTTAGTCTCTGAGACCTCGTCAGCTTTCTGGATATATTGCCTTTGTTTCCTTCATTTCCATTCCTTTTCTCTTCTCCTTCACTTCAACATTCATGTTTCATCCCTTTTCTAACTACTACCTATTTCAAGACTTAAAAAAAGAGTATTTTACATAGGCTATCCCCAATTTCTTACTTCTCTGACATCTCCCTCTAAGGTTTGAACTTCATTAATGCTTTTGGTCCTTAATTTAAAAACTGAGAAAGGATACATTATCTTATTAAGAAAAGTAAGTAGGGGCACTTGGGTGGCTGGGTTGGGCAAGTGTCCAACCCTTGGTTTCAGCTCAGGTCATGATCGCAGGGTCCTGAGATCGAGTCGAGCCCCAAGCCAAACATAGAGCTTGCTTGTCCCTCTCCCTCTACTCCTCCCTCTCATTCTCTTTCTCTCTCTCTCTCATAAATAAATAAAATCTTCTAAAAAAAGAAGAAAAGCAAGCATATCTTTAATCTTTTAAAAGTAAGCTCAATCTCAATCATAATGACAGAAATACCAATAAAATTACATTGAGATACAATTTCTACCCATTAGCAAAACCTGAAAAGTTTGGCAACACAATCCATTGGAAAAGTTACAGAGCTTCTACCAGCATTCTAGATTATAAACCAAGAGACAAATTATTTTGTCTCTTGGCTTATAAGTAAATAGTATCTCTGGAAGTTCATCCCAAGGATATATTTGAAAACACACACAATTTCATTAACACATTCATTACATTAGGAAAAATTGAAGACACCCATGACTCTTTTAATAAAATCTGATACATCCACGCAGTGGAATACTAAGAGAGAGAAAAAATTGAACAGTTTCTCATTTTTACTATGGAAATATCTCTAAGATATTATTAAAAGGAAAAAAAAGCAAAGTGGAGAGGTGTGTATAATATGCTACCTTTAATATAATAAAGGAGGATATATGCACTTACATTATATATAAGTATATGCAACTGTGAAAGATTAAAGAAAAACTATGAAAAGTGGTTCCCTACTGGATTAAAGGGGGTGGATAGAGGTACATAGAAATGGGAATGGAAGAAAGATTATTTTCTATAATTTTTATATTTAGGTTTTGATTTTGAACCTCTTGCCGCATCACCTATTCTTAAATTCAAAACAAAACAAAGAACAAAAATATGTCCATAAAATTAAAGAAAAATCATTATAACCACAGCCTGTCTAAGGACCTCAAGGCACCTGGGGAGGGGAACCAGCGCTTGACCATACAGGAATATCTACCTTCTCTGACTGCAACCATTTCTGCAAACTGCCCTGAGGAGTATGCCGCCAGCAGGGAGATCTATGCAAGAAGCAAATAAATGCGGATGCTGGCTAGCCCATCATCCAAATGAGGACTTCCAATTACGTAGTTCCCCTGCTTAACACTACTATTGTTACTTACAACCTTTCATCATAATCTGCTCAGCAGGTCTACTCTCTTAGGATTTCAAACGGTCTTTCTGGCCTTATCTCCTACTACTGTATTTGTAGCTACCAAAACTAGTCAACTCATTTTTCCTTGGAAATTCTCTGACTTTTGTATCTGGACGTATCCCCTTTCTGTTCCCTGGAATGTTTCTCAAATCCCAAATCCTAGCTGTCTCTGAAAACTACTACAAATCTTTCCTCCCAAACTGTCCTGATTTCTCTGATAGGATATAATCAAGTGATATAACACCTGGAAATTCTCTAATTTATTGCCTGGCACATAACTGGAATACAAATGTTTCATGAGTTTCTGAATCCTCATATGGTATTGGACAAATTTCACTTGTATTATAATAATTATTAATGTAACAATCATAATAGATTATGAACTCCTAGAAGAAAAATGTTGAGACAGGTGTTCATCTATGAGGTAGCTCTTGAAAAATACTTTAAAATTCAGTTTAATTAAAACACTTGCTTCATTCAAACCTACCTTTAAACTGATACTGTATTTCTGTCTGATTATAAAGTTCAGAGAATTTGAATACGCACTGTTTTTAAGTGTGACTATATGAAGCTGCGTAGTAGAGTTCTGTGGCTTTTACCTATAAGAAATAAAGCCACTTTTCTTCTGGGGAAAGCATTTAAGTTTCTGTGTGGAGGCACCTCCGTTCAGCAAAAAGTACATGTGTTGCAGGCTTAGGAGGCCCCTCCATGCTAGAGAAGACCTGTGACCCAATCCAGTCACTCATGGTGCTAGTGTCTTAGGGTCAATGATGAGCTCTACCATGGTCATGTGACAAAATTCTGTCCAATCAGATCTCAATCTGAGACATTCACAGTGGTGATAGGGGAAAGCCAAATTTCTGCAACACATCTGAAAGGGTCAAATGTACCCTTTCAGATGTAAATGTAATGTAATGTAATGTAATGTAATGTAATGTAATGTAAATGTAAACCTAACACTTTCTAGTCAATTCTGTGAACTTCTGTCAGAGAGGGCTTATAGCACATTGGAAAAAGAAAAAGAAAAAGAAAAAAGATCTGAGTAATGAAGAAAATACAACCCAATCAACAATCCTGTGTGAGCTCCTAGATTCTACCATGCCTGAATTTGCTTTCCTTGGGTTTTAAAGTTATACAAATTAATGACTATCTCTATTGCCTAAACTAATTTCAACTCATTTTCCATCATTTGAAAAAAAAAAAAAGGCATTTTGCCAACTCTAAACTGAAATTTAGAATACTTGTAAATATATTTTAAAGTCTAGCTCTATAACATGTATTATTGTTCAGTGCAAAAAAAATATGCTTCTGGTACCCAAAGATTTAAATTCAGAATATTAAATTATTTTTAAAATGCATATATATTAACCAATGGATTATTTAAGTATTTTCTAAGTGTATGTGAATATGAAAATAGTGTTAAGGCATAGTGCAATTAATTTTCATCCTCTACAAGAATGGTGTATATTTTATTCAGGAATATCTTAGAGAAATGAATACATCTCTATGGACCCTTCATATAAGACACACTGTGTTTAAATACCATAGCAGGACCAATGGTTAACAAAACACTCTTCCTGCCCCCAAATATCCCCCACCCTCCATCTATTTGCCATGGTATCATTCTCTTCACCTGAATGAAGTCTTCAACATGTAGCTGTCCCTTTGGATCTGTCTCCTGAATGACCTTATTAAAATTATACCAGGGAGGGGAGGCCTGGCTAAGAAGTAAAAAGAAACAAAGCTCTGTAGCTTTCTCCTGTGAGCATGGATTATTTTTATCAGATGCTCTAAGTGCTGGGAAATAGGATGAGTAAATTTTAAGGACAACTGAAGTGGATGGAAGGAGCCAAGTGGGGTCTGTCCTTCTAGGTACCAAGGCTGTGAGATTCTAAATTAGGGACAGAGCAGGCCGTTCCAAATCAAAGCATTCAAAAAGAATAAAGGAGGACTATCAATGAAAAAAATTCTCCTTTCTGAATTTTGCTGAATGCTGGCCCCAAGTGGAAAAGCATGATATACTTTTCATAAATCAGTTTTGAAATTACTTTCCAAATAAGATTCTCTGCATTGTTTCATTTCACCAAAATTTGTTTATTTATTCACCTAAAATGTGTAAAGGTATAGTAACCTATAGTAATACCTCATTTGTACTTGACTCTCTTTAGGATTCAGTCTGTATGTTCAAATGATAATGCATTACTTGTTTTTACAAACAATTCTGAGAGTATCTCAGTTTATATGTCCATCAGTGCTAATTGTTGCTCTTTATAAATCCATATTGAGCTACGTAATTCATTCTTAGTTTTACACATACTTCATAAGATATTTATATTTTAATTTGACAGTTTCTTCAAGAAACAATCATTTAACAAGGAATTTGGCTTTTAAAAATATGAAATGGTTTAAAAAACTGCAGTGGACATTTTTTCAGTGCCAAATGTTTATGTGGATAGTCACTCTTGGTAATGCATAAGGACTACATATGTTTATTCATGTGATGTTCTTTTATAATAAAATGAAAGTAATAACATATCAACCAAAACTATCTGAATTATACAGCTTCTGTAGATGCAGAGGTTCAGAATCACAATATTGAAGACAGATTTAAATAATGCTTTCCATTGTGTGGAAATGTAACCAATTGAAAAACTAATCAGAATATCAGAGCAAATACATATTACCAGGGTCTCCCTACCCTCTAACAATAAAACACGTATTGAACACCAAGTCCTAATCTCTATTTGTGTGTGTGTGTGTGAGCCTTTTAATAGTCAACAAGTAGCTAGCCTCAGTATTGACAACTGAAGAGGTCTTAAAATAGAGTGTACTAGTATACCGAATAATTTCCTACTAAATTGACCATATCAAAAAACATTTATATGTGTCTTTCAATAAAAGATAATACAAGAAAAGAATTGTTGTCACTTATCAACCCTGTAACCATTTTTTAATAACACAAAAAATCGGTGTTGTGGAGCCATCATTCCCCCATTCAACAGCACAATAAAAATAATACTAGGGAAGAGTGGATCATATCTGGAGTTCTTATTAAAATTCTTTCAAAAATATACATTCAGATTTATTTTAAGTATTTGTCTCTGAGATTAGTAGTGCTTTATATTTTTTGTTCATATGTTATGGAACACAAAGACATTTTGTAAAAGCAAGAAGTCAATATAAAAGAAAAGTTCTCATTGCTTTGTGGTTAACTAATCTTTTTCATTTCTAAGGTTATTATTTTGGAAAATCTCAAAGAAGGAAAATTATATAATTATATAAATACCAAAAATATAGCTTTAATTTGCCCCGTCTCCCAAAAGTAACCTTTGATAAAATCAGCTATGTCTTTTTAATTTAATAGAGAGTTTTGCTTATGAAATAGAAACTTTGCCCCCCTTCACCCTATATTTCAAATACAATTTAAGAAAAAAATTAAAATATTCAAGTGTCATAACAGAGAGCTTTCTTTTGCATTTTAAAACTTTCCTCCCTTTTAATAGCTCTTTAATAAACTACACATTTACTAAACTACACTTTTTCAAGGGTTTCTAATGTTAACATAATACAACACTTTATAGTAGCTCTTACACATTGCAATTCAGGTATTGTTTCTTATTATTACAAAGTGCCTTTTTATCTTTCATTATCTGAATTCTGAATAGTACACATTTTTGTAAAAAGGTGCCACTTAAATGACAGTTTGTAAAACTACCAGTTAGAGATGCAAAGTCCCATATTTTCTCTAGTAGTTATTTTTGAAAGTACTTTCAAACTCAAACTATGCCTCAGTCTGTCTTTAACATTTTAGTATAAAATCTTAGCAAAGATCCTAGTGTAATATCTGTTAAAGGACTTTTGAATTTGACAGTTGCAAATATGAAAAGAATAATGTTTCTACACCGAAGGAAACAAAGAGATGTTTTAATCACAGGTGAAACTACATTTCTGTAGAAATATTTGTATGTTCACACAAAAGCGTAGGACACCGCCAAACATTTCCAAGTTTAAATTTTCTATTCAATATAAGGTTAAAATTTACTTACCTTTTCTCGGTGTTCACTTGTTATTGAAACTGCCATCAACTTCCAACTGTTAATGACTCTTTCAACAAAAACGGAAAACAGTAAAGTCAAGTCACATGTCGTAAGAGTAGGCCTACATTGGATGCTGCTTAATTTCAGTACTGGAGGGAAAAAAAAACCCAGGGGGTGGGGGTGAGCACAAAAACTTTAAAATAAAACCACTTCCTGCGTAGATACGGTTAACCACACACATCACATCATTACTCGATTTGAAGAAATTGCCTTGTATAGTCAAGAATATTGTTATTTTTCAATGTGCTTTTCAATTTTCAAACATTACTACATTTATATAGGTTTCATCAATTCTGGTTTAATGGGGGGAAATGCGTGGTTAAAAATATAGCAGGGGGAGGAGCAGGCGGGGAAGCACTCAGGGAACTTCCTCTTTCTCTGCCTTCTAGCAAGAACTCAAAACCTAAGTCTCTAAGGTCCTCTGTCGGTGTGGGCATGCCCACATACCATTGGGAAGCTCTGCTTACTGACTTGAGAAGCCAAGAAGCCACTTGCAATTCAGAGCTGACACTTCTGTCTCGCTCGTGGATGGACCGGCTAAGAGGTGCTCCACTTCCTGAGTCTAAGGTCTTGGGAAGGTTGCTAATGAACTTGAGAGCTGGCAGCAGCCCAGGGCCCTGATGCCACCTGGAGGAAAGCAGGGTGCTTATATAGCCCATGTTCTGACCCTTACTCTGGTGGTGGCTTTCACACTGGGGTGGCAGTTTCCTAAGCAGTCCTGAATCAGCTGACCAGATTTGCTCTAGCCGAATGATTTTTTCTGTGGCCTGATTTCAGAAGAAAAATAAAATAAAGGATGCAAAGGGTAACATTATTTGGCAAGCTGCTATGTGCTCATCTGGTTCAGACTTTAACTAGTCCAGGACATATTTTGGGTGGGGGGGAGCTCTCAAAAACAACAATGGCTTGTGCATTTTTATTGAACCATGGAGTTCAAGAAATAAGCTCCTGGATGTCCAGGCTTGGCTGGTTTTGTGAGATTTGCAGGAGTTTCACAAAAGGAAAAGCTCCCCTTCCAAATATATGAGAAAGTTAAATCACAATCTCTTGTCATACAAACCAATTAGACTAGAAAACTGTATAATAGCTCTCAGTGGTGTGGAATGTTTGGCACATATAAAGACAATCATTAAAATTTTTTTTTTTTTTAGTTTATATAGCCCAAGTGAAAGATGACATGTCCCTTGCAAGTTAATCTACTTTCTCCAGGACTTTCCTTTTCAAAATTATTTTTCAGATTGACCCAAGATCTATTGATTATCATTCTGGGATGCACCTTTTTAAGTGTGTAGAGCCCTGAAGGTTTGTACTCAGTACTGTCCTTAATACTGAGGAAAAACTGGAAAGAACATGATATTGAAAGTGAGGAAATCAAAATTCGGGCCTCAGTTCTGACACTCTATTTATTTAACCTTGGCCAAGCCACTTACGTTCAGATTCAGGTTATTTTTGATATAACGGAACACACAAATGAAAACCATCTATCTGCCAGAATAAAAGCGTTGGTCCCCAAAATTAGGGGCTTCCCAGTGAAATCTGAAACTGGCTTTCGTACACACAGAGGCCAAGGAGAGACCAAAGAGGCAACCCCTCCAGATTGGAAGGTTGGAGGTTTAATAAGCCAGGAAACTCACATACAAGGCTGGTCTTGGGCCATCACAGGACAAGTAGATCTCTGCACCAAAATCTCAAGTTTATGTAGAGGCCTTACCTGGGTTCCTCTCATAAACCCTCCGGATTGTCTCATCAATGCATTGCTCTCTCAAAACTGTATCCTTGGGACGCCTGGGTGGCTTAGTGGGTTGAGGCCTCTGCCTTCGGCTCAGGTCGTGATCCCAGGGTTCTGGGATCGAGTCCCACATTGGGGTCTCTGCTCGGTGGTGAGCCTGCTTCCCCCTCTCTCTCTCTGCCTGCCTCTCTGCCTCCTTGTGATCTCTGTCTGTCAAATAAATAAATAAAATCTTAAAACAAAACAAAACTGTATCCTTGAAGAGGCTCCCACTGTGCGAACTATGGGAACTGTGGGCAGCATGTACATTTCGAGGACAGAGGAGGGGATGAGGAGCCTCTGATTGCCTAGGTGTGGCTCATGGGTCAACTTGTGGTCAAGTCCTCTCGATGACCTCCTCTGACATTCTTTTTCTCTGCACTGGCTCTTAAAATCTTTTATGTCCCTCCCTTTTATAATGAGTGCTGAGTGGTCAACAAAAAGTTTTACTAGCTGGGAGCTGGCTAATCGGGTGTCTGGCTGGCTGCATAGGAAGCAGATACCACAGCAACAATAGAGAAACATACAAGAGAAGACATAGGTTAAGATAATGATTTTTAAAATATGTAACTTTTAATTTTTTTTTTTTTTTTAATTGAGAGCCCCATGCTTTAAAACCACTGATTTCAGTTCCTAGGCTGGGGTTCAGATCACTCAGAATGTTCTCTCATGTGTTTTTTTTTTTTTTCAGATTTTATTTATTTATTCGACAGACAGAGACACAGCGAGGGTGGGGACACAAACAGGGGGAACATGAGAGGGAGAAGCAAGCTTCCCGCCGAGCACAGAGCCTGAGGCGGAGCTCGATCCCAGGACCCTGGGATCATGACTTGAGCCAAACGGAGACACTTAACGACTGAGCCACCCAGGCACCCCAGTTCTCTGGTAGTTTTATGTAATTTAATAAAGAAGATACATCAGCAGACTCAACAGGTATGAACATATGCTTTGGAGAATGGCACAAGGGCCTCCTCTTGAGGCAATAGTGATGCTCTAGGTCATCTGATTTGGGAGGAGAACTTTTCTCCCTGGAGACATTTCAGGGTTCAGTAGAGACAGGTTCTGCTGGCTGTCATTTAAGACTTGCTGGGCAGATTTAGTAGGGGCTTCTATGTGTCCTACAATGTCCTGCAGACCCATGGAGGGGGCAAAGGCTGTGGCCAAGGGATTGATTCAATGGAAAACAAAATGTGCCTTGAGGGGAAGATTGGCCATTTTTGTTACCATGGGGTGCATTCTCCCCTGTATCCAGGAAAACCCCAGAGGGTAGTGGCCCAACCACTAGATGGAAGCCACGGCCAGAGGTTTGTGCCACATCACCACTGGGTCTTATTCAGGGCTACCCAATAAATACCTGAGAGGCCATGCCAGTCAGTGCCAAACCAGTCACACTATTCTTTGATATGATGGAATGACTCGAGTTTCTGTGATACAGATTCTTTATCTCTCATGTGTTGGGGTTGTTCTGTTTAGCGTGATTTTTCTGTACCCAGCTTAGGAGTTCCTTGGTGCTCAAATGTCCATAACCCAGGATGAGACACACAGACCCATCCCAATCTGGACACAGTCACCCATGACTCTATCAGTGGTGTTTTCAGGGTCCTTTTGGTCAGCAGTGTGATGGGTTGCCTGCATAGTTTGATTAACCAGAAAAGAATATCCATGCCTACCATTATCGATAGTTTGTGCCACAGGCAAGGTTTTTGGATCAGTATTGTTAAGATCACATAACTTAAGAGCACTATGGGATGCCTGGGTGGCTCAGTCTGTTAAGCGTCTGCCTTCACTTAGGTCATGATCCCAGGGTCCTGGGATCAAGTCACGAATCAGGATCCTTGCTCAGCAGGGAGCCTGCTTCTCCCTCTCCCTCTGCCACTCCCCCTGCTTGTGCCCTCTCTCTCTCTGACAAATAAATAAATAAAATCTTTAAAAACAAACAAACAAAAGACACAAAACAACAACAAAAAAAGAACACTAGTCTTAGCTTGTTCTCCCTTAATGTATTGCTTTAAGGCTTTTCAGGCGTCTCCCTGGAGCAGCGATATCTACCACGGCAATCCTGACAAGCTAGAACAGAGGCAGCTGCCCACGTGCCCAACAGCTGGGTTGATTCCTTTGGCAGGTAGATGAGTGGGCCCACTATACAAAGGCATTTCTATCAGGTGTCCATATCAAGATTAGACACTGTACAAACAGGAGAAGTTTAAGGTTGAAAAAGACATATTTGGTAAGAATTTGTATGGGAAGGGCTTCCCCTCCTATACGAACTATACTTGTGGCCTGATCCTTAGCTGTTAATGTGGCTGCAGCTTTAGAAATATGACCTAATTGTACATATCACACATGTTGGTCTGGGCATGCAGCATGGTCAGGTATAAGGAGGTGGACTGGAGGCAGGATGTGCAAGACCACGACTCCCACCTTCTCCCCTCTTTTAATGGTGCATATTCCAATCCAAGTATAATGCATTTTTGTAGGTCTGACTTATAGCAGGATGATAGGATCCTAGTGGAGACTAAGTAGTTACCCTTCACCTAGGAATATGAAGTAACTCACCTATCCCAGTAGGATGTTCTATTGTACATTTCCAGAAGTAATGCCTTTTCCAGGTGTGATGGGTCCTCGTGTTCTTAGCAACATAACACACTGATAATATGGTGAGAGTCAGGGCAATAGCTGTCTCCTGTGACTTCCATACCAATGACATTCAGTGTCTCAACAGGGGTCCCTAGTCCGGCATTTGGGCAACAGAATTTACTCGTTAATCATTTAAATGTATTAAAGCCTGGGACAATATTTTAGGCCATTTGGCTGAGGCAGTTTACTTGTTAGTAATTTAATCTGTTGCTTTAATATTCCGTTTTTCCTTTCTATCAATCCTGATGCTTGCTGGTTATAGAGGATGAAACTTCCATTCAATGTCATGGTCCTTTGCCCCATCGTACATATCATGACTATTAACATGTGACCTCTGATTGTTGTTTAGTTGACGAGGGTCTCCATACATAGTACCCAGCTTCTCTGATCCCCTAATAGTGGAAGCACAGTTTACGCAAAAACAGGAAAGCTTGGGTTAGTCCAGACTCGTAACCATATAAACTAAGGCATAATTAGAACGCTCACTAAAAGGGCAGAGATGGGGCCCCTGGGTGGCGCAGTGGATTAAAGCCTCTGCCTTTGGCTCAGGTCGTGATTCCAGGGTCCTGGTATCAAGACCCGCATCGGGCTCTCTGCTCAGCAGGGAGCCTGCTTCCCCCCTCTCTCTGCCTGCCTCTCTGCCTACTTGTGATCTCTGTCTGTCAAATAAATAAAATAAATAAAATGTTTAAAAAGGCAGAGACCAATATTACTGACTTGCCCGTTGGGAATTCTGGCCTATGGTCCCTGACTCCTTTGGAACATTCTTCAGCACAGTTTAGATCACACAGTGCATGCTGTCAGTGTATTCTAAGGGCAATCGGGTATCCTTGGCAATAGTCATCCCACCTAGGTGCTGCAGTGCCTGTCTTTCTTGCATCCAATCTATTTTATCTACTGAAGAGTTCATTGTTAGGGCTTGTGCCTGAGCTAGGGCCTCAGCTTCCTCATTGCCACAAGGTGTTGGTGCCTTATGATCCCAGATGTGGAAGACAGCAGGGGATCCCTCAGCCCCTTGCAGGTGAACTCAAATGCCTTTCCATATATCTTGACCCCACAGGGTTTAACCATGATCACCTATTCCTTGGCTTTCCACTGTTCAAGTCATGGGGTTAATCTCTTTAGAACAGCCCAAATGCCAGTGCAAAGGATTAACAACCAGGGTTCATAAAGAGAATGCCAAGCAAACCATCTGTTTAGTCCCCTGTTTCCAGGCATCTGTATACCAGGCATCAGTGGGAATTTCCCCTGCTCCCTCTCTGCAGGCCTCAGGACCTGGCATAGGAATAGGGTGGGGGCATTTAAAGAATCTGCATATTCTACAGGACCTAGTAGCACTCACATTTTTAGAGACAGTGGGCTGGTGGACAGGACACTCCTCTGCCACAAATAGGTTTGCCACTCAGTCAACTGGGGGAGTTGAGCCCTGGTAGATCTGGATTGATTGAACATATTCTCAACCCACACTTGGTAGGAAGGGAAGTTGTTAGCATAATATATTGTTCCTTCATGAGAGGCTCTACCTGGAGGAGCACTGTGTACACTGTTAGGACCTATAGTTCTATAGGTTCTATTGTTCTATTGTTCTATAGGTCTATAGGTCTATAGGTCTATAGTTCTATAACTTATAGTTCTATAGGTTCTATTGTTCTATAGGTCTATAGTTCTATAGTTCTATAGGTTCTATATAAGGGATCTTTCTGATCCCTTCCAGATCTGGGATAAAAACCCTAGAGGCACTGTCTCCTTCTGTCGTCTCTGCCAGAATGCCCAACCCATACCTTCCAGAGTCACGGATACATCTAATTTAAATGGTAGCCCTGGGCAGAGCTTTACTCCACTTCTCTAGTATTTTTTGGTCTTAGCAAAGGCAACTTGCTGCTCTGATTCCTAGTCCCACATGTTTCCTTTCTTTACCAGGTGGTGTAAGGAACAGAGGCACTGTGCCAGGCAAGGTACAAAAGTCCTCCAAATTCCCAAAATCCCTACAAGATTTGTATCTCTTTTACGCTCCTAGGGGTTGGATAAGTCTGCATCTTATCATAGCTTCTAGGACAATTCACATCTTACCCAACAATATGATTCCCCAAAACTTTGTGGTGGTGCCTGTGCCTTGAATTTTCTGTTGGTTCAGTACCTATCTTGTCCCTTGCAGATGTTCCAACAAAATCTACAAAGTACCCTGTAGGAGAGACAAGTCTTCACATGTTAATGTTATATTATCAATGTAATGGACCCATTTCACTGAGGTAGGGAAGGAAAATAGAAAGGTCTATTACCATCAGCTGACAATCTGTTGGCTATGCATGTAGCCTTGGGGAAGCACTTGAAAGGTTCTTTGGTGCCCATGTGAGGGCAAATTAATCTTGCGACTCAGCAGCCAGGAATGTACTGGAAAAAGAATTTGCTAAGCCTAGCACAGCATGAAACACTTCTAGGACCATGAACAAGGTATCCTGGGTGGTAGCAACGGTGGGTACAGTGGAATGGATTGGGGAGGGGGGGGTTAGAATTACCTTGTTTAATTCTCAGTAGTCAACCATCATCTGCCATGATGCTATCCATCTGGCATTTTTAACAGCCACACTGGGCTGTTGAAGGCATTATGGGTAGGGCATACAATACCCACTCAGTGCATGCATTCTTAGATAGTTTCTTATTTTCTTATGCCTCCTCTCCCAACGTACTGAGGCAATTTATATTGTTTGACAGTTACCATTCTTCACAGGGGTGATAGATTTTCTCATTCCCAGTTGGCATGTCCCTTCAATCCTGGTTTGATTACTCTAACCTAAAGGCAGAATTCACTAATAGAATTTGCAGGGTTTAAGCTTGTAGGAGATCAGTGCCCAACATGTTCTCTGTATTGAAGAGATAAAAGCTCCACATTCTCATGGGGGAGAATGCCTAATTTGTAATGTCAAAAGGATCTTCATCTTCTGTAACTGTTAATAGTTACAGGGGGGCAGAAAACTTAGCGGGTTACCATGTGTTAGAGTACATTTGGCTCCAGTATCCGCCACAACCATCACCCCTTATTTATTTTGAGGGATCAATGAATAATGAGATCAACATGAGGCTTCCCTTCACCTCCAGTAGCCTTTATCTGGAGGCAATCTTGGCCTGCCTCCCATACCTGGAGCATGGGGACACCCATCCTGAACAGGGATGTACCCCTAAGGCCTCTATTGGAGCAAACAGGACATCAGGAATGGTAGGGACAGATGGGGCAGGTCTGAACTGTTGTTTAGGTTTTCCGGCTTTCCACTGGCTGACCAACACAGTGTTAGATTGGCAGTCTATCATTTGAGGAAGGGTTCCAGAAGCCAGAAGATCAAACCACATTTGTTTCTGGGTTACTTTTATTTGGACCCCTTACAGCTGATTGGGACAACTTTTTGGCTTTCTGAGCTCCCTGTTGTCTTAGGTCTTTCCCATAGCCTGTACCAATTCTTGGAATTTGTTAAGTTGCCTCTGGATCAGCAATGGATTGCCCAACATTGTAAATGTTTTCTCTTGTGCTAGGCTATCATGGTATGGGACCATGGATATCCACTCATATCATGGTATGGGACATTGATATCCATGGTCCCATACCAGGTGCTGGGGCAGACTAGAGTATCTCAGCTTTTGTTCCCACAGTGAATGTGGTCTGATCAGGGCCTTAGACACGGGCATAGATGGCCTGTCTAATTTCCAACTCCCTGAGAATTTTTTGTACCTTCTTTATAGGTTTCCAGGATCCCATGTGCCCAGGGGATGTTCTCTCATTGGGCCCAGCCTCCCTTCAGACTAGAATAATCCAATCTATAAGTGAATAACTTCAATCTTCCTAGCACCTTGCAGGTGCCAGATGACAGCATGCATGGTGATGTTGTTCATTCTGTTTGCCCTCTGCCCTGTCCAGGAAATTCCATGGCACCCTGTATCCCTTAGTAGCACTGTGCCTGGACACTTTCCCTGACGTTTTGTTGGAACTTGGCAGCTATATCAGTAAGATCAGTGGACATGTATTCTCTCATCAGGAATATTTCCTAAATTGGAGGCTACCCCACTAGCTGGGATGGCTGTTGCTGTGCCTTTGTTTTCCTTTGTATTAGGGGTCAGAGGGCAAGGGGTATTTCCTCTGTTTCATTGTCAATCACAACATCCTCCTCTTCAATCTTTTCATTTTTCCCAAGGATTCCACCCCTTAGCATCCCAATCAGGCTTTGTCACAAGTGTTTGGACTTTAACAATGGCAGCTTATGCCCTCCTAGCTTTGCAAAGATGGCATGCTGAGGTCTCCAGATGATTGTCCTACTCTCCCACCTTGTCTGCCAGCCCCAGAGCCAGAACAGCGGACAACCACACAACCTTCTCTAACCTCAGCTCTTCTTCCAGCTCTCTAACTTGGGCTTCAGCCTCTAGCTGGGCATCAGCAGCCAGCCAAGTTACCCACAGTACAGGCCAGACTGCTATGGCAGCCATGCATTTCCTTCTTTGCCACAATGCATTATGTGCAATTCCCCCAACAAACACATTAAAATGGCTGGCACTCTAGGGGGTATCCCTGGCTGGCAATCCACAGGCATCTGATGGCCAGATCAGGATGGCCTCTTTCTCTCTGGATGCCTCTTTCTCCCTGGATGCCTCTTTTCCATCTCCTTGTTGGCCCAACAACATTGGTTTTAAACTGGGGAGTTCCCGGGTAAAATCTGAATCTGGTCCCAGTGAGTAGAGGGTGGGGAGAGGTGGAAGAAAGAAGCAGGGCCCTCCAGGTGGTAGGTGGCAGGTTTAATAAGCAAGGGAACTTAGATATAAGGCTTACCAAGGGAGGCCAAAAAAAGATGAGTGGATCTCCACACGGTCTCACCAGAATCCTAGGAGTTTATATACAGGCCTTCACTGAGTTTAGTTACATATACTGTCCAGATGGTCTCAATAACACCTTACTCTCTCAAACAGCATCCTTAAAAATGTCTCTCATTGCAGGAACGGTGAATAAAGTGCACATTCCAAGGACAAGGGAAGGAGCAAGGAGCCTCCCATTGCTCAGGTTCAAAGTGGGAGTCAACCAGGGGCCACATCTTCTTGATGACCTCCTTCAACAAGAATAGGTGCATGGATTTTAAATATTTCATAAATGATGAAGACACGCAGACAAGTACATAAGAATGACCTGGGAAATGCTGATGCCTCCTAAGAAGCATCAGAAAAATTTAGCACCATCCTATGTGGTTTAAGCTTTTGTAAATCCATGTCAGTCTCAGAAACCTAGAAAAGTAAAATTACTTGGGCTTTTCCTTTTATATAGGCAATAATATCAGATATTTGAATAGGAAAAAATATGAAATATCATATTGCCCTTATGGGGAATAAGTAAATAAAAATACCTACATGAAGTTATACATTTTTGATATTTATTTTTGATTAGGAACAAGTAGACATTAAACAGAAACAAAAACACCTTTTTGTATAAAATGGGAGTGAGCAACTTAGGCAGTGATACACTTCAGTTTGGTCTCTAGAAGGAGACAAACTTATTTAATTATGACTGTGACTTAGGTTCTAGTTTAAGGCTTTGACACTTGCGGCTTAAAGTGTTCACTCTTTCTAATCTAATATTTTTTTAAATTAATTTATTTATTTTAATAAACATATAATGTATTTTTAGCCCCAGGGGTACAGGTCTGTGAATCACCAGGTTTATACATCTCACAGCACTCATCATAGCACATACCCTCCCCAATGTCCATTTCCCCACCACCCTCTCCCGTCCCCCCTCCCCCCAGCGACCCTCAGTCTGTTTTTTGAGATAGAGTCTTTTTTATGGTTTGTCTCCCTCCCAATCCCATCTTCTTTCATTTTTTCTTTTCCTACCCCCCCAACCCCCCCATTGCATCTCCTCTTTCTCATATTCTAATCTAGTATTTTTGACAGCTTCCTATACAAATTGTATCAAGAACTTTCCTTTTCTTTTTTCCTCACAACTTTATGAACTGAGCAATATTATTATGCTGTTTTTTTAAATGAGCAAACTGTTGGGGTGCCTGGGTGGCTCAGTTGATTAAGCATCTGCCTTTGGCTCAGGTCATGATCCCAGGATCCTGAGATCAGGCCCCAGATAGGGCTCCCTGTTCATCAAGGAATCTGCTTCTCAGCTTGTGCCAACTTGTGCCAGCTTGTGTTCCCTGTCACTAGCTCTGTCTCTCTCTCTCTCAAATAAATAAATCAACGAACGAATGAATTATTATAAATCAATAAATAAATAAAAATGAGGAAACTGGGTTAAATTTTTGCCCCAATTAGTAAGAAGTTGAGCCAGGATTCAAACCCAGAATCTTCAACTCCATACCCCTTTTTCTAAATTACTAGCTATCTCTTAACTAATTGCTATGCAGCACAACTCAAACTGAATAATAGTAAGGAAAAGTTTCACACCTGCTATTTCTTTTAGCTTCTAAACTAACAGAAATAATAGACTTAGAAGGTTAGTCTTTCTTGTGAATCATACTAAAATCAGATTTCTCTCAAAAGTTCTTTGAACTTCAAATTTTTATTGAAAAAAACTAAAAGAATGGTAGGATAAAATGGAAATACATTATGTTCATAGATAAGAATACGAGTAGTATAAATGTATCAATCTGTCCAATTCAATCAACAAATATATTCAATAAAACCCCAATTATAATTGCAGCTAATTTTTTAAAGAACACGACAAGGCTTTTCCAGAATTTTCGTAAGAAAAAAATGTCTAAAAATATCTAAGTTCATTTTGAAACAGAAGAGCAAAGACTGATGATTTCCCCTGTCAGATATTGTACCATAGGTTTAAAAAAACATAGGATTATTAAAAAATCACAGGATTATTAAAAACCATAGGGTTTTAAAAAACCATACAATTATTAAAACCATAGTATTAAAAAACATTTTGGTGCTAGCCCAGGAGCAACTCAGAAAAAGATTGAATTTATTTGAGAACTTGATATGTAACAAAGATAACATCAAAGGTAAACATGAAGGAACAGATCAATTAGTAGATAGTGTTGACAAGAGATAATCACTAAAGGAAAATAGAGCTGGGCACTTACATTAGATCACATCCAAAGGTAGGTCCAGCCACATTAAAATCTATATTTGAATGCTGATATAGTAAAATGAAGGAAAATAATTTTTGCAATAAAGGAATTTTCTTTTTCTTTTTCTTTTAAGTTTATTTATTTATTTATTTATTTGTTTACATAATCTCTGTACCCAATGTAGGGGCTCAAACTCATGACCCCGAGGTCAAGGGTTGTATGATTTTCTGACTGAGACAGCCAAGTGCCCTTAAAGGAACTTTCTTAAGTAGCATCCCTAAATTAAAAAAAGAAAAGGAAAAAGGAGGGAAAATATATGGATTTGACTATACAATAATAAAGAATTTCTTTTAATCATGAAATAGCATTGACAAATTTATAGAAAAATAACAGACTAGTAGAAAATACCTAGCTTGACAAAAGATTTGTGCAAACCAATAGGAAAACAATAGAAAACATAACTGGAAATAAGAAAACAATTTAAATAAATAATTCATGAAAATATCTGACCAGTATGTAAGAGATCCACATAGTGTGACTTCTTGAGGGAGAGATGGAATCAGAGTTCTTGTCCTTTCCTTTTTAGATAGGAAAATAGTAGAGTGTGTGTATGCCATTCGGGGATCCTAAAGAATCTTATAGGAGGAAAAACTGGTGATGCCAAATAGAAAAATAAGTACTGTAGGAGGCTGTCCTCAAGCGAAGGAGCAGAAATCGGTTCAAGCAGTGGTACTGGCCTCCGCCTTAGAAGGACACATGGGCAATTCATTCATTGTAACGGGAATAAAGCCAGAGCACATGGGCAAGGTGCAAATACACAGGTAGGTACAGTACCTGGTGTTGGTGGAAACTCTCTTCTGATTGCAATAATGTTGTCAGTAAAGTAGGAAGAAAGGAATGATGACTAGAATGAGCAGATATGGGGCAAAGAGAGGTTTTAGGAGAGAGATTCTGGGTTGGAGAATAGATGTACAGCTCCATACCCTGTGTTTTTCCAGAAACATCAGAACCATCTGTTCCAAATTATACCCTGGAACTTGGACTAGGAGCATTTCAGAGACATTCATAAAGGCCTGAGCTGCTCCCCTGAGGACCACTGGGAAAAACGGGGAATCCTGTATAGTTTCAAGGGTTAAAAGTTGTGTGTATACTTTGGGGACAAAGTGTGATGGAAATTTAATTTCTCACCAGAGAAAGTGGTTGAGGACAAGACCAGATTTAGATTACTTATGAGAAATGAAAGAAATATGACATTTCTTTCAACCAAGTGTTACATGATTATAGAAAAAAAAAATAAGTGTACTCATTCTCCCAGTTACTCATCTGCTCAACAAATATATACAGAGCAATTACTAAATTCATGGCACCAAGCTCCAGGGACATAATTTCTCAGAGATTTTTTTTTTTAATTTCTTTTCAGCATAACAGAATTCATTGTTTATGCACCACACCCAGTGCTCCACGCAATACGTGCCCTCCATAATACCCACCACCTGGCTCCCCCAACCTCCCACCCCCCCCGCTCCTTCAAAACCCTCAGAATGTTTTTGAGAGTCCATAGTCTCTCATGGTTCATCTCCCCTTCCAGTTTCCCTCAACTCCCTTCTCCTCTCCATCTCTCTATGTCCTCCATGTTATTTGTTATGCTCCACAAATAAGTGAAACCATATGATAATTGACTCTCTGTTTGACTTATTTCACTCAGCATAATGTCTTCCAGTCCCGTCCATGTTGATACAAAAGTTGGGTATTCATCCTTTCTGATGGAGGCATAATGCTCCATAGTGTATATGGACCACATCTTCCTTATCCATTTGTCCGTTGAAGGGCATCTTGGTTCTTTCCACAGTTTGGCGACCGTGGCCATTGCTGCTATAAACATTGGGGTACAGATGTCCCTTCTTTTCACTACATCTGTATCTTTGGGGTAAATACCCAGTAGTACAATTGCAGTGTCAAAGGGAAGCTCTATTTTTAATTTCTTAAGGATTTCTCAGAGATTTTCAATGTCATTCAGTGGTGTGAGATAGACAATAAACAAATAAGGATACGAAACACATTAATAAATAATATATCCAAGAGTAAGAGCTATAGAAAAAGTAAAGCAAAATCAGCAAATAGTTAAGTATATACAACTCCTTAAAAAAATAATCTAAGATATGTGTTAGATATGCAATGCCTTGAGGGGGAAGAGAAGATGGATGAGAAGATTTGTTTTGTTTTGTTTTGCAGATGGGAGAATAATAGCTTGATTCTATGCTGATTGGGGTAATTCAATAAAAAGGGAAAATTTATTGTTACAAAAGGGATGCTGGCTGAAGCAACGACCTTGAGTAGGTAAAAGAAAAGGTTTGGGCTTGGCATCAAGTCATAAATAATTCACAGAAACAGGAGAAAAAGGCGGGCAACCAGATGAATCTGGATGGGAATGGGGTTCCCAGTACTGACATTCCCGACATGATGACTTTTGATGCAAAACATTAAAAAGGTCAAAGAGGGAGCTGGAGATATATATAGAGAGATATATCTTTATCTCTCTATATATCTGAACAGTGGTCCAGGCAGAAGAAAGAGGAAACACAAAATTAGAGCATGCTTGGCAACTTGAATAATAACAAAAAGACACGTGTGCCTAGAAAGCAGACAGTGGGGGTGAGATTATGCAGGGCACTGGATGCCAAGTAAGAACAATAGTTTTTATGCATTGTGCACGTAAGTGTGCTAGGTGGCAAGAATTTAGAGACAAGTCTTTAGAGACAAGTCTTCACCTCCCTCTGTCTCCTTTACCTCTGTCAAGGCACTGTCCTCACATCTTGGTTTATTCTTTCCATCTTATACATTTTGATATTGTAGCAGGGATAAAGCTGTCTTTGTTTTACTGACTTAAGCAGCCACAAGGAGAAGTTTTAAGGCTCCTTTCTCACAAGTGTACTTCAGGACCCCCAGTGTTCTGGGTATCTGCACCTCGCCAGGTCCCAGGAGAACAGACCTTACCCCCCAGCCTCTATTTTGGGAGCTCCTGAGTATATCACTCTAATGAAAGAAGGTGAAAAGGAAACAAGTAACTGACAAAGCATTACCGTTCATACTAGAGGAGTATGTGCAAGCTGTACTGGAAAGACTTCTTGTTCTAATAATACTTCCTACTGAGCTGATAGCACTCCATCGTATCACTGCAAACATTTGGAAATGCAAGAAAAACTATGAATTAAAAATATTAAATATGTAACTAAGCATCCCAGAAAAGAAAGTGAACACATGGAAAGACAGGACTAAAAAGGAAATCCGAAGCTAAAGGAGAAAAACTGCAGGCTGCTGCTAAGGCAGACTGGGGAGACATGTAGTCTTTGGGGTCAGAGATTTTCCTGCTCATTGAGCAAATGAAGAGACATTACTGGGCTGGTCCAAAGCTGGGATGTAGAACTGATTCTTGCTTAAAGATAAAACCCAAGAATGGCTATGACCACCACAGAAGAGACATTAAAGTAGATAAAAACAAGAAAGTTGGGCAACACTAGGGCTCTATGTGGGGAAAGAAAGAGTCTTTTGTGAGAAATGGAAAATTAATTCATGTCGAAGATCCAGACGCATAATATCTTCTCCAATACTGAAAACTCTAAGTCTATAAATCCATGTAAATCTGCTTTTAGACCAGTGAAACCGGGTGGCCTTTGGAAAAAGCAAACGCAAAACTGCTGTGTAGCAACTACTTTCTCAATCCACAGAGCATGGGAGTCCAGCCCCATCCACACATTTTCATTCCCTGTCTAAGGTACTTTCACAATGAGCATGACACTGCAGATGAAGACAGATCGACTTTTTTTTTTTTTAAGATTTTATTTATTTATTTGACAAAAAGAGACAAGAGAGGGAACATAAACAGGGGGAATAGGAGAGGGAGAATCGGGCTTCCCATTGAGCAGGGAGCCCAATATAGGGCTCAATCCCAGGACCCTGGGATCATGACCTGAGCCAAAGGCAGATGCTTAACAACTGAGCCACCCAGGAGCTCCAGAAGGATTAACTTTTAGGCAGAAGTTAGCATTAAAAAAAAAAAAAAAAGACGAATAGAAATTCTTCAGAATTTAAATTTATAGGATATCTGAAAATAATCTACAAAATGAGGATATTTAAGTTGAATACAAAGATTAGAACTAAAACAGATTCCAAATCTTGCCATTTGCAATGACGTGGATGGAACGAGAGGGTTTTATGCTGAGCGAAATAAGTCAATCAGAGAAAGACAAATATCATATGATATCCCTGATATGAGGAATCTGAGAGGCAGCATGGGGGGTTTGTGGGGTAGGGAAGGAAAAAATGAAACAAGATGGGATTGGGAGGGAGACAAACCATAAGAAACTCTTAATCTCACAAAACATACTGAGGGTTGCTGCGGGGAGGAAGGGTATGGAGACGGTGGTTGGGTTATGGACATTGGGGAGGGTATGTGATATAGTGAATGCTGTGAAGTGTGTAAGCCTGATGATTCACAGACCTGTACCCTTGGGGCAAATAATACATTGTATGTTAATAAAAATAATTAATTAAAAAAAGAAATAAAACATTCCATCAGAAACACCAGAGCTCCATAAAAATGGCATATTTTTATAGGAATCAAATACAAAATTTTAAAAATACATATTAAGGACTCACGTTCTTGATTACCAGAGATTTTTCTAACAGTAGGTAGATGACCCTCTTCCCACAGGTATACCTATATTGGGCCATGAATTTGAATATAATTCCTACACTACAATGCTTTCTAGCTGAAATATTCTGCCATTACATGGTTTTTCTTGATAACATCTAAGCACATCATTATAAATCAAAGGTTGTTCATTCACATGATTCTTTTTCACATGTAACTATCAGCGATTAGTTTTGATCAACCATTGGATATTCTTGAGTTCTTAATAAAAAATACAACCTAAAAAATAATTTACTTCAAGTAAATTTTTCATTCTTGAAATACTTTAGAAAGATCATTTGCATCATCATGGATAGTATACGCTTTATTTTTCTAGCTAAAAAATAACCAGAACTTTGAATTAGTGGGGCTATAATTTTTATTGTTCTTCTTTGCTTTATTTCCTTTCTGTGGAAATGAATTAGAAACCAAAGATTACTTTTTTATACTTCTGAAAAGAATTTTGTCTTATAAAATATATCAGAAGTATTTCACATCATTAAAAATGAAATAACCTGAAAATGTATGCCTACTTTCTAATGAGTAGATGACAAATACTGAAATTTTAATAGCATTGTAAGTGGCAAGGTTTTCTTCAAATTTCTAAAAGTAAAGCACATGTAAAATGTCTAACAAATTACACAATTTATGCCAATTGTGTTGTAATAAATGCCAATTATTCTGAACTCTTCACCAAAAAAATGTGGTTTTCCATTACTTCCTCTCAAGCAAAATTTGGTACTAAGACAAAAAAAATAGTAAGATTAAAAATTCAAAGGAAATATTAAAATCAATGATGGGTGAAGAAAGAAGATAGAATTAAAGAAAACTCCTAGGAGATGGCAAAAGTGCTGGAAAAAAAAAAAAAAAAGCAAAATATCAAAGAATGAATAAGGGACAGAGTAAGGTTAGAATGCATCTTTAAGGAAGGAGTTCCAGAGTCTAGAGAGCAAAATGGAGTCTCTCATGTCAAGCAAGAGCCAGTGTCCAGCAATGATGCAAGCAATTAAGTTTTGCAGCTAATAGATAACGCCCAGACCAATGTCAACTGACTCCCCAGAACTGATAATGAGCAGAACCAGAGGAGGTCTGCAGAGCCCCCAAACTGATGAAATCCCTTTAAAATGATTTTGGCAACAAGCCGTCTGACTCTTCAGATAAGATCTATGTCTGACCACGTAATAAAGGCACCGCAATTGCCGCCAAGGCTCTGTCTAATGGATTTCTGAACAGAATCGAGACCCTTCACTGGCTGAACTCCAGAAGCAGTGAGTGCCAAGAGCTGACCCCAACCAGACCAATGCCTTACCCCAACTGCACGCCCGAGTCTGGCTTCGCGTTTCGATCGTTCACTCCCTGCGCCCTTCTGTTGTCTTGTTCGCTGTGTGGCCTGGCTTGGGTCCTGCTTTGTGTGCTGTGGAAAAAGCCAAGTTTAACCCCATGGTAAATTGTCTTTGAGTTTAGATCCTGAACTTGCTTTATAGTTGTGATTTAACTTTGCTTGATGTTTTAAATAAAATTGGCATTGTGGAAAGACACACAACTTTTGTGTGCCCCTTCATGGAGTGCTTCTGACACAGAGGAAGGGGATAGAGAAGTTGAGGGAGAGTATCATATAAAGAGATGAAGCCTAAGAATTTCCTTAACTTGATAAAAGATTTGAAGATGTGATGGAAATACATAGAAAAGAAGATGGTGAACTGGGGTGAAAGGCAGATTCAGGAATGACTTCCATAAACGCAGACTTTTCTGAGCGGAGTTTTATAGAAACGAGTCGGTGAGTTAATCAGTACAACCTTGTGTGCACATGCACAAAGGTATTGACTGATGAAGGCGTGCCCTCTAGTCTGGTAAATACGGTAACTAAACAATCCCGTATTCACCAATAGAAAAGGACTGTATTCTCTCTGGTTAGCTGGCAGCTGTCTTATCAGCACATACACTTTATTTGGCCAACTGCATATTAAACTATGGCCTTCCTATTTTCCAAAGACCCATATTACAGATGGAAAGTATAAGTAATTGATGATACAGTCCAACAAGTGATGAGCTGGGGGAGACTCCGATAAGCTTGCAAAAGCCACATGTGCACATACTATCTCGACCCTACTTCAGTGACATTGCGTTGGTAGCTTCAAGTAGGCTGTGATGGAACTACGTACACCACAAAACCCGGAAAATGCTACGGGCTTGGGGCTTTGGTTTTCAGAGTTGGTTATTAAATAATTTATCACCTATCACTGAAACTACTCTCTGCCGGCGGAATGAAGTAATATACCTTGAAGTGACAATACAAAGTTTAAACTTAAAAAATTATTTCCCTAACTAACAATGAAATTAAAGAAAATAAACACAAGTTACATAACCTATCAGGAATAGAGTTTGGGTTTTTATTTCAAGATTTTAGATTACAATTAATCCCTACTGTGATTCATGCTGAAACATAATAGAAGCATTTCCATCTTGTTAGGTTCTATACTGTTGTGGAGTCTGTGAAAGGACATGATAATGAGGCTGAAGAGCCTTGTTTTTGTTCACCAGAAGAAATGAAAATGATTAGGACATGGAGAAAATTATAAATAGCTCAAAACTGCTAGACTTGGCAAACACCACAATGATATATTTTCCTCTAAAACAGTGACAAGAAGAAGAAACAAAAGTAATTAATTGAAATAATTTAAAATCTCTCTTAAAACACATATGATGAACATGCCTGATAGTTTTCCCAAAAACCTATGTCTTTACAAGTTTTCATGGGATTTATAAACGTGTGTGTCTTATAAACTGGCCAAGATACTTCTGTTTACTTCGTTCAAGAATAACTCAGCTGAGCAGAGTTTAAAAAGATCATGTGGAAGAATGATTTGTGCCAGTAATATTTCGGGCTAAAGAAAAGGCCTGTTATGAGCTAGTGGCAAAACGGTGCAGGAATGCCAGCTGAAATTGCTATCCTTTCTGCATCTTCTATGGGTCCCCTGTTTCTGGCCTTCTTTGAGCCAGCGGCATCAACAGCTTTGTTCTCGAGTAGCTTCTCAAGGATTTTGTATAACAAACAGCCGTGGAAGATGTAGTGTCATTCCCTGGAGCAGAGAGAAGTTTGTTCATTGCTCAGGATAATCAAGATTTGTCTCCCTTTGGGGCAAAGTTTGGTTGAGCAGGTTTGCCCTTAGACATAATTGGGGTTTGCTAATTTCAAGGTCTCTCTGCTCTGATGCACAAACCCACTGTGTGCACTTTCTCCACCTGAGCCCATCTCCTCTACATTGCTGCAATGGGACCTGAGGACCAAGGGAAACTGATATGGGCATGAAGCCCATGCTACCTGTGATGTCCTTTGTCTCTGGCCCAGGAATCTTCCGTCTTCTGCCACCATTTATGAAACGGCAGCACACTAAGTTGTAAGTAGTACAAAATCTCAGACTCCACAGTTGTTGACATGTCCAGTCCTTCCAGTTTTGACTCCTCTTACTGGCATTGTTTATTGTTTCAGTCACTCATCACTTTATCCTTTCCTCCTTCTTTCTACTCTACATGACCTTATTTCTCATTGTTCTTTATTTCCTTGACCTGACCTCATCCTCAGCATATAAACACAACAACTAGTACAGAACTTAGCACATGATATATATGCACTCAGTGAACCAGTGCATTTAAAACTTTCCATCTCTAAAGAGCGTTTCTCTCTTGGTTTATCATTGACAATTTGAATTAGATGTGCATAATGTTAGTTAATTCAGTTTTGAGTTTTAATTGTTAATTTCCTTTTAAATTGTAGGATATTGAATCACTGTAGCAATTTTATGAACTATATTTTATTTTTTTAAGAGTTTGCTGCACCATTTCCTTCTTTCTAGGGGGATTTTTTTTCTCTGTCTCTTCCTTTTGATGTACAGGGCCATTTAAGTCCTCCATGAATTTCTGGAAAACTAAAACCCCAAATCTAAGCCTGTTGAACCTCTTGTCACACAAGTATTTGAAAGAATGATACTTAAGGGAAATAGAAAATGACACTTTTTCCCTCATCTTTTGAAGACGAAATGATCCAGCCCCCCCCTTCAATTCTACCAAAAGAGATCCCCAGCTCATTTTCCTTAGCAAGAGCTTTAAAGTGTAAAAAACTCATCAAACATCTTTTCCTCTGAGACAATGTCATCTGAGTTCAAAGGATGTACACAGCTCTGCAAAACTGCTGTCTTGTTTCAGTGATAAGGCCTTGGCTTTCATTTTATGTTTGATTCCAAGAAAATCAAATCTGTTTTTATGTACACTATGACTATAACTAAATCAGGAAATTAGGAGAAATAATCTATTTCTGCAGACAGCTGGGGGGAAAAGTTTCCAGTTAAGAAAAAAGTCCTATAATGATTCTTCAGCTAGGTTACATTTTCACTCTCAAGATAATGTTCAGTTATTAAAACTGAAAACATATATTTATCCTTACACACAATGGACAAAACTTATACTGTTGCTTTGGAGGGAAAAAATACTCTCTACTTCCAATGGTTAGCTCTTTGGAAAACCTTTACTGGCTAACTAGAAGTTTGAGGGCAGTGCTTGTTTGTTCGCTGGTTTTTCCCCAAATCTAGTCACAACTTCTCTACCATAATGATTAGGAATATGGGTGTGTATGTGTGTAAAAATTTCGGTGTCCATCCAATGACCTACTGAATGAGTGTTTCTGGGTATGGAACACAGAAAGTATTTACTTTTAAATGCAATTTGATCTCAGCATATCGTGACCCATTCAACATTGTAATAATATAATGCTTGAGTTAAAATCTATTAATTTTCTTACATACTCAAAATTAATCTGCAGAGATTATGAAGTAAACTATATCTCAAAAATACTTGGAAGATGAAGAATTATTAACTGCTTCACTCAAATTTGGTTATCAACATTCAACTATGAAAATGGAGCAGATTACTTCTTCCAAAGAGAAGATGTAGTTGCATATACTTTTTCTCTTCAAGTTCATATATATTTTGGGTAAACTAAAAATATTAGAATAATTAAAAATTTAAAAGTAAAACAATTCACCAAAATGATATATTAGGAGTAACTTTATTTTAGATGAAAGATTGTGTTCATTTTTAACCCCAACTATCATATTATACAAATATTTAGAAAAATTCACTCTGTATATATCCTGATTAATTATAAGTAGATAATTTCAGAATGAATGAGATGGATTCCTTGATGTCTCAGGAAAATTTTCCCACTCCTTTCAGAGAACTTTACTAAAACTCTTTTAGTATCTGATGGAGCATGACCAGGCAGAGAGCAAAGTGAAGAAAATGTTGAAAAATAACTTGATTACTTCTCTTACTCTAATGCCTTTCGATCTCATTTATAGATTCATATAAATTTTGTGAACATTCTAATAAATAAATTGATGCTAGCAATACTCAAAAAGTCAATTTAACTCTGAACAATATTTAAAAACTTAAGAATCTACCAGTGTTAATTAATGAGTTCTTCTAATGTTATATCATTCTTATATTTTAGTTCATAGTAAGGAGAGCATTACCAGCAAATTGTAAGTTACAGATGAACAATTTTCATATATCTTATTGGCCACTACTGACCAAAAGAAAAAGGTTTATAAATGTGATCTTTTCACCGGGCACATTGTCAGCAAAAAAGAAAATTGGTATTTTGTTACTTTGGAAAAAGGGGGAAATGGCCATTAGATAAACCATTGTTTCTTATCTCTAAAATCAGAGTCTAAGATCTTGTAAAATAATTAATACAATTATTTTTATTTTATACTGTACAGATCACAAAATCTAGTAAGACACAAAAATCTAGCATGATACTACAGCTTCAGCTATAAACAATGAAGCAAATCTTACATAATTAATGAAAAATAGTACTGTGTGTCTAGAATTTATATGTGTGTGTGTGTGTGTGTAGACACATAAATATACGAGCATGTATCAAGAAATCCAAGGAAGTAACATATTAATGTGAGTGATCTACGGGTAAGTCCCCAACTAGGCCAGGGTTTAGTTTGAGATCATGTTATCCTAAATGCTCACTTTTATTATTAAATTGAAGGGGAGCCATCAAAGGTTTGTTATACCACTTTTGTTAACAAATATCATTCTGGTGAATGGATTGCTGCTACTTTTATTATTCCATTTAATTCAGGAAAATACTCCTTGAGATATTGGCTTGTGCAGGTCAATGTCAGAGAGTGAGGAAATGCTACTAATATGGGGAGACACAACTGAATTCTCTAGTCTGTAGAATTACATATGGGCATCCTTCGTCATCGGTAGACATCTGTCCAAACTCAAACTTGTCAAGTTGCTTCCACCACTTGGGTTAAACTTTCCTATTTGGCTTTACTGATTAACTGGTATCTCCATCTTTTTTCCTTCTTGTTATATTTATTTGTACAGTAAAATACCTCTGAGTGAAGATAAATGGGATCCAAACAAAAATAAATCACACAAAACCTAGGACCCAATTATTATGAGGTGAATGAAATGACAGGGACTATCCTGTCAATCCAGCCAGCTAGAAGTTCTGAGACCCATTTACCTACAGAATCCAAATCAGTGTCATGTTCATCTGTGATCTGGTGTCACCTCATGGCACTTGTTCACTTTAGCTTACGTATAGATGGGGACTATTCTGGGTTCTGCCGCAGCCTGGGATTTCCTCAATAGAAGTAATAAATTCAGAAATCTCAGTTACATGGTTTTTATGGTTAGTTAGCTAGGCTGGGTTAGTTCCATCAGCCAAATCTGATGAGATTTGGGCAGAAAATTACTGTAAATGGAGAACACACCCCATCTCCTGAGTCAGTGTTGCCTCTGCTTGCCGTCTGCCCCCCCTCCCCAAAGATGAAAGCTTCCTAATGAAAGGTTGAATGGTGGAGGACCAATATCATTCTTTTTATATCTGATTCTGATTTATTGCAACATTTTACTATATTTAAAATATATTTTTCTGGGGTGCCTCGGTGGCTCAGCTGGTTAAGCTTCTGCCTTCCAGTCAGGTCATGATCCCAGGTTCCTAGGATGGAGCCTCATGGCATCGGGCTTTCTGCTAAGTTGGAAGTCTGCTTCTCCCTCTCCCTTTGCTCCCATCACCCCCCGCCCCCCCCACACTTATGTTCTTTCTCGTTCTCTCACCCTCTCTCGAATACATAAATACAATCTTTTAAAAAAACATTTCTTATTTTCCGGTGTACAGCTTGTTTGAGATTATGTTTCAGGTAATTTACTTCTTAAGTTGTCCCAGAGACAATGAAGAGATAATCAAAATATTTAAACAAGGATATTCAAAATATTTAAATAGTGGTAAGTCAGGGTGCCTAGATGGCTCAGTCGTTAAGCATCTGCCTTCAGCTCAGGTCATGATCCCAGGATCCTGGAATCGAGCCCCACATCAGGCTCCCTGCTCAGCGGGAAAGTGCTTCTCCCTCTCCCACGCCCCCTGCTTGTGTTCCCTCTCTCACTGTGTCTCTGTCAAATAAAATCTTTAAATAAATAAATAGTGGTAAGTCATACATATTGACCAGATGACTATTGGCATTAATAGATAGTCCTCATAAGAAGCAGATCTAGACTTGTACTTAAACTGGCTGGGTGTCAGCCGTGCTCAAAGGCAATGCTTTAGATGCAAACTTACAGATCAACACAGGGTCAACACCTTATTCTTCAAGCTCTCTTCTGGAATTTCAATGTCCCTGAGTTAAGGAAACTCTGATCTGAATGGTCCCAGGGTATTAGCAGCTATAGTCATGATCAAAAATTATTACTGGGGGGGCGCCTGGGTGGCTCAATGGGTTAAGCCTCTGCCTTTGGCTCAGGTCATGATCTCAGGGTCCTGGGATCGAGCCCCGCATCGAGCTCTCTGCTCAGCGGGAGGCCTGCTTCCTCCTCTCTCTCTGCCTGCCTCTCTGCCTACTCTCTCTCTGTCAAATAAAGTAAAAAAAAAAAAAAAAAAAAAAATTATTACTGGGAAATTTCAAATTTTATGAAGAATTACAGGAAATCAAAAGACTTTTGGGCTTATTTTCCTTTGTTTTATGTTTTTATATATAATTTAATTAACTTGTATTACAAAACTAGTGTGGTCTCTCCTTTTCTTTTCACTAGAATTCCAACTATATTGTAAACTAAGCAGGCTTTAGCTGACCCATCTGACAAGTTTCAAACAACCACATTACAAATAGATCTTTAAGAGAAAAGTTGGTGACCTCATTTATTTTAAGAGTAAGGAGGTCCTTTCAACCCTACTGAAGAATTAGTATCTTTGACCATTCACATATTAATATGAATGACCTTAGGGTGCTTCTTCTTTAAATACAATTGAGACTAACGAAGCCCCTGCCTTGAAGAGACCCACACTTTAGAGGGCCGTACTCTGGTTCTCTTCCAGCAGTCCTCCTCTCCATGAGTGAGGGGTCCACAGACTAGATTCCCATACCCAGATGGAGTCCTATCGCCAGACATCTAGACATCTACAGAGACTGAAGATTTGGGAACTTTCTGCCCAAAGAGCATTTAGCCTTCTTCTAGGCCCTACTTTCGTCTTTCCAAAAGTTGGCCATACTGCCAGGCCTCAGGCTTGACTAAGGAAAAGCCATTTGGGAGAAAGGTTGGATGAAGCTAGACAAGCATCCCAGTGAAGTCCCTCCAGCTGAGGGAGGAAGCCTAGAGTAGGAAGAGAGAGCTTGGTTCAAACTGAAGACCAAGGTCAGGGGGTTGGCGTGCACTCTCATTGCAGAGTGGAGTCCAAGGGGCACAAAAATTCAAGCCTTGAATCTAGTTTTCCAGGTCATTCTAAAGGAATGCGCATCAAGGTAGGAAGATAGAACTTGGTATTATTTAATAGTTTATTAATAATTTGTTTCATAAGTTTCAAGTATTAAGTATTAAGTTGTATATATATACACATACAGGTCCCTATTTGTACCCCCGCTCTGGGGTCTGCAAACTTTAGGGACAGATCTAAGAGGGAATAAGGAAAAGGAGTATTCTTCTGGTGCTGAGCACAGAGGTCAAGGAGGTATTTCAGTGGAAGGACTGGAAACATAAAGGCCTGTGCCCCACAGCTGACAGACAGAGGAGAGTGTCTAGAACCTACGAATTTGGTTCAAAACGTGATATGAACATACCACAGGGATAGTTTTCTTTGTAACGGTTTCCTAGATCTGTGATACCAGATATCACCTTGTGCATTTGGGCACAGAAAGGCAACTCCTTTGATGTGTTTTCATACGGTTCTTCATCGTCTTCTTTCTTGCCATCTTAGCCCCACTCAATTGGGGGCAACATCTACTCCTATGTATGCATCAAGGTAGGAATCTTCCTGATCTGCTTTTTTAAAGAAAGAACCTCAAGAAGGAGAAGTTGGAAAATGGATATTTGAATTACAATAAACTGAGACACATTAATTGATTACAATTAATCAGTCAATTTGACGAAGCTTGACCAAATTCAATTCAAAAGATAAAATGCATCAAACAAAGCTCTCCTTAATTCAGACAGAAATCTAAAACTGTTAAAGGGAATCAGATAGGAACAGATGAAATAAAACCACAATATTTTCTTTTCTTTTTTTTTTTTTTAAAGATTTTGTTTATTTATTTGACAGACAGAGATGACAAGTAGGCAGAGAGGCAGGCAGAGAGAGAGGGGGAAGCAGGCTCCCTGCTGAGCAGAGAGCCCGATGTGGGGCTCAATCCCAGGATCCTGGGATCATGATCTGAGCCGAAGGCAGAGGCTTTAACCCATTGAGCTACCCAGGTGCCCCAAAACAACAATATTTTCTAAAAATAGCTACTAATCAATTAAGTTTATGTGCATATAGGTTATGTCATTGTATGTTATAAAACTCTTTTTTTCTTAATTGTAAATTCATTCCCAAGATCCAAAAGACATTGGTGATTTCCTCAATAGCCTACAACATAAGAAGACATTGACTGGGTGCACACACTGAGCAGTCAAGTCAATCTCACCTTCCTTTAGAGCCCAGATGACATAGGACGTCTGAGTAGTTAAAAAGCGTCAGGAAGGAAACAAACAAGGCTTTAGAGTTTAAACAGATTCCACTAGTGTTGAAAATATCAGGTGTTTTTTTTCCTGACTCCGGCGCTTCATTCATAGTGTGCTAGGATCCTTTCAAGAAGAAATATCTAATGATGTTCTTCCTATTGGCCTAGAAACTGATATCTGGGGGTTTTCTGACTGCACCAAATTTAGTGTTAGTACAGAACATAATTTTTTTAAAAGGTTTTATTTATTTATTTGAGAGAGAGACACACACAGCAAGAGAGGGAACACAAGAAGGGGGAGTGGGAGAGGGAGAAACAGACTTCCTGACTTAGGGAGCCAGATGTGGGGCGTGATCCCAGGCCCCTGGGATCACGACCTGAGCCAAAGATAGATGCTTTACTACTGAGCCACCCAGGCACCTCCAAAATATAACTTTTATAATATATAATTAATTTTTTTTCATATCATTCCATTCTTAAAAAAAGGTATTGACTTACTAGGAATGTCAACTTGCTTTGGTAACTGGCTAAAGAAAATCCCCATTAAAAAGAGGTCTTTCTGCAATTTCAAATGGGAGCTGTTGTCATGTTCATTTTACTCATTATAATCCTTTATAAATATTTCCTATTATGTGTGTTATTTTGTGTGCTCTGAATTATGCTAGTGTTTTGTGTTTTCATTTATTCCGTTTACTTTGCATCTCATCCCACTGTGTATTGAGGTCTTGAAAAACTTTTGATGCCACATTGGTAGAAATGTAGTGTCTTCGTCAAGAAATGAAAGTGTTGTATGTATAAATCAGCCACTGCAAAATATATTAGCCATGTTTAATGAAATTTTAAATGCGAGATCTGTTTTGTACTTTTAGCCTCTGCATATTGTTTGATTCATTACTTAAAACTGAATACAAAGACAAAAAGAATTTCGAAATGCATACCTCGGAGTATTTAACAAGTACTCAGCTCTTGATGTAAATGTCAGAGAAAAAAGAATAAGATCTGATGAAATCTCTATTGGTGAAATACGGAATTGTTGCTGAATAGAATTATAAATGCCACTGAGATAATGTTTCATCCTGAAGCAAAGTAATTGTGATGCCATCTACTTGCTATGTGAATTTTGGCTCAATAGTTATAAAATACTGCTCTAGAAGTAATTTAGGAAGGTGGGACCACAATGTAACTGTCCAGTTCACTCTCATGTCACAATGTCTTAGGTTAGAAATTGTCCAGGAAATAATACGTTTTAGCCATTGCAGTCTTTTTTTTTCTCCTAGCAAATTATAGCACCATAAGTTTTCATTTTCTCCAATGTCTTTTCTGCTATAATAATGGCTTGAGGATTTAAATCCTGTGCTGTTATTGTGACTTCAAAGTCTTAAAACTGCAATTGAATGAGGCAGTTCATCTGTCATTATTCAAATATGAAGCAATTATGATGAAATAAAGATAAAATTCCATTGAGAAATACTCCAATCAATTTTCACTTATATTTAACTAGAAACATAAAACGATGCTTAGAAGAGTAAGTTTAGGTAATAAAATCAAAGAATAAAAAAGCATGAATTACTGATCTATAACTGAGTCATTTGTGGAGGTTTCAGAGAGTGTAAATAAAATGTGTCACCAATATTGAGTGAAAGTTTGGGGCATGATAGAAACAAAAACAAACAAAAGCAAAAAACAAACAAAACAAAACAAAAAACCCACCTAATACTTACCTGGCCAAAACAGTGTCTAGACCTGTGTTAGCCACCAGAATTCTTGAAGAATACTTATGTCTTTAATAATTTTATCCAATCTAGACAATATAAAATTCAATGAATTTATGCAACTTTCTGTTGTTTAAGATGTTAAATGCAGTGAAAGACATGTGCCACAATATCAAACAAATGAACTTTTTATTTTTTTTTAACTTTTTATTCTGATTGAGCATTTTATATTCCTTCACTTGTCCCAGCTTTACTGTTTGAGGACTCTGTTATCTTATCTTTAAGATTCTCTATTTTTTTATCTAAATTTGAGTGCCCCACTTGTTTAGTCAAATTACTCCATCCAATTGAATGCTCAGCTACATTCTAAAAAGAGCTAGAAGTAAAATATACAGCATTATGTCACACAAGTATTGTATAAATGTTTTTCATTAACTGTTCTTCCATTAATTTAGTACACATTTACTACAAACATTTCTCCATTACGTTCTCATGCTGTTCAAACTCCTACAAGCATAATATTCTACTTTTAGTTAGCATGATTTATTTTCTTGTTTTTTGCCTTTCATGTGTAATTTCTAAAATAGAAAAGACCTAGTAAAAATCTGTGTGTCAGTTACCTGACATTTCCTACATTAAATCAATAATAAATATGATGAATAAGTTTAATATTTCAGGTAAACAAGCATTCTATGATTGCCTACTCTATTCCAGATCTCTGTCCCATACTTAGTACATGAGGACAAATACAATGGGGGTAAAAACCAAGAAGTACAAAGCTTCCATGGACATGGGGAAAAAAAGAGTACGTAGTTTGACTATGAGAATATTTAGATAGCTCATGTAAGCCTGCTATAGGAGGTAAGGACGACACCCATTAGCAAGGGTTTTGTTGGTAAGACTTAACTGAGACTTGAGGGAGGAGTGGAATGTTGCTGGAGACCAGGCATGAGAAATGTTTTCTCAACAGAAAATAGCAAATATCACAAAGCACGAGAAAACTTGGCTAATTCTGGCCAAAGAGCAGTTTGGAGGAAAAGGTGAATGTGAAATACGATGCTTAAAAGGTTATCAGAGCCACATATGTATTCTGTCCCCAGATTCCTAGAAATAGTGACAACATAAAAAAGGGATTCAACCAGAACATATTTTCCCATTAAAAGATATTTTTGGCTGTAACATAGAGAACTCAAAGTGTAAGTTATGATCCCAAACAGAGAAATATGTAAAGGTCCATTTTCATTAATCCAAGGCAAAAGAAAGAAAGAAAGAAAGAAAGGAAAAGAAATACTGACTGAACTATGATTCTGACAGTGGAAATGGGGGGGAAAAAAAAAGAAAGAACAAATTCTAGGAGTGGTAGGAAGTAATGTAAATAAAATTTGGTGATTGATTTTATGTGGGAGCTTCAGGGAAGGGGACAGTCAACACATGACCATCTGGCTTGGGCAAACGTATGGCTGGAAGGTCATCGAGATGGAGGTTCACAGAGCGTGCAGGAGAAAAAGCAGGAACAAGGTTTATATGGGGCAGTGGGGGAAACAGTGAGTTTAATGTCAACCATATTGTGAATGAGATATTAGCAAAGTTCCACCGTAGACTTGTTTTAAAAGAATGGAGAAGTATCACAGGACAGCTCTGAGGACCCTCTGTGTGATTAAAAAGCCCTTAGGTGCTTAGAGGGTGAGGCGTGCCTAAAAGGAGGGGCAGGAGGCCATTGAAATCAATTTGGTCTATTTTTCATTCCTTCCAATGACTGGCCAGGTCTGAAAAGTATTACATTTAAATCGATTTTGTTAAAGAATACAGGAACCTGGTTAAAAGGGTTCTACTAAGAATGTTCAGCATTGTGGTAGCAAATACCTTCAACAAGAAACAGCTTTCAGTACTCACTTCATGAACAAAAGAAATGTTCTTTCCCTTTATAGCTGAAATCAGACACAGTAGGCCCCCAAATCTGGGCCTGACGCTTACTTGATTTTTATCCTTTGACAAGTTTCTTAACTTCTTTAGTGTCTCTATAGCAATGATAATAGCAATAATACAACTGATCGTGGCGGGTTGTTGAATGAAAGAAGTATGTGTAAATGCCAAATGTAGAACTGAACTAAAAAAAAAAAAAAAAAAATCTTTAAAGGGTTCACTCCCCACTACCCCAGTAAAATGTCTCCTCTGGGTTCAGTACTAAATAATATAAATCAGTGTTCCTTTGTTGTTGTTTGAACTATTTGCCCAAGTCATTCATCGCTGCTTTTATAACACTTACCAGGCATATGGTGTCATGCTCCACCAAGGAATTGAAACAATGTAAAACATACTCCCTGTCTTGGAACAGCTTAATATACACTTGGTAATATAAGCTCAGCAAAGATGAAACAGTCCAACAGCAATAAAAGGGCTTTTGTGGCAGTAAAAGGAAAAGGATGGTGTAAGAAAGAGTGGACCCCCTTTGCAAGGAGATTCTAGATGGTCTAGTTTACACCGATCATCCTTTCCTGGTTGCCTAGGGCACTTACCAAGCTCTGAAGCCAGTGCTCATATAGAAGAGAGGTTAAAAGAGCTGCCCTTGGAGGCTGTCATATCTGGCTTTAAATTCTGCTCCACCTGTATTAGCAACGTAACTGCGGCCATAACCAGATGTTAGAACTTAGGCTCCCAAAGCCCTGGTTCCGAAGCAGATATTAGTATTACCAAACACGTAGCATTGTTTAGAGGTTTCAGTGGGTTAATATAAAGATCCTATTGTGGTATCTGAACTGCAGTGAGAACACAGTAAAGGCTAGTTAGTGGTTGTGGTGAACAAACAAACAAACAAACAAAATAGCACCACTAATTCTATTACAAAGAAATTTCCAAATACCCAATTTAGTATTCAAACGAATCTGTGCGTTGGACATTATTATTCTTATTGATCCAGAAAAACTACAGGGACCTCATGAAAACTGTTTTATTTATTTATTTATTTTTTCCTTTTGCTGCTTCTATTCTTGCTAGGACCTATACCTCACCTTACACACACCTCATAGAACAGATAATGTATATCCTTCCTGTAAAGGTGAAGGACTTGATGATTTCTTGGAGTCTTCTAGCACCACAGATAACATCTGAGGCGTGAGTGATGGGGCGGGGCTGAGTTGCCGTGAATGGTTTCCAAGACCACCAGTTCTTCAAGACCTCAGGCTCCAGGGCGTAAGTGACTCTTGGAGAAACCTAAACACTTGTCTTTGTTCCTGGATGCACTGACCACGGTTCTCAGTAAAAACCTCAGACCCCGGGGCACCTGGGTGGCTCAGTGGGTTAAAGCCTCTGCCTTCTGCTCAGGTCATGATCCCAGGGTCCTGGGATCGAGCCCCGCGTCAGGCTCTCTGCTCAGCAGGGAGCTTGCTTCCTCCTCTCTCTCTCTCTCTCTCTCTCTCTCTCTCTCTCTCTGCCTGCCTCTCTGCCTACCTGTGATCTCTGTCAAATAAATAAAGTCTTAAAAAAAAAAAAAAAAAAACCTCAGACCCCAGGCTAAGATGAGGCTCACTCTTCCTTCCTTTCCAAGTCTCCCAGACACTGTATCTGCACTCTCTCGATGTCTTAATAAACGTTTGATTTCTATCCTGCACAAAGCCAAGGACCCTCTTAGCTGATCCTGTGGGACCCTCCTTTGGTTCCTTGGACTCAGCCAGCCTGCATTATTGCCTTATGAGGAAAATAAGGCTTGATGGCACTGTTTTCAGAGATGAGAGGCAAAAAGTTCAAGAGCTGAGGAGAAAAGATAGTCATAGATGACCTTGGAATTTATGACTGAATAATAATAATACATGATGATATCATTTTCATATCTGCTAAATTATATGATACTAAGATAATGTGAAAATCCTTTCAGCTCATGGATATTCAGACATAGAATGGAGACACCAATTACCATAGAAAGAAATGCAAAATCTAATTGAGTTTAATTCCTCAGTGAGGATTACAGATTTTTGTTTCAAAATTAGATAATTATATGACTCAAATCTAAGTCCACCCATTCTAAGTTAGGAAGGCTCTTTGGATTCTACATATACACTTGGGAAGTCATTCAGAATCCCAGATAAGAATCCATTGCTACCTTATCAATATATTCTGGTCTCCAAGAACCAGAAAAACGAAAGGCAATTCCAAAAATTTCGTGGGAAGATAATCCCCCAAGCTGTGCTGAGTGTCATAATTGTTTCATTATGTGTAGCTTTTTTTTTTTTTTTAGAACGAGAGTGTGAGCACAGTGCAGGGGTGGCAGAGGGAAAGGGAGAGAATCTTAAGCAGGCTCCATGCTCAGTACAGAGCCCTGAGCAGGAGCGGGATCTCCGGACCCTGAGATGATCGCCTGAATAGAAACCAAGAGTCAGAGGCTTACCCCACTGAGCCACCCAGGCACCACTAACATTTCTTTTTTTTAAAAACCTGCTTTAGATTTTTAAAAACCTGATCTAGATTTAGAATTAAGTATTAAAATATTTAAGAGAATCACATCTATGATATTAATATTTTGTTATCATTGTTAAGCCAACTATTCATACTTGGTATTTTAAGTATCTGAAATGTTCTGAAGAATTTAGCATATTAGAATAATAATAACTTAATATAATGATGATAATAGCATATTAGAATAATTTAGTATATTAGAATAATAGGTGAGGTTTGTAGCTCCAGTTTAAAACTTGCTATCATGAAATCTATTCCAACTTGGAATCTTAACTTGCGATCTCAGTAAGTTTATATACTGTATTAGAACATCTACAGGCATAGGTTTATTCTACTTTTAAATTTAATTTACTAAATTTTTTAATAATTATGTAAGTACTTAAAAATTTTTCAGACAATATAAATATTTAATAAGTAAAATCAAGTGTTAAATTCCCAACTGTAGTTTAAAATGTTAGAATATTGTGCTTATAAATGAGACCAAATACCAATAATATACTTCATATTTGAAAAAGACTTTTGTCTTAAAAATTTAGTTATATGCACTGATCAAATTTTATTTCCAAATTGCTATAAGTCCTAAATTGGACAATTTTGAATTTTCTCTCTCTCTCTTTCTCTCTCTCTCTCTCTCTCTCTCTCTCTCTCACACACACACACACACACACACACAAACACACACACACAAAGTGGTAAGATACTCTTTTAGACTCTAAGCAAAGAAGAAAGATAAAAGATGTCTGGTGAAAGATCGTTGAACTCTTAGCTATCATTCAGCTGAATGGGATGACAACTGGTTTCCCAGAAGAGGTCTTAATACCATTAAAAGTTTATCTGAAAATTGCTTAAGCAGTTTATCAGGAATGCTAATTTCTTCCCAGAAGGCTGTTGTGAATTAAAAGGTCTGTCCTAGACCAGGTTAGGGACAATTTTTTTCTTTATAAATCTTTTAAATTATTAAACTTACTAAATTTTGTGTACTTATATATAAAAATTTTTTTGTGTGTGAGCTGACTCTAGTAGTTACGAAAGAACTGCATTTTTTCCTTTTCCTTTTCTTTCAACAAAAGCAATTCAGACCAGACTTCTAGTTACTCCTAAAACTACCTTTAAGGACATTGCCCACCCCAAAATGACACACAATTTTCAAGCAAGATGAGCTATTTGCACAGATTTCTGAATATGTGTGTGTGTGTGCACAATATATATTTGTACATAGGTATACTCTCTACCCAGGCTCATTAGATTTAAGAAACCATTCAGCAAAAGGGGGGAGGGGGTCAGTGTGATTACTGACAGGTGGTAGAGATGGAAGCAAAGTGTTTCAGGGTGAAAGGGAGCAGGAACTCCACAGGGCAGCAAAGTAGAAGTAGGAGGAGAGAAAGGGCAATGGTCAGAAACCACATGGGATAGGCAATTTAACTGATGAGAGAACAAAGGTAAAAGAAACACAGATAAAACTAAATTTCCTTACAGTTTGCAGCCCATTGATAAATACCTGAGAAAGACAAAATATGACGTTCCTCAAGAACTCACAACTGCCTGAATGTTCACGGCTTCTCTCGAGGTAAAAAGCAACCTTAGCTTAACAATAGTCAAACTTCCAGGATCCTATAAGTCTTGCTTAACATATGAAAATCCTTTTGGAAATTTCTTTTATCTCTACTCTTCCCAGTTTAAAAGTATATAATCAATTGCTCCTCACAATCCCAGTGCAGCTCTTTCTGCCCACAGGTCCTGTCACTGTACTTTAATAAAAACACATTTTTTTGCACTGAAAATATCTAAAGGATTCTTTCTTGACCTTTTGCCCCAGGCCCACATCACATAATGACTCTTAAAGCTGCCCGTGCCCTAATCCCTAGAAACCATAAATATATGTTACCTTACATGGCACAAACGGACTTTGCAGGTATGATGGAGTTCAAGGACCTGGAGATGGGGAAATTATCCTGGATTATCCAGGTGCACCCAATTACGTGGCTCTTTAAAACCTGTGACGCTTTCCTGGCTATGGTCAGAGATCTGGAGCCACCAATGATCAGAGAGAGATGTGATGTTTCTGGCTTTGAAGATGGAAGCAGGCTCCATGAGCCAGGAACGCAGCCAGCCTCCACAAAGCGGAAGAGGCAAGAAAATAGATTCTCCAGAAATGAATGCAACCTTACCAACATTCTGATACCAGCCCAGGGAGACTTGTGTGGGCCTTCTAACCTACATACTGTAAGATAGTAAGTGAGTGTTGTTTTAAGCCACTACATTTGTAGTCATTTGTTACCGCAGGAATAGAAAACTAATACACCAACCTAGGGATGAACTTGAAGAAAACTAAGGCTCACTGAGGAGGTGGTGAATCACAGTGATAGAAACCCATAGCAATTTGGAGGAAGGACCACAGTTTGGGGAAGGACCTGCAGTCAGTTCTCATCTAAGCGACATCCCAGAGATTGGAGAATGGTGGTTGATAATTTTTTCCCCTTGGCTGGCTGCTTATTAAAGATCTGAGAAGACTCTTTCATGTTTCTGCTGCTGGCAGATCCTTAAAATATGTGACAAGCACCTGATTCTCCACTTAGTGGAAAAGGTTGTGTCTGGATACAACAGGCAAGCAGGCAGCCAAAGATGCTGAATAAGGTACACAAGCAAAATGAGGCCTTGGAACCCAGTGAACCCAGGCTAGCCTTGCTCTTGAAGGATGACTTGGTATTTCAAGGGCAGGAAAGGACTTTTTTTTTTTTTTAATATATATTTTTTAAATTTTATTTATTTATTTGACAGTCAGAGATCACAAGTAGGCAGAGAGACAGGCAGAGAGAGAGGGGGAAGCAGGTTCTCCACGGAGCAGAGAGCCTGATGCGGGGCTCGATCCCAGGACCCTGGGATCATGACCGGAGCCGAAGGCAGAGGCTTTAACCCACTGAGCCACCCAGGCACCCCAGGAAATGACTTTTAAAAATTTTATTTTCAGTATTATTAATTAGCAAAATCTAAAAAGCACGTAGCTATGGAGGAGGAAGCAATATTCCAGTTAAAGAAGATAAACTACTCCTGTGAGCATATCAGGTAGAGGGGCTAAGGGAAAAGGCACGTTCTTTGGATTTTTAATATTAATTACATTAATTGATAATCTATTATTATCAACATGGTGAGATTGCTTCCTTTCCCCTAACTCCCCGCTCCTAAGTTAGCTTCAAAACTTGCTGTGCTAGCAAAAAAACAAAAACAAAAAAAAAACAAAGCTATCCAACTGAGGGAACATTGACTTAGAGAATCAAGGGTCAAGGGCATCCTGTTACTCACTATCTCCCCCTGCCACAGGTTGCAGAAAGTTGGGACTAGGTTAATATCCACTATCTTGGATGGCCGAATGTTCGAATTATTGTTTCCTTCTTTTCAAAGTTAGCATGCGAGCACTGGAAGAAGGTATGAAGAGAACACAGCCAGCGCTCCACAAGTGGGACCGCCTCTTCCTAGCTGAGATGGATTTCGTGCAAAAGGTTGCTCGCATACTTCCTGCAAATCAATGACTAGATCCTGGTTGCAATTCTATGTTTCCCATATTTAAACAAGCGTGTAGTGACTGAAGCCAGAGAATCCTCTGAAGTACTCTTCTGTGTTCTCACAGGAGACAACCAGGTTTATGACGCTGCCGCAGCAGCTAACAGAATCATCCGCAAACCCCACTGAAAGGGATTGTTAGCATTTGAGAATTGTGGAATCCTCAGGGTAACACGGTGGAGGGGAGAGAGGGGGAAGAAATGGGCAGAGAGTGGGAACTTAAGGGCTCTCGAGCTCGACTGTGTTGGTTCTGAGTTTCTATATCTGTCAGTTGTGGGGCTGTAAGATGTAAGGGCTCCAGTAACCCCAAACCAACCACAAATCTACAAGCCCTCTCCTTTTTTAATAAGTCCATTGTGAGTAGCTTTTCCTCTATTATTAGAAAACAGGATGCTTTGGTTGATCTCCAGATAAAGCACCTAGACTGTATTTGGGGGGGGAAATGTTATTAAGAAAATAATCTTATCTTTAAACACTGGAAACCCATGCACCATGGTACATGCTTGTGTCCTGAGGGGCATCTGAGAAATGAGTCGGAATTTGTATCAACCTTGTCATGCTCACCTGGGTCCTCGACTCATTCAGTGGAATGGATTGCTGCATAGGTCACCCACACAATTTAGGCTAGCCTTTATTTTTAATCTTTTTTGACTGGGCACGTTTAGTTGAGTTTTTGAAAGTGAAAGCTGTTGTCTGCAGCATGCCACCGCACTTGGATGATGCCATTTCCTTCTCAATTCACTTACTCCTCTCCTTAAAGACAACCCATGAAGTTGGGACATCTGAGGATTTCTCTCTTTCTTTCTTTCTTTTTTTTTTTTTAAGATTTATTTATTTATTTGAGAAAGAGAGTGCAGGGGGAGGGGCAGGGAGAGAGGAGGAGAGAGAATCCTCAAGTGACTCCCCACTCAGGGCAGAGCCCAATGCAGGCTCAAAGTGGGGCTCAGTCCCAGTCCCAGGACCCTGAGACCATGACCTGAGCAGAAATCAAGAGTCAGATGCTTAACCAAATGAGCCACCAGGTGCCCCAGGACTTCGGTGTATTTCTAACAACTAAAAAGAAGACAAAGTCTTTTTTTTTTTCTTTTTTAAAGATTTTATTTATTTATTTGACAGAGAGAGAAAGAGAGAGAGATCACAAGTAGGCAGAGAGGCAAGCAGAGAGAGAGGGGGAAGCAGGCTCCCCGCTGAGCAGAGAGCCTGATGTGGGGCTCAATCTCAGAACCTTAAGATCATGACCTGAGCTGAAGGCAGAGGCTTAACCCACTGAGCCAACCAGGCACCCAAAAAGGAGAAAAAGTCTTCACTAATCCTCTTAGTTGGGATTACATCCCTCCTTTCTCTTTATGTGCATAAAATGTAGTAAATATGCCTGTATTTAGTTCGTTCTTAAGTAGATTTAATGATACTGATGTATATTTCTGGTTCTTGGGTTTTGGGGGGGGGGCAGGAGTGATGTTTTTTCTATTTTAATATCAATTAAAGTGTTGGATATAGTGCATTTTAGGACTTAAAATTTTTTTAAATTCTGAATTAGAATTTTAATGATGGCTTAATTAAACCATTCCCTAAGAGTTGTGCATTTGAGTTGATTCCAGTTTTTTACCTTTATAAATAATATTTGGAAAAGCCTTATGAAAATGTCTGCATTCAACTGTTGTCCCCATTTTACAGATGGGGTAATTAAGGTGCAGAGACTGAGTAACTTGACCATGGTCATACGCTTGTAAGTGATAGAACTGAAAAATTAAACCCAGCAGACTAACTCCTGAAATGACATGTTTAACTCTGTATCACAGTGGCTCACACCCCTTTATTTGAAAGTTTTGGGTCCACAGTGATTTAGAATTTAGAATTTTTCTGGGTTTACAAATACATGCATCATATAATAAATATTTAATAGTCCCAGTGGGGTCTAGGATAGCACCACTAAGTGCATTAACATAACTCTAGCAAAATATGTGAATAATCACACTAAATATAATATATAAAAGCAATAAATAGCCTTATGTAAGTTTGCATCAAATGAGTTTGAACCAGATCAGGTTTTGCCATCAAATGAGTTAAAAATGCCTTTGGGGGTACCTGGGTGACTCAGTCCCCTAAGAGTCTGCCTTCTGCTCAGGTCATGATCCCAGTGTCCTGGGATTGAGTCCTGCCTCATTGGGCTCCCTGCTCAGTGGGGAGCCTCCTCCCTCGGCCTCTGCCCCTGCTTGTCCTCACTTGCTCTCTCTCTGTCCAATAAATAAAGAAAATCTTAAAAAAAGAAAGAAAGAAAGAAAAAAAGAAAAGAAAGAAAAAAAGGGGGGGAAGAATACCTTTAATTATCAAATTAGACTACCCTCCCATCCTTACCCCCAGCTTCTTCTTTGAGCTTCAGAGACCGAGATAAATTAAGAGTAGGGAGTGACGATTTTATACTTTTGCATAATTGAGTACTAATGTTTAAATTCTTACTCTCTTACTCTACCCCCAAATTGTAAGTTATGTGGCAAATTAAGGCTTTTGATCTCTTCTCCGTGCAGTCCATGACAATGGGATTGTCCCAATTATACTGATTATGCTTTGCTGTTTAACAGATCACCCTCAAATTTAGAAACATCAATACGCCCATGAATTTTGGGTCCAGAATTTGGTTAGGGCGTGGCTTAGTGACTCTTCTACTTTGTGTGACATCGACTGAGGATATTCAGTTGTATTCAGCTGGCAAATGAACTGGTCTAGAGTAGCTAAGATTTCTTCACTCACATATCTGCATTTTGGAAGAGATCACTAGATGATTGGGTTCAGTGGCTTCTGCTGAGAGGAGTGCCTGAGTGCTGTCTAGAGCACGACACTGTGAAGTTAGTGGGCCTCATGGCAGTCAGCTTCCCCTTGAGAGAATGTTCCAAGAGATGAGTATAAATAGCAAGGCTTCTACAACAGTTACAAAAGGCACCCACCCTATTGGTCAAGCAAATCACTAAAGTCAGCTCAGATTCAAGAAGAGAATTAGATTCCACTTCTTGGTTGGAATAGCAGCCAAGAACTCTTAGCCACCCTTAATCTAGTATAGTTGTTTAAGAAAAAGAAAAGGAAAAATAGATGATCATTTTTTAGCAGTTAGTTATTAAACCTTAATGTTTCCATTTTTACTTTATTCTTTATTACTGGGGTTGAACATTACATTAAATATTTATTGATCATTGTAATAGTGGCTGTGTGTGTATTGTCTATTCATGTTCTTTGCTTTTTTCCCTTACTGATTTATAAGGGGTCAACATAGTTTTGATATCTTTAGGAATCTTTTATGCTTATATATTGCATATAGCTAGGGATGCACTAAAAGGAACTCAGACTAAATCATTTTCAGAGAAATTTAAAGTTATGGAATAGATTTGATCTTATTTAATCTCCAACTATGTGGGAAATTATTTGAAGCTTAGTGATATAAACACAAATAAAAGACATGAGACACACAGTAGACACATACACAGAGTTATAAGACTATATGATTAAGTGATTAGAGAAGAGAAAATTTCTATTTCTTGAAGACCATATGCTAGATCTCTTTCATATGCTATATTAATCCACTTACTCAAAATAATTTAAAGATAGAAGAAAAGTAGGAGATGTTGGGAGGGAAGTGTTACCATTTGTGGGTTGTCTGTGGAGCCAGCCCTTTGACAATTGGCTTGTGGGTGGTAGAGTATTTGATCTTCACAGCAACCCTACAGAGTAGAAACTAGATGATTTACTCTTCTGACCTACAATGTTATAAATTAGAAGGTCACAATGTTATAAATGATAAAATTAAAGAAGAAATTCACATTTAGTATCCTTTCGCCTTCCCTACAATGCCTCCCTGATATTCTCCCTGCAAAACCATCCTGCCACTAATTGATCTCTATTTTGAAATCTCATTTAAGTTACTATAGAGGATATTTAAAAGATACTTCTTAGTACCACGCTAATATCTATTCTCACTCACGGACATATGATAAACATGTAGCAGTAGATACCTAAGAAAATGATGAAGAGTTTCAAAAATTTGGTTTGTAGGTATCATAAAAAATAATGTCATTAATACAAAAATAAAAAAAAAAAAGGAAGTAAGAAAGGATAAAAAGGTAGGGCAAGCATTTTAACAAGAGATAAAATTTTCTAGTGAAAATGCTTTCTGTAATAATCCAATACATTTCTCTCACTGCCACACACTTACTAAATAATATGTAAAATACTGACACCTAATGTTAACTTTTTGTATTATAATTTCAGAAAATTTTTCAGTATCCTAAAATAAAATTTAGGAAGTTGCTGAAGAATTAAGGTTAAACAACAACAAAAAAATCATATAGTTTATGGAAATAAAGTTATTTGATAGTGTGGTGTATTAACAGGATATTATTCCTGAAAATTAAAGGTAGAAAAAGCAGCTTGTTTACATCTAGGATTTAGAATAAAAGCGAGGACATGTAATTGAATCGAAGATTAGTGGCAGGAGTATATTACTGATGACACTTCACTTTAATGTGAACTACACTTTAATGCAGGGGTCAGTAAAACTGTTTCAGTAAAGGACTAGAGAGTACACATTTTAGACTCTGAGGATGGTAAGGTCTTTGTCACAGCCACGCAGCTCTGAAAACACTCATAGATACCATATGAACAAGTGAGCATGGCTAAGTCCTCCCTCCCCTCCAAAAAAATTTGGCAATGAAATTTGATTTTCATGTAATTATCAAATATCATGAAATATTATTTTTTAACCATTTGAAAATATAAAAGCCATTGCTAGTTTGTTGGATAAACAAAAAGAGATGCTGGACCGGTTTTGGCCCACAGGCCATCATTTGCTGACCTTGTTGTAATGACTTTTAGTTGAACGGTCAACGTAGGACAAAATGGAGAACAATGTCCCTTCGGGAAGAGAACTGATTAAATGAAAGGAACATTCAAAGACTGAACAGCTATTTCAGTTCATGTGATTACCACTAACTTCAGACCGACGTTGCCCAGCCCGCTATTTTATATTAACTGAACTAGCTACAGGAGCACCAAAACTAGTTTTAAGAAAACACTTGCAAATTAATGTATTCTTTTGTTTCATTGAGCTTTATATTTCTCAAACTGAAAAGGACCTTAAGAAACTTAGGAAAACTTTTTGAACTTTTAAGTAGAAAATCTTGCCTATTAATATGTTTCTCAAAAACTTTTAAAGCTTATTTCCACATGGAGCCCTTTAACTCCCCACCGACCCTTCCCTTCCTTTAGAATACTCTTTCCCAGACCCTCTGTTTCCTATTTCTTATCCTCCAGGTCTCATTTAACCATCGCCTCCTCCGTGGGTCTTTCCTTGACCTTCCTATCAGTAAAAGTGTCCCTTGACAGTCTCCCTTTATGCACTCTGTTCTTCTTCTCTATAGCCCTTACCAAAACTCATTTAATATAGGCAATGCGTTCCCATTATGCCTATCTCCCCCTGGACTCGGAGCTCCGTTGAGCTGGGATGAAGGCATCTTTTTTTGCTTTTCATTCTATTTTTCAGCCAGCAGAGGGCAGTGTTTCTAGCCCGGGGGTGGGGGCGGGTGGGGGGGTCAGTTAGTGTTTCTGAAGAATTGAGTATGTAAATCCCATGAAATCAGATTAGCTTTGGTGGAAATGCAGTGATGTGGGTCCTGCACCACCTTCTGCTCTGGTGTTGTCCTTCCCTCAGTGCTTTTAAGGAAACTGTAGAACTACATTTTAGGATGAGAAAACTAAACTCTGACCAATCAATATCTATCATGTAGTTACTTAAATATCCTTAAAAATTATGTTTGTTGCCTCTGCCTTCCACTCAGGTCACGATCCCAGCGTCCTGGGATCGAGCCCCACATCGGGCTCTCTACTAGGCAGGGAGTCTGCTTCCCTTCCTCTCTCTCTGCCTGCTTGTGATCTCTCTCTCTCTGTCAAATAAATAAATAAAATCATTAAAAAAATATATATGGTTTTTTTTTTTTCCTTTTTGGGAGGTAGAGTCTGGAATACTTAGTATAATTAAGACTATAATAAGTACATAAAGATGACAGTTGACAAAGAATAAATAACAGGGAAGTAGCAAGATGATTTTTTTTAATTTTTTAAAATTTTTTTAATATTTTTATTTTAATAAACATATAATGTATTTTTATCCCCAGGGGTACAGGTCTGTGAATCGTCAGGTTTACACATTTCGCAGCAGTCATCATAGCCCATACCCTCCCCAATGGCAAGATGATTTTTTTTAAAGACTTATTTATTTACTTATTATTTGTCTGAGAGAGAGAGCGAGAGAGAGCCAGTGCAATAGCAAAGGGGAGAGACAGAGGGAGAAGCAGGCCTCCTACTGAGCAAGGAGCCCAATGCAGGACTCGATTCCAGGACCCTGGGATCATGACCTGAGGCAGAGGTAGATGCCCAACTGACTGAGCCACTCAGGCACCTGCAAGATAACTTTAAGACAGAAAAGCAACTACTGGATATCACCGACCTGTGATGTTAGGTCTCATGCTAGAATCCCAGAGCTCATAAAATACTTCTTTGTTTATTTTCCTGAGAAGTGAATGGAGTAAGTAGTAATTTATCTTAATTCATATTTGAGAAAATGCATGTACAAAGTTAGTATTTTATGAGTTTACCACACACGTTGTGAAAGGTGAATAATTAAAATAAACCAAAGTATCCGTGTGCTCTGAGAAAAGGAAAGATTATACACTTGTTAAATATGTGAACTCCAGAGCCAGACTGACAGTTTTGGATTCTGACTCTTCTACTTTCTAGCTTTTTGATCTTGGAAATATTACTTAATCTCTTCCGCTTTATGTATAATATGAACACAGTGAAGTATTTATCTCACAGGATTGTAATAGAGGTTAAATGAAAAGTGTTTAGACAACTGTCTGGCACACATTAAGCAAACAATTAAGTAAAGTCATTATGGAGCTAGTATTTATCATTATACCTGTTAAACAAAACAATGGTACTTACTAGAGAAACGCTTGAAATTTTTAACCTCTAAGAACTCAATTGAAATAATTAAAAAAGGAACAAAAGCAACTCTTGGTTGCAACAAGAGTTTGTTTTCATTCATGCAATTTTAATTGTTTCAAAATGTTCTCCACATCTCAGAGTTCCATCATCAGTCCTAAATATCATCCATTCATTCATTTAATATGCTAAGCACTGTGTTAAACTTTTTAGGATATGAAGATGAATCAGCCATGATTCAATAGTCACAGGATTCAAATTACAATAGAGTGTAATAAAAGCATTAATAAAGGTATAGCCAAGGGCATAAACCAAGTGCATTTCCTTGTGGGCAAAGGAAATTAATATTAATTAACATCATATTAATATTATATATTTTATATATTATATTATTTATTGTATTTTATATATTATACATTAATTAATATAAATTAATGAAAGTATAAACAAGTGCATAAACCAAGTGCATTTCTTTGCAGACAAAGAAAAATTTCTACTGAGCTGTGAAAGTTAGTTGAAGTTAAGTAAAAGAGGTTTGCTTGGGTGGTTCAGTGGGTTAAGCGTCTGACTTTAGCTCAGGTCATGATCTTGGCTCCTGGATGGAGCCACTTCTGGTCTCCCTGCTCAGCAGGGAGCCTGCTTGTCCCTCTTCCTCTGCCCCTCCCACTCTCCCTGATTGTGCTCTCTCTCTCTCTCTCTGTGTCAAATAAATAAATAAAATCTTTAAAAGAAAAAAAGAGAGAGAGAGAGAGAAAACGATGGAGGCAATCACTGGTCCATAACAATTCTCAGTTGGCATAGGCCACCAGTCCTCTATCAGGGCTCAGTTCTATTCCTTCAGGTGGTCCTCTCTAGTTCTTGGCTTCACTTTCTGTTCTCTTGATTCCACATTCTGAGTCTTAACTTCTTTTCCACAAGAAACAGACCCTGTTTGAAGCTTAGTAGCTTTCTCAACCTGCATCCTGCTTTCATAAGTTATCTATGGCTGTGTTTCAAATTACCTAAAAAATTAGTGGCTTGAAACTAAACATTTATCATCGTATAATTTCTGTGGCTCAGAAAATCAGTAACAGCTTAGCCGGATGCTCCAAACCAGGATTGCTCACACCACAGCAATCAATGTGTTTGCTGAGGCTGCAGTCATCTTAAGGTTTGGTCAGGGGGATCCTCTTCCAACCTCACTAAAGGGTTGTTGGCAGGATTCAGTGCACATGAGAGAGCACAAGCTGGGGGCAGGCAGCAGGCAGAAGGAGAAGCAGACTCCCTGTTGAGCAGGGAGCTCCATATAGGACTTGATCCCAAGACCCTGGGATCATGACCTGAGCCAAAGGCAGATGTTTAACCAACTGAACTACCTAAGCATCCAAAACTATTTTCATTTTGAACTGTCTTTGTTTTGCTTTCTTTAAGTCTGACTGATTTTTTTTTTAGAAAGTGTAGGGTTTTTTGTTTTTGTTTTTGTTTTTTTTTGGTATCAAATTGTAATCCAGTCCAGTAAATAGAATCATATAATCCACTCCATTAGCTAAAACACCCAGAGAGGCTACATTCCATATTTGGCTAAGAGTTAGAATGCTGTCAAAAACACTGTTAAGATCATAGAAGTGATTTTGTCTTGCTGAGAGGTCTGGAAAATCTCAGTAAAAGGTTTTACAGCTGTACCTGTCATCTATTTTGAGTCTCAGATTATGTTTAATAGAAGGATTTGATATTTACCACTAGGTTTGAGAATCTTTTTCAAGATGGAGAAGTCTGTAATTGAGAAACAATTTTATTTCCCAACCCTGGAAGTCTTGGAAGTGTTGGGTTGAACAGTAGTTCTTTCTGTAGTTCATGTCTCTAGATCTGATTCTTTATCATATGAGAAAACAACAACAACAAAAAAATTAAAACTGTCAACACTTTTAACATTCTGTCTGGAAACTTTAGCTAAATATACCGATGAATTAGATATTTTTTCTACCTTTCATGTTACCTCACAGCAACTAGTTTACCAAATATGGTACCTCTAACTAAAATGGGTCAGCTTTTTTCAAGCCTCCAATGTCAATGTATTCACTATACTTCCAACTTCCATTAAGAGTCTTTTTCTTTTTTAAGAAAAAAATTTAAAATTTATTTGAGAGAGAGACAGATAGTGACAGAGATAGCGAGAGAGAGAGCACAAGCGGGGAGGAGAGAGAGAAGCAGGCTCCCGCTGACCAGGGAGCCTGACGTAGGCCTTGATCCCAGGACGCTGGGATCATGATCTGAACTGAAGGCAGATGCGCAGCTGACTGAGCCACCCAAGCACTGCTTCCATTAAGAGTTTTAAAACCCTCTAGCTCTGATTACTTCCTGATCCTACCTAAAGCCAATACCAGATGTTTTAAGTTTTTGTTATATTAGCATCTCACTTCTAGGTAATAATTTTTGTTTGAATAATCTATAACTGGGTAACTACCTACTTCAGAATTAGTGGTTTAAAACAATAACAGTTTATTACATTTCAAAACTCTGTGAGTTGTCTAGGTGATTCTTCTGCTTAATATGATATGAGTTGAAGTATTGGGACAAGATAAAAATCCAAAATGGTCTTGCTTATGTGGCTGGTAATTGGTGCTGGCTACATGCTAGAGCTCAGTTTACGAGGTTGGCTAGCACCTCAGTTCACATCCATGTAGAACTCTCCATTGGATTGCTTGGGTTTCTACAGAATCTGGTAGCTGGCTTCAAAGAGAAACATCCAAAGTGGCAGAAATGGAAGCTGAAGAACTCTTAAAATGAAACTTTGGAGGTTACATGTCACTTCTACTACATTCTATTGCTCAAAGCCAGTTATAGCACAAAGCCATTTTTCTGTGTGGGAAGAGAGGTCACAGGATCCCAAACACCAGGTGGCTTGGTTCATTAAGGACCATCTTTGGAATCCAGCTCACACAGAAACGTATTGCCCATAAGTGTGAAGTATGAATGTAAAGATGTAAAGCAGTGAGAATAAGAGTCTAGGATCCTACCCCAGGCAGGGTAGTTTACTGCCCAAACTAAACCATTCATAAGGGGGTGGAGAGAACACAGACAGGGCCATTAGGAGTGTTATCAGTTGACTGAGAAATTAAAGGAGTTGGGAGAATCCTATGAGAAATTTTAAGTTTTTGCTAGAGTCATTTTAATACAGTGACCTCATTTAACAAATAGGAGGTGAAATGGCTTAACTGGATATTTAAACCAATGTAGACTTCCCTCTTGATGTTCTGAATGCTCTCACTCTTTATTGTTTAAAGGTTCCCTTTTCTGTGAATCATCATCTGCCCCACCAGCACTAATAAGACTTGGTAGTAAAGGCATATTGAGCTACAACTTACCGTGCAGTGTAGAAGAATGTTAACCATGATCTCCCACTGCAGTGAACTCATTCTCCTCAGCATCTGAACAACTAGAATCTGCTATTCCCAACTTTATAGACAATGTATCATTATTTAATTCCACAGAGGTCTCAGAAATCTACAATTCTCCGTTACAACTAAATCAAGAATTCAAAATGTCCTTCTATCATTGCAGAAGAAACTTTAACTTGAGGAGGCTAAAAAACTTGTTTCAACAGAACTTACTCACAAGGACACGTCGTACATATATTCTTGTCTACCTGGAGCCCGGAGGAGGGAAACCCAAGTCTTGACATTGAGAAAACTGAGACAGACAAATAGATGGTTTTTGCTTCAACCATGAGTCAGAAATCTACTGATCGTCCCCCAAGAATTAGGCCAAGAATTCTCTTTCCTGGCAAAGTTATGACCAGGTAATTTTTGGCCAGTACCAGAGCAGAGATTTATGCCCTGAAGAATGTATGTATATTCTGACTAAACAGAATCCTCATTAAACCTACCAGAGAGTTTTAAATAGTGCCTAATACCATTTATGTGTGTGGAGACTACAATAGATCATCGACGATACTTGGATGGGCAACTGCATGTGGAGACCCCCCAACCCAAAACGCGGTTTTCCCAATTCACATGTGTTGCCTACAATTCCAAACATGGCTCAGTTTACTCCCTTATTGCTATCCAACTCCCAACAAACTCTAGAGCTACAGAAGCTTTAATTCTAACAGTGAGATCCACATCCTCAGTTTCATTACTCTCATTACTCACCCCTGTCCCCTTTTAGATTCTTCCAGAACAGAACCACATGATCATTCTAAGAAGTGGTGTGTTGGTAAATGTTCAAGAGGCAGCAATCAGAGTATACTTCCAGAATGAATGTTAGTGTATTATTTATTTACAACAATGTATAAGCAGCAGGTGGGAAAAACAAAGAATTAACTCATTCCTCAATGATGTAGGACATTTTGCTAAAACAACATAGTTTCTGAACACTGAAAGCACATTCCTCAGTTTTTTTCTTATCCACATTGTAGAAGCTACAGATATAATATACTTACAAGTTATATCTATGTTATCATTATTTTCTCAGGTCTAGAAAAAAGTACAATAAAATCAAAACCTGATTTGCAGTGTTTGCCAATTCCCCTAGTGTAAATACTGCCACCATAGCTGACTTCAACCTACCAAGTAATGTTTATGCATGAAGAATTGGAAAGAGACATCTATGCCATTATATAATTTTTCTACTATTCAGATACAATAGATATAAATAAACTCAAAAATATAGAATTAGGGACGCCTGGGTGGCTCAGTTGGTTAAGCAGCTGCCTTCGGCTCAGGTCATGATCCCAGCGTCCTGGGATCGAGTCCCACATCGGGCTCCTTGCTTGTCAGGGAGCCTGCTTCTCCCTCTGCCTCTGCCTGTGCTCGCTCACTCTCCCTCTCTCTCTCTGACAAATAAATAAATAAAATCTTAAAAAAAAAAAAAAAAAAAAAAAAATATAGAATTAGTAAAATGACTAGGAAGTAATGTTTTGAATATTTATTACCACATTTCTAAACAAGCCTTTGATTTTGGAATAAATATAGATGCACAAGAAGTTGTCAAGAGGCAACAGGGAGGCCTGGTGCATGTTTCACCTACCTTTTTCCAATGTTGACTTGTTGCATAATTATAGTACAATAATAAACTAGGAAATTGACACTGACATAATCCATAAAGCTTATTCACATTTCACCAGTTACTAATATACATTCTCCACTGTGTGTATGTGTGTGTAGATCTATGCAATTTTATCACACCTGCAGCATCATGTAACCATCACAAAATCAGGACATAGGACTCCTCTATCACCACAAGACTACCTCATATCAACCCTTTCTAACAACTTCTCTCTTGATTCTTAATCCTTAACCTCTGGCATCTACTAATCTGTTCTCTATATCTATAGATTTGGTATTTCAAGAATGTTAAGAATGTTATATAAGTTGAAATCACAGTAGGTAACTTTTTGAGACTTTTTTTTACTCAACATAATTAATGCCCTTATGCTCTGCCCAAGTTGCTGCAAGTATCAATGGTTTGTTTTTTTGTTATTTTTAAATTTTATTTTACTTTGAATATTTTATTTATTTATTTGTGTGTGTGTGTGTGTGAGAGAGAGAGAGAGGGAGCATGAGAGGAGAGGGGTCAGTGGGAGGAACAGACTCCCTGCTGAGCAGGGAGCCCGATGCAGGACTCGATCCCAGGACTCTAGGATCATGACCTGAGCCAAAGGCAGTCGCCCAACCAACCAAGCCACCCAGGTGCCCCATTTTTTTTATATTTAAGAGTAGTATTGCATGGTATGAATGAAGCACAGTTTGCTTCACCACTCATCTGTTTAAAGACATTTGGGTGTTTACAGTTTTTATCTATTATGAATAAAGTTGTTATGAATATCTGTATATATGTTTTTGCATTAAAATTTTTTGCATTAAAATTTGCATTAAAATCCAATTCTCTGTCATACATTCCCCAAAGTACCATTACTGGGTTGTTGTAAGCACATTTTTAGTTTTAGAAGAAACTGCTAAACTATTTCGCAGAGTGCATATACCATTTTATGTTATAACCAGCACTGTATAGGTGATTCGGTTTCTCTGCATCCTTACCAGAATTTGGTATTATCACTATTTTTTTTTAACTTTTGCCATTCTGTACACATTTTTACATTAACATAGGCTAACCAGCTTAGGCCTTCAATATATAGTGAATTTTTAAAAGTACTTACTGTATGCAGGATTCAATATTAAAAAAATGATTCTCTATTAAATTCCTAAAAATTGTAAATAAAGTGAATTAAATTTTCTTTATGGCAAATGTTTCAAAGGGAATGCAGTAGACCTTCCATTCTTCCTTCCTTTCTTACAGTATTATTTCCAACTTTCTTCATTTTCTCTCGTGTAAAGAAAGTATGAATATGATTTTAAAATCTTTCTTAAGCTGTACATAACAAATAGCTAACTACAATATGAGTCAGATGAACAGAAGTCTATGAAGGTAATTTTTTCATTATCATATAGTTTTCCTATATCCCAACTTAGTACTTACTAGAAATGTCTTGAAATGCTGTCATGTCTGGTGGCAATGACTGAATTAAGCTTTGTCCTTTGGATAACTTATTCTCTTTTTCAGTCATCACACACACATATCCACAAACTTACTGACTTCACTTTTTTTTTCATAAAATTCAAAATTTCCAGGGTACACCTAGATTTGCAGAGATAAATAGGTCTCAGTGTGATTCTTCCTTGAGTTTCTGATATTCAGAGGAAAAAACCCTTCTATGTCTGCACTAGATGCATGATGTTGTACACTGTCATCCGAGAGCTCTCTTCTTTTCCAGATTATGTACTGAAATACATCAAGGGAAGAGCCGGTTTCTATTTATATGACACCATTCTTCCTCGACTTGCTCAAGCCTGGATTACAGTATGTTGTCTAGCTTCTCCAGAAATCTTCCTTTTTCATTTACAATAATAAAAATTCAATTTTTTGTCCACATGTTTAAAATGTTTTAAAGCTGCCATTCACTAACAGCCTTAGTTTAGTTACACACAAACTGTTTGAATGCCATCAGAACTTCTTAAGCTACAGCTTTCTCCCTAATTATGAGCCATACATTATTGTCTATATCATCTGTCAAATAAACAGCCTTTGTGCTTGCCAAAAGAATATCTGGAGGTGCTCTTATTTATATTGTATGTTGAAAATATAAACAAAAACACAAGCATGGTTTACTGCATGTTACAATTAATAAACCACCACAACCCAAACATTACCTGCTTTTTCTCCATGTGACAGCATCTCTTTAAGCACAGTTGATTTTTCAGAAAAATTTGTATCCTTAACCTCTGCTAGTGAGAAATAAAAATACTGTATGTTAAACAGTTAGGGATTTATGTTAAAATATTTTGAGAATTTAGTATTTTCTTAATTTTTTTGGCTTTTTTTTTTTTTTTTTTTTTACTTTGACAGAGAGAGAGATCACAAGTAGGCAGAGAGGCAGACAGAGAGAGAGAGAGGCAGAAGCAAGCAGAGAGACAGATGCAGGACTCAATCCCAGGACCCCAAGATTATGACCCCAGCTGAAGGCAGAGGTTTAACCCACTGAGCCACCCAGGTGCCCCTTTGTTTGCTTTTTCAAAAAAAAACTATTTATTTAGTTGAGAGAGAGAGAACACACAGGTGGGAGGGAGAGGTTGGGGGAGAGAGACAGAATTCCAAGTAGACTCTCCACCAAGCTCAGAGCTGGATGTGGGGCTGGATCTCATGACTCTAATATCATGACCTGAGCCGATATCAGGAGTCGGAACGCTTAACCTACTGAGTCACCCAGATGCCCCTAGGATTTTCTTAAAAATAAGTTGAAACATAAAGGGCATGGCTGCTACCATATGAGCATATTGAAAGCTGGTATAGGACTAACTAAGCAGAACGGAAGAAATATTAGCCTAAGTATTAACTAGGCTTCAGACAAACAATTTTCAGTTTGAAATCGATTTTACTGTCTTCATTTGTTTCAGTGAATGAGATTCTGATTTTCTAAAAGTCTATTTTTAATTCCTATCCTAGGCGATATGTTTATATTCTGATAATTACAATGGACACAAATTAATCTTTCATAATTAAGTATAATTAGTGAAATACTCTTGTCTTTGTATTCAATAATAAGAAACACACTGTAGTAGGTAAAGACAGCTTTTTTTTCATTAATCTTTGGTTTTTAACACAATGATTCTTTCCTGATTACTTTCTATGTATTGCACAATGTCTTATGCTTTCTTTTTAATTTTTTATTAAAGTAATTCATGTAAATAACTGACAGTTGCTTAGTACTGCCTGTCCTAGTAATGTGTGCCCCATATTATTTAAATGATGTCATGTATTTAACCAGTTAATCTGCAGGACAACTCTATGAAGTAGTACTATTATTATCTGATTTTACAAACAGAAATGAAAGCATTGAGCATTGAAGTCACCAGATTACACGAATGGTAGGTATAGAACCAATATTTGACCCTGGTAGTTTGGTTTCAGAGTCAGTGAACTTCATTCTTACAGTGTACTTCTTTGCATATTTTGACATTTATGCCCAAAATAGTAGCCTCCTGACCCAACCACACCTCCCTTTAATTCCTGCTAACCTAGACTTGATGGCTTTTGACTACTTTGGCTGTTTCTACTTCTATTTAGCTCCATATTTTTAAATAATATGAATTTATTGCCTTTCTGTATCTTCTGTATTTTCAACATTATTTTTTTCTTACTCCAGAAATTGAGGATTTAGTTATTATAGATCTCCTTCTCTCCATGCCTACAACCTCATAGACACAAATATATTTTCTCCTCACTCACCCTCTAAATATGGTACAATCATGATTTAGGTTACAGCAATATTGTTTGCATGTTTACAATTGCATAAATATTATTTACAGCTGGTATTGTGAATATATGACAGAATAGGAACATATGTTAAAAAATACTGAGAAAGTAACATTTTTGTAATATGAAATTTAGACATAGAGGATATATCTTTTAACTATTCAGTTTACTCTGATAATGTTTCTTTTATTGTACAATCATTTTTTTACAGTTAGTAATGCCTTCTTTTAAATTTGCTCAATATTGTCACCGTACTAACTTGAATCTTCAAATTAGTTCTAATAAAATTTAAAACTCTTCTCAGAAGAGTGAACTACAACAAACATTAGGTATTTCATCAGTTTGTGGTGGCAAAGGGAGAGAGAGAGAATGAGAGAGAGAGAGACCCATCCTTCCCCTGGGGCTCTCTGAGCATTTGCTCTAGTCCCATATAGTTCCTCTCTATGGCTGATGAACTATTGTTGTCCTGGGACTTCTCTTCATGATCATTTTGGGAATCTTGCCATTTTTTGTGTTTTTTTTTTTCTTTTCTCCTTTTTATGACTCAGCCTTTCTCAGTAAATACTGAGAAATAATATATGGAAAGAAAACATCCCAAGACCTTGTCTACCTGAAAATATCTTTACTCTACCTTCACATTTATTGATAATATGGTATCATTATAGTTGATATTTGGGCTTGGAAATTGAAAATAATTTGTCTTCTGAATCTTAAAAACATTCTTCATTATTCTCTTTCACATTTGGTGATTAGAGTCCCTATATTATTGTGATTGTTGATATTTCTAACATAATTTAATTTTCTCTGTAAAGTTTTAGAATATTCTTTTTATCCCTAATGTCTTACTTTTTTCTTGTGATGCAATTTATATTAAAAAATACATTTATTATGCTTAATACTCAATGAGTCTGTTTATTCTGAAGGTATATCTTTGTTTGGGGTGAGTTCTTGAAGAGTTTCTTTTTTTTCCACACAATTTCCTCCTTTCTATTTCATCTGTTCTCTCATTTTTAACTACTCTTAAACAAGCATTGACCTCTTGTATTAATTATGTAATTGTATAGATTGTTTGTTCTGCTTTTGAGATAATTCCTCAATTTTATATTCCAGAATTTCCTTTGAATTTTTAATTTCTGATTTATTTTTAATTTTCAAGAGCTTTTCCCTGCTCCCTGTTTTCTCTACGTGTATAGCTCACTTGTTCCATAGTTTTTTTCTTTTCTCTTGGAAGGTATTAATTATAACTTTCCCCACTTTTTCCTCTTTCTTTTCTTTTTCCATTGTATTATTTGTTTTCTGTTTGTTCTTTTGGATTCTATCCTGCATTTTAAATGTTATTGTCGAATGTGTGGTGATACTTTGTGTTCATTCATTTTTAAAACTGGAACTCTAAAAACCAGGTGCAAGCATTTTGTGCAGGGGCAGAACTTTTTGATTGGTGGGCAGCATTGTACCACAATGAGACCCAATACAAGGATTTGTAGCTCTTATCGATTGGACTGGATAGTTTTCCCAGAGGTGTCTATTATAATCATCTCCCTCAGGCGGGCTAGAAGAATGGTGGGTATGATCCTGGGTGCATGCATAATTTCTTGGGAGCCAAGTGGGGGAAGTAAATTGGGACTTTTCCCACTTAAAATACAAAATCTTGCTGAATCACTCCATTTTCAGACAAATGGTTCATCCATCTCTTCAGCTGTCCTCATGTCCCTAAGCCCAGAACTATAGTAGTTCATCCTCTCTAGAAGTAAACTCTCGCCTTTGTGGGTGTGGGAAAGATGCAATATTCTGATTGCACAGGTTGGACGAAAGGATCTGGGGTCCAACAGCGAATTTTACAGACTTTCAACCACCTGTTTCCCATCCCACATGCACCTGGCCTTCAGAAATAACTGTTACCTCCAATTAGTATCCATTTCAATGGTTCTTTGACCTGAGTCAGATCGCTACTCTTTCCTATCCTTCTCTGTCACACAAGGAATTATGTTTTAGGTTCCTGCTGCCAGTCTCCTCTACCTTCCAGCTTTGAAAGTGTGTTGACACTGGTCCCTTATCAGTTGGAGGGTCTTTCTATGCTTATGCCACTTATATTCATTTACTATTATTTTCGTGAGATAGGTATGTAGTATTACCCAGAAATAGAGATTAGTACACTTAGTTTTGTTCCCTTATATGATTGTAACTTACACAACTTTTCCAAAGGAAGTACTTGAAAACAGTTTTCTTGTCTTATTTTACAGTTTTACATTTTATCTTTAAAGAACTTGAGATTTTCTAATAAATAATCACACGTGTACTAGCAGAAGTACCAAAACTGATCACATGTGTCAGCTTTGACTGAACTGAAATCCATTTGAAAAAATATCCTTTAAACTTTAACATGCTTTTCTTCAAATCTAAGTATTGTTGAGAGAAGGAAATATAAGAAAAAGATAACAAATATATATAGTGTATAAAAATATATGTAGCAAGTTTGTTATGAAATAAGTTAATATGGCCATCAATACAACCAAGTAACAGTTATAAAATAGCAATATTATTTAGAATTCAGTGAAAAAATGTGACATTTGGAGTCAGTTACCAATTTCAAACAGTCTGGTTCTGTTGTTGCCTCCTAAAAAAAGACTGTCTGTGATTCTCTCTTTCTGTTCTTTTTTTTCCTCTTAATTGCCATTTTTTCCTAGACCAGCTGTAGCATCTATGTCCTGACTTTGATCCAACTACTTACTTTAACCCATAGAGAAAATGTCTCCCATAGACTCTGCATATATCACTGCAATGTCTCCATTCTTGACAAGCTTGCTGTTTTAACACAATAGAATGCAAGGAGAACTGCATAAAGTGAAACTCTCACAAACGGGGAAAGAGAAAATTAAGACCTCTGTTTAGTAAATATTGGCACAAAAATGCAGTACTTTTCACCTAAAATACTATTGTGAATATATGTGATTGAGATTTCAACAGAGACCCAGGAATTCTTTGTTAGTTGATTTGTCTTTGTGAGAAGTCATGCTTTAGAGTATTATTATTTATGATAATGGAAATCATTCTCAAGTTTGTTTCTGGGTAGGGCACTGGAAGAGGGCTTTTGAGTCGCTTAGAGACAAAGGAAGATGCAGTGTGATAATAACAGTGGTGGCCTCAAGGTAAAAATGGGTATCATATTTGACTTGTTATAACTGTACACTTCTCATTAATTACCTGCTTATAAGAGCCAAAATCTATGTTCAACACAGTGGTAAGTACCAAGTGACATACCAAAATAAAATAAAATAAAACAAGACACAAAATATTAACCAAGTTTTATTAAGATAGGGAGAAAAGATATATACAAATATAATGTAAGATATGTTCCTTTCAAAATCCATCATAAGAAAATTACAGATAAATTTTTTTGACATGTGGAGACAGAAGGGATTGTTTCCATCCTAGAATATGGGTGGAAAACATTATATACATGATTTTGTTAAAATCATGACTTTTGAGGAAGGTGTCTTGGATTCTTATCTAAGCCATCAAAATTTATTCTTTATTTTTCAAGTATTAACAAAAGTAGAGAGAATCTTGAAATACTTCAGAATTATCAAGATTTTGTCATACTTTTTCTTTTTCCTTCCTTCCCAACCATTTTTTCTTCCTGTGGTGAGAAGGGTAACGGCCCCCAAGGAGGTCCATGTCTTAATAACCAGAAGATGTGAATATTTTTCATTATATATCAGAGGAGAATCATGACTGTAGGTGAAATTAAGATCAATCTATTGGCTTTCACAGAGATAAACCTGGATTATCCAGTTGGGCCCAATGTAATAACAAAAGCTCTTGAAAGTGGAAGAGGGAGGCTATTAGACTATGAAAAAAGAAGTGTCAGAGAGATACAACATTGCTGGCTTTGAAGATGGAGATCAGAACCAAGAAATATTGGCAACTTCTAGAAGCTGAAAAAGGCAAGGAAATGGGAATTTCCCCTAATGTCTCCAGAAAGGAATCCTGCCAAAACCTTGAGTTTGATCTAGTGAGACATATGCTGACACTGTAACCTGCAGAACTGTAAGATAATGTGGGTGGATTAAGTGTGTGGTAACTTATTTGTTAGCATTCTTATTGGGGGGAGGGGAGGCAGAGGAATTTCAAAGCCAACTCCAGACTTTGTATCATTTCATTCCCATGTGCTGGGTGTATCTATTTAAAAATATTCATATCTTCTTATATCCTAAGTAGCTGTCATAGCTAACAAGTTGAATAAAATTCTTCCCTGTTAGTGTGTCCTCAATTCTCTCAGCAATGCATTTTTATTGGTACTATACTAGTGCTATCACTATACACACAAGAACTATCACACTGCCTTTAAATGTTTATTTTATTTTATTTTATTTTTATTTTTATTTTATTTTATTTGAGAAGGAGTGAGAGAGAGGGCATGAGAAGGGAGGGGGGTCAGAGGGAGCAACAAATTTCCTGATGAGCAGGGAGCCCAATGCAGAACTCGATCCTGGGGTCATGACCTGAGCCAAAGGTAGACTTTCAGCCTACTGAGCCACCCAGGTCGCCTCACATTACCTTTGAAACACAGTAATTGGACTTACTACTCCTAGTGAGATGGTCTTTGAATCAAGATCCAAAGAAAATCCACAAATTGCGTTTACTAATGTCTCTTTGGTTTCACTACATGAGAACAGTCCATTCTCCTTCACCTCTTCCATATTTATGCCATTGACTTGTTAAGGAAACCCAGTGAGCTGCCATGTAGCATCCCCCACATTTGCTTCTTTGTGGGGCCATTTAATTTCTCTATGCCCCATAGTTTTTTTACACTGGAAAATAGCCCTAAGAGTTTGACTGGATCCAATTTCATCAATTCCCGAGACTACTGTGCAAGTGATGCTGCCTCCTTCATGTTGCACCACATCAAGGACATAGTTACTCTCTAATTTTAAATACAATTTCTCTTAAAATTTATATTTCCTAACTCTGCCAACTGAAAATCCTGGAAACTATGATTAACTCGATTATAATGAGCACTCTTACTGTTTAGATTATGGTTTCTAAATATCATTTTCTTCCAAAAGCAACACATATTCTTAGAGAAATAAGTGAAGTCAGGTTTGAGATAGGAAATATACGAGGTGAGCATACATCTTCTCACATCAAAAGCAATAAATATAAAAAAAATTAAGGTAATATCAAAAGGACTCAGGAGCTGAAATTAGAAGAATCAGAAATTAGAAAACTGGAGCATTGATAAAAATAATTGGAATAAACTAAAACACATCATAAATGTTTAAATGCATTAGTCCATAATACTCCTCTTTATAAATGTCTTGCTGAGATTAAAATATATCACTAGGGGGCAGAAAATGAATTTTAGCTTTTAAGAACACATAATATAAATGCTAATGACCCACACAAGCATCAAACCCATCATCTCAGTTATAGGATGCCTTAATTCAGTGATGTTCAATGTTGTGCTTTACAATATGATGCTTTCAGGGTGTTTGCAGTTTTCTTAAGGTGATGCAAAAACCCATTTACTTAAAAATCAGTGCTCTAACAATTTCAGTTTACAGAACAAAAGCAGAACACAATTTGAATGTGAACTCACACAGTTTTGACCTCAAGGAGAAAGTTAGCTAGCAGAAAATATCTGTAGAAAAAGTTTCTTTAATTGGAAATTTAGTTATTGCCCCCACACCCAGCCTTTCCCCCAGTCAGTTTTGTATGGTAAGTATACTTCAGTGTTACACAGACAGCTCTATGTATTACAATAGCTCCCAAGGGCATCACTCTAAAAGAATTGCATTTATATAAATGTGCATGAACTATTAAAAAGGCACAATTCATTTTCTACTAGGAAAATAGGAAGTGCCTAATATTTGTTTCTAGTCATAAAACATGACAGTTTAACATATTTGGGGGGTTAGATACTGGAAAACAAAAGTAAAAATCAATGGCCAGAAAAAGCCTTTTAAAATGAGATGGCATGAAAGTAAGAAATTCTAAGGACCCCAAAATAAAATAAAAGCAGGAACCTGGGAAGTAAAAATATGGTTTTCATCTTAAGAGTTTCTGCCATATCCTGGAGTCATTGAGCTTCAGTGCTGGTAACTAAATGAGACATTGAACAAGCTCAGGACCAGCCAACTAAGTAAACTGATCCAAGAGTCCTACATAATGTTGGCAACCAAAGACTATGTAAAAGAACAGCAAGAAAAATTAGTATCTTCAGAGAATTTGCAACTCTAAATTGGCCCTTGTAAGGATTAACACATCCAGTCTCATACTATCCATGTGATCTGAAAACACTGAAAACAAAAATTTTAGGGGTGCCTGGGTGACACAGTTAAGCATCCGACTTGTTTTTGGCTCAGATTGTGACCTTAGGGTCATGAGATGGAGCCCCACATCAGCTCTGCCCCCAGCAGGGAGTCAGCTAAAGTTTCTCCCTCCCTCGCTCACCCCCTCCCCCCTCCAATAAATAATCTTAAAAAAATTTAAGTGTTTTTGTGTTAGAAATGACCCTGAGTGACTTGCAGAAGCAAAAATGAGTATCTTTAGAAAGACATACTTTAACCCAGTTCTCAAAGAATTCCAAGGAGTTGGGGGGGCCCGGTCAATAAAATGAGTGGTTTAAAGTTAGCCAAAAAAAAAGAAAGAAAAAAGAAAAAAGAAAAGTTAACAAGTAGAATACACACAAGAAAATAAGCATTATTTGTGAAAACCAACAGAAACAACTGAAATTTACCGTATGCTAGATATAGAATATAAAAGGCTTATGGTTATTAACACTAGATGAAAGAAATTCTCAGATTGGCTTTCCTAGAAATAGAGCTTAGGCTGGGATTTGTATTAATATAGTTTTCTTTAAAAAGATTTGAGAGTGAGTGGAAGGAGGGGCAGAGAGGGAATTTCCAAGCAGACTCTCCAGTGAGCACGGAACCACACATGGGGCTCAATCCCAGACCTGCGAGATCGTGACCTAAGTGGAAACCAAGAGTCTGACACTTAACCGACGGAGCCACCAAGGCGCCCCTGGATTATTATGTTTTATTGAAGGGGAGCTCATCAGGAAAAACTTCAGACAAGTTCCCAGACAACATGGGAAAAAAAAAGAGCAAGGGTAAAACTCAGGTAAAATTCTAGTGTTGGCTCAATCCACAGATTAAGGGCGGTTTCTGAAGCATAAACCGCAGTGCACGTATATGTCTTCATTATGTTCCTCCTACTTCTGTGGAAGTTATACATTCATTCTGTTATTTCAGTAATCACCCTATTTTAGCCGGCATACATGACAAAAGCGATCAGCAGCTACTATTGGCAAGGATCAAGAGAACTCTCATTTCCTACTGGTTAGAATGGAAACCGGTCCAACCTCTTGGGAAACGAGTTTAATGTTGCACTGTGAAGTTGAACATGTGTGTGTCCTATGACCTGACATTTTCAGAGTTATATATCCTAGGCAAACATTTGAACCTGTGTACCAAGAATGTTAAAAGCAGCATTGTTGCAATGTTAAAAATATTTGGAACAACTAAATGTTCATTAGTAGTGGAAAAATGAGTAACTCCAAAAATAAATACTAAATTAGTAACTCCAATTATATACCAGAACACTGAGCAGCAATGAAAATGGGTACAAAGCTGTATGTAACAAATGGGTAAATCTCAAAAACTTGGTTTTGAGTAAAAGAAGCAGAATATATACAATTATATTTACACAAAGTTCACACACAAACAGTATTGGCTAATGTATTTTTATGGGTACATACATAGATATAAACCTTCAATGAAAGTAAGGGAATGATTAACACAAAATATTATTTGATGGTTATCTCTGGATTTGGGGAGGAAAGGGAATATAAGCAGGGAAAAAGGGCATTTCTAATACTCTGCTTCCTAGCCTGTGTGATGAGGACATAGTACTGATTATTCTTTGAATAATTTGTATACATAATTTGATGTGATTTTAATGTGATTAGCAAGAATTTTTTTTTTTAATTTTTTGCACGGTATTTAAGAACTTGAAACTTACAATCACCTTCATACACCCATACTTGGCCATCTAAGTAATACCCTTGAGATTTTTCTCTTAGAGTATCATCTGTTTTTCTTTCATAAAACCTATAGTTTGTAATCATATATTTACTTGGGTGTTTGTATGTTTTATTACCTCTTTCTCCCACTAAGCTGCATGTTTCCTGAGAACAGAAACCATGTCTGTTTTGCTTACTCCTGTGAGATTCAAAACGATTTCTTCTCTGTAAAGTTGTGCAGGGTCAAATAAGAGAACATATGAATAGATCAGCACTATACATGGTACATGGTGAGTACTCAATACATTTATCACCATAGGTGCTGATATCACTGCCAGTTCTGCATCTTTTTATTTAACTCTAGTGGTTGTCTAAGTTAATTTCATTCAAATTTGTTCATCAGGGATACTAATTATGTTGTAGTCATTCCTTCTTCCTGCCCAGGTATATGAATGTAGACTACTTTGCCAATTCATGAATAGTAGCTGTAGCAACAACAGCTGAGAACCAGGAAAGACCTATAGGGTTGAGTGTGACTGTAGTTTTCCTAGTGGAAAGAATGGCCTATAGATTCGGGTCAGAGGCTGAGAGATGAAGCACTCATTTGCTAATTCTAATTCTCAGTCGCAAGTATCTCAGGATGACTTGTTTCACGATTGCAGAGACAGGTACCATGGACAGACTTCTATCAGTACAAGTCCCCATTAAAAAAATAAGGAATTACGGTACTATCAAATAAAGGGACAACTTTGTAAAATGGATTAGGACCCAAGAGTTAGCTGGGAAATAAATGTAATAAGTCTCAACCAACACTTGCTGTAATAAGATAAAATGAATAATAAATAATAGTAGAGCATAGACCAATAATTTATGACACTTCTGCTTTTTCTATAGATGCCTCTTTTTAAAAATCATCTATTCACTGTGAGAAGCATGCTAATGCCAGGGATGGTAACATGACAGAATGGTCAGTGGCAAATGTAAGAATTGTTGACTAAAAACTGAAAAATAAATTCTTTCACAGATGTTAAAATATGATACAATTTGTATATTAAAATCAATAAATAAGGTATAAACACATATAAATACTAGTCTCTGATATTAAATATATTTCTTAGTGTGGGCTGTGGCCAAAATATTTGAAAGCTACTGTCTTAGAAAATATATTTTTTCTTCCTTAGAGTTGGATGGAATATTGCAAAATCATGTATGTATCAGACTGTGAAATTATAGTGACTATAAGAAACTCTTTGGTAAATTAAAACTAAAGTTGACACAAAAGAACTGCACATATATTATGAAGTTGTCAAATTATAAATTAAATCAACATAAAACATTCACTGACCACAAAATATGACAGCTAAGATTGTGTACGTAATACTTAGACCAGTAAAACTTTGATCCACCAAGCATGAAGAAATTGGACAGACATGTGGATTCCTCAGAATCACAGCCTCTTGGAAAAAATATATGAGATTTTTCTGTAAAGTATATAATTCATTGCCAAGTATGTGTAATTAGTTTTGGAAAACTTCTAATCATTAAAATTGGAAAATCATAATAAAATAACCATAGAAACTTTCAGTAACACTTGCTGAAGTTGTTCTAGAAAATGCTGCTATTTTTGATTTCTGCAGAGTCAAGTGCAGAAGCGAGTAGACTGATAAACTTATGAACATCATGAAAAGAGTTGTAGAGAGGAACTGGAGCCACTCGGATGCCATTTGGTTCTCGCTTGTCACACTGTGGGGGGGGGGTAGGAAATAAAGTCACAATAATGTTATCATTACTCACATGATGAAAAATTTACATGCAAGATAAACTTACATAAAGCAATCATGCTGATTTCCCTAAAACTTAATATATAAACTTTTTTTTTTTTTTACTTGTAGTAAAGCATGTTTCTGTGTTATTGGAAACTCTCCTCTTAATAATAGCTAAAATATGAATATCATGTGTATCCAAAAGTTTTCCTGAAATCTACTCAGCAATCATCTTGAAGTGTTCAGTAAGTCATGGATATAATTTACTGGTGGGGAGACTCTGGAGAGACTAGAACCCTTGGGCGAATTTAAATGAAGGAGAACTTCCCGGGATGTGGAGAGTTTTAGTCAATGGTCTTTACATTGGATCCTTTAATCTCTTATCACATGGGTAAGGAGTTGGCGCTATCTCTGAAACGTCACAAAGTGGACCCAAATAATTTGGTCTAAACTGAAGATCGCTATGACTCATCTTCAAAAAATACCCACTGTGAGTTAGTACACTCAATATTCGGTTTATGTGCTCTGGACCATTTAATTCTCACAAATACTTTTGGAGGCATTTTTGCCCCCAAAATGCAGATGCGAAAACTCAAACCAGTAGAGGTGAATTAACTTTCCTGGAGCACACAGCTTACAAATGGTAAAACTTGACTTGGAACACCGAGATACGGATCCGTGCCTCTGGAATCTGAGATACCCTCTCTTGAGGAGTGCCAGGACCACAGGAGCGGAGCAATTCCTAAACTACGCTGTCCCTGGAGATAGATACATGACCACCATTTCTCCTGAAATGACCCTACTAATGCTTATTTTCTTCAAGAGACTAAACAGATCATTAAGGACCTCAGGGTATTAAAAAAAAATTATTTCCTACAATGTTAACACCCCTGAGATGGGTCTGCAGTTCTTTTTTGACTAAAATACAAGGTTGAAATGACTCGGCTCAAACAAACAGCTAAATAAGACTGACTTCTTTTCTTCCTCCCCACTATGTTATGTTATTTAATTCTGCGTAATCAATAAACATACATATCTGGGCTTTCACTGGTAAAAACTAGTGAAAACATGTCCTAATTGATTATAATGAAACATTTTTTTTCGGCTCAAACTGTAATGAAAAGAATGAATAAATTATAGAAGACGGGTTCCTATATTCAAAATTTGTGGTTTCTTCCCTTTTATCAGAAATGACAGAGCTCTACGCCTTCAATTAGCACAGTGATGAATATTTAGTTGGCAATCTATCCTCATTGACTGACCGATGTGAAATAACATGCAACAGTAAATTAACCAAAGAACCCAAATTTTATCCCCAACATGCAACCCAGAGAGAAAACCGGGTAGCAAAGCAAGAGATATACTTACAACCACTCCTCGTTTTTCTAGTTCTTGGAAAACACATTTTATTGGAACAGAAAACGTTAGTGTAAGCTGACATCCGCGATCCTCTATGCCGGCTGGAGTAATTATGTCCACAAATGGTTTCTTGGTATCTGCTTTATCTTTGTTATAATAATGCTTGATCAAGTATTCCAGATAACCAGTGAGCAAAATAGATTTTCTCCTCAATGCTTTCATAGTTGCTTGCTTAAAGATCTACAGAATAAGAAGTGATCTGATTAACAGTGTCTTGTTGACGTACAACGAAGCAAAAATTAACTGAGAACCATGTTAAAAAAGGAAATGCCCACTTTCGACCTTTCCAAAAACATCCCATTTTAGATAATCCTTCGTAAAAACATGTCCTCTTTTAAATGCTTGGCCACTGAAAGCCGAATACAAAGTTGCTGTGACAGGAAAAACCAGACAAATGTCATTTAAACAATACTTGCAAAAGAAGAAGAAGAAAAATAAGTTAGGATAACATTCTTTTAGAGTTATTTTAAATCAACTTAGTATAATTAATGTAAGTAAAACATAACTTAACAAATGCATTTAAAGATCATGAAATTCAAACCTTTTCCTCACAACCATTTTACTTAATCACAATCAAGAAGACTTTTTTTTCTATTCTGATAGTTTTTTGATCCACACAGTATAATAAGGGCTAAACACGCTTGTACATACGAAAGGCAGTGTGACCTAGATTACTTTTAATTGTTCTACCAATTCCTGAATCTCCCCAGCTAACAGTAAGGAAATAAGCAGTTAAATAATAAAACAAGTATTGTCAGACAGGGAAGCAAGTAATGTTAGATAATATATATGTTAGTACTGAGGCTGTTAGGCTCACGTTTCTGTGTGTGTGTTTCTGTCTCTCTTCCCTCCCTCCCTCTCACTCTTTCCTTTTATCTTTCCTTCTTCTTTCATCACTTTTCCCCCTGCTAAACTCCAGCACTGGTGTGAACACACTGCCATTTGCTGCCTGAGGTGTCTTATATTAAGATGAGTGACAAGTGCACACAGTAACTGTTGTTGGAACATTAGAGGTCAAAACAGACATGCTCTTCTAGCTTATCTCTTAAGGTCAAGCAGAGTTTAAAAATATATCCTACATATAAGAACTGAATGAACTTCAAACAGCGTGATGCACTGGCATGTCACTTAATATCCCTTTTCTGTATCATGTTATGTCACAGAGCAAAGACAGGGTCGTTCAGTGACATCTAGACTTTATGAAGCTTGGGAAAATAGTTATTTCTGTATATGCATGGGGCATGTGTGAGCAGGCATTCTAATAGAACTCAAACCATCTGGGCAAAGATTTCCTTGATCTATATCGCACGGAAGCTGCAGATTTGGCTGAGGGAGACAAAGGGATTTGTATCGAAGGTAACAGTATCCAAGGAAGATGGGAGAAACAGGACAGAATGGCATCGGTCTCTGTCCTCAACCACACATCACAGACTGTGGAAGCAGGTTGAGTTGTGTAGATCTCAGAAGGTATCTGGGATGGGCAGTACAAGGAGGTAACCCGAGTCACTCAGGTAGCCCGAGCTACACGGCATCTGACAGGAGCCATCTCTTCACTGGCTGCTGTAAAACAAAATGTGAGTGGATCTGGCACAAGGCGGACTCAAGGGAACACAGCCAACTTTTGGATCAAGAGAGCCTGATTCAAGAATCAATTCTCACAGAGGGCAGGAGCAGGGAGAATCAAAGGATGACCCACCAGTGGGTTTGTTGGCAGGATAGGAATAAAAGAATAGGAGAGGAATTTTTCCAAGCTTCTGTTTGGAGATTAATAGTAATTCAAGGAACATTTGATTTATAAATAATTCTGAAAAATTTTCTGGTTCTGCTATAAGCCCCGTAAGATACAGGTAGGAGCAATGTGTGAAGTACTATTTTTAATGATATTTCATTTGTATTCTTAGGTTAGTAAGACTTTGGGGAATATTACTTAAGTTTATAGGTTTTTTTAAAGGAGATTTTGTTCTTGCAGATTTCTCTGATAGCTAGAAACCCATTTTTTTTATGACAAGTAGTCCCAAATTTAACATACCATTACTCTTTGATAATAAAATAACTTTTAAATATGAAACCATTTTCCATCATTAAACCACAGTAAGGGCAGCTGCATTGTGAGGCACTCTTAAAATCCTGCAGAGGGTGTAAAGGTCTGTTCTGAGAACTCACATAAAAATATTAAAAGGGGGTGGTGGTGGCTGGGTGGCTCAGTTGGTTAAGCACCTGCCTTTAACTTGGGTCATGATCCTGGAATCCACTCCCATATCCAGCTCCCTGCTCAGCGGGGAGTCTGTTTCTCCCTCTGCCCCTCCCAACTCTCCTAGGCACGCGTGCGCTCTCTCTCTCATTCTCTCTTTCAAATAAATAAATTAAATATTTTTAAAAAATATTAAGAGGGGATAACAGGAGTTAACTGAAGAATACAATAAATTTCTTTTTCATGTCTCATTATTTCTATGCTTTCTGTACTGAGAAAGAATTTTTTTTTAATTAGAAAAACTGAAAAGTGTAGTTTGAAAATATTCAGCTTATAACAACTTTTGGCAGAGTTTCAACTACATGGGTTATTTTTCTTACTAAGAAAAATGAATACAAAGCTAAAAAAGTTAGAGAAGTTTAAATGGGAAAAAATAAGTATAGTATGATGTTTTCTACTGTCACATTTTTTTCTCTTAAATTCTTAAAATTGGCCGCCTAATCACTTTCTGAGGAATCACACAGTACGCTTCTTCTTACTTGCTGTATATTTTAATTGAATGCTCCAATTTTGTACTTTGAAGCTATTTATTTCATTATAAATTCATATACTGAAAGAGTCTAAAAATCGTCTACCTATCACTGAATACGAGTATGGCCCTTCAAAATACAACAGATATATTTTTTATTCCAAGTTAGCAGTTGGAAGACCGAGATTTCTGAAGTAATTTTCTATAAATATCTTCATTTTAAAAATGAGACAAATGAACTCAAGAGTACATGTAGTCAAGTGACACTTGTCACCTAAGGTCACACTTAGTGTCCCAATGAAGGCTACAGTATGCCACCTGGTTCCTACCCTAGATTCCCTTGATCCACATTTTTATTATATATCAAATTTGTACCATATTTGTACCATACATATTTCTATTTGTACTATATAAATATGTGGTATAGGGGCGGCTGGGTGGCTCAGTGGGTTAAAGCCTCTGCCTTTGGCTCAGGTCATGATCCCAGGGTCCGGGGATCGAACCCCGCATCGGGCTCTCTGCTCAGCAGGGAGCCTGCTTCCTCCTCTCTCTCTGCCTGCCTCTGCCTACTTGTGATATCTGTGTATCAAATAAATAAATAAAATCTTTAAAGAAAAAAAATGTGGTATAAATAGCCAATAATATAAGGAAAAAGACAGCTTGAAAATGATTATAAGGTGCTATTTTTCATACTATCATTCAACTGAATGCACAAGTAATTATAAACAAAATAGTATTAATATTTTAAAAGATCATATTGTCAAACTGGTATCAATCATATCCATGTGCACTGATTCTTAGGTTTAGAATCTCTCCTCCAGTTGATTTCTGACTATGCTGAATATTTTTTGAAAGACAAGTAGCTACAACAAGGAAAGGCACTTTGATTCATGCATCTATTTCTCATTTATTTGAATTTTAATTACCTGTCTCTTATAATGCTATAATGTAAACAAGGGCAGGAACAACATAATGGCAGCCCTCATGCTTACTCATGTGGCATCTAGGGAGTAGAACGTTTTAGTGCTTAAGTAAAGAAAGTAAAGAGATGCATTGTTTTGTCATTTCAGAATTTTGCAATTTATAATGGGGAGGAAGAATTTCAAAAAACACTTTTTTCAACACAATGCTGTATTAGTTAAAAATAATTTTGGTTAGAATGGAGCCCAGTAGCAAATAAGTAAGGTATTTCTAAGAGGCTCAAGAGAAATACTTCAGTGATAAGATGCTCCAGAGAAGTACAATTCCACTTCTTGTTGGGTTTAGAGTGTTTTTGCTAAGTTTAAGTGTTAAAGAAAGAAAATAAATCAATCTTCAGCTTCCATCTGGAAACAAAAACTTTGTCCAGGTGACTGTAATACAGTGTGATGTGGCGGTAAACATTTCTGTGCTTTTTATCATTCAAGCCTAGCCTGGAGAACCAGTGGTAGAAAAACTGAAAATGTGACGTCTTTTTCATGGCAGAAGGGGTAAATACTTGAAACCAGTCCATTGCAGAAACATAACTAAAGTTGGAGTGTCTAAAATTTCTAGATCTGGCTGAGAACTCATTTGCAAAGTAAGGAAAATCAGACCAAATAACTTTAAGTACTAGTACTTCCTAAGGTACACCTTGGTGCTTTTCATACTGAAACTTATTTTCTTCCTGATACAAACTTGCAAAGTGAGCAAAATTTCATTTCATTTTAAAACATTTAACAGAAGTGTTGCTCTGAATAGATACTATAAAAACAATTCAAATATCATTATCTGACTTGCTAAGCAGATTCCCTCACTGCTCCCCCCCAAAAAATTAAAAAAATTAAAAAAATTTTTTTCACTGGCTGAGAAAATCTTGTTACTGGGTCTATTTTCAATTAAAAAAAAAAAAACAAAACAACAGCCAAAAAAGCATAAACAACACAAGCTCCATCTAGTGGTCACACTGAGAAGGTGCTTTTTAAACTGGGATGAAGTGAAATGAGTTAATTACCACTGTGTAGTGGTGAGGTTGTATTTAAAAAAAAAAAAAAAAACCAAACAAAAAAACAAAAAAACTTGACACTGCCACCCAGTGGCCAAAATGAGAAACTGCTTTGCGTGGTCACAAAATCCTAGAATTCAGGTTTAGAAAAGATCTTCGAAGTCTATCCAGTCATTCATTCCGAAATACTCCACAACAGGATTTCCTAAAATATCACAAACTAGATGATTTTAAAACACTTTAAATTTAAAAAGTCAAATTCTCTTTTGAATAGCCATATATTTAAAATCTGTTAGAAATGCATATTTACAAAAAACCCCTACATATCTACCTAAAATATATTTTACTCTATGTATGTATATAAAAATATATTTACTTAACATATGTATTAATATTAATTATATTGCATATAATTATTTAATATGTATTTACTTAAATAAATTAGTCTCATACTGAAATTAATTAATATACAAATAACTAAGTTACATAGATACACGTATGAATATTAATATAAACATAAATGGACAGGTAGAGTAGGTAAGTATCTATCCATATAAATAGGTAGAAAGGTAGATAAGCACATCTAGCAAACCAAGTTGATTCCTTGGATATTATTGATTAGGATAAAACTAATTTTAACTATAAGTATGAATTTACTAAAAAATCTATACTGAGGCAGTAATAGTAGAGATTATATAAGAATATAATGCCACAGACACTCCAGTTTTAAAAAAAATCAACTTAACCTCATGAGACAACCTTACTCAATCTTTGGCTTACTTTGGAAGGTTTCTATTTTTTTCCTTAAGTATATAGTTTTGTGACATGGCACTTTGTGACATGGCACTTTGTGACATGACACTTTTCACTGACTCCCAGAACCAGCAGAGTCCCCAGTAATCACAACAATGTCCGGCACATAATACTTTAATAGATAAACACTGAATAAGTAAATTAATGAAGAATTAAATATTGCATGGTTATTTTGTAATAGAGAGACCATGAGAAGATTGAACAATTTATTTAAGTTCATACAAATTCTAAGTGGAACTAAAAATATGTATTCCCTGGCTCAGTTCCAAAACATTTATCAAGTGCCAACATTTACTATGTGCCAAGCACAGTGCTGAGGCTGGGGATAGAAATAAAATATTGCAATTAACCCACATTCACTGTCCTGAAGGACAACACTGGCCTTTGATCACTGTTTATACACAGTGCACATTAATTTTGCTGTTTAGCAGAGACGGTCCTATGACAGGTCACAGTCAAGTAAAGACATTGGTAAAGATGTGCAAAGTTGAAGGGGTGCCTGGGTGGCTCAGTGGGTTAAGGCCTCTGCCTTCGGCTCGGGTCATGATCCCAGGGTCTTGGGATCGAGCCCCGAATTGGGAGCTGTGCTCAGCAGGGAACCTGATTCCTCCTCTCTCTCTCTGCCTGCCTCTCTGCCTACTTGTGATCTCTCTCTCTGTCAAATAAATAAATAAGTAAATAAATCTTAAAAAAAAAAATAAGATGTGCGAAGTTTAAGCGTAGATCACTTACCTCTAAACTAGCATGTAAAGAGCAGACCAACAAAATGGGAGGGTTTGAAATTCGAAATCCACTGACCCCAGGGATTAACTGTAGTTCTGAAAAATGAACATCATGTCATTTTTTTATAGAATGTATCTTTAAAAATGTCCTCTGTGGGTTTTTTTTTTTTTAATGACACTGAGGTAGTAGAGAGAAAGAGTAATATTTAAAACTTTTTATTACTAAGCTTTTTGAGGTATTTAAAAGAAACTCCATGGACCTAAAATAGTGGCATACTTCTCCTTCACCTGCAATGTCTGTCTTCCCTGTTCCCATTTTCGTAGCAGCCTACCAAATCCTAGAGCTCTTAGACCATAAAAATGATCTTTTGTATTCTGAACCACATCCTCTGTCCACTTCCAAATCAGCATTCCTTATTCTGCCCATGCTTTGCTTTTTCTACTAGAAAACCATGTCAGTGAGAGAAAAACATCAAGATTTTAATGGTTTGTAATCGTAATGCCATCCAAAGGCAGATATATGAATGAAATGACCTAGGAAGGTGAATTTTAGCACTAAGATTATTAGGTCATCTTCTACTAGGGGAGGACAAAGGCTTTTAAAAAAATGATTTAAGGGGCGCCCGGGTGGCTCAATGGGTTAAGCCTCTGCCTTCGGCTCCAGTCGGGGTCTCAGGGTCCTGGGATTGAGCCCCATGTCGGGCTCTCTGCCGGGCAGGGAGCCTGCTTCCCCCTCTCTCTCTGCCTGCTGCTCTGCCTACTTGTGATCTCTCTCTCTGTCAAATAAATAAATAAAATCTTTTTAAAAAATGATTTAAGTATGATATATTTAAAAGGTAAATTAATAACAGATATTATCCTAATTAGAATCAATTAGATTGGATAGTAGCCAATCAAATGCAGTAGAGTTAAGATTGCTAGTTGGAGAATGAATTAAAGCTAAGACTGACTTAAAGAGCATTAGAACGTATTCTAGGTCTTTAGAGACGCATCTAATCCAGGGCTAAATAAACTATGTCCTGGGGACCAAATCTGGCCCTCGACTTGTTTTTCAAATAAAGTTTCATTGGAACATAGCCACATTCACTCATTTATATCTATGACCATGTTAGAAGCACAATGGCAGAACTGAGTATTTGCCAGAGAGACAGCATAGCTACAAAAGGTTAAAAGATCTCATCTTTGGCCCTTCAGAGAGAGACTTTGCCCACTCCTGATACAGTCCAATTCTCTCATTTACAGATAAGAAAACCCATCACAAAAGATTTAAGTAACTGGCATAACCACAGAGCTAATTATTCCAGCAGCCAGGATAAAATACAGGTTTCTTGACTTGAATGAAAGAGCCCGACTTAATCATTTGTATCTTGATTTTTGCAAATGTGAATTTATTTAAAATAGTTAATTCAGGTTGGTAGCAGTCTGAAGGGTCAAATTGAACTGAAACTCTCAAAACATTTAGGAAGCTTTCTGTCTCCGACATGACTGAAGAATAGAATCAGTCACTCAGGAAAAAGTAGGGCAGCGTGGCAGCACGCCGCACATGGTGTACTTTTATTTCTACCTGCTGGGGTTCAACTGCTATTGTTTGGTGTGTGGCAAAAGCCACAAAAGGAAAAACTGACAAAAGAGAGCTAAAAACGAACATTTATTCGATAGCACTATTATGTACGTGCTACTTGGTTTACAACTTTGAACCTGTCTCACTCTCCCATCAGACCCCGACAGACACAGATTTTATTATTCACATTAGATACGCGAGAAGGAAAACAAAAAACCAAAGATGATGTAATTTGTGCAGCATCACAAAACGATTAAGCAGCAAAGTGGGATTCACACCTGTCTCTCCGGGTCTGATTACAAGCAAAACATTCCTTTCTGTCTTCACTGCTTGATGTTTTGGGTCCTCAGGATTGATGAGATCTCAGTCCTGCACATTACATTTCCCTTCCACTTATCTCCCTACAAAGGGATAGACTCAAATTCATGCTAAAATCTACAAACACTTAGTCTTACACTCTGGAAATGTCATTTCTTATTTTAAGAATTCTCAGTGGCATTTTCAAAGTGCACTCTCCATGAGGCATGTACATTACATATCATATGAAGACAGATGAAAATTGAAATAAAGGTAAAATGAAATGACTTGGGAAGTGAAACTGAATACACTTACTGTTATCCATCTTAAATCGGGTGCTGAGTTCATGGCCAAACCATCCCACTAACCTAAAACATAAATAACAACATCAGATATTTTGATCTACAAAAATAACTGCAATTAACACAGGAATCTGGGGCCTGCATACCAAAACCATTTGTGATGCGAGTCATCAAATATTTAAGCATATACATGTTAGATGATATCATAAGGCAATTAATATTTATAACCTTATCAAGAATGAGGATAAAAATCAATTTTATTCTTATTACTAGTTATATTATTTTTGTGATGTTAAATCATCTGAAAATCTGTACTTAAGGATCTTTTTATTATTTAAAATGAACAAAATGTTGACCTTTTATTTCGATTTTAAAACGAATATGTAAGGTAAAAAAAAAAAGCAATTAGTGCAATAATATATTTTTCACAATAGGCTCCTTAATGAGAAATGGTGTTAGAATAACCTATATAAGTGTGCAAAAATTTTTGAATAACTTTCTAAGGAAATTGATTCATGTCATATTTTAGTGAGATTAATAAATAAATAGCATGAAGTCATATAAATGTGTGTGTGTGTGCATATTAGAGGAAAAGAATTATAACTTAAAGAAAAATATAAAATTTGAGAAATAGTAACTCAATATTTCTGGTACTATGTTCTGTCTAAAGAAATTTTTGGCTTTAATGTTGCCAAAATAAAAAATTCAAAGGCACTTTGTTAGAATTGGGCAAAATATTTTTCAGTTTATGTAGAATATATGAGTGAAAATAATAAATTTTGAAACAGAAGACTCTAATGGTGAGTGTGTTGTATCTAATACTATTAGCATGCTCTAAGAGTAATGAAATTAATGTGTACAGGACCAGTGAATGAAGCATCAAGGAGGCCAGTGGAACATGACAGAAAATATAAAAACAAGGGTGCCTGGGTGGCTCGGTCAGTTAAGACTCCTGGCTGAGGTCATGATTTGGGGATTATGAGATTAAGCCCTTGGTTGGGTTTTACTCTTAGTGCAGAGTCGGCTTGAGCTTCTCTGCCTCTCCCGCTGTCTCTGCCCCTCTCCCTGCTCGTATGTGCTCTCTCATGCTCTCCAATAAATATATAAAATCTTTTTTAAAAAATGAAAAAATATAAGAGCAGTTCTCAGATCCTGTAACAATTTAGTAAGTTATGACTGTCACATTGCAAAAAATGCAAGGGTAAAGAAAAGATATTCACATGTTTATATGGTTTTGAAAAGAAAAATTTCTGACTATAAAATCAAAAGGAAATACAGAGGCAAATATCGATAGACCTAAATATTTAAAATACTATGTTGAAAAGACAGACACAAAAAACAAACCAATGATGGGGAGAAGATTGCTACTTGGCACCTCTGAGTTTTCACCCAGTTTTTCATCAGAGAAGGGGCAATGCCTCTGAAGCTACCCAGCCATTATAAAAGGAGAAATGTAAATATCCCACAAATTCAGAAAAAAAAGGCTCAATCTTAGTAATAATTTTTAAAATGTGAAGTATCATAAAAATGAGACCAAAAAAAAAAATGAGACCATACTTCATGTATCAAATTGGCAAAATCATTAAAAAAAAATGAGGCCTATTTTCATCAAAGATTCAAAGAAAAAGAAATGAGACCTTTGTCTTTTTTTTTTCTTTTTTTGAGATTTTATTTATTTATTTGTCAGGGAGAGAGGGCATAAGCAAGGGGGAGGGAGAAACAGACTCCCTGCTAAACAGGGAGCCAGACATGCGATTCAATCCCAGGACCTTGGGATCATGACCTGAGCTGAAGGCAGAGGCTTCACCGACTGAGCCACTCAAGAGTCTCATGAGTACTTTGTCTAATCATGAGAATAATAAGTAAAAAAACCTATCAAGAGTACAGTTTGAGAATTTGTATGAAAAATATGTGTAATTTCCTGTCCCAGGACTTTTACTCTTTCCAATTTATTCAAAAGACTATTTGGATTACAGTATTCAGAGTACCTTAAGATTTATGTACTAGGACACGAGTACAATACTATTTACAACGTCAATAGCTGATAAAATGAATTATACTACTTTCATACAATGGAATACTACTGAAGCCATTATAAAAATCCTATTTAAAAGAATATATATTCAAAAAGGATAAAATGGAGATCACAATATTTAGAATATTATTCCAATTTTAGAATAAAAATATGAAAAAGCCAATAAAACATAACGCATTTATATTTAACTCTGGTCAAAATGTTAAAATCTTTTATTTGTTTTATTCTTATCTATATCAGAATTTTCTAGAGAGCATGTATTGTTGTTGCATCAGAAAAAAATCTATAATTAAAATTTTATAACCCATATTCATTAGTTCAAACTTTAATTCTAAAAATTAGCTTATTTTGTACACTCTGAATATATATATATACATACATATATATTTCTATATATACATATACACATACATATATTTTTCTATATATATAAATTTTATATCTAGAATTAGTTAGCAAAAGTTGATTATAGATAACTAATGCTTTTACCCTTTAAAGTATCACATGGTTTCCCTTTTCTTGAAGGGAAAGATTCATAGCCTATTAGTCCAAGCATAACTTCCAAACCTTAGTTTTAGTGTTTCTTTTCTCATTTCAAGTGATTCATTCTCAAAACCTATCAAACACCCCTCCCCACCTGCCCCAAGACCACAGTTTCTCTGGCTGAAATGCTTACATGGGTAGAAACTGTGTAGGAGCAATGGAAGAAAAGAATCAGGGCAGAGTAGCGGAAGTCCAAGTGATGTAACACTTGAGGAGGTTCCAGGAAATTTCCAGGAAGTTCCTCTACTTTCTGAAGAGAAGGCCAAATTTTCTTATTTTAATTTCAAAAGCTACCCCCTTGATAAAATCCTAAGTAAAATACAGGGGTGAGCAGGATCATTTTCAGAATGGACGCTCCATTAAAAAAGAAAAGACATTTTTATATCAAGAAACAAGAGGAGCCCTAACAGTTGGAAGTAATCAGAGAATGAGATAGCTGAAAGGCTACCCTGTCCCTTTCCCCTTCCAGTTCAGGTGTCTCCCCAGATTGCTGATCCAAGAAAATTCAACTCATTCAGTGAAGACCCCTGAAAGAGAGAACTGGGTACTGCAGTCACAAAGATTTACAAGAAAAATGTAAAAGTAGAGAAATCTACACACACACACACACACACACACACACACACACACACACAAACATTCACCAGGAAAAGGTTGCCAGAAAGCTGATGGAACATAAAAAGCAAGGAGTTAGGTAAATTAAGCAACAGAAACTTAATGAAGTAACATTTCATACAACGCAAAACTACCCAGTAGAAATGCAGGAATAGGACTGATACAGCTTGACAGCAGGAGGGGTGAACACAAGCTTGCAGAAATCAAGAAAAAATCAGGAAAGAAAAATAAAACACATAAAAGAAATAAAGAGTTTGGGAAGAATGCAAGGAAGTTAGGAAACTAGAAAAGACACCAGGGTCAGAGGACAGCTAGGAGAAAAAATAAACCAAGGGAAAAAAAAAAAAAAAGAAGAAAGAAAAAAGATTTAAAAGAGTCAAGAGAGAATGTTATAATAGGCAAAGATGTTGTGTCATAACCAAAATGAATTTCCAAAGACAAGCAAAAAAATAAAAAAACACAAAAAACTTTTTAAAAAGTTGTAATTCAATACGACTGAATAAAAAATGACTTGAATCAGGTATATTGAAAAAAATGCAACACTGAGTGAATTGGGGAGGATTAATCAAGAGTGGTTTTATTTATTTTATTTAAAGTTTGTTAAGGTTATTGGATTTTAAACATGAAGGAAAAAAATGGGATTCCAGGCAAAAATGGTGAGGACAGAATAAAGGAAAAAAAAAATTAGATTTGTCTCAAATTTATCAAATGCAACCATTCAATGAAGAGGATAATGTAAAAATATCTATATAAAATCCCCCACCATAGAAAATAACACAATGCATGAATATTATGTGTGGATAAGCCAAATTGTATAAAGATTACTGGTGTTGATCAAGCAAGAGATCAGCTAGTATTTTACCATGAATTCTTTTCTTCTCTGTTTTGATTTTTTGTTTCAAATTTTTATTTCAATTCCAGTAAGTTAACATATAATGTGATACGGGTTTCAGGAGTAGAATTTAGTGGTTCATCACATATATGTAACACCCAGTGTTCATTATAACAAGGGCACTCCTTAATGCCCATCACCCCTTAATGCCTACTACCCTCAATTTGTTCTCTATTGCTGAGTCTTTTACGGTTGCTTCCCTCTTTTTTTTCCTTCCCATATGTTCATCTGCTTTGTTTCTTAAATTCCACATATGAGTGAAATCATATGGCATTTGTCTTTCTCAGACTGACATATTTTGTTTAGTATAATACACTCTAGTTCCATCTACGTTGTTGCAAATGGTTAAGAGTTGATTCTTTTTGATGGCTGAGTAATATTCCATACATTCATATACATACACAGACACACACCACATCTTTATCCACTCATCACTCAACAGACATCTGGGCTCCTCCCATAGTTTGGCTATTGTTAATAATGCTGCTATAAACATCGGAGGGCATGTGCCTCTTTGATCCCATGAATTCTTCATAAAAACCTACATGAGGGTAAAGTTAAGTCAGCCAAGAGATGTCTGAGGACATTATGACAAAAGGTATGTGGTGACTATCAAATGCATTTAATTATAGGACTAGGATTAAAGAAATGTAGAAATGAAGGTGACAAAACATAATGAAAGAGAATGTTGTATGACAATGTGAAAGCGGGTAACTGGCGAGATGGGGGTAATAAAGTAATTTCATTGATCATCTATACTTAAACTTGATAAATCAAATAACAGAAGTATAATCAGATCTAAGAATATCACTAAATATCAAGAAAGTCAAAACAGACTAAGCCATGGGCTGACAGGAATTTGGGCAGAAAGAAAGGACACCTGCTAAATCTTTTATTGCTTGTGGAAGGGAACTAATAGAAGAAAACAGGAAAATTACAATTTTTTTTTTTAAAGATTTTATTTATTTATTTGACAGACAGATCACAAGCAGACAGAGAGGCAGGCAGAGAGAGAAGGGAGGAAGCAGGCTCCCCGCTGAGCAGAGAGCCCGATGCGGGGCTCGATCCCAGGACGCCGGGATCACGACCTGAGCCGAAGGCAGCGGCTTTAACCCACTGAGCCACCCAGGCGCCCCGAAAATTACAATTTTTAACTAAAATATGAACACTGGGGAGGGTATGCACTATGGTGAGTGCTGTGACTTGTAAGACTGATGAATCACAGACCAGCACTCTTGAAACAAATAATACACTGTATGTTAATTAATTTAAAAGATCTCTAAAAATATAAAATATCAGAACTATTTGCTGAAAAGCAATGAACAAAAAAGCAAAACATATCTCGTGTTCCAAGACTAAGAAGATCTAAAAACAGAAAAAATGACACTGAATGGCACTGAATTAAGACCAGACACAGCCATCAAACAATAAATCAAAGAGAATCTGTTTAAATGAGTGATTCAGAAAAAAAAAAAAAAAAAAACACTAAAAGTGTGAGCACAGATGTAAGTGGCAAATGCAAAAATAAAGCATGGGTGGATGCAATCTTTGCATCAGACAAGATGAAATTCAGACCAAAAAGAATTAAATGGTTTGAAGGGTGTTTTATAATGCTGATGAATATAATCACAATAAGACAAAACAATTATGAATTTCTATTTAAAAGATAAATCAAGTAAACAAAATGTCAAGTAAGAGGTAAACCTAATGTTGAATGCTTATCCCTGAAATAAAGATTGTAGCTTTCTGAAAAGTGCTCATAAAATACTGACTAAAATTAACTACAAAATAATGTAATATTTCCAAAGTGGATATATTGCTGGCTATGTCTTCTGATTACAATCCAATAAAATTAGCAATTGTTAAGAAACCATTAAAAAAAAAAAAGCCAAGAAGACTCAATTACTTGGTAAGTTAAAAATTACTCAATTACTTGGGAAGTCATCTCAAATTATTTTTATGATCAAACTGAAATGGTAGAATTTCTTTAAAAATAATGAAAACACTATAGATCAGTATCTTTGGGTATTGCTAGAATAGTGCATAGAGAAAAATTCACAGCTTTAGATGTCAGATCAATAGAAAACAGTTTTTAAATGAAAACAAATAAATCAATAATAAGACTAAAAAGTCACATAGAAGAAGATAAACTGAAATAAAGCTATAATACACAATGAATAAAGATAAAAGCTGGAATTATTGGTTAGAAAACATAAAGTAAGTTACAATGATATATAAATAAAAAATCCGTTTTTGTGAGAGTGAAAGATATCAATGAATTGAGAAAACACAAGACAAGTGTAGCTATAAAAAATAAAACATTACGGGGAGGAATAAACACAAAATAGGGAAAAGAAAGAGCATCAAAATAGACTGCTAAAATCAGCTTGATTTTATTTCATCTTTTTTTTTTTAAGATTTATTTATTTATTTGATGGAAAGTGAGACAGGGAGGGCAACAGAGAGCGAGCATGAGCAGGGGAAGAGCAGAGGGAGGAGGCTCCCCGCTGAGCAAGAGCCCAAACATGCTCTTGATCCAAGAACACCAGGATCATGACCTGAGTGGAAGGTAGATGCTTAACTGACCAAACCATCCAGGCACCCATAAAGTCAGTGTTAAGCCTAAAATTAAAATGGATAATTTTCTAGGTGAATTTATTTATCCCAACTAATTCCAGCAAAGAAAAAAATATCAAAGCCTGTAGGTTTTAATAAAAGAAATAAAGAAACCTCTCAAATACCTAAAATTCCTAAAAGAAGGTGATCACACAGGGAAATTCTGCCACTTTTCAGAGTAAATAATTCCAAGGTTATTTAAACTACTTCAGAGCATAAAAAACAGAACAAATAGCAAAAAAGAAAGAAAGAAAGAAAGAAGGAAAGAAAGAAGGAAAGAAAGAAGGAAAGAAAAAAAGGAAGGAAGGAAGGAAGGAAGGAAGGAAGGAAGGAAGAAAGAAGTATAGGAAAAAGTCACACTTTTTTGGGAACAAACATAACATTAATATCAAACCACGTCAGAACTGCATACATTAAAAAAAAAGCACAAGCCAATCTGACTTAAGAATATTAATACAAAAATCATAAACAGATTCAAACACATTAAAATAATGTGTTATGAAGAGTGCAGTTTATTTAAGAAATGCAAAAACAGTTTTATATTAGCAAATTTATTAATATACAATTTATTATATTAATAAAGCTAAAAAGACAATCATAGGATCATCTCTATAGACCCTAAAAGATATTTTCAAAATTCTGCAACTGCTGTTAATTAAAAGAAAATTAAAATGAAACAAAATAGTAGTAAGACAACATTTATTGCAATGAAATATATTTTTGTCAGCCTAAAAGTCAAATAACACTTAATGGAGAGCACTAAACATGCTTTCAATTAATACAAAGATTTTGCTGGGACGCCTGGGTGGCGTCTGGCCTTCAGCTCAGGTCATGATCTCAAGGTTCTGGGATCTGCATTGGGTTCCCCGCTCAGTGGGGAGTCTGTTTCTCCCTCTCCCTCTGATCTTCCCTCCCTTTTCTGTCAAATAAATAAATAAAATTTTTACAGTAAAAAATCCTCCTCTTTCTCTCAAATAAATAAAATCTTTACAATAAAAATTACTAAGACTTTGTAGTTATAAAAACTGGAAATGAGTAAGTAAAGTATGACTACTTTCAAATTATAGGATTTTGTACCAGTATAAACAAAAATATTATTTAGTATGATAGTTTGGCACAAAATTAATATGAGAAATAAATATCCAAAATTTAAAATGGCAACAAATGAATACAGTACCAAGAAATGTTCCAGACCTACACAAGGTAAAGTTTAAAACACTCTTGAATCTGAACAAGAAAGATTTGAATAATATTCCACAAAAAGAAAAAAAAAATTAATGCTCCTCAAGTTAATGTGCAGATTTAGATGATCCCAGCAAAAAACACAAAAGATTTTATTTTATTTTTTAACTGGATACTAGATAAGCCAATGGTAATGCTATATGGAAAAAAAAAGCATAGTAAGAAAATCAATGAAGTCGAATATTTCTATAAAATATTACTACATTACAAAACTTCAGAATAAAAACAACATGGTACTGTGTTAACAAATCAATTAATATACAATTTGCTACATTTAAAAAGCTAAAGAGAAAGTCATAGGATTATATCCATAGACTAATGAATCATAAGAGAAAATTCTATCAAACAACAATCTGTTTAAAAAAAAATCATTTGTGGGGCGCCTGGGTGGCTCAGTGGGTTAAAGCCTCTGCCTTCGGCTCGGGTCGTGATCCCGGGGTCCTGGGATCGAGCCCCGCATCGGGCTCTCTGCTCAGCAGGGAGCCTGCTTCCCCCCCTCTCTGCCTGCCTCTCTGCCTACTTGTGATATCTCTCTCTCTCTGTCAAATAAATAAATAAAATCTTTAAAAAAAAAATCATTTGTAACTCATGTCACAAGGTTAGTTGATCCTCTTAGTATAAAAATATGTAGAGACCAATAATATAAAAAATAACCCAAGAAAAACGACGAGAAGATCTGAATTGATCACATAGAAAAGGAAAATGCCTCTTAAATGTTAAAAATACCTCTCCATTTACTAAAGATAAGAAAAATACAAATTAAAACTACACTGAGATACCACTGTTCGCCTCTTAGATAGACTAAAATTTAAAACAGATTATACATTCTCCTGGTATTAACATGGGTGATGGGTAACTCATGTATTATTGTAGGGTGTAAACTGATGCACCCCCCCCCGGAGAATGAATGAATAACAGCCATAGAAGTTACAAATACATATACCCTCCAACCTAACAAATTCACTTCTGGGAATTTATTCACCAGAACTTGTACAGGTATGAGGTGAATAATGCAATAGTCACAGCATCCTTTTTAGCAACAGCTGAAGATTGAAAAGAACCTAAAATTCCTTCAATATTAGGTTGGTTTCATAAATCATGGTAAATCTATGTAATAAAATGTCATGTAATTGTTAAATTAAAAGTGAACAAGGAAGACTTCCATGTCCTGAAACGGGAACGATTATAAGCGACATGAAACAAACAGAAGGTGTAGAATAGAATCTAGAGTCTCTTCTGTGTGTACTGAATACTTGCTGATTTTTATTTTTCTCCCCCAACTAGAACGTAAGCTGATCAGATCAGGGACTTGCCTCTCACTACTTGTAGATGAGTGTATGGAAGGAGGGTGATGTGATGTGTGATTAAGCAGTCAGTAAGTGAAGCACTGATTAAGGCAGCTGAACCAGCGTGGTGACGGTCAGGGAGACTTTGCAGAGGAAGCTGAGTAGAAGAAAGAATATTTTGGCAAAAGAGGAAGGACTCTTCCAGATGGTCAAAGTAGCATGTGCAAGACCAGAGCTATGAGAGGACAAGGTTCTTTGGGAGTCGAGTGACTTTCCAAAGGCAGACTACTCCACGTTATACAATAGACAATTATCCCCACCATTTGAGATGTAACCATAATGTACTGAAGAGGTATTATCTGAAATTTATTCAACATTTTAAAAACTTGCTTTTCTTTCCACTTTCAAAATCCCTCATTTAAAAACAGGAACCAAACTGTAAAAGGATCATTATCTGAAGTTATTATTTCTAGTGGTTAGAATACAAGGCAGAACTTTCTCAAATCTAATGTAAATATTAGCTCACACAACAACAGTTTGAACTCCACTCACAGGATAAACTGAGAGAAAATAAATTTTATGATACAATTGTTTATATGAAATTCTGAAGTTTATCGTAATGGATATTTACTTCGAGAAGCATTAAGCATTGATTTAAAAGACTTTTATAACAAAATACCTGAGATTTTTCTCAGAATGATTATGAAATCTATACACACTGAGAAAAGCCTCAACTTACGTTGTACAGTAGAAGAAAATAATAACTTAATAATCCTATTAAATATAAGGAGGTTATTTCTCTAAATGATGTATTCACATACTGAAAGATGTATCAATGACACAACAGAATTTTAATTATGGCTGCAGCTGAGATTTTGCCTCAGTTGTGAAAAACATATTTCAACTGAAATAATCATTAACTGTGATATTTCACATGATGGTAATGAACTTCATATTATACCGGCATAGATGCCCGCTTTTATTTTTAAAAGCCTCAGGACAAGCTTTATTTTTATTTTTATTTTTATTTTTTAATTTTTTTTTCAAGCTTTATTTTTAAAAGTTCACTTGCCAGGAGCACCTGGCTGGCTCAGTCGGTTGAGGGGCTGACTTTCGATTTTGGCTCAGGTCATGATCTCAGTCAGGGTCATGGGATCAAGGTGCAAGGCAGGCTCCCCGCTTGAGATTCTCCTCCTCCCTCACCTGCTGCCCCTCCTGACCTCTGTGCTGGCCTGTGCTCTCTGTGTCTCAAATAAATAAATAAATCTTTTTAAAAAATTCACTTGCAAAATATTTCAATACAGTAAGTTTTGAGAGCACAGTATATTCCACAACAGGTTGGCATTTAGACTTACAGCTGAATGACAGATTTTGTTTGAATGGTCTAAAGAGAAGAAGTAAAGGGGACAGGATATATTTCACAATGCAGAAAATAAGAAAGGCAATGCCTCAGTTTTCACAAGACCATTTATGTGGCATTACACTAAATTCAATTCAAGCCACTGAGTTTAGTTCAGAGTCCACTGATGAATTTCTCATTGTCTGAAGTTGACATTCTTTCTAAACGACACTATTCACTATTACTAAAATCTGAATTTCCAATTTTATATGATCTATTCCAGTACATCCCAAAATGTCTTTTTTTGAAGGGACATATTTTAAATGGTCTCATTTATGTGCTCAAAAATCTATGATTATATTTCAGTGATCCTACATACTGCCAATTTTTATCTCATAAACAAAACAAAATAAAGAAAACGGTGGGGGGAACCTCCTTAGGAAGTAAGAAGGAATATTCTACACGTATGTAAATGAACAAATACCTAAACTTACATTTAATATGTCACTGTGCCTCGGGGAACATGAGAAAGTTTAAGAGTGTCAAGAGGATAGTGTTCTTTAGTCACTGGTCACAAAATCTCTAGCATCGGAAAACTGGTCAGATTTTCAGCTGCACACACTGACGCTGTGAATCATCATCTCATACCAATTCATTCTGTCCGGCTCACTGAGTCCGGCATGATGTCCCCAATAGGTGGTGTGTCCTCCACCCCTAGCACACACAGACTATGTGGGCTCATTTCCTCCCACCTCCACTGTCCACTCTTATTTTTTCTTTTTGTACTATGCCGTTCAATCTTAAATGAATTGATTTTTTTTTAAAGATTATTTATTTACTTGTTCCCTCTCTCACTGTGTCTCTGTCACATAAATAAGATCTTCTAAAAAATTAAAATAGTTATTTACCCACCAAAATTTATGACCTGATAATACTTACATATGTAACTTTAAAGAATTATCAAATTTCTGATGTTAACTATAATCAATAATAAAATTAAAAGTATACTTACCAAAGTTCTGAAATTTTTTGTTTTCAGATTTATTTATTTGAGAGAGTGAGCAAGTGAGAGAGAGCATGAGTAGGTGGGGAGGGGCAGTGGGAGAGGGAGAAGCAAGCTCTCTGCTGAGCAGAGATCCAGATATGGGGCTCAATCCCAGGACCCTGAGATCATGGCTTGAGCCGAAGGCAGACACTTAACCGACTGAGCTACCCAGGTGCCCCCTGAAATGTTTTTAGTTAAATATCAGAATCAGAACCTATCTTAATTCGAGCACATGATTGAGCTATATTAGTGAGTTAAATAGACCGGGAAAGCAAAACCACTATATAAAGCAGTTGTTTATGTGAGGTCCTTATGTTTTCTGTGATGTGTATTTATTGAAAGCCCATTCTTTTAGCAGTATAGAATTGTCGTAGGTACTGAGGGGACTCACTCTCACTGAGGCTCAGATTATATTTGCAGAAAAAGCAGGAATTAGGGAAGAAGTTCTAGTCTGAATGAGTTAGAACCATTTACCATCCTTTAGAACAGAGGCACTATTTCATTTTTTTTTTTTTTTACCATTTGAAAGGTAAGAAAAATGCCAGTTTGTTAGAGAATGATTTCTTCTGTAGTTACGTATCAAAAAATAACATATTGCACAAAATTCTTTCTATGGAAACATTCAGAATTTACCTCTTTGCGTTTTCGTTTTTAAAAATCTGAAGGCAAATATAGTGTCTATGAGACAGGTCATGAAAGTTAAGGGCAACATGTCTTTTTTCCAGTCCTTTTCAATGGGATCAAAATAAAAATTGGAAGAACTTTTCAATATGTTTTTCCTATTTAGGAACTTTTTTTTCATTCTTGTGGTTTGCTAAAGGACTAGGTATTGTCATTTCTGTTTGTGGAGTGATATTAAAAATTCAAGAGCATGAGTTATGATGGTTGTTGGGAGTATCTGAAAGCAACATCAAAGACCCAGTGTGCGAACATGGTATCACAGGAAGAATGATAGGTTGTGCTTGCAAGTACTGTTGACATGTTCATAACCTAAATGTGAAAGAAACAAGTGACAAGGGAAAAATGTGTTCTTCTTAGGGGAAAAAAAAAAAAAAACAACAAAACTGATTCCGTAACTGAGGTCAGGGCATCATGTTTGACACTCTATTTACTGAATCTATAAAAAGCATTTTAACTTTATATCCGAAAGAGTTCAAAAAGGATATTATGATTGTTTCTAAGTGGTCTGTCTCATTACTTAATGATGATATACTTCTTTTGCATTTGCTTACTGAAGAAATTATATTTTGCTATGTAAGGGCTTAGTATAAAGGGAACCAGCCTCTAGACCCCATTGGAGATTCTAACTGTTCCCCATTCATCACCCTTGGCCCTGGCACCCACATCACTCCTGAGTGGAAGTTATATAAGCCCACACTACCTTTCAGAGTGGTGTAGCTCACCAAATTATTGGTTTTTATGCCAACAGGAAATCTTATTCAAAAGACATGGTTTAGCCGAGTTTTGCACAACAAACTTTTAACAAAAAAGGACCAAACCAAGACATGTTGGCTGGGAAATGGGCATGACAGTTTCATGTCATTTCACTTAATCTTTGCAATAACACTCTGAGGTAGGTATTATTTCCACACTTCCTTTTGAGAAAAGGAAGGCTTACAGAGGTTGAGTGATTACCCAAAGGAACATAACTAAGTAAGCCCATATCCTGCTCAGTATATATAAGCAGGAACCCTGACCCAAAGCAAGAACCTGTGGTTGAGATGGCATCAGCAGAGGGAAGTTGAAGAACAGGGTTCAGAGTATCTTAACAAGCCAATAGGCAAGTAGAAGCTGAGACACCCAGAGCAGGAGCTAAAATAGACCTGGGTAATGTCAACGGTTTAATGAAGTTAGAGTAAAGTTGACACTTACTTTTGTGAGTTTACTTCTACATTTCTGCTCCTAATTAAATTACTTTTCTTTTTTGAAGCTTATTAGAATCAACCAATGTATCTATCTATCTATCTATCTATCTTTAAATCTTTTCAGCATTCCTCCGGCCCCATCCACCCACCCAACACCCACAGGAGCCCCCCTCCAGGGAGGAGGGACAGCAAGTTTTTCTATATTTCATTTATTAATTCTTCACATGTAGTTAATGAGACACTTTGCTAGAAGGTACAGACAAGAGACAGTACAGTGAGCTAGAACAGAAATGGTCCTTGTCCATAGAGTTTAAAATCTACTGGGCCTGGCTGGGGGTGGGAACTAATTAAGTAGGTATTAATTCAACAAAAGGGTGGGTGGGTTCCCCCCATCCCTGCCTCCTGGTGTTCATGCCTTGTATCACCCCTTCCCTTGTAGCTGTGGGTGGACCTGTGAGTCTTCATAGAGAAGCAAGCATCCAGGGGACATACTGAGATGGGACAAATTGACAGAAGGAAAATGGACTGGAACCTAGATGTCTAATATAACCAACAGCTGAAGAAGACAGAGTTGCCAACATATTCCATTAGGAGTGAGATATTGAGTGGACTGAAACCCTGAAAGAAATGAAACCGTAGGCTCGGGAAGGTAAGTTCAGTTTCATCAACTTGAATTTTGAAGTTATTAAATGAAGGAAAGGAGAGTAAGAGAAGCAAAAGAAAAGAAAGTAACAGCTCTTCATAGAGGCTCTTCATAATTCCCCAACAATTAGTAGTAAATGGGATCAAAGTACACCAGAATAGGGAGATAATAATGTAACTTTCTACATAACACGACACTACAGTCTGATTATGGATGTGACAGTTATGTCAATAACTTCAGTGATCCAAGCCGTTACTTGAAGAAAATATTCATCAAAACAATTCCACAAATTGTAAATACAAACTCTCTTAGTTTTATGCCATGTAGCCATAAAAAAATGGCAGGTAGAGACATTCCACGTAGTATGTGCATTAAAGTCCTGAGGCCATTAGTTGTGAACTGTTTCAAACCATCACTGATTTTTCATATGCTGCTTTTCTTCCTTAGCATCTTTATTCTGATACAAAGTATTAATAATTACCATGTTCTTTTAATAATGGGGGTATCTATTTTTAATCTTAATTAAATTCTAAATGTTAGTTCTTGGGAAAATGATTGCAACTGTCTAAAATTAATTGCTGTACACTTTCACTTGATAAAAAGAAATTTAATCCTTCAAATGGGATATTACAATAAAAGAATGACATCTTTCTTATTAAAACTTATTTTTACCCATAACCCCTTGTGAAGTAAGAAAGTATTGAGATTTCTTCTTTAATGTCTGACATTTTTCAGGTTATTCAATATTTTCATGAAAAACAACATCAGTGATATGGTTGTTTTTTTTTTTTTTTAAGATTTTATTTATTTTTTCGACAAAGAGAGATCACAGGTAGGCAGAGAGGCAGACAGAGAGAGAGAGGAGGAAGCAGGCTCCCCGCCAAGGAGAGAGCCCAGATGCGGGGCTTGATCCTAGGACCTTGGGATCATGACCTGAGCCAAAGGCAGAGGCTTTAACCCTCTGAGCCACCCAGGGGTCCCAACATCAATGATATGTTTTTAATAGAAGAGCCTATGCTACTGTAACTCTTACCCTACTAACTAGATTAAACTTTTGAAAAAAATTGTTAATTTAAATAAAATGATAGAATTCTATTTACCAAAATAATATGTATGAGATAAAGTCTTTCCCCCATATTATCTTCCATTTGAACAATGTGAGCAATGTGAATCCAGGTGACTGACTCCTCAACTAGTCTTGTAAAAATGGTCCAACAAGGGGCACCTGGGTGGCTCAGTCAGTTAAGGATCTACCTTCAGCTCAGGTCATGATCCCAGGGTCCTGGGATGGAGCCCCATGTTGGGACTCTCTGGTCAGCAGGGAGCCTGCTACCCCCTCTCCCTCTTCTGTTCTCCCTGCTTGCTGCTCTCTCTCTTTCTGTCAAATAAATAAATAAATAAATAAAATCTAAAAATAATAATAATAATAATAAAAAGTAAACACTTACAAATGGTCCAACAAGTTTAACTTAGGGATGCATGTGTTTCTCCTGATTCAAGTTCCTATAATTGTTTAATATTGTTTGTAATTGTTTAATACTTTTTTTTAAAAGATTTTATTTATTTATTTGACAGAGATCACAAGTAGCCAGAGAGGGAGGCAGAGAGATAGAGGGAGAAGCAGGCTCCCCACCTAGCAGAGAGCCCAATGCAGGGCTCCATTCCAGGACCCCAGGACCACGACCTGAGCCAAAGGCGGAGGCCCAATGCACTGAGCCACCCAGGCGCCCCAATTGTTTACTACTTTTGAAAGCAACAGAAACAAATGTTAACTGAGCTTTCATTACGAGCCACTGCTCTAAGCAATTGCTTGATTTTTATAAAATAATCTTATGATTTAGATACTATCATTATCCTCACTATACAGATGAGGATACTGAGGTTTCAAGACTCTTGATAAATAGTCTAAAATAACACAAGTGTTAGTTGTTGAAACATAAATGTACATTTAGACCCTTATGATCAAGAATATTCACAAGCAAATGCAAAAATCACCTGGGAGATATATATATATATATATATATATCTTATATATATATAATTAATTATATATATAAATATATATATAATTATATATATAATTAATTATATATATATAAGATATATATATATATATATTTTAAAAAGATTTTATCTATGTGACAGAGATCACAAGCAGGCAGAGAGGCAGGCAGAGAGTGAGAGAGGAAGGGAATCAGGCTCCCCGCCGAGCAGAGAGCCCGACGCGGGGCTCGATCCCAGGACCCTGAGATCATGACCTGAGCCAAAGGCAGAGGCCTTAACCCACTGAGCCACCCAGGCGCCCCTGGGGTATATTTTTTTTAATCAATCAGAGATTCTATAAAAGCAGTTATCCCCCAGATTACTTAAAAAATGCACTTAGGTTTCTGAGTTGTCAGAAATACACAATATTTTTCTTGAAAACTTTTCTACATATTTTTTTTTTACTTTCTCTTTTTTAATAATCTCTGTAATCAATTCCTCTTCTTCAAAGAGCACTGACTGAGGCATCTAATTTAGTAAACTTGGAAAAGCATATTGTTCGTATATCGCACCTTGAATTCTTTATAGACGGAATGGGGATTGTTTATAGTCAAATAAAGAAATGGTGATTTAAAAAAATTCATTCAAGCACAAAATACATCACGAAAAATCTAAGGGAAAGTTAAATTCATTTTAAGACCCCACCATATGGAGCATAGGAAAGACAAAATAAAATACAAAAGGAATGTAATCTAAATGAAATATTGGCATGAATTCTATAAAGCAAATATTCCAAAGCTAATGAAGTAAAATTAAAAACCATTAAATTAGTTTATAAGTAGCTATTATCATGTCAAGCTCATAAATCATTTCTACAAACTGAAATATGAACAATAACAATTAAGATGCAATCTCATTGCACTTGGACTAGAAATTTTAATCTTTTGCCACCAAAAACTAAAAATCAAGCAGGGAGTTCATTTACTTAGAATACATTAACAGAATTCTAAGAGAAGGTTTTGGAAGAGGTCTGATAAATAATAAAAAATAAAGGTTTTAATATGCTTTGTGTTCTTTGAACATCATAAATTTCCTAAAAGGAGTTTCAAATAGGTATTATCAAATGGAAAGCATCGCTTATTATAAAAACATCTTTGAGGCATGATATTCAAATTCAGTAAGAGCAGACCACCAGGGATCCACTGAATATGATTTTGGATGCTAAGAGTTATGAAATGAAATACCCAACTCTCCTTGATCTCCTTAGCAAGACTTTAATGGCAGAATCTCCAGTATGAATCCCTGAATATTTCATGCACTGAATTAATTTAACTTATTCCACAAACCCCTTACCTCTCCTTATCCTGTATCTCACCAAAACAACTTTTCCCACTCTCCTTAATCTACGTTAAAAATGCAGTTCATCACTAGAGCAATTCAGCAAATGAGAAAATTGCATCACAATCTGTTCTAAATAGTACATTTCCACAAAAGACGGCTTACATAATGTCCTTTAATTTGACAATTGATTACCATACATTTAATAATTTTAGTCTGTGTTTAAGAATATAAACCTGACTGAAGTTTTTTTTTTCCTCTTCTTTTTCCTCTTTCTCATCCTCTTCCCCTCCCCCTCCCCCTCCTTCTTCGTTCAGTCCCTTTCTCTTCCATCCCTATCCTTCCTCTTTCTTTCTCTCAGTCAAAGTCATAACTAAAAACTAAATACAATAGTCTTACTGCTTTCATGGCCTCAAAACACGTTTTGAATCAAATTGTTAGAGCATGGCTAAAAAAACATGGAATATTTGGGGTACAGCATAATTGTTTATTCTTAGAAATCTGTAACAGCAACTGGGGATAAATTTGAACGCCTGTCGTCTCATATCGTAATGCCCTGTATAACCTAAGCTCAAGTAAAAGTATATCACCTAAGATCCTCATCAAATAATGATGTTTTGCAGAATCAAAAAGTTCTGCAAAAGTTGTTTTATTCAGAAGTAATGAGAAATTTATTCATTCAAATAGCTTTTATATATTCTTAATTTTCATAATAAAATTTTGGCAGCTGAACTTTAAAAAATATGCATATAGTAGTCCTTTATACTTGAGAAAAGGAAAGAGATGAGGTTATAGTCAAGTTTGTTACAAATCTGTCTGGACTTACCTCTGCTTTACTGCATCCACCTACCACAAAAGGGTGGATGAGGATAAAGGTCACTGAAGTCATCAATATAGTTGACGACACACATATTTCCATCAAACTGGTTTCAGTTTCTAACTTATCCCTAGAGGCAGTCCACCGTATTCTGATGCTTCATTTTTATTGTCTGACAATCAGAGTTTAAAAGCCAGAAGAAATCTTAGCAGATGCCCCATGCCTAATTATTTTTCCCCACAAGGAGAGCTGAAGAGACCTGAATTTGTCAACTTGTCCCATGTGAACAGCCAACGGCTTCCGTCTGTCTTTAAGATAAGAATTGAAATTCCTTATTTGGAACGCAAGGAACTCCATCTTCTGGTCTCCGACTGGGATCCAGGTAAAACCACCCTGCCTTGAACACTCTACCACTGCCTGTTCCCCTCCAGTCTCAGTAAGACTTGGGAGAATTTCTGCAGTCAGCTCAAGTATCCCCTCCTCAACAAAGGTTTCTCCAATCTCTCCTTCCTTTTGCTGGTCACATAGAAAGGACAGTAGGAGCTCATTCATATCTGTATACCCTTTGAACTGGGTACTGTTTTGCCTACAGTAGATCTCAAGAAATGCTTTTTTAGCTGATAAACGAAATAACTACATGACATTTAATTAATGATTTAGCATCCTTCTGCCCAAACATCCAATTAATCCTTCCCCTCTAACCACAAACTTTTTCTATGTCCTGTTGACTCAACTTTCTAATAACTTTTGACTCTATCCTGCTTTTTTCATCCCATTAGCCATGACCATATTTTAGGTAGAGAGCAGCTCACTTCTGTATGACTGCAGACATCCTTTAACTGACATATATGTTTCTGTTCTTGACCTCTTTCAGAGTGCTGCCATCTTTTATAATAGATCCTTAATCCGTACAACTTCTCATCACCTCCTCTGCTACTCTCCTGCTTTGAACTGTGATCCCCTGCCTGCTTTCTGTAATGGCTCCCCAGCTGGTCTTCCAAAGTCTACCCTTACTGTGTGTCCTATAGCCTATTCCCAACAAAGCCACCAGAGGGATCATTTTGCAAGTTGCTGTGTCAAGTCCTATTTCTGGCCAAATGGGAATGGAGCCCGTGTCTTCATATAACCTTGTTTAAGGGCCTACATTTTCTGGACCCCTCTATCTCTCTAATTTCATTTACTAATCTCCAGTTGGCTCAGTCTATTGCAGCCATGCTAGCCACTTTGCTATTCCTCAAATATTCAAGACACATTCATGTCTGAGAGCTTTTACGCTTAGATACTCCCTCTGCCTGGAACTGTCTTCACCAGATAGCTGCTTGACCCAAACCCCACCTCCTTCACCTCTTTATCCAGATTTTATTTTCCCAGTGTGGGCTTTCTTGAACGCCTTTTAAATACGCCATGTTGCCAAGGACTCCACGGATAGTGTTCTCATATCTTCTTTTCCCTCCTGTTTTTCCACGTGTCTAAAGGACTTACCAACTTCAAACACATTAAATAATTTTCCCCTTATTATAGGTATGGTTTGTCTTCTCTTGATGGAATATATATGAGGACAAGCATCTTTGTTTTGTTTGCCCATATATCCCACTTTAAAAATTGCCTGGAATATGTATAAATATATGATGCTCAATAAATATTTATTTAATGACTGTGAAGTTACTACAGGGGCGTTATACAATTGTAAGTCAAAATTCTTCCACAATATTCACTGAAAATACTAACTTCTTTTTATGAACAATCATAGATTTGGGAGGGGGGCGCTCTTCATTTTGGTTGTTCCAAGCTCTATTCACCTAGTATCAGCCGAAGTTGTTTCTCCCAGCCCCCACTGACAGTATCTTCTAGCTAATCAAAGCACCTTAGATGACCAAACACAAACGAGGAAGGGTTTGAATGTACTGAAACTCTGCCTTCAGGGTGGATCCATTGGGTAGGATTTAGGCCTGGTTGCCAGGTACCCAATCTCCCAATCACATTCCCAGGCCGCTCCTCACATCAGCACATTAACACTGCAGAACCACACTGCAGAGTGAGAAGAAAGGCTTGGACACAGAAGCTACAACTGCTGTAGTTCAAGGAGATACTGGAATCCAGACATAACAGTAATTCAGGTACATATAAGGAAGGTGGAGCTGGTGCATAAGAATAAGGATAAGAGAAAGCAGTAGAGTAAGAGATTTAAAACAAAACAAAACAAAAAACAACTGAGAAAAAAAGCAAGAAGGGTGTAATTCCAGGCAGTGGGTGACCAACACATTCGGAGGAAAAGTAAAAGCATAGCTAAGTGACAGAAGAAGATTCGAAGGTGTTAGTGACAAACAAAAATCTCAAAAACTGACAAAATAGGTTGCTTAGCTCGTAAATTGTACATTCATCCCTTGATGCCAGCAATTAGTTGCCAAGAATGACTATTAAAAGGCTCGACATGTCCACAATATTAGGTAAAATATTACCAACTCACTCTAGGTTAGTAGAAAAGATCTTTATCAAATCTTATTTTCTAAAAAAACATTCATCTGTTCACAATTGCTCTGCACTTTCTAAGTTTACTGATTTAATGCTGCTCTGGAAAATAGTATGAGAAGGTATCACGAAACTCAATTTCTTTTCCTCCTCTCATTTGCTCGCTCATCTGTAAATACTGTTTGGAGTGCTTCACTTGGTTCTGTTACATATTCATTACATCTTCAAATCTAACTCAACAGGAGGTTTGTTCCAGTATGTCCAGAGATCTAAGAGTATGACAAGTGTAGTTATAAAATAAAAAAGCACTTCCTGATATCATGAGTTTTGGTTAATGAAAATTATTTCCTAAAGTTTTGGAATAACATGGTATCCTTAAAAGAGCTAAGTCAATTATGTTCCTGGTAGGAAAGCTTTATTAAGAAATAAATCCTTTGAAAATTTTCTGTATGTACTTTCTGGAAATATATTATTATCTTGAAAGACTGGTTTATAATCCTTGGAGGTAATATTGATGTTAGAAGCACAAAAACAGAGAGATGTCTGAATTTAGGACTTCTGAAAGGACCAGTTGCAATGTTGATTAAAATACTCATGAAGGATTTTTTAAATTGTCTGTAGCTAGTTTTCCTGGATATATTTGGTCTTTGTAGAAGCATATGGAAATGCATATTTAATTTGACAGTATTTTGAAAATCATGCCCCCTTCAGAATAACTTGTGAAGTAGAAATGCTTCCATATGCTAGAAGATGGTTTGTCTATTATGCTAAGAGTAAAGAAAGACATATATATATTCAACAACAAAATTTTAAAAAGTATTTTTTGGGGCACTGCAGATTAAGAAAGTAAAGAAAGATCATAAGGACAATGTCAGTCTATCACTTCTTGGCCTTTTGGCTAAGATCAAGTGTAGGACAATGTTACTCTAATCAAAAATTTTAAAATTAATTTATAATCAATTTTTAAGCTCTCACATTGAACACATCAAGATGAATTCTCACAAGGATCACAGGGTCCTTAAAAAAAATAAATAAGGTCATTTTCTGCATAAGTTTCCATGGCTTGTACCAAACTTGTACCAAATCTTCTGAGATCTTGACCAAAGCTGATTGGAGCAGAGATGAGAGCAAGGCATACTCTCTAGACATGGACAGATCATGACAAAGAGAGAGACCTCAACTCTAGAGAAAATGATCATTTCTTCCCAATCAAATCTTCTCCTTTGGCATCGAGAAAACACAAGTAAACAAAGAAAAAAAGAAAACCCATCACATGAGCTCAGACCTTTGTTTGGAACAATATATGACAAGAGTTCTTGTCATCTGTGAAGTTACCAGCCGTCTTGGAAGTACCTGGACCCAATGGGTCTGTGTGTAACGACCAAGTTCCCCGCACTGCCCCGCACAGCAGGTTATCACTGTAGCATGGCTCTTTTGGCAAATCTTCAAGAGCAAGAGAGCTACATGTATGTTTCTCAATTAAGAACAGATAAAAGTTTAGCAACAGTTCTTCATAGTTAATATTAAACAACAACAAAAAACCCTGCAGATTCCAAAGTTCACTTCAGGGGCAAAACTTGCAGTGATTAAAACAAGAGCTGAAGCTCTTTGACAAGTTTTAGTTTTGGTGTCTGAAAGGTTCATTGACCTCATATATCTTCAGAGACACTAGACTGCAATTTTAGAAGAGAAAATAAATTTTAAGATTTCAAAGGGCTCCAATTTCCCCAAATTAATGATTATGTTATCATTATCTGAGAAGAATGATTTGCAAGGAACAATGGCTTTAATGTATCTTTTTATACAGATAATTACTATTTTGGCTTTCCTTTAGAACCAGGATTACTTTATCCCCTGAGCTGAAAAAAATGAGATTATTTACTGAACTTATTTCTAATCATGATCACACCTCACAATATAAATGTTATTTTTATGATCACAGCTTAAATTCACAACACAGAAAAACCACCTAGATAATTTTGCATAGTATAAATTGTCAAGCCCAGAAGATGAGGGATCCTTTTAGAGTTACTAATCTAAAATGGTTTCTGAATGAAGATACGTGTAGGTTGTATGTCATGATTCCATAGATGAGTTTTCCTCAATCAATGTATCATCTCTTGGACTCCTCACAGTGAGGATTTGGGGACTAGGACTTAGTATAACCTAATCCATGAGCGTGTCTTTGAAATTAGGTATGAGCATGAAACAAGCTCGATTTCCCCACTGTTTATAATTTCTAAAATACTGTAGAACAGGAATATAGAGCAATTTTATGATAATAAGCAAACTTTTAAATGTTAAGCCAATGACTCAGATTCCATAAAAATTCTAGTAAAAAGTATAAGGAGGAAATGATCACCTGATATATCCCTTTAAGAAATGTCATTTAAGTAATTGTTCTTTATATTTTCTTAAATATGAAACTAACCAAGTGAAGTCTTTCTCATAGGCAACAATTTCAGCTTTCAAAGTAACAGAGAGTAAATTTATTTGCTTAGTTAACACAGCATTCCATTTAGCAGAGGATTTGTAACTAAATTTCCCCCCACCTTACTCAAGCTTTTCCAAAGCACTTGAGTTAGACATTAATCCCTCCACTGCTCCTATGCAATGTCTGATAAGTCTCCCAGCAATTTTTTTTAAAATTTTTAAAACCATTTCTTTTTTTTTTTTTAAGATTTTATTTATTTATTTGACAGCTAGAGATCACAAGTAGGCAGAGAGGCAGGCAGAGAGAGAGAGGAGGTAGCAGGCTCCCCGCTGAGCAGCAGAGAGCCCGATGTGGGGCTCCATCCCAGGACTCCGGGATCATGACCTGAGCCGAAGGCAGAGGCTTCAGCCCACTGAGCCACCCAGGCGCCCCAGCAATTTTTTTTTTTTAAAGATTTTAATTTATTTGACAGAGAGATAGGGAGAGCAGAAACACAGGCAGGGGGAGAGGGAGAGGAAGAAGCAGGTCTCCCCCCAAGCAGGGAGCCCGACGAGGGGCTTGATCCCACATGACCTGAGCCGCAGGCAGACGCCTGACTGAGTCACCCAGGTGCCCCTCACTTAGCAATTAAGAAGCTGCCTATGGCACATATTCTAACCTTATGTTACCTGTCATTTAAATCATTCATTCAGTTACTAAAATAATTTCTCCAAGTGGATTATAAATTAAAATCATAGCAATATCTTATATTTACTTCCACCTGTGAAAGCTACTTGCACAAAAATATGTGTTGGTTACATCTGTTCATGTCTTCTTAATTGACTCAGGATCATTCTCTTTACATGACAAAGAAACGAGTACCTTAGAAAGGACACTTGTGTTGGAGTAAGATAAAATGGAAGTTTTACCATGTTTAATCCCTGCAATTAGAGAGATATATGGGTATACTGGAACTCTTCATTATTTGATGACCAATGGGAAAAGGCCATTTAAAATAAAATTCACTTTAAGCCAATAACCGTATTTTATAGTAATCAATGGGAAAAATTAAATTTGATTGAGACACTCTCAAAAAATAAGTTTAAAATTATATAAAAATTAGGGGCCCCTGGGTGACTCAGTCAGTTGAACAACAGCCTTCGGCTCCAGTTATGATCCTGGGATTGAGCGCTGCGTCGGGCTCCCTGCTCAGCAGAGCCTGCTTCTCCCTCTCCCCCGCTCATGCTCTCACTCTTGCTCATTGTCTCTCTTTTAAATAAATAAATAAATACTTTAAAAAATTGTATAAAAACTAACTTATAATTTGATAAACTCAAAGTATAATGTGCTAATTGTTAGGAAGAAAAAATAATAAAAGTGTTCATTTTTGGTGTATTTTTAAAAAATATTGAGATAGAAAAATACAAACTTTCATATTACATCTAACTTTTTTGGCATGACCACAGAAATGATCACTTCTATAAAAATTTTTGAAGCATTCAGCATTTCCTTTTAATCCCTGATATTCAAGTCATTTGCTTTTGAAGTACCGTGTCTAATTTCCTCTACTTCATCTGTTACTGGTTCTAACTCTGACAGATTCTCACTGTCCATAGTTTTTTGATTCAGCAGTTCTTCAGTATCACTTGCACCAGGAAATTTTGAATCTCTTGAAACATTTTACTTTACAGTCCATTTTCATTATGTTTTCATTGTGTTATCTGATATTTATAACATTCTATAATCAGCAAAAGACCAAAACTTTTTACAATAATTCATAGATATAGATGAAGGGAAAATTTCCTATTATGAAAATCTTTGCTTTCCGACATTACCATGTATCTTTGGGAACTGGTTTAATGCTTTGATAATCAGAGAATCTTGTAATCTGAAATCAGATTAAAGTAAGAGCTAAAAAGCAAGCAAGTGGCAAAGCTGTGTCTTCTACAAATGCCTACTGTTGAAATCGTGTGTGGATGAGGTATTTCTGGGCTCGGGGACCAAGGGTTGAGGCATTGAGAGAATCAGTGAAAAAGTGAAAGAGCAAACTTTGTAAAATATAGTAGAGTCATCACATAAATTGGAGCAGAAGCAGAAGAAAATGGCACAATGGAAGCTTAGGGCTGTGGGAGGGAAACATCAATGACAAAGGAGATGGCCAAGGATACCTAACATGGCTGAGAAGTCAAAAAGTCGTGGCTAAGAAGTGATCCATGTTAGTACTAAAAACTGAATGTAAGGAACAGACTAAATGGGTAGAACAGATACCCTGGAAGGCGGAGGTCAAATCTGAACTAGAGATTCTGTCAAAACGCTGAGAAATCTATAGATATTGGCCTATCACATTTTACAGGATCTGGAGACATGAATTTACATACTTTGCTGGTGTCACCTACACTTTCTTATTCTCTAGGCTTTAACAAGGAGACCTTATGCAGGTACTAGACAAGGATGTGATAAGTAGTTAATTCCAAAAGGATCACTAAGAAACCAAAACAAGGTTTAAATCATAGGTTAAGTTTTGGATGATGGCATTCTTCAACACTGCCTGGAAAAGTATGTAGAATCAATGTATCAAGTCAGCATTCCCCAGAACAAATGTGCATTAGATGGTCTCCCCTTGTAACATTAATCGTCCAGTTGGGCCAAGCATGGCATATTTCTTCATGCCTCTTTTTATCCTTTCTTAGACGTTCCTGAATATTGTTTGGCATGTCTTCTTCTTCTTCTTTTTTTTAAGTTGCCAAATAAAAATAGTAATAACTTACATCTCTGACTTCTAAAATTTGCCTTAACTATGCACTGAGGTTGTCCAGCCTCTTTGGCTAGTTCTTTTTAACATTCAAATGACTTTTTAAAATAAAGGAGATGACTCAAGCCCTTAATAAAGCCTTAAAAATGACATCTCTATTTATAGGCCTCAATCAAACACCTCTAGCTGACTATGGAAATGTACTGGCGTGATTTAAAATTCTAGCATTTTCATCAAAATTATCAGTATGCTCCATTCTTGGTCACTTAAAAAGGGCAAAAAAAAAAAAAATCCCAGGGGAAACGGACATTTCAAGGGATCTATACATTGGAGTATTTGAAGGTTTGTTATGCCAGCATGGAAAGTGAAGAACAGCCATTGCCTAGTACGCATGGTTTGAATGGATGGGGTAAAAAATAAGCGACAGAAGGAATCTTAGTAGCGCATATGATCCACTCCTGCTCTTATTCTAGTTTCTCAAAAGAAAAAAAAGATGTGTTATGTGTGGTGGGGGGTATTGAACTGCAGTCTATGGACTCTTACAGAACAATCACTTTATGAGATTCAGATATTTTTGAACCCCACAAAATCAAAAAGTATTGATCTAAAGTATACCAGGAAAGTCAACATTTATGAAGTAAAAAAGGAAATCAAAGTATTTAAGTCCTTTTTTTTAGTGACACATTTCTGGTCCTCAAATGCCTACAATTAAAAATATCTCCCTTTATATCTCAGAATGATTATTATTAATTTTATAGACCGAGTTGCAGTCAGCCCTGAAGGGGGAAAAAAAAAAGTAGCATTTACTCACAACCCGTTCTAATTTAGAGTAATTCTTAGCTACAGACAATGTTTAGAATATGACACTGGAATGAGAAAAGGTAGTGATAAACTAGGACAAGGTCAAATGCTAGTTGAGAAAAACAGCTTGAGTTATGATGCTTAATGCAGTGGATTGACTATGGACTGTACTCTTTCTCTTTATTGGCAAAAGGTTCTTGGAAAAAGTCTTAGGTCATCCTTTTGAACAATGGCCAAAATGCCTATTTAAACAAAAAAAAAAAAAAAAGAAGAAGAAGAAGAAGTAGTGAAATTCTTGGTACAGATGTAATTTACCAGTTGCTAATAGAAACATAAGAAATACTTCAAAGTTATACACTGAATACTAAACTTTAGAATGCAGGGCTACATATCCTGGGATCCACTCTCTACACCTGGTGGGTCAGTCGCTTCCATAATGCCCTTCTTCACCACCCTTGATGAACATTTTTGCATTCTGTTTAATCACAAACTTAGACTGCCCCCAATCTTAACTTTGACCTTCATCCTGGTTTCATTTATTTATTGAAGGCTTTGACTACACAATATTGCACTATGAATATGTAGTCAAATAACATAAAAAACCTAATTTAAATATATAAAATTAAAACTTCTTGAGAAAGAATAAACGACTGGATAATGAAATGTCATTTGTATACTATTTATTTGCAATAACATGCTTAGCCACTAGATGTCACCCTTTAAAAAAGCAACAGCGTTTACTCCACAAAGTTTGTTACATTAATAGCAGTTACATCCCACTATTGGGTAGAAGTTGGCTCCACTGGAATTAATTACTTGGGCATGATAGAAAAAGAAGCTTTAACAACAAACACACACCACCAGCTGGGGTTTTCTGTAGAGAGGGCTTCATGAGTCAAGCCTGATTTGAGTCTTGTCAGTCTCCAAAGCCAGAGAGTTAAAATGCGACAACAGATAATAACATATAATTCTCAAAAAATTTAAAAGCAAGGCTCTTGTACAAAGAGCTCATTCAACTTATTAATGAATGAGGAACCAAGAAGATGGTAAGCCCTGTACAAGAGAGAATTTCTGGAATGGAGACTTACACAATCAGTTTCTCAAAGGTCTGCTGAAATGAACTTGGTTATGGATGTAAAACTGTTTAATGTCTTCAAAGTCACAAACCATAACCTCTGAGGTTGTGTTTTCTACTTAAGAGAAATGATCTCTACTATGTCTACTAGTCCAAAGTCTACTAGTTAACATCCAGTGAAGCAACAAACAATTTAGCTTCCATGAAGGACCACAAATAATGCTTAAACCACTGTGCTTAGCACTTTACATGTGCATTATCCTGTTTTAGTCTCAGAATCATTGCCTATGAGGTAGATGTTGGTATGACCTGTATATAAAGGCTACAACACCGAGAGATCAAGGAACATTCTTCAGGGTATAGACGAGCGAGTGATCAAGGAGTAATATGAAGTTGTTCCGTCTATATAGTCTTTCTCCTGGGACCAAAGATTTAACACATACAGTGTTCTAGAGGATGTCGGGATTCTGCCCACTACAACCCCTCCCCCTCTCCTGTTCCTCATCCACGAAGGGTAAATAGTGATAAAAGAACTCTCAAATGCAACAGACATTATCTCTAAGATTGGAATTTAACTGCTGATCCTTACATTCTTGAGAATTTATGTAGATTATGTACATATCCCCCAACTACTCCACCAGCTTGTCTTTGGGTTGATGTAATATGTCAGATCCTTTATTCCAACTTAAACAAGAGGAGAGTGGGAAATGTGAGTAGTGAGGCTTATCCAAAGGAAGAAATATCCTATATACTGTCTACATGGCAAACAATTATGCTAGGTAAAACACCATCAGCAGGGGTTGCTAAAAATGAGAAAGAGACCTTTTAAGATAGGCATGGCACTCCTATAACACAGTAATGCTTTATGCTCTTTTCAGAGAATTTGGGACATGGGGAGAAATGTAATGTACTGACAGTGTATTTGTGGAAGATGTCTTCCTGCCAAAATACCTGTCTAAAGAAAATGCTCTATTTAATTTTAAAACTTTTTAAAATCTTGAAGAAATTTTCAACATGATTAAATGATCTGTAGCAAATTATCTTAAATTTCTTGGATTTATATGTGTAAAACCTCAGAAATGTGAGGTGCTAGAAGTTTTATTACTAATTCAGCTTCAATTCTTGTCAAGATTATACCACTCAGCCAGTGGCTGAAAAGATTCAGAAAACTAATCAAACATTATTATATTACCTATTATGAGTCTAGACAGTCTTCATCACACACACTCTGACACAACAACTATGAAAGGAGCTTTTTGCAGAATATTATTTCTGTATCTCCATACCGGATAAAAACAAACGTACAAGTTCCCCAGTCAAATAAAAATGTATGTCTGTGTTAATAGATCACATTTGCATTTATACTTGCTCTAAAAAAATGAAAAAGTTATATAAAGTAGAAAAGTATTGCTTTTCATACAGTCAGCCTGTGTTGTTCGGTGTTCAGCTTCTTCAGTTTTCATGGATTATAAAATCTTTTAGGACAGAAGATAATCCTTACAAGGCTATCGTATAATGTTTCTAGCTTTAAAGGTAGATGTAATTTTAATAATAACATACCACATTTAAGGCTCGATTAGGCATAGCTCTGGTTGCCTTTGATTTATTCATCAATGTGAGGAATCTGAAATTTTCTGAAGTCTAATTTTTGAACAAAAATAAGTCGTCTCTTTGCATTAAACCATCTGCTCCACATGATTACAGTGACTCATTTTTAGCATTGAAGCTTCCCTTTTTGTGATTAAATTTCTGTTCAACCAACTGGACTCTTTGAAAAGCATTTATTTCTGATAAAGTGCATCATTGTTACTAGAGTAATAATTATAATCAATCCAGATTCTTACTGGATACCACCTTAATGAACTCATATAAATTTAGCATATTATTAATGCAAATTAATTTATTCATCACCGAAGAATGTAAAGATGGTACTCACGCAGGTTTAACTGTATGGGCATGCTTTTCATGGACAAAGGCACCAGCAAGACCTCCTGCTCCTGAGTTTAAATACTGGATTGAAAAGAAATTAAATTGTATGACAGAAATAAATAATGAAATCATTTGATTTTTTTTGTTACGAAACCAACTTTTGACCAGCTCAAAATGTATGATTATTTGAGCTTTTATAAAAAAACAGAATTTTGCATCACCTTATTCAAAGAAAAAAAAATAAACATAGCATTATCAATTGAGAATAAATACCTATTACTTACCTGGCCAAATTTTGCCAATTAATAGATACAGTTCCAATGAAGTCTATCTAATTAAATTTGTTTATTCATTTCAATTATTTTGTCACAAAATATTTAAATAATAGAAAAGCATATTTTAAAAACACTAAGTTAAAATAAAATTGGTTTCAGGGGCACCCAGGTGGCTCAGTCATTAAGTGTCTGCCTTTGGCTCAGGCCATGATCCCAAGGTCCTGGGATGGAGCCCCACATCCTGCTTCCTGTTTGGTGGGAAGCTTGCTTCTTCCTCTCCCACTCCCCCTACTTGTGTTCCCTCTTCACTGTCTCTCTCTGTCAAATAAGTAAATAAAATCTTAAAAAATAAAAAAATAAAAAAATGAAATTGGCTTCATTTCCATGATTCCTGTCAATTGTCTTCAGATGTCAGTAACAAGTTGATTCCATAGTAATTATCTTTACATAGTAGAAATTTCACAACATTATTAACAAAAAACTAAGAACCTAATCAATTTGAATTAAGTTCTAAATGTGGAGTTCCCCCCACCCTATCTCCTGACTTCTATAGCAACCAGGTAATTGAAAGAATAAGTCCTCTACAGTGGATGAAAATACCTGATTTTAATTAATTATTATACTACTGTATCATATGACTTTGTAATGAACTAAAATTAGAAAAAGCAGTAATGAAAGCAATGGAGGAAGTAACTCAAATGGTTAAAACTGGCCACTGAGCCAGTATTTCATTTAGATCAATGTCAATGTGTGATAAAAGGATGTAAATATATTAAGTAATTTGTACCTTGTAGGAGCACCAGCAGGCAAAATCAACTCCCCAGTCATGTAAGTGGAGTTCAACATTTCCAACTGCATGTGCTAGATCAAAGCCAACGAAACACCCCTGGGGAAGGACATAAGAACAAGTTTTAAATCTGCTTAATGATTAGAAATAGTAAGAATAAATATCTCTAAGAAAATCTGACAAACGATTGTACTATAACTATAGTTTATTCTTTGGTGCAGTGGTTCACAATGTCTGAACCACAAAACACTGGGCATTTCCAAGATCCTTTTAGGTCGAAATAGTTTTCGTAATATGAAGACACTTTCCACCTTCATCACTGTGTTGACATTTGCACTGATAATGCAAAAGCAGTTATGGGAAAACTGCTGGCAGGTTAGTACAAATCAAGGCAGCAGCATCAAATTACACTAGCAGTTACTGCAGGTCAAGACCATTTAGTTGCAGGGGGAAATAAGACAGTTTCACTTAAAGATCTCCTTGAAAGGCTGTAAAAATGATTAATTTGTTTTAGATCTCAATGCCTTAATTCTCGTATGTTTAAGGTTTAATATGGGAGTATGCATAAAACATTTGACCACATTCTGAAGTAAGACAGTTGCCTCAAAATAATGTACTCATGCAATTATTTGAGTTGCAAGCTGAACTAGCCACTTTTACTTCACAGAGAATGATTTTTTGCATCAAAAAACAACTGAAAGACAAACAACAGTAACTCACACTTGGCTGTTTGACAGACATTCTTCTGAAAATGAATGAAATGAGTCCGTCAATTCAAGGAAAACAACTCAGTCTTTGTTGCCAATGGAAAAAAAAAGTAGTTTCCAAGAGAAATTAGGTTTTTGAAAATTTGTATCCACTTTTATGAGGATGACCATTTCCCAATATTTAAAGATATTTCTGATGAGTTTAGTAGTAATACATAATTTTTAAAACAATATATAATGAACTATGTAGATATTTGGAAAAAATGAGCTAATGTTTTTTCAAATAACCAATGTTTGATGTTACATATCACACATGGATAGAAGATCTATTCAGAGTGCAAAACTAACCAATGGATTTTAATGTAACAAAGTACAGAAAGCTCAGTAATTTGGTTTCACATTGCCTATCACTTGTCAAATTCTGGTACAGTATCAAACAATATTCATGATAAACAGTGAAGCCAATAGAATACTTCCGCTTTTTCTGACTATCGGCATGAGGACTAATTTTCTTCATGCTTCATGAAGAAAAAAAAAGGAGGAAGAGATTGAATACAGAAGCAGATAAAGAAAGCCAGCTGTCTTCTATTAAGCCAAACAATAAAGAGATTTCCCAAATATACAACTTTCTTTTTGTTTTAGAAAATATGGCTTTGTTTCCCTAACAGCATATTATTTAATATGTAATGTGCTTGTAATTGTTGCTCTAAATAAATGAATAAACATATTTACCTACAAATATAGTAAATATATATAAACACAGTATCAAAACCTCTTTGAGGTCCTCAGCGATTTTTAAGTGTGTAGAAAGGTTTTTGTTACTAAAAAGTTTGAGAATCATCTCTGCTTTAGTGTAGCCTACTTACCTGATGAATAGTAGTTTTCGGTTATCACTAAGCCCACATCATGCTCACATTTAATTAATTCAAGTATATACAAACTAGGGTAAATTGCCCTAATGGTTCCCATTCTTGTATCCTAGTTCTTTTGCCATGTAATTTTTCAGTTCTTCCCACTGTGGACAAGATACAGTTCTCTGCCCTTGGGATTAGCCAGGTGATGTATTGTGACCAATGGAATGTTAGCCCATCTAATACAAGCAGAGATTCCGAGGGACTTGAGTGATTAGATAAGGCTCCATCTCTCCTGCCCTCTGCCATCTCCGTAACAAGCACAGGCTTAGCCAACCTTTTGGCTCAGATGGAAGATGAAAGAAAAGGGGATCAAAGTCACCCACACCTGAGCTCAGCTTGGATCAGCTAGTCTCCCCGCCTCCCCTAGTTGGCCAGAGATGCATGACTGAGTTCAGTCAAGAGCGGCAGATCTCTGCGACTAAGTATTGCCTAGATGAGATGACACAAAGATGACCAAATAAAAATGCTGTTGATGACTCTACACTGTGTTCTCCCTACATACTGACTTGAGACACTAACAGGTTCTTACTGACTCTTAGTTCTTCACTTGTTTACATGATCCAAATGTTTTGTGTATCTGCCTAGTAGAATTCAATTTTAGAAACTAAGCCTCTGTCTCCATTAAGTTCCCAGAAGGACAACCTGAAGCAATAGATTTTATTACCCAAATTGTACCAAGTAGTAACTTTTCACTTAAGTGGCTTACCATTAAAACCTCTAACTTTCTGTGAACCAAAATGTTAAAAGTTTTACTTAGAAATATAGTGACTTATTCCATATTAAGACAATTTTGTACTTAAACATGAATTTTTTAAAAAATCCCTGATCAATAAATGGGGTGATAGTTCACCCTGCAAAAATGTTTTACCTGTGAGCTTTTCTATTTTTAGCTTACTAAGTGCATATACAGTTACATTTTCAAAACTTTACATTTCCTCCAAGTTTGAAGAAACATGCATATTGATTGAAATTGTTGAAGTAAATAATTGCAGAGGGACCAATTTTAGATTGTTCTAATACCTCTTAAGAATAACTAACCTCAAACTGCTATTACAGGTACTTTCCGTGCATAGAGGGATGCAAACTATGACCTGTTTTTAATGAATGAAGTTGTATTTGAACAAAACTAGTTTCATTTGTTTAAATATCATCTATGACAACTTTTGAGTAATTTGTTTCAACAGAGACCATAATGGGTCACAAAATTAAAAATATTTACTATCTTGCTCATTACAGAAAAGATTTGATGATCCTTAAACTACAACATTAGTCTCATAAAGAAAACACAGTATACTGAAGAGTCAATTAAAAACCTTACTCCTTATGATGTGGACAGAGCTAGTTATCTCATAGAAGAAAGAGTTCTTACCAGTACAAGAATCTGATTTTGTGGGGTTTTTTGGGGGTGGGGGGTGGGGAATGAATTCATACTTCGTTTCTCACAGAAAAAAATGAGCAATACAGGTCATAAAAATAAAACAGATGCTCTGTGCTAACGTAAGTTTTGAGAGTGACAGGAAAGAATCTATCAAGATTTAGAGATCAAGATCTGGGTTTGCAAACTAATGTTTGGGTTCAATAAACACACACAGAGATTTGTTTCTATTTTCACATACATTTTAATATTGAAATTCAACTTAGAAGAAAATAGATTTCCAAATTAAAATCTTTTTTTCTTGCCATCATTACTAATAAAGGCAATGACGTTTGTTTTTTCCATTTTTCCCATTTTTATCTGTTCTTAAAACTCAACTTAGAAAACTTAAGGAATAGAAAAGGAAGCATTTTTATTTTGTTATCCATTACTTGTAAAGAATGGCGCAATGAAGAAGCCATTTAACTTCAACCTACCATATCTCATTATCACAAGTCCTGTAGTCACATCAGTGGTACCCCATTAAAAAAAAACACTGGGAGCTCTTACTGTATGTTTTAATGTATGTACAATTCTTTCCCCATGGATGGCAGAAACATAAATTATTAAAATGTAACTGTTTTGAGGAAAGGACCAGAAGATACAAACTTGAATGAGACCACCATGAAGTGATTTTACGAAAGTTTCACTAGATGGCAGCATCTTAAAAATAACGGAAACACAAACACTTCTCCAAAACCTCTCTGCAGCCATCCAGTTAATATTTTCATTATTTTACCTCTTTAAGAGTAGGTAGAAAAACAATATGAATAGGCGGAAACAGAAACTCCACGTCTGAGTGCCTACTTTATGCAATTTTTAAAATAAAAATCAAATATTTTTCAGTAAACTTGTATTAAAATCATCCACAAGAGCTCACAATCATACTGACACAACCAAGTACAAGCACAGCAGTGGTCGGCCACCACGTTGCCTCACTTTGTAGTCAATCTCCAGACCACTGCGGTAATCTAACCATTATGAACACTTCCAGCCTGCCTCCCTCCAATGAACTTGCTAATTCGCACTTTTGACTAAGACTCCTTACGTCCCTTCAAAGAACCCCATTAGCTTCAGAATGTAACGCACTTTCCTTAGTACCTGGTCCTTTACAGTTTTCTTGTCTCAGGTGCCCCTTACCTACCTCCCTTTATTTGCAAAAACCTTTCTCTGTCTGAGGGTATTCTTTCCCTCCTCACTTTGTATGGGTATCTCAGGTTTTGATTATAAGATAACTTCTAGGGGCACTTGGGTGGCTCAATCCTTAAGCCTCTGCCTGCAGCTCAGGTCATGATCCCAGAGTCCTGTCCTGGAATTGAGCCACATCCACTCCCTGCTGGGAGGGAAGCCTGCTTCTCCCTCTCCTACTCCCCCTGCTTGTGTTCCCTCTCTCACTGTCTCTCTCTCTGTCAAATAAATAAAATCTTTTAAAAAAATAAAAATAAGAAATTAAAAAAAGATAACTTCTATGAAAGATTCCTTTGTCAAACTCTCCCTTCTATCTTATCAATAGCTGTTTGCATAGATCTCTTGTAGCAATTTTCCAATCTTATTGTCTTCTACTTTTACATGATATTGACTTAAATAATTGCTGAATATAAATAAGTAAATGAATTTAAAAAGGTCATATAATTGTCAATAAATATTCTCTAAACTGATGATTAATTTTAAAGATTATCATTTGAAGCCCTTTCTTCCTGTTGCAATTTTATGGTATAAGCAATTTATTCAGACTTGGCATCTTTTATTTATTTATTTATTTATTTGACAGATAGAGAGATCACAAGTAGGCAGAGAGGCAGGCAGGGAGAGAGAGAGGAGGAAGCAGGCTCCCTGCTGAGCAGAGATCCCGATGCGGGGCTTGATCCCGATGCGGGGCTTGATCCCAGGACCCTGAGATCACGACCTGAGCCGAAGGCAGAGGCTTAACATACTGAGCCACCCAGGCACTCCTGGTCTTGGCATCTTTTAAAACGAAGTTTCCTGGACAGTTAACAGTAGTCAAAAATATGTTCAAAAGCCCTCTCGATAAAACAAGGAATATCATGTGTTTTTTCCCTTGCCATCTTCTCTAGCATAATACGAACATTTTTCTAACCACTGGAATAACACACACAGCCTGTGCATATTATTCTTCTATTTTAATAGATTTTTATTATATCTATTTATTATTAAATCTTAATAGATTTTTATTATATTCTATTTTAATAGATTTTTATTATATATATTTATAATATTTCTTAATAGATTTTTATTATATTCTATTTTAATAGATTTTTATTATATATATTTACAATATTTATTATATTATATTATATTATATTATATTTATTATATTATTATTATATTATATTATGGATTTCCATGTGAAGGGGTAGCTTACTGTCTCTCAACTTTGATTCATTATTTATTAAAATGAAACATGGAATAATACACATTAATTTTTTTACTGATAACTATTCATGCAGACTGACTTTAGACTGACATTATTAGTTTGTTCTTCACCAAAAAAAAAAAAAAATCCCATAAATTATGAAGACCATCAATAAGTAGAAGACTTGGTGTGAAAAGGTTAATTATATAAGATAAGGTATTTGTGGGTGTACACAGAGCTGACAGTTAGCAGCTATCATTGGTGTGCTCATATAATTGCTAGGTAATAAAATACTAAAGGTGAGCAAAGAACATTTGTCCTGAGCCACTTGATTAATCACCCATGGTTGTAGGTCCCATGACCTCTGGGAGATGCCTGCAGGAGATGCTTGCCAGCTAGCCTGTGGCCATTCATACATACCAGCCTCTGCATGTTCCCTATAGAGTGCATATCCAAACACCAGTGGATGCCCTTGGCAGTGGCACTGGCATCATGATGGGTAAACTGCAGATGCCTGTGAGTTCCTTTGAGGCTAGTAATGTATACTAGTAATGAGAATGTGACCTTCCCATGGCTGTTTGTAGGAACTACAGCTTTCACACCATATCAGTCGGTCTTTAAATATTGTGAGTATATAAAATCCATAGGAAACAAAGAACTACAGTGCTGTATCTGGACAATGTTACCTTAAAATGAAAAACTGATGGGAAACTTTAAGGCAAGTGAAAAAAGAAAAAGTTATAGGAGCATGTGTGTGAGTGAGTGAATGTGTATGTGTGTTTGTGTGTGTTGGTCAACCCTATAGAGATGGTAGGAACAAACAGTGGATTAACAGTAATAGGTGAGCCAGTTAGCTCTGATCTTGGCATTCCCCAAAGAAGTTCAAAATTAGGGAGGAAGGTGGGAACAAAGAGGAAGATGAAAGCTGGTAGGTTTTCTTGACATAGTCTTGAAGCACTGAAATTTTCCAAAATTCATAGAAGTGCTGTGATTCAAAAGCACACATAGATGCTAAGTTAAAATCATCATCATTATCATCATAATACTCAGTAAAGATCTCTGTAAGAGGTGCCTCACTATCTCTGTAAATATTTCAGAGTGAATTTTTATTCTGAAAGTCTTTCATCCAGCCTAAATTTATTAGGCTCTTCAAATATCCTTCTCATTTCTTTTCATACGAAAGGGTTCAGAACATATGTCCCCAAATTGTGCCACACTGGCATGTGGATTATTTTGAGCCAAAGGCAAGCAAACTCTGCAGGCTTAAATTTTTACCCCTCTCTTCACCACCTAGGAGAATCTAAATTGGGGGTCTTTCTCAGAATAGGAGTTATTACCAGAGATAAATCTTACCTGAATGACCCATCAGTATGTCAGCGCAAACATTTAAACATCATCAAACATATGTTCACATTGCACTGTGAATTGCCTACTCCCCTTTGAAGCTCCAGGCCTCTATCCAGTTCCTTAGTTATGGATGGCATATATACCTCACTTTACTTTTCTCTTTGAACCTCTCATGCATGTAAGGTTCCCATATGTACAAAATCAAATCTGATTTTCTGTTAGCCTGTCTCACGTCAATTTTATTGTTAGACCAGCGAAAAGAATCTTTTGAGGGTAGAGGAAATTTCCCTCCCCAAAGTACCAATTATTACTCACATTTGTGTAGAGCACTATTGTAGACACTTAAGATTCATCCTTTTAGCTAGACTTTCTTGAAGTGGATATTGATGCAACTGACAAATCTGGAGATGAGAAATAGGCGGTAGGGAACATTGAAGCACTTTGTTAATGAAATTTAAGAATAATGTGTTAGTTAAGAAGATAGAAGACAGAGCCAACAGCTATGTGGAGAGAAAGAGTAAAGGATTTAGGACAGAGAAAAGGCAAAAAGATCTTGAGACTCTAAAGTGTTGTGTAATTTGCAGGTGAAAATGTCTTACTATAACAAAGAGTGCGCTTTCAAGAGTGAATTTCGGCTATTTCTTATACTGGAAGAAAACCAGCAATTGTCATCTCTATTTATTGTCACAAATAAGTATAAAACTGAAGCGAAAAAACAAAACAAATTGAGTAGTACTGTTCTCTTCTGGAGTCTTTCTCCAGCTGGCAAGGACCTCACACAAAATAGTTTGTTTGACTTATTTCAGATACTCAAGATGGGAAAAATAGCTCAAGGTAATTTTTCAAGCTTAATGTAGTTCATTTAATATTTAATGATTTAATGGAGCAGTCTGCATGTCCTAAGTGTGTCAAAGAATAGAAATGGAATTTTTAAAAGAACTCAAAATTTACAAAACATGTTTTGATTTTTTAGAACACCTATCCATTATAAATAACTCTTACAAATTTTCTGATTCTATTTAAATGGGGATACAGTTATGCTTTTTATGTAGTATGCGATCCATAAAATTCACCTGATCAATTCTTGTTGACGTGCATGAATTATTCATTCACTGACCAAACAGGTGCATATTTAAAGGTAAGTGATTATATGCAAAGCACTAGCATGTGTCTGTGAAGTTTATAGGGTCCACTCTCAAAAAGTCATTGAGCACTCTGCTGATGTAAGCTTCAGAAATAATTATAAGATAGTCCAAAAGCTGGCTGATAATACATTTTCCTTCATGTTACAAAAATACAACAAAAAGACAGATTTCGCCTGACACAGAGGAGCAAGAAAATCTTGATGATGAAGATCAAGGGCCACACACTCATTTCTCCATAGGAGTTAGTCGAGACGTACGTGAGATGGGCCATAAGAAGTACTCCATTTTATCCTTTCTTGTAATATAAGCATCAATATGTATGCCAGCTGTCACTGCTTCGGCTCCAGGTACAGGCAGGAGTTGTGTGAAGAACTCAAATCCCATTACATGGGAAGCACCATCAGCCAACCTTGCCACTCATTCTACAGGAATGATGACCCGGTATTGTCAACCTTCTAATTTTTTAGAAGATACCTGAAACTAGGAATTTTTAAGTAAAACCTTTTTTATTTTTCATTGTTGGCATGTGATAATTTTATCTTAAATATACCATGTTTGCGTTTAGAAAGACGGCTAGACAAAGTAAATCTCTAGGACAGGCTGTAACCTGTGAAGTGCGCAGTGGTTAGGCTGGAGGAACAGAATCTTCCCATGTGGGGATTCTAAGAGGAGGGGAGGTTAAGAACAAAGGCCATGAAGACAGGAAGTATGCCATCTGGGTAGGAAACAGGAAACATTTGGTTTTGCTGAAACGAGTTATGTGAAGTAGAGCAAAAGCGAAAATACTGATAATTTAGGTATATGCAAAATCATAAAGGCTCAAGTGATTTGGATTTTATTTCACAAATGATAGAAGAACAGTGGTCATCATGTGGGACAACCATGAGGCAGGGCATCTAATAGGAGATACACAGATCTAATCACAGCATTACCAGATACAGGCAGTTGACTTTTTGAATGTGTGACATTTAATCAACATTTACTTATCTTTTTATCTACCTCTCTTGTTAAAGTGAATTTAAAGCAGCTCTTTAATTTAACCATCATAAGGTAATACCTATACTGAGAGCCCCATTTAGATGTAAAATGAAAGCACAATTTTTCATATGTTCTAGTCATTACTGTGTCAATTTCCATGGCAAATTTCTCAACTAGATTTACTCATATATTTAAATTTACATACATACTTGATAATATTGCAAAGGAGTCTATAGGATAATTGCTGAAGACATCATTCTTAAATTTCTTCTCTTGAAGCTTATTTTTATACACAGTGTGACAGTCACCTTATTTGTTCACCACCTTACTTAAGATAATTTGCTAAGAAAATCAGCATTTTTCTCTTGACCTCAACTAAGTTTGATATTCCTAATCTTGTTTGAACAAATAATTTAACTGATTAAAGAAGAGGATCATGAAAGAGGACATTAAGAGAAATCTTTCACATTTTATTTGGGATTTTTTTTTCTTTTTCTGCTTCAGGATATTTTGAAATTCTACTTTCATTGCCATGAGGCACGAAACTGACTTTCCATTTCTTACGGTAGTTAGTGAATACATTAGAACTAGTCTATATATTTCATGTTGGAACACTTCCATTTTTTCAGTTAACAAAGACTTCCATTACCCTTCCTTTGACTAATCAAGTGGTATGAAAAATGGGATACTGGAGAAAGTAGCCTGGGTCGTAGAGGACTGAAATATTCTATAAAATGCATATCACCTACAGGATAAGAAAAAAAAAACCAAAAACCTAAGTGCAGTATTTCATTTGGGGGCTGTAGGTTTGAATGAAACTAGATCTGGAAAAATAGTTACATACTGTGGCCCTGATGAGAGTGGTTAGTGAAGCAACAATCATGACTGGCCATGGCGAGGCTTGCTTTTGCCAGGTCAGTGATTCTAAAGTAACATGAGTCCAAAAATTCCTCTTTTATTAAGAATTCATCAGTCTTTCTCACACAGTCTATCTAATGAAAATCTTGAATTAAATAAAATATCTGATGAAAATTTCTTAAAAACAGCTCAAAAGTTTTAGATTCTTGGGTACTGATCCTTACCAACGTACTTTGACTTATTGATTCCAGGATCCAACCTGGAGGAATTTAAGACTGCAGATAGAGTTTACTGTATGTTTTTTAACAGAATAACCCTTCATTATCCTCAAAGTAAAGGATGTTTAGTTGATGGGGCGTTTCGCCTAAATTCTAGGTCATTTTCTTTCCTTTTTCTCTATCTCTGTGTCTGTATCTACACCCATCGCCTCTCTATTACCCTTGGATTCTATGAACAGCTAAATCTGGGTGAAACCGCAGGAGCTCAATGTAGATGCTTAATTTCTGATGTTTATATAAAACCTGTCTTGATGGAGATAATAAAGTTAAATAAAAATGACTTCCATGAGAGTGCAGAAAAAATAGTTCATGTGGTATGAGATAAATCTGTTATCTGGTACCCCATGCGGAACTGTATCATGAGAGAGATTTTTCAAATTCTTGCACAGCAACGGCAACTGCCTCTTAACTTCTGCCCATTTTTATCCCATTCTTGTCGGCAGAAAATTTCTTTTAAAAATAAAAACAAAATGCAGTTTCTTTACTATCTCAAAGCTTTCAGTGGCTCTCTGTGGGTCTTTAGGGAAAAGCTCAAGACTAAGTAAGCTTAGGAAGCCCTTCTTACCTTTGTCTGCCTTAGAGATTCCTTTCTTGTCATACCTTTCCTAAAGTTATACATTCTTTCTACAATCAAATCATACTAAAATATTTGCTTTCTTGTAATCCAATCAATTTTTTAAAGCTGTCTAGAATGGCCCTACCACACAGCTAGGCACCTGGAGGAGATTTTACCTGTTTAACTCCTACCCATAATTCTAGAATTGGCTCAAGTCTCTTCTTCTCTAAAAAGGTCACTTTGACATTCCAGGCTAAACTAGGTGTTCTTATTTGGACCTCCATTGTTTTAATGTACTAAAATATTTACTGATAAAAAGAATGAAAGAAAGATCCAAATGCATGTCTCATTCTACTATAAAAAGTATGGAGACAAAGATTCTTTTTATGCACTGATGAGAAGATCCTATTGGGTGAAATGGCAGTGACTTTAATAGAATAACTGTACTCATTACAATTTCTAGTATATATTTCTTAATATTGAAAATTCTCATATCAACCTTTTGGAAAACATTAATTTTTACACATTAAAAATTCATACAATATGCCAATTTATACTATAGTTACATACAAACATATTTGGTACTAATTTTTCCCAGCTGATCCATTGCTCAAGTCCCATGCAAGTGTTCTTCGTTGTTGTTTTTTAATATTTTTTAAAGAGAGAGAGCATATGAGTGGTGGGGACAGGCAAAGGGAAAGGGGGAAGTAGGCTCCCTGCTGAGGAAGAAGGGAGCCTGATGCAGGGCTCCATCCCAGGACTCTGGGATTATGTCCTGAGCCAAAGGCAGACGTTTAACTGACTGAGCCACCCAGGAACTCCTTGTATTGTTGATATTATTCTATTGTTATCGTCCTTTACAGAGCTGACTCCCAATATCCAATACTAGAAACATCTCAGCCAAACTTTCTGTAGACTTTTGATGCTTGATCAATCATTTATTTGTCCTCTCCAGGTGTCTCCAAATTATTTTTAACAAGAATTTAGTCCTTCCCTAAAGATAAATGGGTGGTTTGGTGAGGTGACCATTTACATGTAAAGTGTTGTTGAGATACTTCAGATTTTACTAAATGATGTTAAACTACAATGTCTTTTTTTATAATGTGTTTTTACTTATATTCCTTCTTTTGTCTTACATAGTCTGCCTTTTTATTCAAATTGTTGGGGCTATAATTGTGATTATTATTTATTTATTTATTTATTTTTTTGTGATTATTATTTATTAATAATTTAGGCAGTTTATGGTTGGGTCTAAGAGATGCTTGTACTAATAGTGAAGAATGACACAAGGTAGAAGCTAATAAAACAAAACACAAGTTTGCAAAATTCAGTCTTTTATATCATTTGCATTTTAATGTTCAGTAGGCTACAAGACAACTAACATGCCAGCATGCATATAGGTACAGTAAAATGATGTAAAAAATGTTTAAGGGGGTCACTGATTAAATCAATATTTATTTGTCACTCACTGTCTGCCAGCCCCAGCAAGTTCCAGTGAGTTGTAAACCATTTTATATGGCATTGAAGAAGGAATGTAGAGTATAACCAGTTGGCACTGCATTCTTTTATCAAAATTTTTATTAGTCCATTACCCAACCTTTTAAAAGTTCAATCTAACTCTTGAGTTTTAGCCATGCTATTCAGATTATCATTTTTTTAAAAATATATTTTAGTATGGAAGTATCCAGTGAGAGTGTTTAGTTTATAATTCTGTATGTTTCACTTTCTGCCTAAGGATCAATTACTTCTTTTTCTGGTAGATTGGATATTCCAATATGTCTTTTTCTCATATATTGGTTAAGTGCTAACATTTACTGTTACTTACAATGCACTAAATACTAAATGTTTTAGGAATAGTATCTTGTTTAATTCTCCTAGAAAACAAGTACCCTTACCTTCCCCAGTTATTGGTGGAGAAATAAAGTCATATCAGTAAGTGAATTAAGCCAAAGTATGCTAGAAACTAAGGAAAGGGACATGGACTCAAGACCAGGTCTGACTCGGTCTCCACTATCTAAACTTTTTATTAAGGCAAATGCTACACTACACCTCAAAGTAAGTATCCTGCTCTATCAGCAAGACAAAACATCTGAGTTCCAGGTGCAGCAAAACTAGTAGCTATTATTCTTGAGTACACAAATATACTTCATTTCACAGAAATGTCCATGTGTTAGTCAAAGGAATATGAGTGAAAATAAATTTTTCCATGGTTAAGTCAATGCCTTTAAGAAGTTAGCATGCCCCTTCACATCCTTTTACCCCATTGTTTTGGCTGAATCAGACAAAGGATCCAGGGTATGAAAGCCACAGGACACAATCCTGAGTGATTGAAAACCTGGTATCATTTCATGGGAGAAAGCTGATTCCTGGCTGCTGCATGAACAATAAATAAACGTCTATCACAATGAAAGCATTTATAGCTTTACTTGTTAGTTACCAAGACCTAATCTACCTAATAACACCAAGAGTTTCCACTGAAAACAATTTCTTTTTTTTTTAAATAATTTCTATTTGTTACCTACTTCTTATCTTAATCCAAGCTGAGACATTATAATTTATGGGGAGTCTATTCATTTCTCCAGATGACCCAGAGATTTTCCTATTATTCTCTCCCTTTATATTTCCTTATGCTGTCTAATCAATTTCCTGTGACTCATTTTCAAATGTTTTGTGAAATGAGGTGGAAAATAAAATATAAAGCAAGAAAGAAATAAAGGAGGAAGGGAAAAAAAAGGAGAAAAAGTTAGGAAGGGATGGAAGAGGAAAGAGGCAGCAAGTTAAAAACAATGATGTCCCTTTGGGGGTGAAAATGGGAAATGTAATAAATACTGTGGGTTGGTTAAACAAACCCTTCTTCTTAGCCTGTCTCTACTATAATACCATAAAGGTTAAGAATTTCTTTACTCATGCTCTTTTGAAGCTACCACTTCAGAAGGCAATGAATCATAAGCAGGAATCTGCTAGCTTTTTCTGGGAATAATTTTGCACTTTGGATGAAAGGGACAGATGAAGCTGCACTGCTACTTCTCTCTCCTTCCTTCTGTCTTAAATAGAATCATGATATCTGGATTTGGGACAACTGTCTTGTGACCACGATGTGAGAAGCCTGAGAAAAAAACAAGAGAACCCAAGAGATGCCACTCAGACATTACTCAACTGCTCATTGCATCCCAGCAACCTCCTAACTCAAATCTTTCATGGCGAGTAAAAGAAATCCCCAACTTTTGCCCAATTTCTCACTGGGATTTTGTTTTTAAAGCTTAGAAACGTCATTAATTAATTCAGGAACATTAAAGAAAAGACAAACCCTGAGAAGGTGGAATTAAAAAGTGACTGGTTGAGAAGGCAAAGAGGAGGAAAATGTCAGAATTGAGTCTAAAGGTCCAGAAGGGTGGTGGCATGAAACATTAGGGTCATTTTAGGGGAAACAAAACTAGAGCTTACTGATTTCAGAGTGGATGTAGGATTTCCAGGTAGACTAGGGAGATGAGCACAAATAATCATTTTCGAGTGTGGGAGTACCCTGTAGCTTTCACTTGGCAACAAGAGTGGAATCTTAGAAGTGGTTAAAATCTCTAGGGATAATAATTCAAAGGACAATGAGGAGCAACTATAGTAAGTGTGTGTAGAAAAGAAGAAATGATTAGTAGGAACAACTAATAGAATGAAAACTTTAGAAATAGGGAAGTGAGACAGATTTCCGAAATAGAGGTTGGTCAATAATATAAAATAAAGTAAATGGCTTCAAAGACAAAAAATGAAAATGTATCTTCAAACTGACATCTCTTTTCATATGCTGGCCTTCCCTTATAACTTGACACTATGTTTAATTTTCCTTGGCCTGCCCTACTTGCTACCATCTCAGGCCTTCTCATTTAAGAAAAGCCTCAGCATCTGAAATTCATATATGAATCAAAACTGTTCTTTCAATTAATTAATTTTTCTTTTTAAATGATTACTGGAAATCTTGTATTTTTTTCTATGCTTCAAAATCCACTTCTATACCATCTATAGCCAAGTAATGACAGAAAACCGAATGCAAATTGGGCAAGACATTTGAACAAGTATTTCTTAAAAGAAGACACTCAGAAGGCAAAAAACACATTTGAAAAATCCCAACCTCATCAATAGTCAGGGGTAGTGCAAATTAAAACTACAATGCATTACGATTACAAACTAATCAGATTGACTATCGGTGAAGATGTGGAGCGACAGATGCTCCCATACATGCTGATGGGAGTATATACCAAATTGGTATAACCCTTTGGAAAGTCAGTACTATTGATTAGGATTAGACATATTATACCTATTTCCAAGACTTCCAATCCTAAGTATGTATGTAACAGAAACTGGTGTGAATGTTTACCTAATGTCTGAGAATATTCAGAGTCGTGCTTACTACAGTAGCCCTCAAATGGAAATAAACGCCAAATACCTATCCTGATCATAATGGAAAACAAAAATGAATTGTGATCGATTTCATACACTGAAACAATACACTGAAATGAAAAAAAAATGAAACTACTGCTACCAAAAACCCCCACAAAACTACTGCTACATACTACATGAAAGAATCTCAGAAACGTAATAATGAGCCAGTAAGACAGACACAAAGATACATATTAACACATTTATAGATGGACAAAGCTAATATATATGGCTAGAGGAAGGAGTGGTACCTTTGGAGGGGAGGTAACAGTATTTTAGAGAAGGCACAATTGAGGATTCTGAGCAGCATAAATGTTCTAGAAGTTTCTTAATATGGGTGATGGCTATAAGGGTTCAAAATAATTCATCAAGCCACTTATTTATGATTTGTACTCCTTTTGGTATAATACGTACATTTCTTTAGTTAATATATTTTTTCAAAATTCCTGTCCCCACTTCCCTTTTACATGATTATGAAATAAACAACTATTCTTGTTGACTTTCCTTGCTCCTTCTCAGTATCATTTTGGTTCCTGCCATACTTCATTTCCAGAAACTTTTTTTATTATCTTATTTAGCAATTTCTAACAGTGATTTTTAATGCCTTTTTTTCCCTAGAATTTACTGTTTTTTGATTGACACCTTTAATTTTTCTTTCTCTAGCTTTATCTGCACAGACCACCCAAGAGAGCTATGTAAGTCTACAGTTTAAAATCACTTCTCTCAACCTTCCGTTGGGAATGGGAGAAACTGTCTAGCCAGAGTATAAATGAGCATTAGAATAATTTTGATAATGGTTAAATTGAAGTCTACTCAATCCCAATTTCACTCCCATAGTATCCATCACTTCTGTGCAGTTACACTGAGATGGAACCGCTCATTCTTACCTTCATCTGACTGAAGGCTTAATCAGAGTATCACATGGTAGGCATTTATTATACTTTTTAAGTAAAAGCAAGCCTGAAAAATGCTGAAAGAATGTTTTAGCAAAGTACTTAGGAATGAGAATTACATACAGCACCTAGGTAAACAAATTTATTTTGCTTTTCAACTGGCAATAAAATGTCTATCTGAGCCACTTTCCATAGCTTCATATTTGTTGCGGACAGTGCAAGGTGCAAAGGAGCCTTCATGGAACAGCAGAATGTGTGCAACACAGCACATATTTTACAGTCTTCCTTCTCAGCACTGAATTCATGAAGTGGGTCCAGCTATCCCAAATTAACACTCGTGAGAAGAGGCTTAGAAAAGTCAAGTAACTTGCCCGAGATCATATAACAATTCAATGACCTAGCCAAGATTTAGACCTCAAACCGTGATTCCAAAACCCGTGGTCTGTCTTCTATCTTCCTGTCTCATTTCAATGAAGGTTAATGAGACATGCATGTATACTAAGGGGATCAGGGACTGCTGATTACTTGCATAACATTTTAAAATATAATTTTTTATTGACCTCCCTTTATTTTGGTGTTTAACATTTAATGCCCAAATTAAGAAGACATTATCTTTATATCTTTTGTAATGCACCACTTTCACACTTATCCATCAAACCAGTTAGAAGTCATGGCTGGAAATTCCTAGAGACTGCTGATAACGGTGCTAAATTTCTCTTCATTAGTTCTATTCATTAGCTTCAATAACTGAATATATTAACGAGACCTCACACATATATTAATCCCGTAACTTATTAATGTTCAGAACAAAATTCCATTGTCACCTTTTTAAATGCAAAATTTCATTGTTGAATCAAACAGAACTGATATTTAAGGATTTTAAATACAAATTATAGCTGCCGAATATTATTCCTCTAATTTCTTTTTTTTAGGCAAACAAAAACTAAAAGTACTTTTTTTTTTTTTACAAACATACATAAAGAGACACAATTTCAAAATAGTAAACGATGTTATGTGTGACTTGGAAAAATGTAGGAAGAAACTCTCATTATTGGCAGGATCATAATTTCTCAAGAGTCTTAAGAACAAAGTGGCCTTTTAAAAGTACACTGTGTCAAATGCGATCTATTGTTAACTTTTATTCTGCATCTCCCTTTCTTCAAGCACCTAAGTTTAAGTGAGAACTGAACTACATTTCGAATGAGTACGACAAAGTCCCAGAGTTATGCTTCTAAAAGTCCTGGCATATGCAGTTATTATCCGAAGTATTCTGTCTCATGCCTGCTGAAGGACTAACTCAGTACCAATGACATCACCTTGTAGGAAGCTCACCTGTCTTGCTGATTAGAGGCAAACTTTGGGACAGCAGATGGTAATGAAGAAGTGAGACAACAGAAGTGACCAAAAAGAGGTTTAAATAAATAGAGATCCCTAAAGCAAAAGAGTACGGATTTTTTTTTTTTTTTAATGCAAGGCTTCCTTTAAAAAAAAAAAAAAAAACTCTTTAAATAACTCTACACAGACACACACACAAAGGTTATTTCACTAGAAGCGCAGTAAGACTACTCCTCAGTAGAGTGATGTTGGGGCAAGGTGAGATGGGGAAATGGTGTGCATACCTTTGCTTGTCCGGCTTTTGTGATGGCAGGTATATTAAAGAGCTGTCCAGTGTAAAAATGCAGCCCACTGAACAGGATCACTGCAATCGAGTCTCCTTCCTTCTCAATTACTTCAAGAATATCCTCTGTTCTCAGTGTTTCTTCCCCCTAAAGTTGAGTCAGGCACAAGTTACACCCAATCCACAATAACAAATTTGTCACGTCATATTTCCCAATCTAAAATTCACCTTGAGTTCTTGCTCACATAAGAACAATCAAAGAAAAGGGTTTTTTTCCAATTAATGGTCTTCAAAAGTCTGGCGAGAGAGCAGCATTTCAGCATGCCTTTTGTTATTATAAGAAATGATAACAAAATAGTAAAAAAAAATACTGTCTTTGCAAAACCCTACTTGCTTTATTCTTTAGTTTTTCAATTAATCTTTACTCTTTGCATGCCTACAAATTGTTTTCTCCTTATTCCCATCCAATAAAATACCAGGAAGTATGAGAAGCCCCTGAAATATTAAATGGTAAAATTTTCTTGGAAATTATTACTCCATCACATTATGTTTTCCAGGATAAAAAAACACATACCTTTCACCTGAGTATAACCTAACCAAGAGTAAACTCTCCTCCACACCGATCTAAAAATCAAGCTCCAAAAATGAAGGGAAATATCAGTAAAACTCAGTATTATCATGGTTAATTTTTCCACTTCTCCCCAGCTAAGACTAAATGATTGGTTACTCAGTGGAAATTCTGAGTGAATTTAAACTTGGTCTTGCAAACAACTAGAGCAAAAAGAAATCAGCTAGACACAAAGTTTCTCCTTGTATCTTAATCATCCTTATCCATTTACAAAGTTTTTATAAATTTTCTCCAGTGCTAAATCTGACATAATTTTTGAGGTCAAAGCATCACTTACTCCATTAATATTTGGAGGAAGCTCATTAAAGTATTCATAAATTTTCCTTCAGTTATTTTTAATTTTTGGCAATTCTATTTATCAAGTACGGTATCTCATGTTAGGCACATATTTATCACAAATATAGCACGTACTTTAGTTTCTACTAGAAGTCTGGAACTTATTTACAAAATTGAAATCTATAAAAATAGTACCGATACTGTAATCTTTAAATTACTAGCTGATACGTATTTTATATGTAAAGAGAAGGATCTCAGTAATTCTAAGACAAATTCCAAGTAAAAATGGTAACATGGCAATCCAAAACTCTTTTTTTTCCTTAAAAGAAATCTAAAATGGTTTGTCCACCATAATTTCAAAGAGCAGAAGATGAAGTACTATATATACTAATTACTTATTTAAAGAATCAGTATAAAGCAAAAAAGAAATGTACAGCTTAATGGTAGAATATGGTTCTCTCTGATGCTGACCTGCTCTAATCTAGTAATGCTAAAGAATGGTCTCAAGATTTATGATTAAATCATGAGGTTCCATAACACTTACCTCTTTCAACATTAGAACTTCTGATAAATTAGTGGCTATCTTCATTTTTGCTAGAAATTATCAATTTATATATGACACATGAAATAGATACCCTGTCACAGGCATGAGAACTTTCTATCCCATTAATTGACTGCATGTTGGCAAATAGAACTAAATGGAGTAGATTTTAATTTCTCAAAGTATTCCGGGTTGAAAGAAATAATTGTTCAAACATTGGCTTAACAGCCTGGGAGCATCATTCGTGAAGCCTACAATTTATTCTGTGTGGATCTCTTGGTGCCAAATTACACAAGCTGCAGGGTTGGTATGTCAAAGTCTGTACAACTTGGCCTTACATCTCTATTAATGGAAAGTGCACAGTTATTTTAGATCTTGAACATATGTCAACCCTGATTAGGTGCTTCCTTTGTTACCTGTTTAAATATGAAGGAATTCCAGAGAGATAAGGTAACTTTCTTGAAGTCCCTTACCCAGTTAGTTGCTGAGCCTGGGATTTCTGTGGGGTCTAATAGCCAGGCCAGAAAGCCCAAGCTCTTTCTGCTACACTGCACCTCTTTCTATACCCCCACCCCATCCAAGCACAAAGGAAAATATTTGATACTTAGATTAAAAAGAGATATAAAATATAGGCATCATTCAATTTCAACAAATATCATTTTAAAGGTATCCAAAGGCAATGGTATTTGAAATTGAACATGATATATGCAATTTGCCATCCCTTTCCATCCCACTAAAGAATATGGCAAACTCCAGTGGTATTCACAGGAAAATAGTTTGCTTATGACTACCCCTCGAAAAATGAAAATACATATACTTCCAAGTTAATTCTCCATTTTAAGCAAAATGAGCTAGCAGTAATAGAAGTATACGTCTTTTATACGTTCTTGAAAGTTCCATTAAAGTAATGGGGATAATAAACTTCTGAGGAAAATGAAGAAAAAAATCAATACTAATAGAAACAGAATGAATATTTATTTCTCTTTCTCATATACCTCTCTTGGCTTTATAATCCTCATACTTTTCTCAATGTTAAGTCCACGAAGTTGAAGCTGTGACTCAATAGCATACTGGAAAAGAAGAATGATTTATTAAATCAAGTCCAATGCACAGAAGTACATTGAAATAACTCTGAAAGAGATAATAAAATAACAATAAAAGCATATTATTGTATTAAATCTAAGGTCAAGGTTAAAAGTGACTGAAAAGAATACACCAGAAAAGAACTGCTTAATTTAATTTATATGCAGGAATCAGAACATTCCTTGAAACACTATATCTTAGAAATGGATGGAAGCACAGGGGCCATCTAGGCTTTAGGGAGTTCTAAGAGATTTGTAGAAGATATTAAATCTCCTAATTTAAGTAAAAACTGGAGTTTACAAAATAACCAGAGTGAGTAGTGTGGACTTGTTACATTTGAACTAGCTTATAGGAAGGGCTTACCCCAAAAAGAGGAAGCTAGTGAAAGGAAAGAACATCAGAAAGTTCCCTTCACTAACAGTACAAGATATGAACGGGAACATGAAATTTAGGGACCCTGAATTCTTTCTCAACATCAGGGTTTTGATGCTTTTCAGTAAAGTAATGGCTATTGATTTGGACACAATTAAATGATGTAGATTTTAACGGTTAACAGTGATAATACAAAGACAGAAATCAAATTTCTCTCTAACACTAAAAGTGAAATATGCAATTTTATCCATGTCTATGTCTGGAATGATCAAGTTTCTTAAAGAAGCAAGACAATGAATCGCAAGAAATATTTTTAATCCTTAATCAATGTTTTTTTTTTCGATAATAAAGCACCAATAATTATGCTAGCATGCTATGGACAAATTAAAGTTTTATTCTTATTCTGTATAGCTAAAGGGTTAAGCACTAGGGTATGTATTGATTTGATTTCATAAAGTAAAACAGCAACAAGAATTAATAAAACATTTATAACTGCACTTGATTTAAACCAGCGGCCCGCTCAATGTTTTTAAAAAGACTAATAAATCAATGCTCCCATTCAATCCTTTCCTCCCCTAACACATGTTTTACTTGGACAAAAAAAATAAAGCTACAATCTATATTTTAAAAACACCTAATCAAAAGCATTTGACAGATCTTTTTATTGTAAGGTTACTTGGAAAAAGACTAGAGAATAAACTGTTCAACACAGGCAAATGGTGTGCTCCTCTAGGAAGAATAGAAAGAATATAAATATAATTGGAAGAATCCTTACATGATCTGAAGGGAAGGCTTTGGCTTCCAGAAGAATTTTATGCCGTTTTGGTGTAGGCTTAAAAAAGGATAACTGCAACGAAATGGATTTATTGAGAAAACCATTAATGTACAATTTACATATTTGTTCAGTTTATACCATACTTTCATTTTATAATCCTGGCATTTTAAAAGCCTGACTCAACGACACATCTAGATGTCTGTCAAGGGTTCCTTTCCCAAATAGCTTTATTTCTAGTGAATTATGAAATAAAAGAAGGTCCTGGCTCATTATATTTATCAATAGAAAAGCAAATTTCGGAGACTACATGAGATAAAAACAAATTCTTAAACTTTACTTAAATTTTAATTGAAAAATTATCTTTCCAATGCCTTTAATGGTAATTTCTCTATTGTAAGACTGAATACCATGTTCTATATAAATTTTATTTTATTTATGGTGATTTATCTTATGCTACCGATTTGGTTTCTGGTACATAATATTTCCACTGCCTTATTACTTTATGGGATTTTATTTTAGGTCTAACTGTAAGGGCCTCAGCCCTAACATGAAACATTTGACATTTCTAGAGGCACCAGGGAGAAATAGCTCATTTGTTCAAGGGAGCCCTTCCTTTTCCCCCACAGTTCCTAGAGAATAAACACTGTCTGCCAACAGTAACAATGAAATGATCGCTACTGTTGACTTAGTGCTGATCACTGGCCAACGTGCTGGAGCAATTTTCACATATTACCACATTTCACCCTTTTATATAGGTAGCAGGTAGGTATTTTTTTTTTTTTTAAGATTTTATTTATTCATTTGACAGAGAGAGAGATCACAAGTAGGCAGGCAGAGAGAGGGGGAAGCAGGATCCCTGCTGAGCAGATAGCCTGATGTGGGGCTCGAACCCAGGACTCTGAGATCAGGACTTGAGCTGAAGGCAGAGGATTAACCTACTGAGCCACCCAGGGGCACCTCAGGTAGGTATTTTTGTCTTCATTTTCATAACGGAGAAAATGAAGACGTAGAAATCACCAAAACTGTGTCCAAAGTCAGATGTGAAGTAACTTAGCTAGGAATCAAACCGCGAGGTGTCTGAACTTAAAACTATGCTATTTACCATCATGTTTAAAATACTGTGTGAACGTGTTCCTTTAGGGATATTTAACAATCATTTCTTCATTTTTATTAAAATAAAATATTAATATATTCATTGTGTGCTTTGGTCACATAGACATGTTTCCAAAAACTCACTTAAAAATGAAATAAAATTTTTTCAAAGCCTCAAGCGGTTACTATAGACACCATATTCCAAATCAAGTATATATTTGACATTTTAAGGTATACATATTTATTAAGTACTTAGGAAGTAGGAAGCACTTGAAATACAGTAACTCTTTTAAGGTATTAGATCCCTTTTCTCCAATTTCATTCTATTTTCTAAATCTTTTTTAACCTATTCCCCCCAAATTTGTCTATAAAAATATAACTGATCCAGAATCCAACCCTGCTGAAGTCCAGCATACTGGCAAACTATCTTTCCGAAAAGCTCAGTGTCTGCTGGCATTTGTACATCATTTTGTGTGCTGGCAAGCAGTTTTGCTTTTAACCCACTGTGACTTTTATTCCTTGTATTCCGAGATAAGAACTGTTCATTATTCTAACTCTCTTTGCAAGAGTCAACTCTCCCATGATTATGAAGAAGCCCTTCCATCATAGTCCAGCATTTCCTGGTAAAAATGAAAATAACCTCACAACTTATTTTTAAATAAGTAAACCACCAGATGCTCATGAATTAAAGATAGAAAAATGTCAGATTCTACAAATGAGTGTATACTAAACATTGGTGGGAAAGGATACTTACCAGTAGAAGATGTAAATTAACAGTCAAACCATTCATTAGGGCAATTTCGTTCTCATTGGCTCCTGCGAAGTAAACACATCATAATTTAGATTTTTCTATTAGTGCTGAAGTTCCTTGGAAAAACAAAGTAGTGAGGCTTCACTCCTTCATCCTTAATGCTTTTAGAGATAAGGACATATTTGAAGTGTCATACAAAGAAATGGAAGTTTTCTCACTTGACTCATTTTATCAAACGATATCTGGACTCAGATGCACACAGCTAGCTAAAATCATATTTTCTTTTTGATATAGTAAATAATAGCAACAAAATAATGACGCATTTGCTTTTTCCTGTAAAATAAAAATGATTTATCCTATTATCAGGTAGTTTGCCAAATTCCCATAGAGTACATTTTTGTGGTAAATGTATCTCAAAAGAAAGCAGGGCCAATCCCATTTTTAAAGCTAGTTGTTTCTAATATTCAATTAAAACGCACCTTTAATAAGAGAGCTAGTTTGCCAAACATACTTCACTGTTATTACAGTGAGATATATAATCGTTTGTAAGACAAAAGAGCTAGAAAGCAAAACACAAAGACCTAAATAGCTCTGGGATTTATTCATACACACTGAGATGCAAGATAATTAATACAGATAGGTATTATCTGATGGGGAACACATACAAAATTAAGATATCCACTACACAATCGTAATCTGATCTAATTCTTAGTACTGAGGGCTTGCATACTAGAAATAGACCCAAAGACAAAGCATACACTGGATACTTAAGAACTCAGAGTTTAATAACAATAATACTTTCATGTTTTTAGTTCTTACAATGTCTCGTAAAAGCATTTAGACCTGTATAATAGGAAAATCTCTTCAACTATCACTGAGAAAAATGGGTTTTGTGCCATTGTTTGTAAAACTGTGTGAGGTGTTAGGGAAAATGTGTAATACAAGTCCTATATTTCATATCCAAAGAGATAATTCTCTTAAGAGTTCTATTTTAGGGGCGCCTGGGTGGCTCAGTGGGTTAAGCCTCTGCCTTCTGCTCAGGTCATGATCCCAGAGTCCTGGGATGGAGCCCCACATCGGGCTCTCTGCTCAGCAGGTAGCCTGCTTCCTCCTCTCTCTCTGCCTACTTGTGATCTCTGTCAAATAAATAAACAAAATTAAAAAAAAAAAAGAGTTCTATTTTAGAGGAAGAGACAGGAAGTAAAATGATTAATCTAATATACAGGTAGATTTCAGGGTAAGTCCACTTGAGGGCAGGCCACTGCAGATAAGTGTATAATTTAGGAATTTCTATTTCAACATAGCCATCTAGTCGAGAAAATCTTCGGGCTGCATTTAACAGATGGATTTCTCCATTTGATGTGCAATATTGGTAAACAATCAGTTAGAGGCTGTATCTCTGGTCCTTGCAAGGTGAACAGTGTCTGAAGTCAAGGCACAGTGAGACCAAGCTTGTTCTACATTCCTAGCACTAAATAAACTTTGTCCTAGACATACAAGAGATAGGAATATGATAACCTTATGTTGCATACGGTGGCATATGTCTTCTCCTACAATATGAAAATCTTTTGGAAACATGTAGAAGAAATGCTGCCAGCTTTACTATATTTATTTCTTTGCACTATGGTATGAATTTATCCTGTTATCTCTAAAACGAAGCATTATCTAAGGTATCTAATCTAATATCATTCTTAAATCCGTTAGCTCTCCACATGCGTCTTTTCTGAGAACCACTTATTCCAAAAAATATTTTGGCAGAGAAAGTGAAAGGAGAAAAGGAAGGAAAACCAACTTTATAAAGAGAGCAGAATTCATAGAAAGAGAAGCACTTGAAGGAACGTAATGAGAAGAAAGAAGAATTCATACGTGAGTTACTCCAAAATGAAAACAAAGAACTCAGAGAGGTAGGAAGGGAAGGAAACTTTGTAATGAAGGCTAGACATCCTGTTTTTTGCTTTACAACTGCAATCTGACTCAAATAATTGCACATTCCTTGAAAATTTTAGTCCTCCAAACGATACACTGTTCATTTTGGATCAAAGAATGTAATGAACCAGATGTGGTAGGCTCAATTAATGGAGATATACACTTGACCCTGTGCTACCTACTCCCTCACTTTCAGTGGCATACTAACACTCAGATCAATTCTTTGTAAATAATCCCTCACTGACTTGAATAATTTGTCTGCCACCATGCACAAAAATGATCTCATCTTAGAACACTCCAAATTCAACCAAGCACTTCACGAAATGCTCGCCTCACTTGCAACTGAACTTTGTGAAGGAGACGGTCAGTCTATTTAATGTGTGTGCATATGTACACAGGTCTATCTGAGGACGATGCAAATATTAAAGTTTCAGAACATTAACGCAAATGTTTATTTCAAATATAACCTACAGACACTAAAGAATCAAGGGTTCCTAACACCAAAATACCACCCATCAAACTGATTTTTAGTATATTTTTAAAGGCAAATTTTTCTATTTGACCTATCTCTTTTTGTACAAATTGCATTTCTGAAACCAAGAGCTGTTCTTGTAAGAGATTTCAGTATCGTCAGCATCCCATAAGAAAATAAAAAAGAAATTAAGCAAACAAATTCTTCCAAGTTACTTTCCTTTGTTCTTTTTCTTTTACTTTTTCCTAAGAGGTGTTTTTTTTTGTTTTTTTTGTTTTTTGTTTTTTTTTTTTTTAATTACTGTTGAAACATTGAGAACTATAAGCATTGCAGGGCAAAAATTTTTAAAAACTTCCTGAAAGCTTATCAGGATTTGAAGAGTCTTTACTTTAGAAGATCATCTACAATTCACTGCAGTAAATGTCAAGATTTGAATCACTTCATCTAAGATGGGTATGAGCCAGGGTTCTCATCTGTAGAGTGCCTTCCTGCTTGTTTATTTATTGAACAGAATTTTTTGCTTTACCAGAAGGTGTGACTTAGTTAAATACAAGCAGGGCCTTCTTACCTCAATACCTGGCATGTGGATGTTTATTGAGTCATTACTATGTGCCAAGACTTCTAAATACGTTACTTGTATTTTTTTCACATCTTCTTCACAGCCACACAATAACTTATCTACTTTAATTGTCCATATTTATCACCTCAAGTCTCATAGATAGGAAGTAAGACAAAAGCTTGACTCTCTCTTAGGGAAAAAAAAAAAAGATTAAAACCTTTGTTCCAGATTATACTGGGAACTGTTGTCTACATTATCCACTCCCTGTAAATCAAATATAGGAGGCCCATGTTCATTACCAATATTCCTCTGAATCTAATTTTAATTTAATTTCAAAAATTTTGCCAAGAGATGACAGGGCCCCAAGCTGCTTAGTGTTCAGTAAGGGGATTCATGATGATCTCCGAACCACCATCCATGTTCTGTCTAACTGATTAAGCAGATGCAAACGTTATTGTGGATTTGCTTATAAGGTTTGTAATCAGGCTAAATCTGAGAACTTTCCACTCTTTCAAGTTGTAAATTCCTGTGGCCTCCAGAGGTGGCTAGTGCATGAAGTTTTGTTAACTGGAGACAGCTTCTAGGGATTATTGCTTCTCGGAGGGTCAACCCCAAGTTTCATAAAGCAAATTTATGACCACATTACAACATTTTTATAAGCTGAAATGCATGTATCTAGCCCTTTATGATTTTTATGTACCCAGGGAGAAGTAGGCTTAATAATAATACTAATAACATTCTTCAGCAATTCTATTTCTAGCATCTTGATAATATGACATTAATTATAAGGGAAACTTATTCCATGTTTTGCAGAATTGTTGGCGCTATATAAAATGTTTTATTAACAGTTTTCTTTCTCATCTGAAATTGAAATTATTTTCTACATCTATGAAAAAATACAATTGCTCATTGTCTCCTCCTCCTCTCTATCCAGTCTATCAATTTGTACACACAGTAATTTTTATTATCCTCCTGTTACTTGTTTTTGGGAAATTTTATGGTGAAATAAAGACTGTGGCTTTGAGAACCTGGAAGAGTCGATCATCGCCCCAAATGTACAAAGTGTCTGTTTGCTCATGACACATCTGTGTAGCTTGCAGGTAGCAAAAATAAATTTGACTTCTGCTGGTTTTTACAGTACTTGCCACACAATTATTTTAATTACTTCATGATTTATGCAGCCTCCACTTCCAAGCAGGATTTGAGGTTATTTGGGTTACAAACTGAGGAAGAATGATGAAAAAAAGCAAAAGAGTACAAGGTATGCAGATGAGAAACAGAAACTTTGCTACATTTAATTCAATCAAATTTTCTCAAAATTTCCTAGTGATCCAGGCAAAAAGGGAAACTGGTGGGATCTGCAACAAATAAGATAATCTAAACACAAATATATTTAAAAACACTTTCTAAAAAATAATCTATTCCTAATAAAACAAATAGGGTGAACTTCTCATTTTTCATCTTAAGAATCATTTCTTGGGTGCCTGGGTGGCTCAGTTGGTTAAGCGACTGCCTTCAGCTCAGGTCATGATCCTGGAGTCCCGGGCTCGAGTCCCACATCAGGCTCCCTGCTCGGCAAGGAGTCTGCTTCTCCCTCTGACCCTCCCTCTTCTCATGCTCTCTCTCTCTCAAACAAATAAATAAAATCTTAAAAAAAAAAAAAAAGAAGAAAGAAAGAATCATTTCTCTAATATACACAATTTACAAAGTAAAGAAACTTGAGAGATAATAGTTACTAAGTACCAAGTTTTTAAAATATTGTTTCTAATACACTTTGTAGAGGGTCAATTCACATTCCTTTGTTCAACAAAAAAATAATAGAAATATTTCTTCTGATAAAACGTGAATTGGAAAGAACAAAACAGACATTTAATAAACTCAGAATTAAACTAAAAATTACCTTTGTTCACTGACAACATTTCAAATAAAATATTGTAATATGTATGTCATAAATGACTTGAGACTTTGGAAAGACTACCTTAAATAACTTATATGTTATATATGCTTATTGTTACTTATGATACATAATAATTATGATATATGTAATAAATAAAATACATATTGTTTCTTGAGCTTCATTTCTATGAAAGTGACTGTGTTTATTTCAATAAGGAATTGTTATCTTTTGTAGCTCGTATCATTAGGGTCAAATGTCTGTAATTTAATTAATACAACATTCAGGACAAAACCATAAAAAATAAAGTTTGTCCCATATGTATGATAATTTTGTATGGTATTTCAAAGACATGGAAAAGTCCCCAAAGCTAGAGTTAATAAATATATATTTTTAATAAGTTGAATCCTTTTATTTTTCTGAATAAATTTGACTAGTGGGTTTTTTTCCCCCATCTTTCTTAGTAATTATAATGAGAGATGCCTCATTTGAAATTTCAGTGATGTATTTGCTGGGCAAATAAAATACTTGCATATTTAATAAGTTTCACTAGAGCTATAAAGTTTTAAATGGTCAAAGGAAATCTTTTTGTAGGGTTTACTAGCTTCATAAATAAATCTCACCTTCCCACTTCCCTGGCCTGTATATAAACATCCTTAACTCCCTTTTTAGAGGATGATAAATATTAAGCATAAAATAACAGGATTAGAATGCAGTTTATGTTATGAAAGCAAACCTAGTAAGGAAAAAAACAAAACAAAACAAAACCCACAGCTAAACTGAACATATATGCTCAGGTCAAATTAATCCAGGTTTGTTTCGGGTCTTTTACATGTTAGACATTTGAATGCATATAATTAGCTTCTAGAAAATGAACACAAATGGAAGCATTACTCAACAACTATTTAACAACACACCCTTAAATACAATCCAGGATTACTTAGGTGGTAGTTTGCTCCAACAGAATATACACAATCCTCTAGTGTATATAATATAATATAATATAATATAATATAATATAATATAATACTAACACCCGATCAAGTGCTGTTCCCAAGAACCTGACTAGCCTGGTAGGAGATGCCAGGTTCTCACCTTCACTTGCCTAACTGACCTCCACTCTGGCCTTGGGTCCCAGCCTTAGGCATTCAGAGCTGTGCAGATTCACCCTGGGGCTCCTTGAGAGGGTCTGGCTTCAGGCTCTGTGCACACAGCCTGGCTTCATGTGCTGCCCTGAAAAGACTGTGCTTCCAGGCTTCCAACTGCTCTTTTCCTTATCAATGGCAGCATTTCTGGTAGAAATTTCTATTGATTTTTTTTAAATTAATTAATTAATTTTTTTTTTAGTGTTGCTGTATGTTTTTTACTCTAATGTTTTTCTATCATCTCCATGTGTTTGGAATAGAAGTGATCACTTTGGTTTGTACTTAAATCTGTTATTTTAAACTAGGAGTCAATATTCTGATCCTATAATATAACCACATAAAACAGAAATGTATATAGCGTAATGGTTACTCAGTATAGCTATTAGGAAACAGAACTTACTTTTTCTTACAACACTTCTATTTTCTTTTTCAACTTCTTGACCGGGTAATATATTCTTATGGTTCATAAACTAAAAATGGATTTTCCTTAGAAGTCTGGTAATTTGGGCTGTATCACACACGAGTGCGTTTTTCCACTGTGATTGTGGTGGGGTTTGTTGTGAGGGGACCCCACTGAGCCATTGTACGGGGAAAACTTTAGAATGTTTAGGTTGGGGCCCCTGGGTGGCTCAGTGGGTTAAAGCCTCTGCCTTTGGCTCAGGTCCTGATCCCAGGGTCCTGGGATCGAGCCCCGCATGGGGCTCTCTGCTCAGTAGGGAGACTGTTTCCCTTCCTCCCTCTCTCTGCCTGCCTCTCTGCCTACTTCTCTCTGTCTGTCAAATCAATAAATAAAATCTTAAAAAAAAAAAAAATCTTTAGGTTGTCCAAACGTCACAGAGAAACTGTTCCAGTTTCCTGCATAGATACTGGATACACAATTAGAACAGAAGTGGATAAACATTTATTTTAATTCTTTTGTTTTCACCAAGGAATATGTTATAGACTAAACTGTGTCCTGCTGAAATTCGTATGTTCAAATCCCAACCCCCGATGCGACTGTATTTGGAGACAGGCCCTAGAGGAGGCAATAAGGGTTAAATGAAGTTTTAAGGGTGAGAGGTCTTAATCCAACAGGACTGGTGTCTTTGTAAGAAGAGAGACACCACAGTTCTCTTTGTCTCTGAGTGTGAACGGAGGAAAGGCCAGGTGAAGACACAGAAAGCAACCATGTACAACCCAGGAACAGTGTCCAACCACTAAACAACCCCTGGATCTCTGACTTCTGGCCTCCATCCAGAACTGTGAACAAACGTCTGTTGTGGAAACCACCCAGTCTGTAGTATTTGGTTATGACAGCCTGAGCAGACTAATATGGTACACATATCCTCCCTTGGGAGTCTTCATCTCCCTTCTCCAGGGACTCACCCAGTCATCTCGGGAGAAGGATTCACCTGGCAGCATAAAACAGGCAAAGGGAGCTGGCATTCTAACTGAATTTTAAACAGACTTTCAACACATCTCTCTTTTTTATTCCTATTTTACTCCCACTTCTAGAGACGCTTATTGTAATTTCCAGACTTTTGAAGGTTCTGCGGTGTAAAGTGGGTGGCTTTCTGTTTTCTTTCCATTGGGAGATAAAGATTTGGTTTACTTTTTTTTTTCCCCCCGCAAAAGCAGTTACCACTTATCCACTTGTTATCAAACTCCCAAATGCTCCCATCATCTACTTTGCTCTATTTGTTCTTTGGGATTTATGCTTTTTATTTTTAAATATTTTTTTTAAATTCCAGTAAGAGTTGTTTAGTGAGAGTTCAGGGGAAAAAAAATATAGAGTACTTAAATGCTTATGTTCAGTCCCTCCACCATTCCCTCTTTTGAAGCACTAATGCCAATGATTTTTTTTTAATTTCTCTGTATTATATGATTATATGTATATATTAATTTTACATTTTGGGGGCTATCTTCCTGTATGGGAGTCCCATGAGGATATCTCATGGGATAAAGACGATGAGGCTTCTTACTATTTTATCTACTCACCATTTTATCCTCAGGGCCTACACCACAAGTCCTGACACACAGCAGAAGTTCAAAAGTCATTTCTGAATAAACAAGGTATTTCTCAGGTTTTCATGGTTTGTCAATTACTGTAATTCTTTCTGGATGTAAGTCCTACTGTCCCCACTCTAATTCCACTTTCTCCCAGCTCACGTTGATTATTGTCTTCTGACCAAGATGCAATTGGGATGAAGCAATAAAGGAGTGAGGTTTGAAAAAGCATTATGAAAGTTGGGATTTCCCAAAGTCCTCTAAACAGACCCCACTCCAACTGCTGAAATATCGTTAATTTTTTTCAATACCCTGAATATCATGTAAGATTTCAAGCAAACCTCAATATTCAACCCAATTAAGTTACTTTTTTTTAATGTTAACACGTTTACCATCTAAAACTATCTTAAGTACTACCTAGAGTATATATAACTCACTTTAGAAAACACATTACAAACCAAAGAATATCAAAAACCATATTATTTCCAACAATTCTCAGCTTAATTTTAGAATTAGTCACTGTGGATTAAATTGAAATGAGCCAAAACCTGATTGGTGTTTTAGGATTTTAGCACGTAAAGGTTAGTGTTTATCATATAATGAAATGTTATAAAATTCATTTAAGTTGATTTTTAAGAAAACAGTTTGGGGTGCCTGGGTGGCTCAGTGGGTTAGGCCTCTGCCTTCGGCTTGGGTCATGATCTCAGGGTCCTGGGATCAGCCTTCGTGGGGCTCTCTGCTCAGTGGGGAGCCTGCTTCCCAACCACTCTCTGCCTGCCTCTCTGCCTACTTGTGATCTCTGTCAAATATATAAATAAAAAATCCTAAAAAAAAATCAGTTTATTTATAAATAAATACAATACATGTGCTCTTTATTGGGGAGTACATATTAGTTTTAAAATATGCAAGAAAACATAATTAAATATTTTATTTTTGTGCCAAATAACCCAGTTATGTTCCCTATAGCCTTCAAGTCTCAATTAACAGTATGTTCATTCTTTCTTTACTGTTACAGGTAAAAATAGAAAACCAGGATATTCTTCAATAAGATTTTTGACTTTATAATCCAGGTTTATATCTAAATGATAATGCTTTTATGATTCCTTTGGGAAAAAACCTTTTTGTACTTACCTACAATGTCATTCATAAGGCCTACAATAGTCTCATCTCCTGTAATCCAAGGACGTTTTCCTAGGTCATGACCATAAGCTCCCCTGAAATTGAAAAGGGGCATAAACTCTATTAGGTTTGTTTGTATGTGTGTGTGTATGTGTGCGTGTGTGTGTGTGTGTGTGTGTGTGTGTGTGTAATTTTTCATACATCAGCATCAGCAACTAGACATTTCTAAATGAGTCTTTGTAATGTTTTAGTAATTACATAAAATCATGCTTCTTTAGAACCAAAAGTAATACTTAAGGATTCTACCTTTTTAACTTGTCATTGCTTAATTTCTCTAATTTTCTTTTTGTTGGAGGGTAACAGAGACTGCCTACTTCTTTATTTTTCTTTTTCTCTATTTTAGAACCTAAGATGTTATTTTTTTTTCTTTATTTTGAAAATTAAGACTCTTGGAACATTATACTTGCATACCTGTAGCACACAGTAGTATCTATAGTAAAATATGGCTACTATTCTTTGAGGCTAGAAATTAAAATGCTTATAAATTCAGTTTTTAAATATAGTTATAATCTGTACACCAAATCAAAGTGTATAAAATGTGACTGTATTTGTGATGACATTTTAAGTAGACAAACTTGGCAATAATCAAAGTCAACATTACATCTTTACCTATTTTCTGGCAATTTCATCTACAATATTCTAGCTCAATATTATTATTCTAGTAAGTATCCCGGCAGGCATAAATGGCAAAACACAGAATAGGTAAGAGAACTTCCATTCTCAATAAGTTTTCATTAAATGAGGAAGGAAATACATTTGAAATATAGAAGAAGAAACTGAAACAAAGAATCAAGGTGGGAGGGACTAAATGTGCGGGGGCACACTTGTGGCAGGAAGCCCAGAATTAATTCTTAATTCCCTAGGAATTAAAAAACTCCCTAAAGTTGGAGAAAGGAATGAGCCTGTATTTTCTGCATAGTGCAAACTGTGCTTTAATCTATACTCTGAAATTCAGTAAGCTGGCAGGAGTGAGTGGTAAACTTGCTCTCAGAGGTGAAGGGTAGCAGAATGTCACCCCAAAATATGTCACTGTGGTAGACTGATTATCTTGAGTTATAGGCACTTGAAAAACAGCAAGTGCAGTGAGAGGGTCTCTCTGAACTCCCCTAACTGCTTGAAGAGAGATTTTTCAAAAGGAACTCAGTAGCCATAAAATCACCTCCCCAGGAGTTTCATCAACCAGGGAAGATTGAGTCTTGTCATAGGAGAAGAGACCAGAAGTCAACACCACGCTCAGACTGGCTTTGTCACAACCTATCCTATCTTTTATCTATTCTTCTAAGGGCTCTGTCACCTTTCCTAAAAATCACATGTTTTCCCCTAAGTGGCCTACATCCACTTCTCCTTTCCTTATTCAGATAGGATTTAAGCCTGAATTCTAAGTCATCACTGGGGGGGAGGGTGGGGGTCCTTTCTCCCCCATGTTTTGTCTCCCATGTTGTAAGGGCCTATTCAGCCAGAGAGGCCCCACCCCAGTTGAACTGCCATTTTGTTGTTTATTCAGTAAAACTTAAATTGACCTTGCCCCCTGCAGGGGAACTTACTTAAAAGCAAGTCCAGGAAACCAGTCCCAGGTAATGGCCCAAATACAAGGGTGGGTCAGGTCAGGCAGAGACATTCAATCAGTGGGGGCGCATACTGTCTCCTAGCTACCAACGTGGTGGGCTGGGTTGCATAGCTACTATGGGGTGAATTGTAATTCAATTAGCCACCTGTGTGTGGCCAGGCCCACATGGCCTTTGCTGTATAAAAGTTAGTCTGGAAAGCAGGGAGGGGCGCGCTCTCTGTAAGAGATTCTTGATGCTTGGCGCGAAATAAAGCTTTGCTTGACCTTCGCTTTGTATCAGTCTCGCTCCTTTAATCACAGACCCATTATTGGGGGACCCAACAATGTGTACAAGAGCTATGCATCCTAATAACTTGTGCGGTTTTTTTCCCTCCTGCTAAGCTGTCTTTTATTACAAGGGTCTCAGCTAAGAACTCAGAAGGGTCTGGTCTGGGGAAAATAATTTTCTCTCCCCAAGAGAGTAGTGGGGTAATAAGACGACTGGAGCTCTGTTTTTACCCTTTGTTGATTTTCATGATGTGAATATCCCCTGTGGTCCATTTCCTGGCATTAACTAAAATCCTCAATATTTAATGACTGGCTTTCATTGCTGGTGTGAGCCAATTCCAGGTCACCACTGGTTATGAGACTACATGTATTATAAGCTGATAAAGCTGGTGAAAGTAAAGGGGTGGCAATATGTACCTGAAAGGATGAATGTGAAAAATAAGTAAGATTACATGTAAAAGAGATCGGCCCATAGCACCCCTTTCTGACTCTGCCCTATTGTAAATCTACAGCATGGGCATGTGGGGTACAATGCAATTTTTAAACTAATATTTTGATTACCATATAAACTGAGATGAAGGAAAAGGACTCTCTCTGTGAATAAGCAGAGACTATAAGAACTAAGGAGGAAGAGAAGGGCAATTGCCAGTGATTATTATTCATATTACTATTGGATAGCCTGCAGCTTGCCTCTTTCTTGACTTCCAATATAAATGCTAAAGACAAAAATCATTATCATTAAATGGTAGTTAAAGGCAGATACTTGGACCCTTTTTTATTTTAATCACACAGAGCTCCTGGCCTTGCTGATAGCACAATACATCTTATTACATTTAGGTAGTAAAATTCTATGTTCTGCCTCAGAGAATTTATGTCTCAGACTAGCAGGCCACCTACTTCTCACTCTGGTAGACACCATGGTAATAATCTTTAAGAGTATGTGTCTTCCTGCAATTCTGGCATCGCCCCCCACCTTTAAAATATCACACACACACACACAGTCTGCTTCTTTCCTTTTTGTCAGTCTACTAAGCCTAGGGTAGTGAAATGTATTTAGGAAGTTAGGAAGTTGTTACCCCAATAAACTCCAACTAAAGTGGCCTGTCTTTATAAGGCCTTGATGTAGATTACAGTGCAGTTTTAAACATAGGTATCAGAGTTAAGAAAGATGACATTGCTCTCATTCACAACTGCCCAATATACTTGCAACGTAGTTGCAAACTTCTTTTCCAGTGCTGCAAAGGAAAAGAGCCTGGCAGGCAGTTCCCTCATGGCTGTGGCATTAATCATTCCCCCAAGTGGGGTGTTCTCTGAGATATCTAGGGAGTGCTATCTGCTCACGAAATTAGATTTCAGGATGTAAAATCAAATTAGGAAGTTAATAGAGGATCCTCTTTGAAAGAGGACTCTGCTTTAACCATCCTACAAAATAAGTAGTAGCCAGGCTTTTAAAAGCTTCTTCCTCCCTGCTCCCCCCACCCCATAAGGAAACAAATAAGACATCACACAATCCTTAAGACCACCACTTTTTTTTTTTTTTTAAATCTGTGACCCAATTGGTGATTAGCCACCTACATTTTCCTACATCTCTAGATGCAGGAAAATCTTTGTTTAACATGTCATACTTTCTTATTCATACCGAAGGGCGGTGCAGCAAAATTTGCCTCTTTAGCATAAAGATTATCTTGAGCTGAAGGCATCTGAAAAACAGTGCATGTAGGGATAACCTTCCTCAGAACTTCCCCATCTGCCTAAAGACAGGTCCTCCATATAAGGGCCTGCTTAGCCAGAGGGAGCCATTTTGTTGTTTATGCAGTGAACTTAGATTGACACTGCCCCCTCCCACCCCCCCCAGGAACTTACTTAGAAACAAGTCTGGGAAACCAGTAGAATGTGACTGACCAGTCCCTGATAATGGAGCCCATATACCAGGACGTGTCAGGTCAGGGGGAGGTAACAGAGCCCAGAATACAGGGATGAGTCAAGCTGGGTGGAGACATCCAATCAGGAAAGCACCTCCCTAACCACCCAAGAATGTGGGCCCTGCCTATTGGGCACCAATTCTGACCAGAGTGATAGGCTAGTTCAAATAGCTACTACGGGGTGAATTGTAATTCAGTTGGTCACCTGTGTGTGGCCAGGCTTGACCACATGGCCTTTGCTCTATAAAAGTTAGTCTGTGAGGCAGGGAGGGGTCGCCTCTTTGCAAGAGACAGCCCTGGCCGGTCAGTTTGATTCTCGATGCTTGGCGCGAAATAAAGCTTTGCTTGACCTTCGCTTTGTATCAGTCTCGCTGATGGACCCAACACTCCAAAAGAACTCAACTACCATCAATCCCTCCCTCAGCAATTTTGTCAACCACAAAAGATTGACTCCGGTCCTCGGAGAGGAGCCCAGAGTCGAGACCACACCCAGAAGATTTTGTCACAAACCATCACATCTCCTATCTATTCTTCTAAGTGCCTTTCATCCTTTCTAAAAATCATTTATTCTCTTCTTAAAGTGGCCTATATCCTCCTCCCCTACCCCTATCAAGATGACATGTAAGTTTTCAAATCTCATGGATTTCTTTTTTTTGGTAATCACTCCCCCCCAACCCAGGAAGCCCTCATGCTCATATTAATAATTAATAAGTAGTAATTATTAATTCCTGTTAATCTATGTCTTGTCAGTTTATTTTATAGGTCAGTTGTTGAATTGGGGCGGTAGAGGGAGCATTTTTTCTCCCCAGAATACACTTTTTTTTTTAAAGGAAAACATGAACTGAATGAGACTGCAGTGTCTCAAGAGCATGCCTGACCACACACAAACTGCCGTCCAAGTCAGTCACTGCCCTCTAACCACGCAGTTAGTTCCTAATATGTAATTCAGTGGGCTGTTTTCTTATTAAGTAAGCCTACCTAAAGTCACGCAGGGCTTAGAAGCATCCCTATAAAGACACAACTGGGTCAAGTTTTTGCTCCTATGAAAAGAAAGAAAACCATTTATCAAATAGATAAGACAACGCAGAAGACCTAAAATATTGTGGTTGTATCTTAGGGACATAATATACATTTCTCAACTTAACAATGTGCTCTTCAGAATGGATGTATCTTCCTCTTCTAGCCCATCTTTCCCACTGTGATTATTAGTCCATGTTATTTTTCTTTAAATAATATGGGCCACTAATAAATCCTTAATATATAAATATGTAGTATTAAATGTTCTAAAAAAATTCTGGCAAACTCACAGACCCCTATTAATGCTATTTCTTACCGTTATAAACTCATTTGGCTGGTAATTAACTATTATATATCAAATGAGTCAAATCACCATGAAATTTTTCTATTTCAGAATGTCAAAAATATCGAAATATTATTATTGCACAAATTTAATTCTTCCAAGTGAAGTAATCTACTTAAGAAATCATACAGTTGCAAGATAACAATAATAAGCATTTGAAAACTCATAGAAGTGCTTTATTTTCATTGCTTTGTCTTAAATAAATTAAAAAGTTTTAGAAGAAATCATTAAGCGCCCAAAATATTTCTAAGTATGCCTCTGTTCTTGACTTTCCTCTTGCATAAGTAATCAAAGTTGGTAGCTGTATGAATTATAAAATCAGGCTACCCTATGGTCAGTGACAGTTTATTTTGTAGATAAGTAGGTAGTATGGCTGTGATAGGACATAAAAGATAGAGACAAGGACATTAACAGCCATGAGCCAAGTGGTATTTCTTACCTTATACGGCTTCGATGGCCAGTCAGACTTGTTATCAATATCCCAGAAAAATATCTCACTTAGCCAAAGGACCCTCTGATTTTTATGTTACGGTCAAGATTATAAATTTCTAGTTTTTTTTTTTTTTTCCTGTTAAGCAACTAATTTCAGTTTGCATTAGTGTATTTAGTAACTGTGTAGCTCTCTTTGACTCAGTCCTTCTCGAAATCTTCCACTGGTCAAGAAGAGAGAAAGGCACTGGCCTGATTTGGTTATCAACTAAGAGGTATGGCAGACATGGGGCTGGAGAAGGTGAAGAGGACAGGTAATCAGGAAAACTCACCACAATAATGGGAGGCTGGATCTAGAGGCAAACCAAACATGTGTGAGGATATTTAGCACAAAAACAAAATCAATATTCAGAAAGGGAAGTCAAGGGACCAACAGCCCTTCCACAGTGGCAAGATTATTACTTTAAACTAAAAGCATGTGAGCGGCCAGCGGCCTAAGAAAGAAACACTCCTCAACTTAAGGAGACTCTTCTGAAAATACAGCTACCATTAGCCCACTCACAGATGGAAAGTGACTCAACACCAGGAGGTGCAAATTCAGATGCCACCCATCTTCTCCCTCTCGGGGAGCTTCCAGCCAGGAAAGAGACGCCCATTATTATCAGAATGAAAAGACCCGATAGAACTTTCTATACTTCCTACTGAAGCCCTAAAACTGCCTCCTTTGGTTAAACTGGTATATAAACCTTTTCTTTAGTGATTGAGTGAATCATTTTTTTGTAGAGTACTTTCGCATGCCCCTGAAAGAAACTTGGGTTAGCTATCTCTTATCGACGAATCCACAGGCCCTCAATGAATAGGATGTAAACTGATAGAGGAAGTTTTCCTCCCAACAGAACCTTAGCTGGAAAAGGCCAAAGAAAAATTTTAAGTTAACTATTTAGGACCAAAGAAATAATGAACAAACACTTTTGAGATAAAAAATGGACAGTGAGATAGAACAACATGATTTTGACCTTGCCCCTCAACCACCACTGACATCAACAGGGAGACAGGGGGTGTGACACTGACTGGGCCCACCACCACTGAAAGCAAGAAGACTAAATAAAACTAAGCAAAGACAAAATAAAACTAACTAGAAGCTCCCTGATCTTTTTCTCAGAGTCTTTTCAATGTAGTTTACACTGCCTGAAGCATTAATATGTACCTCTTTACTGAATCATCTGTCTAATGAAAAATCAGTAGAAGGTATTAAGATTCTCTAATTTTCTATTGTCACAAGGTAAAATATAAAATTGGAAGTTAACAACAATAGAAGGGTGTTATGACAGAGAGGCACTTTCCTGGAATATAACTTTAAAGTCTCGAAAATAATCAACCAGTCTAATAAAGCAGGGTAATCACAAAGAGATGAATAAGATAGCAGGGCAGCATCTTTTTTAAATGCCTAAAGGATAAAAATGCACAGCCTTGCTGAATGAATATCCAAAAGGCAAGGACACACTCTAAAGTTCAAATTCAATCTAATTCTCTGCTCTCTTTTATATTAAGGCCAAAAATGAATATTAACCATTTTTATTAAGTATGACCCTCATTTTTTAAATACTAAAACCTGCTAGTGCAAAATGCTTCCAAATGTGGTGATATTTATTTTTCAATTTATGCATACAAGTTATGCAGATACAGTTATAACAGGCTTAATAAATTATATAAACCTCTATGATTTTTGCATTGAGGTACAAATTTATATTCTTAACCACTGAAATTAAGAACTTTGCAGTGTAATCTAATGCCTGTGGTAGTGATCATTAGCACAGTCAGTGTAAAATAAACTTTAAAAAGAGGTACTGTTCCCAATATGAAAGACCAGAGGCATGAAAACTGAAGAAAGAAGACATTTGGAGTTTGAATAAGAGCCAAATGTCTTGGTCAGAGTTCTTATCTAACTTAGTTTCATTTTCCTGCATTCATTTTTTTCTGACCTTTGGGTTTGGCTTCCTCCTTGTGTCTATTTTCAGATTTTAATATTCAAGATATATTTTTAAACTATTTCTACTCATTTTAGTATTTTTCCTTTTTTTAAAAATTCAAGCAAAATGAACATACAGAGTTCACCTGTTTCAGGTATACAGTATAGTGATGCAACAGTTCTATGCATTACTCCATACTCATCATGTAGTGTACTCTTAATCCCCTCCACCTTTTTTGCCCATCCCCTACCACCTCCCCTCTGGTAGCCATCAGTGTGTTGTTCTCTTTAGTCGAGACTTTTTTTTTTTTTTGCCTCCTTTTTTTCTCTTTGTCCGTTTGTTTTGTTTCTTAAGTTCCAGAAATGAGTGGAATCATGGTATTTGTCTTCCTCTGACTGACTTATTTTACTTAGCATTACGCTATCTAGATCCATCCATGTTGCTGCAGATGGCAAGATTTCATTCCTTTTTATGGCTGAGTAATACATGTGCATATATATATATATATATATATATATATATACACCCCACATCTTCTCTATTGATCTGTTGATGGACACGTGGGTTGCTTCTGTATCTTGGCTATTGTACAAAATGCTGCAATAAACACAGGCGTGCATACACCTTTTTGAATTAGTGCTTTTGTTTTGTTTGGGCAAGTATCCAAGAGTGGAACTGCTAGATCACATGGTAGTTCTATTTTTAAATTTTTGAGGATTGTACATACTGTTTTCCACAGAGGCTGCATCAGTTTGCATTCCCACCATCAGTTACACAGTGGTCCTTTCTCTCCACATTCTTGCCAACACTTGTTATTTCTTGCATTTTTTATTTTAGCCACTCTGATAGGTATGAGGTAATCTCTCACTGTGGTTTTGATGTGCATTTCCTTGATGATTAGGGATGTTGAGCACGTTTTCATGTGTCTTATTTTTAATATTTTAAATTAAAATAATTAATTTTTAATAGTTAAAAGTTTTTCTTAAATATTTCTAGTTCCAGCTTTATTAGTAACTACTGAGGAAGGATAAAAGCACATAAAATTAAGTTATTTTCCTAAAGGGATTTATAATATGGTTGAGAATATGAAGCTAATGAAAACAGATACCTCTAAACTGCCTATCCCCCAGCAGTGACTATTAATACAATGGGCAGCTGGGGAGAGACCATCAGCAGGGTTGAAAAGGTTGGGATTAGGGACGGTCTGCAGGCATACAGAGAAGCAGGGAATGTGGGGCATTTCTTAGGTGGAACAGTAAAGGTGAACAGAAGTGATGGAAGAAAAAAAGGATTTAAGATTTCAGATTCTTGCGTGGTTGGAGCAAACCTGTTTAGCTAAGCCCAAATAGAGCATCTTCTCAATAAACACATTCAGTTTGGGGAGGGCAGGTGGTACCTTCTGCTCCACTAACCTTTTTCTCCCCCTCAACTATTTTAATTTTCTTATTTATAAAAATTGGTGTCATGAAGTTTGGCAAGAACAACTCATGAAAACATTGAATTAAATTCTAAATCTTAACTCCTTTATTAGCCACTAAAAAGAATAAAATGATTATGTATGATTTAAATGTATCAACTTGGGGGAGGGACCTATTTTTTCTAATACTTTGAAAGTTTTACTCTTGAATCTGTCACTAACTTATGTCATCAATAAAATGGGAACACACTGAACGACATGACTCCTAAGGTTCCTCTATGTCCTAAACTTCTAGGAGCCTACTGTACTCCTTCCCAAATAACAGATAACCTAGTGTGATTTTTAAAGTTATTAATGATTTGAAGGGATACATGCAAACTGTTTATAGCAGCATTTATCAACAGTAACCAATTAGGGAAAGAGCCCAAATGTCCATCGACTGATGAATGGATAAGGAAGATGTGATGTGTATGTGTGTATGTGTGTGTGTGTGTGTGTGTGTATTACGCAATGGAATATTACCCAGCCATCAAAAGGAATGAAATCTTGCCTTTTGAAATGATGTGGTTGGAACTAAAGAGTATTATGCTAAGTGAAATAATCACTCAGAGAAATACCATATAATTTCATTCATATGTGGAATTTAAGAAACAAAACAAATGGACATTGGAGGAAAAAAAGAGAAGCAAACCAAGAAACAGACTCTTAACTACAGAGAACAAACTGAGGGTTGTTGGAGGGGAAGTGGGTGGGGGATGGGGTAACATTGTGATGGGGATTAGGGAGGGCAATTTTTGTGATGAGCACTGGGTGCTGATGAACCACTAAATTCTACTCCAGAAACCAATATTGCACAGCATGTTAAAAAACTGGAATTAAAATAAAAATTTGGAGGAAAAAAAAATAAAGTTCTTGTAGGAGATGTCAAATGATAGATTTTGAAATAATACTTACATTTTGGCCCACTTATCTAGTTCTTCTTCCAGATATGTTTTAACCATTTTTGGTTGAAGGCCAAGAGAATTTCCCAAGAAATAGATGGCGTTTTCATCTTTATTCACTAAAGATAAATCAACTGAAACAGAAAGAAATGAAAAAAGTGTTTATTCAATTAATTAACCTCTTTCATTTGGCATTGCTAATCCAGTACAACTAATTAATATAACTAACACCAATATGGATAATAAATAACTTATAATTCCTCCCAAGGATAACATCAAGATTTCAGAAAAATAATCTTTCACACTTGTATTTAAAAATTTTTATTTACAGAGACTTTTGTTGAGATCTCTTACTTATTGTGTGCCGACAAGAAATCTAAATTAGCAACTATTCCTAATCACAAACAAACGAAGGTAACAGAAAAAAGTCAGAAATGGAATTTTTATAGGAAGTTTATCATCAGCCCGTCTAGTCATACCAGAAGGTTACCAGAGTCCAGGCACATTCTAAACCTCTGTAATAAATGGTGTTGTAGATAAGGCAAATAAAAAATATCTAAGTGAGTATTTACATATCTGAAGTAGATATATTGGATTTTTTTCACTCTATATCTCTATACACATAATACTAATACACATACACAGGTAGATTGTTCTCTGTATCTATGTCTTATTCTAATAAATCAGAATTTTGGTGATTTGTCTATCTTACAACTCTCTGTTGACAACAACAAATGCAGTTTTATTAGCAAATCAATCCATGTTTGAAGATGAAACATGTTCCGTGCATGTCAGCCCCATCAATGACCCAGCATGAGGAGCCAATCACCCAGATTCTGCTCCCATTTTCTTGTCTTGTTCCTTCACTGCTGACAGCTTTTACAGACAAATACATAGTGGGATGCTTGTATTTAGAAAGACATTTTTAAAGTATGTTCAGTATGAAAGAAAAGCAGAATTGTAAACTAAATTATCTTGTCCCTTGCCAGACAAAGTATGGCTCCCCATCTCCTTTCACTACATTTCTCTAACTTGGTTAAGTTGTTTGTTTAAAAAGTCTCAAAGCCCATCAAATGGTATTATGTGAGAATTCAATTGGCATTATGTAATGTGACAGAACAGAGTAACCAGAAAATGTATTTTATAAACTCCACAAGAATAAAGAGAGAGCTTACCACTCTCCACCTTAGTCCCACTGGATCTGTGTAACATGAAAGATAAGCAGCCCTGGCTTGTCTCATGCCAGAAAAATGGTTAAGTTAAGTTATTAAAAGCTGTTCTTGTCAGTGTTGGGGGTGCAGGGCTGCACACACTAAACCAAAATATAGCACCTTGACCTACTGAGTATTAAGCTGAGGGAATTTGAGAAACTGCATGTGTAAGAAAGACTTTCCCACCATTCCCCAGGAAGCAGGTCATAAAACCCTCATGTGAGAGGTGCCCTCCCTACACGTCTCCATCTCCAAGACACTGAGAGGAAGGCAAGAAAATAGGCCTTAACTGTTTCCCCCAGTTTACCACACTCAGTTCATATCCTTTGTTATCTTGTCACATTTTTCCCATTAACGTCAACTCTTCATCAAACCTAGCATTAAAAATTCAGGTGTAATTGCTTGTTTGGGTCTTCATTTCCTTTTGAAGTCTCCCCTCTCATGTAAAACTCGTATTTTAAAATAAAAATTATATGCTTTTATCTTGTTAATTTGTCTTTTGTTACAGGCTTTGGCCTAGCACTTAGAAAGGTAGAGACAAAGTCTTCCTTCCTTCCCTAGAGCGGAGTAGCCTGTTAACAGAAAACAAGGAAGAGGCCTCCAAGGGTTGAAGGAAAAGCACGTGAACCAAGTTAATGCAACTGCTTTCCATAGGACTGAGAGACTCAAAGAATATATCCTCTCCAGCTGGCTCCACTGAAGATCCCAGGCCTGCCAAAAGTGGCTTTGCAGGTGTGTTTGGGGACGAGGTAAGGTAAGAGACTGGTGGGAAGGAGAGGCGGCTGCCGGGGAAGCCACCTGCCCTCTAATGGCCATAGAGGCTCGGGAAAGGGGGACCAAAAGAGTTCATCTTTACCTCACAAACCTCGTCCTTGGATACCAACACACCCCCAAATATTTGCAGACCCCTAGGAAGAGAGAAGGGAAATCCCTAAATAAAGGGATGAAAATTTTCCATCCGATCTGGTAGGTGTCTAATTTGATTCCATTTTTTAAAAATGCAAAACTATACCATTTGTATACCTCCAGTGTGGGGCTGCAAATTATACTCGTTATTGTATATTTTAACTGATGTCACATGACTCAGATTTGAACTAAGTTATTTAAGTAAGTATAGTAACCCAGACCATTAGGAGGATATTAATGTCTTTTTAACTGTACAAATAAAAGATCCTCCTTCTCCTAGTGATCCCTCCTTCCTCCTAACTCTAAGAAACATTGGGAACTAGTTTATTTTACTGTTGGATTCTGTAGAATAAATTACGAATTCACCTGCCCTTCAAACAAGTTTTACTTAAGACACATTCACCTACCTGTGTGCTATCTCCTATAGGTCCTACACTTGTAGGTAGCACCTCTCTCTCTCTCTCTCTCTCTCTCTCTTAGAACTGCAGTAATGGTTGTTTTCTTGGGAGAAAAGGGAGCCAACTCCCCACTGAGCAGGGATCCTAATGCCAGGCTCAGTCCCAGGACCCTGGGATCTTGATCTAAGCAGAAGGCAGACCCTTAACTGACTGAGCCACCTAGGCGCCCCAGAACATTCTGTCTTTTGACAACTTCTTTAAAGCATGTTGAGGATTTGATGTTCTGCCAAAATATGTATTTTAGTAATGATGGCATTCATAGTTCTCTTAAGTAGGAGTTGCCAATTTGCACATAATCTTTTGAAATTTCTCAATATTCCTTTTGGTTTTCTCTCTTACTTCAATGGCCTTTTCACAAAGGACTTTAGGAGCTTACTGTACTCTCTCCCTTTTCAAAATAAACTTCTGTTTTATTAACACATGTCATTTTGGTGGGTCCCAAATTCTGGTTAAGTCATAATGCCTCAGGACTATAACTCCCCACCCACCAAATTCTCCTCTTTTAGTGTCTCTGTTTCTTTTTTTCAGGAAGATCTTTCTCCCATTAGAGTCGGCTGCATCCTGTTTTAGGGATGAAAATGTAGAAGTGTCTCAGTGCCTTCCTCTTGTTCCACACTGTCCTAGTCTACTACTCTGAGAATCAAACACTGAGAGGTGTCATGACTGATGTCCCCTGTGATTTTTGTGTCCAGACCAGATCATTTGCTACGTATGCTCATTTTGTCCCCTTGTAGGCAGTATCCCTAAGCAGTGACCTTTTCTAGTCAGGACAAGGCAAGCTTTTTCTGTAATGAGCCAGAAAGTAAATACTCGTGGGCCATACAATCTGTTCCAATGACCCATTCCTGTCACTAAAACATAAAAATATATACACAAATAAATGTGACTGTCCTCTCACAGAACGTTATTACAAAAAATGTTTTCTGATCATGGTTTTAATGGTCATTCTCCAAATTCTAGTACAGATTGGGCATGTTGAAAGAGTGTGTGATGAATTTCCGTTACAGTCAAGTCTCCATCTTCTGTAAATACTCTTTGAGCCAGAAATATCTGCTTCCTGTTGAGACACAGAAACTGAAGGGACCCACAGAAAAAGCCATTTTTTTTTCCCTTTTGCTCCAGCTTGTTATTGCTAGGACCTGCACCCCCATCCCACTCTACACATGCCTTGTAACGCAAATAGCACAGGTCCTCCTTAAAGGACAAAGACATAATGCTAACTTTGGAGTCTTCAAGCACAGTGGTTAACATTAATGTTCTCCAAGACCATGGACTCCAAACACCTTGACACCAAGGACCCTGGCTTCAGGGAATGAGTGCCTTATGAAAAGGACACCTGGACCCTGTCTGTCCTTTTTCTATTTTCTTGGATGCTTAAGTTCACATGCACCAGACCACAATACCCAATAAAAATCCCACACTCAAAGCAAAAACAAGACTCATGCTCTTTTCCTTCCTGAGTCTCCGGGATGCGCTGTCCACATTTCTCTCATTTATTACGTATCTTCAGTAAACTCTTTTACTTCCTGCTAGCTCATGTTTGATTTCCATCCTACATGAAGTCAAGACCCTCTTGGCTAGTCCCTTTCTTGGGGTCCTCCAACAGACCTGCATGGATCACTGTTATAAATCCTTTGTATCAGTTTCCTAGGGCTTCTGTAACAAAATCCCAGAAACTGAATGGTTAAACAATAGAAATGTATTATCTCCATAGTGCTGGAAACTAGAATTCCAAATTTAGGTGTTGGCAATTTGCCCATCTGAAGGCTATGAGGGGTGGGTCCTAGGTTTCTCAACATGACATGTCAATGCCTCCATTCATGTTCACACGTGTTCTCCACACATGATGTCTATATACTTTTCTGTCTGTCTCTTTAGTTCTCTATCTTATATAGTTCACATCCTATTAGGGCTCACCCTAATGACCTCAGTTAACCTTGAGTAAGGGACAGGTGGGGTTAGGTAGGGAGAAACAGATAGGGGGCTATGGGTCAGGCTCACAGAAATCCCAAAAATGTGAAGGTGGGGGAAACCAGAAATAGGGGAACAAACTGGTCCTAGGCCTGTGAGGTTTGTTTTTTTTTTATGATAATCACCTGTGACCAACAAAGAATAACCAGATTCTCTAGGAGGTAAGCCATAGAAGGCATTACCACTAGTCTTTGTTCAATGGTGATATCAAAAGATTATGTTAAAAGGATTCTATTTATTTATTTGACAGAGAGAGACACAGCAGAGATGGAACACAAGCAGGGGGTGTGGGGGAGGGAGAAGGGACTCAATCCCTGGACCCCAGGATCATAACCTGAGCCAAAGGTAGACACCCAATGGCTGAGCCATCCAGGTGCCCCACCTTAAAAGGATTTAAGTTCACTGGTTAGCTTTCTATAAAAGACTGACCCTAAAGGCCCTCAAGGCAACCCTGCTGGGATCCCTCTCACTCTTGAGAGCTTTTTCTGTATCTTTACTCAATAAGCTTCTATGGCTTTACCCAGCTTTACCCACTCTCCTTTGTCTGCAAGATTCATTCTTGGAGTCCGTCGGACCAGAACCTAGCTCTCCCACTTCCCACTTCAAAAGACTCCATTCTCCAAATTAGGTCACATTCTGTGGTACTAAGTGTTAGAACGTCAACATATTCTCTTTTAGGAGACACAGTTCAACTCACGACATCCTCCTTAAAGGTACATCTGGTTAAAACAGGCCTCACTTACCTCAGTCAGGCATTAAGTCAACAGTTGATGGCCATTTGTCTGAGAGTCTCCTTTTTTCTTAAAGGTTGCTGTTCTAGAGCTCATGATTCTGGAAATCACTTGATTGCTTCTGAGTAACATTTTACAGCAGCAAAAGTGTCCATCACTCTAGACCTTATGTTCTTACTCTTTTAGAGTAAGATGAACCCAGGAACAGTTTCATTTTTGCTTCTTAAATATAAATCAAAATTTCAACATCACTTCAGATTTAAAGTTTCTCCTATCCTCAGCTCAGGGCTGATCTAATTTAAAAAGTTTGAAACAAAGGAATATGTCTATTGTAGTTTTTTTTTTTTTTTTTTTTCCCTTGTTCCTGACTGTTATTACCTTTAATCCCTCCAGTGGAGTGAGGAAAAAAAAAATAGACTCAGGAAAACATTAATCTGGCTTTGGTGCCGTTATATTATTAGTAGCTCTTTCCCTTAGAACATACTTTTTGTGGGTCCTTTACAAATTCTTTCTCACTGGAGTCCTGTGCACTCTAGCTATTAACTTTGATCCTACCCGCTACCACTACCTCCCACCTCTTGACGTCATGTGTCAAGATTCTTTCTGCTGATGTTACCATAAATCTTTTCCCAGGTAGGGTCTTCTTGTAGTGATTTAAATTCTGCTACTTTTCAGTGGGGCTCACTTAACTGAAAAGAAATATACCCCCTTAATATAGTAATTGATGGTATGCTCATGAAGCTCCTTTAAATTTTGAGTTTTAACTATTCTAAAGTCTTCAGTAAAGTTGCCTTCCACAAATAAATATACTTTCCATGTTGGGAGCATCCAATTAATGCTATCAAATTTGGCCAAATATTAATCCAAGTGCAACTACATTGTTGGATCCCAGTACCAGCTGTTTTCTTTTAAAGAGATAAGCTCTTATTTATTTTAAAATTATGCATATGTGGGTATAATACTTTTTAAACTAGTTATGATAATCTACTCATGAAATGATAGTTTAAAACATAGATATATAAAAATAGAAACTCATGATCTTTTATGTACTAGTTTATCATAACAGGAGCTTTGTAAAAATAGAGTGCCTAGGCTTGACTCAGAGACTCCAATTTCACTGGTCTGGTCTGGGGCCAAGATAGATCCTTTTAAAATCTTTCCAAATAATTCCGTATATTGCCACATTTCAGAAGACCTGGCACAAGCCCCCTTCTTAAAAACAAACCAAAACCAAAACTGAGATTTCTCAAGTTTAACTGAATTACTGAAGGTCACAGAAAATACCTTTCTTTTAACTTAATATAGCAACTGGTTATTATAATTTACAATTTAATTATACCATTTAAGGTATTTTAAGACTCAGGAATAAAACACATGTGAAATCATTCAAAAGCTAGGTTAGCAGAGTAATTTAAAGTAATTCTATTTTTTTCCTTATTATATATAAAGAGAAAAAATCTAGAAGTAATCCTCTAGTTTGACTGAAATACAAAGCTAAATCCCAAGGATTTTAAAAATGACTTATTTATGTAAAGAGTATTTTCTAAAATCAACTATTTGTTTTTTATTTTTCTTTATTTTTTTAGAGATTTTTATTTTGAGAGAGAGGAGAAGGGGAGGGACCCAGACTCAGAGGAAGAGCAGGCGAAGCAGGCTCTCTGTTGAGCAAGGAGCCCATTTTGGGACTCGATCTCAGGACTCTGAGATCACAATCTGAGCCAAAAGCAGACACTTGATTGACTGAGCCACCCAAGTGCCCCTCTTTTAGAAGATTTATTTGAGAGAAAGAGCACTGATGCACAAGCAGGGAAGAGAGGCAGAGGGAGACAGACTAGCAGACTCTCCACCTAGTGGGGAACCCCACCTGGGGCTGGATCCCAGGACCCTGAGATCATGATTTGAGCCAAAGGCAGATGCCTGATAAACTGAACCAACCAGGCACCCCTCTAAAATAAACATTTTGTGAGAAGGACGTCAAGTGTTAATGGTTTTGCTTATAAGGTAGCAGTGTATATCTTTCTCATGTATGCCAAGGGGGTACTATGTGCACATAAACCAACATTAAATGGGAGTGTCAATATGTGAAACAAATCTAAATATTTCCTTTCAGGGGGCACCTACGTGGCCCAGTTGGTTAAGTGTCTGCCTTTGGCTCAGGTCCTGGGACCCAGCCCCATATCTGGCTCCCTGCTCAGTGGGGAGTCTGTTTCTTTATTCCTCCCCATGCTTGTACTCTCTCTCCTTCACTCTCAAATAGATAAGTAAAATATTTACAAATAAATACATAAGTAAGGATTTCCTTTCAGCATTGCAAATTCCTTTAGTTCATTCTATATAATTTTTGTTATCAGATTATTAGATATTTATTCATTAGAATAAGATAAGTTTGCTAACATATTCACCTTTAACTTAAAAAATAAATTTCCTTTTTATTTAAATATATTACTTTTAATTGATGTTTTTCTTTTAAACAAGAAAATTCCATATCCTGCCTGTTTCACTTCAGAAGTGGCTAAAATTTTAACATACTATTACTGTCCATTTGATAAATCTGAGCTAAGTTTTTTGTTTATTATTTTAAAAAAGAAATTTTGTTCTCAAATTTAAATCAAAGAAGAAAGGAAAAATTTTTTTTTTTTTTTTTTTTTTTTTTTTAGAGATTTTTTATTTATTTGACAGAGCAAGATCACAAGTAGGCAGAGAGGCAGGCAGAGAGAGAGGAGGGAAGCAGGCTCCCTGCTGAGCAGAGAGGCCGATGTGGGGCTCGATCCCGGGACTCTGAGATCATGACCTGAGCCAAAGGCAGAGGCTTAACCCACTGAGCCACCCAGGCGCCCCGAAAGGAAAAATTTTAAGTAGATCCTCCTTGAAGATATACAATGTTTTCACAGATTGGTGAACATGAAATTGTTGATGATTGTATTATAATCAGTAATGGAAAGCATAGAAACTCAAGCTGTGTTTGTTTATGTTTTGATTATTTGGAACTCTGGTAATGCCAAGAAGATTTTAAGCAGATAATATGAATTTATTGGTTAAAAACTGTCTAACTGTAAAGTTGTCTCAATCTAAATACTTGTGGTACTATTATGGTGGCTTTTGGTTGTTGTTATTCTTGTTGGCAATATTGAACTGAATCTTGGCAATTTGGAATACTGGTTAACTGGGATTGATGCTTAAGTCTATAAATCTCTGAGACGATAGTCCTCTGAGGAACTAGGTCAAAATTTTATAAATAAACAAATAATCTCTAGGGGCACCTAGGTGGTTTCAGTGGGTCTTGATTTTGACTCAGGGTCTTGGGATCAAGCCCTGCATTGGTTTCTGTGCTTGGCATGGAGTCTGCCTGAGATTCTCTCCCTCTGCCCTTTCCTCCAATCATGCACATGCTCCCTCTTAGTCTCTTTCTCTCAAATAAAGAAATAAATCTTTAAAAAATAAACAAACATAATCTCCAGATACAAACCAATGGGAGCCAAGGCTTAATCACTTTTATTATATGACACATAGAGTACTGCATTTCAAAATTCCCAAGGACCAGTTCTGGTTCTGGTCATCAGAATGAAAAGCTAGTTTGCTAACATAATCTTTAAAAAAAAAAAGAAAGAAAAGTTTTAAAATAAATGTTCTTTCTTTTAAGTATAGTTTAAATGTTTTTTTCTTGAACCACAGAAAAGCAGTTATTGCCTTCTACACTACTTAGAGAAATCTAAGAACCAGTTTGTCTTGGAGTACATTCTGACACACTGAACATAACTAAAACGAACTGAGTAGCATTTTAGAATTTGAGGAGTTTGAAAAATAAATGATTGTAAGTATACCAGGCAGAAGAAAACGAGCATTTGAAAAACCACCGAACTGGCATTGAGTTTCTTGTATTTTCCTTCTACTTCTGAGGAAGCTCTCAGGGCTTGTTTTCAAAGAGGGCCAGAAACTCCAAACCATGGAGTGAGTGTGAGCTCTAAAAACTCTAAGGGAAGCCCACTATCCCTATTTCTGGTCAGAGTTGTAGAGAGAATCACTAAGGAGCTGAGAGAAAGAGTGTGGGAGAGAAATCTTGTTGGTGTTTCCTTTACTCTTTCATTTTTCTGTTCTCATTCATGGTCACCATTAGTCGACCCTGTGACAGTGGTGGCAGTTATAGTGACAGTGGCTGCACAGGCACCCAAATCATGGAGATTGGAAACCCTTTTCTCTAGCCAGAGGAGGAATGGTTCTAAGAATGTTGGATTAACTCTAGTTGTTTGGTTCTCTCTGTCCTCTTGCTTCTGGGCACCAGAGGCAAGCATAGTCATAGGAAGTACACTAAAAAAAAAAAAAAAAAAAAAAAAAAAAAAGTAAGTGAAAGTCTCAGTTTTCTAGCCAGAGGAAAATGAAGATGGGTCCCTAGGAGCAGGAAATTGTTAGGTCTACTGAGAGCTTAAGAAAATGATCATATAAAGTTGTATATGAACTTCTGAGCTTACCCCTGCCTGAATGGATCTAACTCTGAACAATATTATTAACAAAATTGTCAGAACTGACCCTAGATCTTAAATTGGTGATTGTCATACACCCAGGACAGATCCAAGTAACATTGGAACCACCATCCACAGAAGGGGGATAGGAACTTGCAAACACCTTATCTGGGTAGATTGCTTGCTAAAGCAAACCAAAGGAAACAAGAAATATCAACATTCATGATTCTATTTAAAAAGACAAAGACTTATAAGGTAATATAAAAATGTCTAGAATCTAAATTTATTCAACATAAGAACCAGAACAATCTCAACCTATCTTAATAGAAAAGAAAATCAATGGACATCAACCCCAAAACAACAGAGATATTAGAATTATTGAAGACTATAAGGTAGCTATTGTAATTATAATCCAAGATGTAAGGAAAGATACTTTGAAGTGAATATAAACTATTTAAAACAAACAAACAAACAAACTGAAAGATAGTTTCAGCAGAGAGGTAAAGTATTTTAAAAAGAAATAAACTGGAACTTCAGAACTACAAAATACAATAAATGAAGATGAGGAATTCCAAAGGAAAGACACCTGAGCAAATGGCAATGACAAAGGAAAGAGTCAATGAACTTATAGGCAGGTCAATAGAAATTACCCAATTTATACATCAGGGAAAAAAAAAGAAATTTAAGAAAATGAACACTGTCTCAAGGATATTTAAGCCAATACCCAAGGATATATTTGTATTATTAAGACATTGTAAGGAACGGGAGAAAGAATGAGATGCAAAAAAAAGTTTTAGGAAATAATGATTGAAAACGCCTTAAACTGGTCAAAAATGAAAACGTATACACTTAAAAATCTCAGTGAACTCCAAATAAATGCATGCCCAGACACATTATAATCAAATTGCTGAGAATTAAAGACTAAGAAAAAGTCTTTAAAGAAGCCAAAGAAAAATAGCCCTTTGGTTATTGGGGACCAATAATTCTAATGACTAGGAGTTTCTCATCAAATACCATGGAGGACATAAATAAATAAAATCTTCAAAAATCAAAAACAAACAAACACTATGAAGGACAAAAACCAATGGAACAAAATGTTTAAGTGACTGAAAGGGAGGCATCTGGGTGGCTCAGTCAGTCAAGTGTTGGGACTCTTGATTTTGGCTCAGATCGTAATCTCAGGGTTGTTAGATCAAGCCCTGTGTTGGGCTCTGGACTGAGCATGGAATCTTAAGATTCCCTTCCCCTCTGTACCACACCCTCTTCCTACCTCCATGCTCTAGCTTTCTCTCTAAAAGAAAAAAAAAAAAAAAAAAGAAAAGAAAAGAAATAGTAAAGGAAGCTCTTTAGGACGAAAGGAGATAATACTGGAGAGAAATCTGGACTTTAGGAATGAAGGAAGAATAACAGATATATAGTAAATATCTAGGTAAATGTAAAAGACTATTTTTTCTTCTTTAATATCTTAAAATATACATTAATATACAGTTTTAAATTTTGAAAAGAATACAATGATAACATTATCTGATTAGGTTTTTAGTGTGTGGAGATGTAATATATATGACGACTATGAAGTTAAAAAAATGATGGTAAAGAGAACTATATGATTAGACACTGGTAAGTTTTTTACATCCTCTTTTACATGATAAAATATTTCTAAATCAACTAAAAAGTTTTTAATATACATTTAGTATATACTAATTATGATTAACATAACATACATATCATGTAAACTTTATATTATGTGTATTTTAATCTCTAGAGCAATCATTAATGCAAACAAAAATTACACAAAGAAATTATAATCCAAAATTCATTATATAACTTAATGTGATATCCAAAAAAATCATATGATCAAAGCAAAAGCAAGAAAGGCAGGAAGAAAAAAATGAGAAAGTGATGAACAGAAAACAAATAATAAAATGGTAGATCTAAATTTAAACTTACACTAAAACATAAAGAGTCTGAAACACACCATTTAAAATTTATTGCCAGAATGAACTAAGAAAAGAGACCTTACTATATTCTGCCTATAGTCTATTTTTCAATTGTAATGATATAGATAGGTTAAAAATTAAAAGGTGTAAAAAGATATGCCAAGAAAACACTGATGAAAATGAACCTAGATCAGTGTATTTATAACAGATAAAGTAGACTGCAGAGAAAACAAATTACCAGGGATAAAGTAAAACATTACATAATGAAAATGTATCAGTTCAACAAGAAGATATAACAGTCTCAAATGTGAATGCATTGAACAAGGGAGTTATTTCTCCCAGTTAATGGTTTATTCAATGAATAATGATTTCAGGTTTATTCAGTGAGTACTTAAAATATTTCTTGAATCTCTTTTTTCACTTCCAAAGCATTTACTTGGATTTTTACAGTTCCTTTTGGATTTCTGCAAAAATATTTTCATCATTTCCTTAATTCTATTTGTGCTCTCTTCAATATGATTGTACTTTGTTGATGAAGTGTATTACTAATATTAATATACAATTTCATGGCTCCAAGCTGAAGTATTTTCATAGCTATGTATAAACGCAGAAATTTCAAAAATTACATCAGCGGGGGAAAAAATAAACCATGTGCATGTGCACGCACGTGCATACACACACACACACACACACACACACACACACAACTTTCTAATTCTTCAGCGACTATACTTTTGTTTGCTGTGTCTTTGCAAATGCTGTTCTCTCTGCGGGATAAGACCTCACTGGCCACCTCTACCCTAGGGTCTGCCTAGATGGCTTCCACTCACACACACAGAAATACTACAGTCCCTGCTTTCAGGGAGCAAATAGTCTAATACAAAAGGAAAGACAATATGACAAGTCCATGAAATTGCAGAATACAAGTGCAATGAGAAGTTCAGTGTATCAACAAAATTAAACTTTTAACTGAGAAATGCCCTTATTTGTTGTCCTTATAGAAATAAAATATATGTCGGGGTGCCTGGGTAGCTCAGTGGGCTAAAGCCTCTGCTTTCAGCTCAGGTCATGATCCCAGGGTCCTGGGATCGAGCCCGCGTCGGGCTCTCTGCTCAGCCGGGAGGCTGCTTCCCTTCCTCTCTCTCTCTGCCTGCCTCTCTGCCTGCTTGTGATCTCTGTCTGTCAAGTAAATAAATAAACTCTTAAAAAAAAAAGAAATAAAATATATGTCATTATTAAAGTCACATAGTCATAAATATACATCTTCTTAAAACTGGATAAAGCCTTTACTTAACATGCTAGCTTCCATTAAATAAAGGATTCCAGTTTATGCTGAAAAGCATACTCTTTCACATTTTGTTCACTGATACCTCATACTTGTCACTAACTCCTAAGCCTAACAATAGGTGAACTGAAGAGGCTCTATTATTTTACACAGAACCCCTGGAGACAAACTCCAGCATGGCAGTTTTCTATGTCAATTTTGTCTAACAGGATAATATCACAGAGTCACAGTAATAGTAGATCTTATTTGGATAGCATTCAATTTAACTTATTAAAGTTGGCTGACAATTTACTCATCTTTCCCAGGTATGTGATAAAACGGAAAGGGAATATTTGAGTATGAAAAGAACAGTGATGAGAATACTGTTGAATTAACTTTCTAGGCCCAAGATGGAGCTGCTTCTGCCTAGTCTGGCACATCAGCAAACTGAAACTTAGGTAACTTTCCTGCTCCTGTTATGTTCTGCATGACCAGAAAAGCAGAAGGTACTGTCAGCCAACAGTTGAATGCCAAGCCAATGGTGAACTCTATACTTATTTCCTTATTCCTTCTTCCCTCAAGCAAGTCTGAGTATGGCCATGGCCAATTAGATTATTTTCTACTTCTTCCTTCTTTGTTCTTTACTTTTTGTCCTATAAAAGCTTATTCCCTCCCACCCCATTTTGCAGTTCCTTGGACCCTAGGGAACAGAAATTGCCAGCTTTATGAAGTGATAAAGTTTGTATCATCTAAATTGTTTTCTTTAACCATTTAAAAAAAAAAAAAAACTTCTTGTGTAAAGACATTCTCAAGTACAATTTACTTGTAAGGACGTTCTCTGATTTAATGATCTTCTATATAAAACAAAGCAAGTTTGGTAGATGACCGGCCACTTGGGTATGGGGGTGGAAAAGGGGAGTAAAGAATTGAGTTTGTGATGATGGTCATCAAACTACACACACTTATAGAATTGTGCACTTAAAATGATAAATGATGTAAGTCAGAAAAAGACATACTGTATGGTATCACTTATATATGGATGTAAGGGCCTACTTAGCCAGAGCGACTCCATCTCGGTTAAACAGCCATTTTGTTGTTTGTGCAGTAAAACTTAAACTGACCCTGCCCCTCCCGCCCCGAAGAATTTACTTAAAAGCAAGTCTGTGAAACCGGTAAAATATGGTCGACCAGTCCTTGATAACAGAGCCCAAATACAAGGACAGGTCAGGTCAGATGGAGATAACAGAGCCCAGAATGCAAGGACGAGTCAAGCCAGGTGGAGACATCCAATCAGTAAAGCACACATACTATCTTCCTAACCACCAAAGAATGTAAACCCCACCTTTTGGGCACCAAACTTGGGTGCCAATTCTGACCAGAGTGATAGGCTAGTTCAAACAGCTACTGTAGGGTAAATTGTAATTCAATTGGCCACCCGAGTGTGACCTAACATGACTATGCAACTTTCTCTGTGTGTTACAATCTCATTGGCCACCTATATGTGGCCAGGCTCAACCACATGGCCTTTGCTCTATAAAAGCTAGTCTGTGAGGCTGGGGGTCTTCTCTCTCTCCGTAAGAGACAGCCCCAACCGGTCAGTTTGATTCTCAATACTGGCGTGAAATAAAGCTTTGCTTGACTTTCACTTTGTATCAATCTCACTCCTTTGATAATGGACCCCATCAGTGGAATCAAATAAATGATGAATGATTGAATGACTGACTAACTGGCTAAATGAATGAATGAACACATAAACTGAACTCAGAGACAGAGAACAGATTAGTGTTGGTTGCCACAGGTGCGGAGTGAGAGGTAGGCAAAAGAGGTCAAAGTAGTCAAAAGTTACAAACTCTCAGTTTTAAGATAAATAATCCTGGAGTTATTTTGTAGAGCATAAAACAAAATGGCTTCTATGGTATGGTAAATCACAACTCGGTAATTTTTTTTTTTTAAATTAAGCTCTATGCCCAGTGTGAGGCTAGAGCTCGTGATCCCAAGATCAAGAGTCACTTATTCTACGACTGAGCAAATGGCCAAGGAGTTTACTAAAACAAATTTCAAACACTGATCCAAGATATGCAAATTCAAACAAGGAAAGAAAAACTTTTGATTATCAAATGAGTAAAGATGTCAGTGAGACACTTTTTTATTTCTGGGAGAAATATAAATATAAATGGAAGGCAATTTGGACTTTGATAGGTAGGTCATAAAGAAGGCAGACGATCATAGGGGAAGAGGGGAAAAAAGTGAAACAAGATGAAACCAGAGAGAGAGACAAACCATAGGAGACTCTTACTCTTAGGAAACAAACTGAGGGTTGCTGGAGTGGGGTAGGGGGGTGAGGGGATGGGGTAACTGGGTGATGGACATTGGGGAGGGTACATGTTATAATGAGCACTGGGTATAAGACTGATGAATCACAGACCTGTGCCCCTGAAACAAATAATGCATTATATGTTAATTAATTGAATTTGAATTAAAAATAATAGAAAAATAAAATAAAAACCAAACAACAACAACAAACTTCACCTTGTATCTCTGCCAAACCAGTATAACTTATGGAACTATCCAATATTCTCTCAGAGATTTAGAAACAAAGATATTCCAAACAGGAATAATTTCAAGGAATTTAAACAAGTCCTTTCCAATATTTATGTCTTGCATGTTCCTTCCTTTCTTCCTTCCTTTTTCTCTGTGCATGCAAGTATGCGTGTGTGCGTGTGTTTGTTATTTTGGGGGTATGGTCTTTAGAATAATGTTGAATATATAAGTGCAATACCAGGGTGCCTGGGTGGCTCAGTTGGTTGAGCACCTGCCTTCAGCTCAGGTCATGATCCTGGGGTCCCAGGATCCAGTCCCGCGTCAGGCTCTTTGCTCAGAGAAGAGTCTGCTTCTCTCTCTGACCCTTCCCCTCCTCATGCTCTCTCTCTCTCTCTCTCTCTCTCATAAATAAAATCTTTAAAAAATAAGTGCAATACCAGCTGAGTAAAAATAATTTTGACCCTTTTCTCTAGCAATATCTCAAAAACTATCTAAGAGTTGGGGGGGAACTTATTTTGATAAAACTTTCTCTTAGAAACCCTGAGCAAACATTGTATTTATTGGCAGAATACCAGAAAAACCCCAGGTTGTACCTACGGCCTTTCCTTGGAATTTTTTAAGCCTATACTGGGAGTCATGATCCTTTCATTTGTTCAAAATTGTTTATTTATGCTCTTTGTTTTTCATTATTCAGAGTTACTAAAGAACATCTTGTTCACAGTGTTATGCAAATTAATTTGAGAGGCAGTATCATTTTTAGATGTTCTTGGAAGGTTTTATTAAGAAGGGAAGTACTAGTGTTTTGATGGATTCTTTGGGACCAGAGGAAGTTTGCACACCATCTGCCTCTGAGTCTGGTGAGCTTTGTTCCCTGGGCTCATCTTCGCTTCCCCGATCTCGAGGCTCACTTCCTTACGTCCTTCTTGTTTCTGCTCAGGTGTCATCTCATCAAGGTTTCCTGATGAACACTATTTGCACCCAGGCAGTCCTCAGGACACTAAAGAGCACCACCTGGAGTAGGGTATTTTTTACACTGTTTCAAGTTTATTTATTTTCTGTCTCCTTATACTAGAATACAAACTCAGGGATGTGACAACTTTGCTCTTTAGTTCACTGACAAACTGTTCTGAGAATAGCGTCTTGAACAGAGTAAGTGCTTAATAAATACATGTTGAAAGAATGAACACTTGGCAAGTAACAAGCACCTAGAGGGAGTATAGTGGGCATAAGAATTAATGGATTCATCTCTCTGTGGTACCATCCGAAGCGATCTAGAACAGATGAGTGGGGTCCCCTCAGAGTCTATGATTTAGTAATTCTGGTTTGGGACCCAAAAACCTGCACATTCTAGTAAATTCCCTGGTGATCCTCTTTGGGCTGGTCAGGAACCCACAGACTTTGACAAAAACAAATTTAGAAGGACTTTGGGGGTTAATGAAGTCAAATTTTTATATCATTCAAAACTATTTTTTGAACAAATTATTTAGATTCTTTATTGAATCAATTCATTTTCGTTCTCTTTACATTTCTTTAGGAATCAGGAATTTATCCTGGATGGTAATTTTTATGCTATTTCCTATTGAATATCTAGTTAAAACAAATGTTATAACCATAATCAGGATTCTAGAATCAACTCAGTCTAATGTAGTGATTATATATATATAATACATATAATGCTATCTTTACCTGGGTTCTGATTAAATTATCTCAAAGGTTAGTAGAAGAGTCCTATATTGAGCCAGTATTAAAAATCTCTATTGGTGGGGCACCTGGGTGGCTCGTGGGGTTAAGAAACTGCCTTCGGCTCGAGTCATGATCTCAGGGTCCTGGGATCAAGCCCCATGTCGGGCTCTCTGCTTGGCAGAGAGCCTACTTCCCCCTCTGTCTCTGCCTGCCTTTCTGCCTACTTGTGATCTCTCTCTGTCAAATAAATAAATAAAATCCTAAAAAGAAGAAAGAAAAAAAAATCTCTTTTGGGGATGCCTGGCTGGCTCAGCTGGTTGAGTGTCTGCCCTCGGCTCAGGTCATCATCTCGGAGTCCTGGGATCAAGTCCCACATCAGGCTCCTTGCTCAGCAGGGAGCCTGCTTCTCCCTCTGCCTGCCTCTCTCCCTGCTTGTGCTCTCTCTCTCTGACAAGTAAATAAATAAAATCTTTAAAATCAATCAATCAATCAGTCAGTCAATCTCTGTATTGAAGTTAAAAGTCCATTACATTAAAGGGGCAAGGAAACTAACATTATGGACCTATCTTAGGCTCACTTAACATAATCTCATTTTCATGCTGGGAAAGTCCCTACACATTTTGGAGCAGCTTTTGTCTTTTCCACATGGAGGAACACTGGCTGAGAGGCTACTTGCTTCTTTTTTCTTTTTTTTTTTTTTTATGTTTTATTTCTTTTCAGCGTAACAGTATTCATTGTTTTTTCACCACACCCAGGGCTCCATGCAATCCGTGCCCACCACCTGGTTCCCCCAACCTCCCACCCCCCGCCCCTTCAAAACCCTCAGGTTGTTTTTCAGAGTCCATAGGCTACTTGCTTCTTAAACTCGCCCAGTTAGTTAAAAGTTAGAGCAGGCAGTCACAGCAATCTCAGACCACCGTGCCCCTCCCAGGACAAAGTTTTGTTCATTGGGTTTTGAACCCACCGTGCTGGAAGAGATGGATAGAAAGCAAAGTTCCAAGGCACAAGAGGACTGTGGAAAGGTAACTAATACATATTTTGTTGCAACAAAACTGACTCAGCATGAGGTTGAAGTCATGTTAGTCAAGGAGTCTTAGGTTCAGTAACAGAGTTAAGTGATACATTCAAACAGGGTTTTAATTTTTCATGTACCCCTTCATTTCAATACTTGAAATTCAGGGCTGAGCTCTACCTCAAATCTGATGTCATAATATAGAAGAAAGTCACCTTAAGAGAAGACAGACAGACAAGACAACTGGAAATTCCTAATGCATCACTTCTCATGTGCAGGAAGTAGTCCTTGCTCATAAATGTGTATCTAGATGTGGCCATTATTTAGCTTCTTCTTCCAAGAGAGCCCAAGATACAGCCACCCTAGACCACTGGCCACATTCTCTCCATACCCCCCAAATGCTGCTGTCATGTTTTTTCTTTTCTCTGTGATACCAACATCTGTCCTCATGGGATAGGTTTTGTTAGTAGTTTTGTTTGCTTACTTTGCTATGTCTGCTTTTCCTATCACTCATTAAAAGGAATAAAACAATTCTTTCTAAATCTTGAGGAAATTAAAACTTTCAATAAATGTCATAAAGTTCTAGAACCCTAATTCTTGATTTATAGTTCTTGGTGCCTGTTGAGAAGCCACCTAAAGTTTTGTGGCCCTTTAGGCTTCTGCCATGTCTTCCATGTAGGAACCCATCAAATCTCCCAAGCAGCACATGGGCTGGAGGGCACATCAGGGCAGGGTCACCAGAGCAGACTTGTCTCAGGTGGGGCATGGGGATTTCTGGGGACTTCCCCTGTGTGCCATACATCACCAGGCAAACTTCTCTCACATCACTGAAAGAATATCCCTAGATTTACCTTTCTCATTTTTCACACACAAAATTCTTTTTAATCCCTTAAGATTTAAAACCAAGTTCCCTTTCATTCCAGATTCTAGAAAGACCTCGATTTTTTTTCTGTGATGTCAGTTCCCTTCACTCACCCCATTTTATTAGGTCCTAGAACTGTCATTATATCAGTGTCTACCTCAATTAATATTAAGCAACTTTAAACTGGATACAGAGCTTTCTCTTATTTTATCCTTCCATAATTTCACAGGGCGCCTTCCTGGGTTACATAATAACATACATGCCAAACAGGACAACTATGTGACCCAATCTCATTCTAAAATCATATTAGCTGATGCTTTTGGATTATGAGTATCCAAAATTATATCTGCCTCATTTAACCTAAAGAAAACTGAAAGTTAAACTGGATTATAAAGTATCTGAAAATAATTTTGGTGGATGAATTCTATTCAACCTGGTAGTCTTTTCTACTGATGTAAAATGGAGCAAAGTCAGATATTTAGAAAAGCTGCTTTTTTATATTTGTGCTATTTTTTAAAATAGGACATCCCCCAAACTAAGAACAGAGTCAGCTTACTGTATTATTTAAAAGAAAAAAAATGCAGTATTGCATTTCTTAGTAATTGATTGTTTCTTTTCTTTTTCTTTCTTTTTTTGGGGGGGAGGGGACAAGTCATATACATGCCATCTTTATAGCATGCGAAGATGGTTATTCACATAACATCTTCTTAATATACTCAAATTCCAAAATAATATTTCCTCTAAGACAAATATCGTATTATCATAAACTAGGCACCACAAAATAAGAGATATTCTAATACTGTATTGAAAGGAAATTGTTTTGAGCTCTAAGTGCTTAGAGAACAAGTAAATGAGTCTGCCTATAATTTTCAATCAGTCACTCTATTGTTCACAGAAGTAGATGACAGTATAAAAACCCTGTAAGTATTTTATTCAGAAGAAGAAAAGGAACATAAAGAATCTGAGGCTTAGGTAGGCTGACAGGTTGATTTAGTAGCACCAGGAACTTGCTGTTTTTCAGACATAATTACAATAGCTCTATTATGTAACAGAACAATGATTTCAAGGATTTATGATAAACACACGCAATAGCAAAAATAAATTAATAAATTAATTAAGAAAAATAAAATCCCTTTCAGTGTTCTTACCTGCAGGTAGATCCTGCATTTTGGGGATATGAAAATGCTCCTTGAAGTGCCTCAGCTTATCTTCCTCATCAAGGTGGAGGGCGACCCTCTCATCTGTCGGGTGACATCCAAGTTCAGATGCAATACGTTGCACTGTGTCAGTTGGTAACTCAAGAGATGAAGGCTCCATTACAAGTTGTTTCTCTAAAAATGAAAATAAACAATTAAAAATAATTTAGCCACCATCATTTTTTTTCTGTAGAAAATTAGCCAAACCTTTTGTCTTAAATAAGATTCTCATCTTCCCAACCTCAGAAATAATATAATTAATCAAACAGCATTAAACCTCATGCTTGAGTTTTTCTCATGTACGAAATAAAGAAAATGATAGTAACTTGGGGATGTTGAAAGACATTTAGGTAATAGTGCTGAGGACAGAGTAAGGGCTTAATAAATGTTAGCTCTTTCCATTCTTATTTCCTGGAAAAGGGCCCAAATTAGTGACTTTCAAACATATATAAGTTCATCACCTTTTCCTCTAAATGTCTTACTGGGGATAATAGTAAAGATGCTTTTGTAAAAGTGTAGAGAAACAGTACCCCACCTAGCTTATCCTTCTTCCTATCCCACTTTTGTTATTTTACTCCCAGTGGTTCTTGGATCACTGTTTTAAAATTAGGTACACAGGGATGCCTGGGTGGCTCAGTCGGTTAAGTCACTGCCTTCAGCTCAGGTCATGATCCCAGGGTCCTGGAATCGAGTCCCGCATCGGGCTCCTTGCTCGGCGGGGAGCCTGCTTCTCTCTCTGCCTCTGCCTACCACTCTGCCTGCTTGTGCTCTCTCTCTCTCTGATAAATAAATAAAATCTTTAAAAAAAAATAATAAAATTGGGTACACATATACAACAGAACCATAACAAATTCTTTATTGTGAATGAAAACAATATTGATAAAAAAGGTAACTTTACCTTAAATAATGTTAATACTTTTTGCTATATGAGGAGCAAAGAGCTTTTCCGGCTACCGATAAAGAGAAACTTCTCTTTCAAAAACTATATATTCCAGGAGCACCTGGGTGGCTCAGTTGGTTGGGTCTCTGACTTCGGCTCAAGTCATGATCCCATGGTCCTGGGATCGAGCCTCCCAGCAGGCTCCCTGCTCAGTGGAATCTGCTTCTCTTCCTTCTCTGCTCCTACTCCCTGCCTTGTGCATACCCTCTCTCACTCACTGTTTCAAATAAATACATAAAATCTTTAAAAAAATCTATGTATTTTCCATCTTAGAACAAAGCAGGACCCTGTGACATTTTCTGAAAACTACATTTTGCTCTGTTTAATCATTTAAAATTTCTCACAATTTTGGAAAGAAAGGTTAATTTTCTGGAGGGGAAAAAGTAACAATAGAAAATTAACTACATATTCTTAAACTTTATCCAAACTTTCTTTATACTGATTTATTTATATTTCCCAAAATTTTAGTTTTTTTGAAATTGAGCAAGAACAGTATCAAGAGGAAAAAATTTCTCAGGTAGCGTGATTTACAAATTTATACTTTTGTGGCTCTACTCATGCATTCCTCCATTCATTTCTCTTTCTACAAGCACTTGTGGAACACCAACCACATCTCTAAGCACTGATGAAACAGCACTGTGAAAGATGGTACATAAGTAATCCATTTGTAGAGCTTACTTTTTAGTGAAAAATGAAAATTTATAATTAAATAATGTAATTTCAGAGAGTTTCAAGAGCTATGAATTAAAAAAGCAAAGTCATGGGATGGAGAGTCACTAGAGTATGGAATGATTTCCTTAGAGAGAGGGTGAAGTGCATCTCTCTGAGGCAGGGATCTACATGCGTATCTGATTCATGTTATGGAATTGAACATGTGAAGACCAGGAACTGAAGATGACAGAAAGTACAAAGATCCTGTGGTGGGGATAGGCTGGCCTGTTCAGTTAATGCAGTATGGAAATTAGGGGAGAAGGAGACACTATAAGGTAAAAAAAGGCAGGGCCAGAAGTTAATTATGAAGAACTCTGAAGCCAGTAAGGGGTTTGGATATTTTTCTAAGTTTAATAGGAAACTGTTGGAGAGTCCTGAGTAGAAAAGTGACAGGGCATAATTCTGCACGAAATAAAAATCACTTTTTCTGCTTTCTGATGAGTCGGAAGGAGTTGGAAAAGAGAGGCAGATTCAGGCTATTTTAGTATTTTGGGGGAAAATGATGGTGGATTAAATGTGATGAGGAGAAAAGCAGAGAAGTGTGGGGATCCATTACATATTTTAGAGAAAAGGCAGATAGATTTTTCCCTAGTGAGGATCTCAGCGAACATGTTAAAAGTGGTGCAGTAAGAAACACCTAGGAAAGAAAAATTCTGAGGAGGGAAATCCAAGTTCTATTTAGGACATACGAAGTCTGAGGTAAAAATAACAAACTGGCTACTGGACCTTTGGGTCTGTAGCTCAGAAGAAAATTAGATCACAAGATATAAGCTTGATTATTTTTCAACTCACAGACTATACTTAAAGCTTAGAAATCCTAAGAACTACCTAAAACTAACAGAGATGAGCCTCTTAAATCTCAAATCAATCATCTGTCTTCTACTCACCATCTTCTTCTCTCCTACCCCAACCAACACACCCAGTGTTAGGCAATGAAGTGTTGCATGTCTGAATGTTGTACCATGCCGGGAAAACAAGCACACTTCCTACTCTACAAGCTGGAATTCTTCTGCTTGTTTATTTGACATGTTCCTTTCTCAATTGCCAGGGATCTCCCCTCATAAGCTTGCTGTTCTATGTATTCTCAAACAGGATACTGAGTTTGATTTGAGCTTGTTTTTAGCTTTGATAATGGCTTCTGATTGCTCCAATCCATGCTTTTGTGCAAAAGTTAATTATTTCAATATTGGTGTCGACAGTTCTTTCAATATCTGACCATACTTACTTATTAGTCTTTTTCACAAAATTTATCTCTGCGGTTTTTTCCCCCAGGTCATTCCCTTTGCCTAAAATGTTCGACTCCCCTTTCTACATACTCACATCCCTAGTCACCTTCAAAGTTCAAACACTATTTTTTCCCCTCCCACGAGGCCTGTCATGTTGTCTCAACTCAAAGTAGTTTTTCCTCCCCTGGATACCTGTAACACTTAAGAGCACACCTTAATTCATAAGTAATGTATCCTGTCAGATACTGTATTTACTTAGATGCCTCTACGGTTGGGAAAGCTGAAATATGTTTCATACCTACAATCTGATTCTGCATAGGTTCCCACCTCTTGCCTTCTGATGAAATAACCTGCTTTCTGAATAGAGATGACACTGTCTCCACCACTTGGCATTATCAATTTCCTGGTCACAACTGACTAGACCCTTTCTAGACACTTGACTCACTGGAAACAATGCATTGTTTTGTCAATGGTCTGTGATGCTTTAGCCAAACAGTCATGATGGTGTTTAGCTGAGCATCTAATAAATTCTTTCAGGAACCTGAGCCAGGAGATAGTTAGTTATTCAGTTGGAAACAGGAGCAACAATTTTTTAAAACTGTAGAAAGCAGTGTAAGACAGTTGGGTCTAGAAGGAGTATTGTCATGAGTGACTCATTTTTTAAAAGTCAAACAGAATCACTGACTGTTAAAATATGAAGTGATTTCAGAAGCAATTATGAATTGAATTAGTTATGCAACGGCAGGGAATGGGACAGCTCTATCTCCTGAAAGGCGAAGGACAAACCAGTCTGGAGAGTCACTGAATCCTTCCACACAACAAACTATGTGTAAGGCCTGGAAGGTCACCTAGAGAATTGGCTGTCCTGAGTATCCCATGAGCTGTTTTCTGCCTATCAAGTGTGTTTTTACTATAAACACATTATTCACAGTGGCTTGATGGAGCTGCTGATCTACCCTACCGGAACTACATATGTTCTCCCTGGAGGCCTAAATGCTGTTTAATTCCATCCCTGAGCAGTGGCCTTTAGGTAGAGTGTTCTCTTAAAACAGCAATTTAATAAGAATGCACAAAATAGCTTGAATTATTTCACATGATTAATGACTATTCATAAAGGGATGCCCTTCTTACTCCAACCATATGAAATTAATTAGAGAAACATTTTCAGTGACACTAAGAATCAAGAGATCTTGCCTTATATTTAGGAATTTTATTGAGGAGTCAGAACTTTGAGGATTCACTGGGCTTGACTGTAAATTCTGAACAGGTTACCTAAGTATACAGGTTAATTTGCTACCATCATATTCCCAGTAAAATCCAACTTTCTTTGTTTAAAAAAGATATTCGGGGGCACCTGGGTGGCTCAGCTGGTTAAGCAACTGCCTTCTGCTCAGGTCAGGATCCCAGAATCCTAGGATCCAGTCCTGTGTCTGGCTCTCCACTCAGCGGGGAGTTGGCTTCCTCCTCTGACTCTTCCCCGTCTCCTGCTTATACTCTCTCTCTCTCAAATAAATAAAATCTTTAAAATAAATAAAATAAAATAAAATAAAGATACTCATATTAATCATTAGTATTTTTATATCTGTTTCTTATTTAATCCTCCTAACAATCTTGAGGGATCAGAGTAATTTTCTTCTACTTCCAGACTAACCTCTGGACTCAACAGATTAGAAACAAAAACGTTAAGAGAAGGATAATAGAGTCCACCGTTTGGGACAGCACATCACTTGAGGAACGGGGTCAAGCCAGGCTTGTCTTTGGCATGGCACATGAGTAGAATGCACAGAACAGAACTCCTCCCCGTCCTGTTTTATTTTTCCTTTGATCTTACTTTAGGATTTTTTTAAAAATATTTCTTTGGCTCATTCTCTTTTTTCGCTAACCTCATTCATTTTTTGTCAGCCTTGTACTCCATCTGCAAAATACAGCAGGCAATGAATCTAACTACTGTTTCAATCTTTCCAATCTAGTCCCAGCCAGGCAGAGGTTAAAGAGGCTGGCCTCACTTCTGGGCCTCTTACAGCCCAGATGTCACAACCTCACCGGCACAGATACTGAAATACGTGCTGAGGAAACAGGCTTTCGGAGAGAACACCCATGGTTTCACCTGCCAAAATACACTGCCAATGCCAGAAATGAAGGCAATCCTCAGTGACCACAATACCGGATTGCCCTCACTCCAAGGAAGTAATTTATTAACTCAGAATCATTTGGGGCTTCATTCTGCACTCACCCTCCCAGCCAAGGCAATTAATGCTTCACAAGTCAAACTTTTATGCCTCCTGTAGGTTTACCATTTGCAAATAAATGGACACGATCTTGCTCTGAAATAAGAAAAATCAATCCAAGTTTAAAAAAAACTCCAAAATTTATATTCCACATGTTTAATTTTGGTTTTATTAAGAAGGTGCCTGGTTGGCTCAGTGGGTTAGGGCCTCTGTCTTTAGCTCAGGTCATGTTCCCAGGGTCCTGGGATCTAGCCCTGCATCGGGCTCTCTGCTCAGCAGGGAGCCTGCTTCCCACTCTCTCTGTCTGCCTATTTTGTGATCTCTGTCAAATAAATAAAATCTTAAAAAAAAAAAGAGTACATTTATTAAGAAGGTGGGCATATACACACATTTGTTTTTAAGCAAGTCCTCTAAGTTTTCTGTGCTGCAATGTTACGTAAAACTAATTTAAGTTCTACTTCCTTCAGATGTTCGTGATTAAGATCAAATGAAATGAATTAGGTAGATTCCTTTATAAAGAGATGAAAGATATGCCCATACTGTCTTTCAAATGTTAGACCTTGTGATGGAAATTGCCATTTTACCTTCAATTTAGCTTTTTAAATTTTGTAAGTTGTGTTGTCAATGTTATTAGGCAGTATGACATTAAAGCTAAAACTTTTATAAAAAATTGGTTTTCATGGAATCATGGAATTGAGGATCTTCTAGTCACCTCTGCGTCTAAGGTTAAATAGTTAAATAAATGACCATGACTACGCAGGGGTTAATCTTTACACAGTTTCAGGTTTAGTGCCAAAATGAGCAAATTACACACGAGTTCAAAGTTTAGAACCTGGCAAAGCAAATTAGAAAGAAAAGTGCAAAGCTTTTCAGTGAGAAAGAAAGAAAATGCTATTTAAATACACATGCACAGAGCAGTACTCTTTAAATGTATCATTGTTCACTGTCGACACTGCATATGTCATGTTCAGCATCACATTAATAAGATCAACGCATTTGCTATAATGTTACTACCTAAAAAACACCCCACCCTCCTCAAAACAAAAGCAGGAAAGAAAAAGAACTTTTTTTAGCTATGTAATAAAAGTGTTATCAACTCTCCTTTCTTAGGCAAATATTTCATAAAATGAAAGGGGAAGAAACCTTGTTCATGAAATAGACATTTTTCACTTCTCCAAATAAGTACTGAATATGACTCAGAGCACCATAAGACAAATGGGATTTCCAGAAAACATAGGACCTAATACGTATTAAAAGACCTGAATTATCTAATCTTACCATTTAAACTCAACTACAGAATTAACTTCAATTAATCAAATGTAATCACCTTTTACTAAATGAATTGCACAGTACTACTGACGGCAATACACTGGTGAAGATCTCTATTTCACCCAACATTTTAAAGTGTGGGAGTTTGTGCATTAGAGGATTGTGCCATTTCTATAAAGATAATTTGGAGAAATAAAAAAAGAAGAAATTGGCAAAAGAAACCTCTAAAACATTGTAACAAAGGTTCTAGCTGAGAGAATTTTCTTTTGGAAAAATCAGTGACTATATATCTACGTCCAGAGTGTATTATCAGCGTCTCTGTGCTTACCAGCTAGGATTCCGACGATGGGGTCCACAGTTCCCAGTCTCCTATTAAAAAGAAGAAGAAGAAGGAAAAAAAAAAATCTCTCAAGTTTTCCTGGAAAACTTGCAGGTCAGAACTCAGGGTGAGAAATTCAGGGGACTTCTGCTGAGATTCTACCCTGTGGTCAATTTTTGAGCTAACTTTAGCTCCTCCCCTCTTTCTAAACTGATAGTGAACTCCAATCACTGCCAAACACACAGCAAAATGCTCCTCTTACTCTTTCAAACAGGTGGTGCTTCTTTACCGTGCGGTACCCTAAGCAGCTCTGCCCTTCAGACTCTGCCTTCCAACACTTGGAACTTTGGGAACGAGAGCAATATCCTATGAAGATCCCACCAACTACATACAGTATCCTTGTTTGTGTGTGAGCTGAACCAATGAGTTTGCCCAACAGCTTAGTTTCTGAAATTTGCATTTCTTCTTGCTTTGGGCTCTGGAATGCTCTAAGGAATACAGAGAAGTTCTTTCACAATTCCAGGAATAAGGTAAACTTGGATTTTGAGGCTAAGCCATGTGGTCACATGCATTGTGAGTTTCTAGTCTATAGGCAGTTAGACATTTAACAGATGAACATTTTAGTCAGCAGTTTTCATATAGGTTCTCAATTCTAGAATATACTTTATTGCTCAACAGGTACATTTTAAAAACTTCTAGATTATCAATCTAGTCATTTAATAAGACAATCAAGGAAGAAAGAGTTTGAAGATAAAGTGGAAATAGCCTGGAAAACTTTATAAATGTAAATTATCCCCTTAAGCCTTCCTGTCTATTGTTCCACCTCTGTTATCTCTTTATGCTTATCCCTGAGCTTAGGTCTTTGGGTAAATACCCTTTTAGGTATAAAATCAAAGAGAAAAGAGTTTCAGAGATCTAAAGATAGAGACTGGTTTGCAAAAACATGGATGGATCTAGAAAATATAATGCAAAGTAAAATGACCAGTCAGAGAAAGACAAATACTCATATGTGCAATTTAAGAAACAAATAAGGGTGCCTAGGTGGCTCGGTCAGTTAAGCTTCCGACTCTTGGTTTTGGCTTTGGTCATGATCCCAGGGGCATGAGATGGAGCCCTGTGTTGGGCTCTGCATTGGGCAGATTCTCTCCTTCTCTCTGCTTCTGAACCCCCCAACCTCACCTCCCCATCAAATGCACACTATCTCTAAAAAAAAAAAAAAAAAAAGGAAGAAAAAAAAGAGACAAACCAAAAACACATTTTTTTAAAAAGTAGACTCCACACCCAGTATGGAGCTCAGCACAGGACTTGAACTCTAAACCCTGAGATCAAGACCTGAGCTGAGATCAAGAGTTGGATGCTTAATGACTGAGCCACCCAGGCACCCCCAAAGCACTCTTAACTGTAGAGAACAAACTGATGGTTAGTGGGTGGGTGGGGGGCATGGATGGAATAAGTGCAGGGGATTAAAAGAGCTCACTTATCATGATGAGCAGAATTGCTGAATCACTCTATTGTACACCTGAAACCAAGATAACACTATATGTTCACTCTACTGAGATTAAAATCTTTAAAAATGAAAAAAAAAAATAAAAAGATATATACTGGGCCTGAATAATTGAATCCCTTTGGTATGCATGCCTATGCCTTTTTGAGCATCCAGAACATACTAAGTAAAGCATTATTTGATTGAATCATCTCTACCATGTGTCCACTGTATAACTCAGTATAATTTACCTACCCTCTTTGAAGCTCAGTATCCCATCTATCAAACGGACCTGAAATTGCCTTTCTAACAAAATTACTAAAATATAAAGCAAAGCATTTTAGAAAGCTAGAGTAACAAGACACATATGTTAGTAAATGACACATTCTTTTTTTCTCCTTACATTAATCAGACAAAAAGTATTACCCTCCAGTCTCCAAAAGAGGGGGATAAAACACATGAAATTAATTTAATACAAGTAATTGCACAAAGAAAAGAAAATATATTTCATTTCCTCAATCCTACTTTTATAGTAATCCTACAAACTGAGTAGTGTATCCTTATTTTATTAAGGAATAAGGATAATTATATAAGGATTTTATTAAGGATATTAACTTTGAATCTGGTCTGGGTGTCTCAAAATTTCCACTTTTTTTTTTCCTGTTTTATTTCTTGGGCTTAAGAACTTTTGGAAGATTTGACCAATTCCAATATCCAGGAAGTGAGCCTGGCCTGGAGTATGTGTTGTTTTTGGTGAAGAATCAACTACTGACTGTGGATACAGAGATAGAAATAGAGCTACAGACTGACCTATCAAGGTCTTATTTTCATATTGCTTTTTCTAAAATCTTCTGATGGTAGTGTTAGAAACCATTCCATCTGAATATTAATCAGCCCGATGATAAGATCCCCTAACTTTCCCCATAAGGGGAAAGTGATCATGTCTGAAACAATCCTTTCTTTTCTTTTGCTGGAAACTTTCTAGCCCCTCTCTCCTTCCTATAAAAACTCCATTTTGTATAACCCCTAAAGATCCCCCCTACTTGCAAGATGAGATGCTGCCCAATTCATGAGTCCTTTAATAAATCTAATCAGATCTTCAAACTTCCTCTGTTGAATTTTGCTTCTTTAACACCACTGTTAAGGAACTTGCTTAGAGCTCTAAGCTACTTTCTTGTCACTTGTGTTTTGTCAATCTCTTTTTTAATTTGTTACCTTCTGCTAAAAACCAAAATTCAACTAAGTAAATTTTAAAGATCTTACCGGCTTTATTCAACAGTTCATGAATCAGGCTGCACCCAACCTAGCAGAAAGAAAGGAGCTCCCAGGAGCTGTACAAAATGACAGATGCATAGGAAGAAAGAAGCTGGAACAAAGATGTTACACTAGATTAAAAAGGCGTATTAGTTATGACAGGGTCACTTTCCCTTAGGGCATGGCTTGGGTTTTCAGGTGGATTATTTAATTACTGCTGATCAGATAATTCCTGATTGAATGGTTTAAGATTCCATTTGGGATGGGGGGGAGCCAAAACTATAATTAAATCTCCATTTGGTTTGGGGTTAGTGTAAGTGACTACATTATGGATCTAGTCTCTTGTTTTTAACACTTCATTCATTTAAAAAAAAAAAAAGGTATTAAGCATATTCTTTGCAACAGGCACAAAGCTAAATGCCAGAAATATCCTGCCCTAAAAATATAAAGGAATTGTGAAATAGCAAACTATGGAAGGAGTGATGAAAACAAGGTTCACTGAAGGGCCAGACATAGAGGGAAAAGAAAATAGATTGAGCTTCCATTTCTTCTTTTTTGGAAAGAAGAAGAAATATGTTGTTGCCAGGAAAAACGGTTGTATTAATTCGGTTGTCTTATTAATTTCCATATATATCCTCTTGCCTACAGCACAGTAAATATCTAGAAGGTAGAGGCTTTGATTTTACCCTCCTTAGCACCTTTTCCATAAAATACAGCTAAATAAATATCTGTTTAATTAGTTACTTTTTTTCAAAAATGTTTCAGTTTCTCCGCCAAAATTGATGATTAGGGATATGAGGAAAATTCTTTTCTTCCTACAGGTTAGTAAAGGACAAGTAGGGCTAGGTAGGGAGAAACAGATAGGGGGCTCCATGACCAGGCTCACAAAAATCCCCAAAATGTGGAAATGTAAGGAAACCAGAGATAAGGGAACAAACCAGACCACCTTGCCCTCAGCATGTGTGTGTGTGTGGGTGAGGGGGTGAGGGGGTGAGGGGAGTGTCTTTTTTACGATAATGACCTGTGCCTAAAAATGATGTCAGCCATTAAGGATGTAATCACCAGTCTTTACTCAAACCAAGATATCACAAGAATGATAAGGCCACAAGCTCCCTGGTCAGTTCTAAATGAAAGACTGTCCCTGGAGGCCCATGTTGGCCACCTTGTCAGGAACCCCTCACTCCTGAGAGCTTTTTGTTTGTATCCTTGCTTAATAAACTTCTGTGGCTTTATTCACTCTCCTTTGTCTGCAGGATTCATCCTTGGACTCCGTGAGGCAAGAACCTAGCTCTCCCACTTCGGGGGTAATCCTTAAATTTTCCTTATTTTTCAGGGCTTATTTACTATAGCTAAACCAGTGCCAGGCAAATAGTGGACTTCTACAGGGGTTTACTGTATTATTTACCAAATTAAAGTCAGTGCGGCAAATTGTTTCTGTAAGAATCCTAGGCTACACATCCAACTATGACACTCTAATGCTAAGTGTTCCATGAGTAGAAATGGGTGATGAGACTGAACACAGAGCTGCTTGGTGGCCAATCCAGGTCCTATTATTAGTAAGTGTTCTGAGAAATGAAAGAAGACCTCAACCTCATGGACCACATTGGGAAAAAACTGATAAAAGCCTGCAATCACAAATTTAGGCGTTGAAGGATAGCAGAATGCACTCCTCCAAAATGTGACCACAGGAATTCAGAACTTGCCACCACAACATATGTCACTGTGGTATATTGGTTATCTTGAGCTCTAGGAACTTAAACAGGATCTCTCCGAACTCCCCTATCTGCCTGAGGACAGATCCTTCAAAAAGGATTCAGTTATCAGTCCCTTCACTGGGACTTTCCTCAACCCTGGAAGATGGGCTCTTGTCTCAGGGAGGGGACTAGAAGTCCACACCACACCCAGACCAACTTGGTCACTATCGTATCTCTTACCTACACTTCTAAGGGCCCATTCATCTTTCCTGATAGACCTTCACTCCCCTTTAAGAGGCCTACATCTCTTTTCCCCTTTTCCTTTTAAGATGGTATTTAAGTCTGAATCCAAGCCATCTATGGGAGTTACTCACTTTTCCCTGGGTACCTCCCAAGTACACCTGAGGTATTCATGTTAATAAACTTGTTTTTCTCTTGTTAATCTGTCTTTTATTATAGGGGTCCCAAAGATGAACCCAGAAGGATAGAGGAAGAATTATTTTTTCCTTCTCTTTAGGATACAGAAACTCTCTAACTAATCTATCTTGTAAGTTAAATAACAATGTTTTAGGACCTCAATCATCACGTCTGCAGAGGGAGATATAATGAGTCGTTATTGGGACTCTCCTTTCCTGGATGTTTTAAGTGTAACAAAATACCCTGAGAGGAACATGTTAGCTTCCTTCTGTCTTATCCCTTCGGCCTCTCTTCTTCCCCCACCCCACCACCCTGCCCACCGAAACATCCTTTGCCCTTCCTCGTGGGGGTAACCAATATAACATAACATAATCTTTTTTAAAACCCCTGTCAGGATGTTCTTACCAAGTAATTTCTTTTCTTTTTTTTTTTTTTTTTTTTGGATTTATTTGACAGAGAGAGATCACAAGTAGGCAGAGAGGCAGGCAGAGAGAGAGGAAGGGAAGCAGGCTCCCCGCTGAGCAGAGAGCCCCATGCGGGGCTCGATCCCAGGACCCTGGGACCATGACCTGAGCAGAAGGCAAAGGCTTTAACCCACTGAGCCACCCAGGTGCCCTTCTGATCAAGTAATTTCTATTCTGAAGCCAAGGAAGGCAGAATCCCATTTATAGGGGAGAGAAAAATATAAAGAACAGAACGCACACACTGAAGACTCTCCTCCGCTCTTCTCTCTCCCTCTCCTTCCCTCCCTTTACCTCTCCTTCTCTCCCCCCTTCCTTCTGCCTTCATTTGCCTTCCCTCCCCCGTCTTATTCCCTCCCCCTTTCTCTCCTGTTACAGGATTTCTTTTCCTTTGTGATTCTTGGTCAGGCCACTTCCAAGAATGAAGAGGTGGGCCAGACAGAGTGAGGGGAGCCAAGGGAGGTTTACTGAGTGAGAGTAAAGCAAAGTTTAGAGTACAAAGCTCCCAAACAGGGAGGGGATCTGAGAGGGTTGATGATTTGGTATTTAGATCTAGGGGTTTTTATGGGTTTGTTGGCGGGCTGTTTTTATTTATTTATTATTATTTTTAAAGATTTTATTTATTTATTTATTTGACAGAGAGAGACACACAGCCAGGGAGGAAACACAAGCAGGCAAAATGGGAGAGGGAGAAGCAGGCTTCCTGGTGGAGCAAGGGAGCCAACGAAGCGCTCAACTTGAGCATAAGGCAGACAGGCTGTTTTTAATCTGATTATGCCTCCATCCAATGCCCTGTCATCCAACCAGGTTTTTGACACATGGGAAAGGATGGAGGCTCCTTCCAGGGTGATGTAAAATCCCTTTAACAGTGGTTTTCTCTTGGGGTGGGGGTGGGGGTGGGGGGCAGTCCCAGACTACCTTTCTTCCAAAATATCCTTCCGCACTCTTCTTCCCCCAGCCCCTCCCCCTTGCCTTCTCATTGTCTCCTTCTTCCCTCTCCTCCCTACTTCGCCTACCCCTCCTCTCTTTTCTTCTCCCCCTCCCCCACCCCAACTTCCATAGCAAAGAAAGCAAAACAAATTAATGTGCGAATAAATCACGAAGCTATATACAAATAATCTATTTTCTCCTTCCTGTGAGGTATATATTCTATTAGAAAAATTTCCCAGTAAGGGGCAGGGACTTTCCCAACCTCTATACATAGTATTATAAGCAAATGCCATTTTGCCAGTTGGTGATTAAAATACATTTAGAAACGAAAATTCCTGTAACCTATTTACTTTTTCCTACATCCAATTTCATTGTTAAATTCACAGAGGTATTTAAGGCAATCTATATGTTATCTCCCGGCAAGGGAATTTTAATAGTTTCTATTAATACGTGTTTGCATGTCAATTTGCCCAGATGTCTGATTATTTACATGAAGAACTGTAATTAACAAATAATTTAGTTTTTTCTCTGTATTTAAATAAGAAGCAAATTATAAGTATCAGAGCTAGGTATAGACAGTTTTCACACAATCCAGGCTCGCTGGTGGGTTATTTGATACTTTATGCAGCTAATTAATTAGATCTACTTGGTTTGATTATGTATGATATATAAAATATGTTAAATTTTTGAAGATTTAATAAATCTTTGAAGATTTATCAATTTACCATATCTTATTGATTTGATATTTAAAATTTTTATTTTGAAATAATTTTACTCCTGTAGAAAAGTTGCAAAAATACTACAAAGAATTTTGTATATCCTTTACCAAGTTTCACCAATTTCACATTTTGACACATTTGGTTTTTCTTTCTCATGAATATACCCATACACTCCCAATACACATAATGCGTGTCTTTTCTTGAAACATTTAAGACTACATTGAAATATCATATCCCCTTATCCCTAAAACTTCCTAAGTGTGACTTTCAAAGAACAAGGATATTCATTTACATAACCTCACTATAGTTATCAATACCAGGATATTCAACATTAATATCATACTATTATCTAGTAAACAAATCTTATTCAATTTTTTTTTCCACTTGGGCATAAGAATGTCCCTTGTAACTGTCTCTTGAAGTGCAGCATCAAATCCAAGATTATGCAGTGAATTTAACTGCCTTGTCTCTCTTAAACAGTTTTGTGTTTTTCTGTTTTTTTGTTTTTTTTTTTTTTTGGCCTGTCCTTATATCATTTTTCTTTTTCATTTTTTTGGTGTTTGTTTGTATGTGACAAAAACACATAACATAAACTTTATCATCCTAACCTATTTTAAATGCACAGTTCAGTAATGTTAAGTATATCATGTTGTTGTTGAACCATTCTCCAAAACTTCTTCATCTTATAATCTTTAAACTGTATACTAATTGAACAACTCCCCTTTCCACCTCCCCACAAGCACCTGACCATCACCGTTCTACTTCCTGTTATGATTTTGACTATTTCAGATACCTCATATGAGTGGAATCATACAGTATTCTTTTTTGACTGGCTTATTTTATGTACCATAATGTCCTAAAGGTTCATCTATGCTGTAACATGTGATAGGATTTCCTTTTTTTTGTATGGCTGAATAATATTCTATTGTATGTCTACATTATATTTTGTTTATCCACTCATCTACTGATGGATATTGGGTTGTTTCCACCTTTAACTATTGTGAATATGCTATTATAAACGTGGAGTGTGAATATTTCTTCAACACTCTGCTTTTAGTTCTTTTGGATATATACCCACAAATGGGATTGTTGGATCATGCAGTAGTTCTATTTCTAATTTCTTGGGGAACCTCCATTTTTATGAGTATTTCTCTAATGATTAGTGATGTTGAGCATCTTTCCATAGGCTTGTTGATTGTCTTTGTCATATAAAATACTAATACTTTTGAAGTGCAGAAAATAGTTATGCTATAGAAAATTCCTCAATTTAAGATTATCTGCTGTTTCCACATGATTTGACCTAGGTTCTGAATTTTTGGCAAGAATGCTTCATTAGTGACATTAAGACCTTTTCAGGAATCTCATTAGGAAGCACACAAGGTTAGTTTTTCCCATCATTGGGATAATCTAGTTGCTCAAATTGTCCCTCATTAGCCAGTGGGAGCTCCTTCAACGTGGTTCTTATGTCCTTCTGACATGTCCCCATCATTTTGTTTTTGAGCACTTGCTTACTTTGTAGCATAAGATGTTCCAGGCTAATCTTGGATTTTTCCAGCATCAGCCCTGCAATCAGCCATTCCTCCAAGGGGCTTGGGTTCTTTTTATAGAGGAAAATCAAGAAAACAAATCTTGTCTCTAGATAAGCTTATTGCGACCAGGTATCAATGCCTCCAGGCACACAGTACTGAAAAAGTTACTTTCTAACTTTTCCCCATTCAGGGTGGTTTTATTACATCTATAAAATACAGTTCAATTTATTGTTTTGGTTTGTTTTAAATTTTAGGATTTGGGATGCCTGGGTGGCTCAGTGGGTTAAGCCCCTGCCTTCAGCTTGGGTCACAATCCCAGGGTCCTGGAATGGATCCCTGCATCAGGCTCTCTGCTCAGTGGGGGTCCTGCTTCCCCCTCTCTCTCTCTGCCTGTCTCTCTGCCTACTTGTGATCTCTCTCTCTGTCAAATAAAAGAATAAAATATTTAAAATAAATAAATAAATAAATTGTAGGATTTGCCCAATCCTTACTGTTTTAACTTTCTTTTTTAATGCTTAAAATATTATTTTAACATTTTAATATTTAAATTTAATTTAATAATTAAAATGAAAATACTATTTTAATATCTAAATATGTGAATATGTATGTAAGTAATATAATGTATAATGTAATTTATACATATATAAATATGTATATATAATAAATAAATATGTGTATGTGTTTATGTATACAAGTATATGTATCTTCAACACAAGAGAATGCTTACCTTATTCCTTAAATATGAAGTGATCTATCCAGTTTTTCAAAGGACAAACACCTGAAGTGTTTCAGCTGGACACTACCGTTTCCTCTGAATGAGGCAAAAAAAGTCGAAGTGGTGACCAGAAAATGATTTCATATCTTTAGGGGATTGAGGCAAATTTTTGCCCTCTCAATACTCTGAGCACAGAGGCAAAAGGTCAAACAAATGCTACAAATTTACTCTTAAACAGCTCATTCTGTAAAGTTAGTGTAGCTAAATTGGGATGGAGCAGTTAGAAAGCAAAATTTGTATACCATTTTAAAATGGTAACTATGTTAAGATTCTCGCTGGTGGATATCAGCCCTTTATCTGTAACGTCATTTGTGAATATCTTCTCCCATTCCGTGGGTTGCCTCTTTGTTTTGTAGACTATTTCCTTTGCTGTACAGAAGCTTTTGATCTTGATGAAGTCCCAAAAGTTCATTTTCCCTTTTGTTCCCTTTGCCTTTGGAGACATACCTTGAAAGAAGTTGCTGTGGCCGATGTCGAAGAGGTTACTGTTTATGTTCTCCTCTAGGATTTTGATAGATTCCTGCCTCGCTTTGAGGTCTTTTATCCATTTCGAGTTTATCTTTGTGTATGATGTAAGAGAATGGTCTAGTAAAGAACTCCTTAAACTCAACACATACAAAACAGATAATCACGTCAAAAAATGGGCTGAAGACAGGAACAGACACTTCTCCAATGAAGACACACAAATGGCTAACAGACACATGAAAAAATGTTCATCATCATTAGCAGTCAGGGAGATTCAGATCAAAACCACATTGAGATACCACCTTACACCAGTTAGAATGGCCAAAATTAACAAGACAGTAAACAAGAAGTGTTGGAGAGGATGTGGAGAAAGGGAACTCTCTCACACTGTTGGTGGGAATGGAAGTTGGTGCTGCCACTTTGGAAAACAGTGTGGAAATTCCTTAAGAAATTAAAAATAGAGCTTCCCTATGACCCAGCAATTGCACTACTGGGTATTTACCCCAAAGATACAGAAGTAGTGAAAAGAAGGGCCATCTATACCCCAATGTTCATAGCAGCAATGGCCACAGTCACCAAACTGTAGAAAGAGCCAAGATGCCCTTCAATAGATGAATGGATAAAGAAGATATGGTCCATATATACAATGGAGTATTATGCCCCAATCAGAAAGGATGAATAGCCAAATTTTATATCAACATGGATGGGACTGGAATAGATTATGCTGAGTGAAATAAGTCAAGCGAAGAGAGTCAAGTATCATATGGTTTCACTTACTTGTGGAACATGAGGAATAACACGGAGGACATTAGGAGATGAACAGGAGAACTGAGTTGGGGGAAATTGGTGGGGGAGACAAACCATGAGAGACTGTGGACTCTGAGAAACAAACTGAGGGTTTCAGAAGGGAGGGGGGTGGGGGTTGGGTGAGCCTGGTGGTGGGCATTATGGAGGGCACGTATTGCATGGAGCACTGGGTGTGGTGCATAAACAATGAATTTTGGAACACTGAAAAGGAATATAATAAAATAAAATGGAAAAAAAAAGAAAGGAAAAGAAAAAAAAAAGATTCTTGCCAGTGGAAAGTATTGGGCAAGTAGAAAAAAAATGGCAAGAGGGACAAAGAAGCCTGGTGATTATGTCTGTTATTGTCCTTCATTGTAGGCCTTTTTCTACCTAAAATGCCAGCCCAAATTCTTGTGTCCATGTTACACTTGGTGGAAATAAAATACTAGATTTGGTGCTTAGCACAGCGTGATTTGATTGGGTAAAGAGACAGTCTCTAGTGGAATGAGATAGTCTATAAAATCAAATAAATTTGTAGAAGTAAGAACTTAGGAAAGAGGTGATAAGTATATTCTTCTTAGCCCACCACACACACACTTAATCTTGGAGCAAGGGAAGGCCTCCTCAGGTTTCATTGACATTTAAAGGAACATGGTAAATCATTTGGCATCTGGGTGGCTTTTCAGGAAGTTTAGATTTTATCTCAGGCTGTACACTTGAACCTCACTGCTTTTGGTTCTTAGAGAATTTAACTCTTAGAGAACTCCAATTTGACTTTCTGCTTTCATGTGAATTGGGGGAGGAGGAAGTTAAAAAAGCAGAAGCATGAATTTTACTTTATATATATTCTACTTCAAATCAAATGTGATTCTGCTTTGAGAAATCATAGAAGAAATATTCAGGTCTCAGTTGTTGAAAAAATATGCAGAATGGTGCTACTCTTTGCTTTGGGTACTAGGGAGAATAAAATCAACGTTTTGCTCTACCTTTATGTCCTTGTGGGACCTTTGGTTTGCATCGTGTTCTAACTTCCTTCTGTATTTACTGTGCAATAATTTATTCATTGCATTGATCAGTTTACTTATTTATTTTTTAATCTTGTATGGTCTATTATATTATATTTTATTTTTTTTAAAGATTATTTATTTTTTTTATTTGACAGGGAGAGAAATCACAAGTAGGCAGAGAGGCAGGCAGATAGAAAGGGAGACGCAGTCTCCCTGCTGAGCAGAGAGCCCGATGTGGGGCTCGATCCCAGGACCCTGGGATCATGACCTGAGCCGAAGGCAGAGGCTTAACCCACTGAGCCACCCAGGTGCCCCTGGTCTATTATATTTTAACACATACTATAAATTTCTCAACACCGGTTAAATGGTAATAATAAATAAATAAACAAATAAATAGATAGATAATTGTGATTCTTGCTCCCATACAAATTCCTCCTCTCTCACTTTGGCTACCCCTTGATAGCTATTCCATAATCTACTTACTCCGGACCTGTTGCCTTGACACAGTATTCTCTAGAATATTTGTTTAAAATATTCTCCTTTATGATGCCTCATTTTAAGAAGAATTTGAAAAGCATTTGAAAATGTCAGATCTTCATAGCCTTCTCTGTGTTGATTAGAGCACCCCAAGCTATTCTACATGACAAGAGGGTTTCTTGGTCTAGATATTGTGGGATCCAAATCAACCAGGGAGTAGTTTGTAGAGTAGCTACATCTCTTACACAATTTACATAGGACCTACCTCCATTAAGAAAGTTTATATTTTGTTTGACTTATAACTTTCAATTAGCTGACACAGAACAAACATAATTCCTTGTCATTATTATTAATTACTAATTCGCCCCCTATAAGACCTCTGTATCTTTACTGTGGTTGCAAGAATGAACTTTTGGACTCACTGCCTAACACAGGATGAATGCAATAGTAGGTTAATGTTTTACTAACACCATAGGTAGCTAAGTAGGAGAACCTAAAATTTAAATAAAAAGACACTAATACAGAGCAAAAATCATCAGCAGGAAGAAATATGAAGGAGGAATTATTTCCTAATTTTCTTTTACCTGTGTGACTATGAAAATGACAGAATCATCATCCTATTGGTGCTTTACAGAAAGCATTAAGCCCTCACTTTGACCAACTACTCTCTATTCATTCCTTCCATCCCATTTCCACCATCACTGCCTGTCATGACTTACAAAGGGCTCTTTATGACTTGGCCTGACTTGGGGTTCTAGTTTTGGCCCCTTTTCCCAAGGCACATTAATGGCCAGCCATGCTAAACTTACTATGAAAATTTGACTGCCCCAACTCTCTCATCCACCTCTGTTTTTCCCCTTATACAGTTACTTCCTTCTGTTTGAAATGTTCTTTTCTCTCTTGATTGTACTTTCCCAAAAACTGCCTCAAGCTTTTCTCTTAAACTCTGTGGCCTTCATTTATACTCCAGTCAGATTTTACTGTCTATTTCATAATGATTCCCATGATATTTTAACTGACTGATTATGTTCCGAGAGAATTAAAGCCTTTGTCGCTCAGAAGCCTAACAGGTACCCAAGATCTAGGGGATTTATCTACCCAGTGTGGTCCAATTCTTTTAGTAGTTGTTGAAGCAATAAATCAGCATGGCTTAGAGTGTAGGTCCAAGAGACAAAGGTTTTTTTGTGTTGTGAGATGATTTAGCTAGATCTTCTTGTGTGTAAAGTCAATTGCTGTTGCACTTCCCTCTATACCACTGACTGTGACTTCTTATGACAATGGCTGATCTATGTACTCTCTCTTCCTGTCTTACGTTTCTTTCCAATACTTAGAGTGGAATGGAGTTTAGAGATTGCTCCTCAGTCTATCAGGTTGTCCAGAATTACTGCTCCGGATAAGATATTCTTTATTGTTTCCCATAGAACTATGACGCCTGCCTTGGGAGAACTCCATCTAGGGCTAACATGAGATATATGAGTGTACTTACTGCACCCAGACTTCTAAGGTCTGCAATGTTACTGTATTCAACAGCTATTCTTCATAATCTCTGGTTTAGAATTATAGCTATTACCTGTTTTTTTAAAGAAAGTTTTCATCTCTATTTTCTAAGAAGTGTTCTCTTGACTTTAAAAAGAAGAGCAGAATAATAATGCCTTTTTTTTTTTTTTTTGAGAGAGAGAAAGAGAGAGTGAGTGTGTGCACACACATGCATGCAGGAGGAAGGGGCAGGAAAGGGAGAGAGAGTCTTCCGCAAGGTCCACAAGTAGTATGGAGTCCTACATGGGACTTGATTCCCCTAATTCTGAGATCATGACCTGAGCCGAAATCACGAGTCCAGCACTTAACTGACTGAGCCACCCAGGCACGCCTAGTAATGCCATTAATGTGTCTCATTAACTGCAAGCTATCCTTAAGTCTCACTTCCACTTCTACTCATTCCTGAGTCTTGTCTTGGGCAAAGCTCTAATGATCTGCCAATTAGGAAAATCCAAACTGCCTTCTCTGCTGACAGCCTCTACATTGACTGCTCTTGTTCCTAGCATTTCTTTTACACTGCAAATCTCTGTTTAAGCTCTGTCCTCATTCTCCTTTACCTCTTCTCTTCCCGTCTCATAGCCTTTCCTTTTGTTACTCCTCCAAATATATCTCTTCACTCATGGTTTATGAGATGTGACTAGTGCGTCTATTACTACTGCTTCTTGCATTCTACATCTTGATTATGATACAATCACAGCACAATACAATAAAAGGTACACTTCCTATTACATTTCTGAGACTTGAACATATTGGCATATGGGTTACAGAATGGCGTGTTATCTGGTAAGAGCTTCTTTTTTTTTTTTTTTTAAAGATTTTATTTATTTATTTGACACAGAGAGAGAGAAAGATCACAAGTAGGAAGAGAGGCTGGCAGAGAGAGGAGGAAGCAGGCTCCCCGCTGAGCAGAGAGCCCGATGTGGGGCTGGATCCCAGGACCCTGGGACCATGACCTGAGCTGAAGGCAGAGGCTTTAACCTGCTGAGCCACCCAGGCGCCCCTGGTAAGAGCTTCTTAATAATCCAAATGCCATAAAAGTACAGCTATATTGCTCATTGAATTACGTAAGAGGGTCAGCTCAGTTTGGAAAGCTTGAACATATGCATAGTCCCTAAGTCTATAACACTCTGTAATTTACTTGATTAAGTAATTGAAATTTACTGATTAATATAATAAAAGTCAATAGCTGGCCTGAAAGTTTTCAAAAAAAGTAGTTATTTCATATATACATGTGATCTAGCAGATCTCCAGAGAACGTGATTATAATTAGATTAATCAAAGTATTCTGAAAGTACATCCTGTGGAATTAGGAAGAGGTAATGATAATTTTGCTTAGGAAAGTCAAAGAAGATTCCAGAGAAAAGTCTATATGCACATGAAGCCACATCCTTTCTCCCTTGCCTGTGGCTGTCTCTGCTAATGGAATTCACATTTTACTGTTTTCCTCTGTGCCTAGATGTCATCTTTCATCTGCTTAACAGAGTACTCCAGTAGCTAATTTGAAGGGATGAACTATTTTTATCAATCTAGGCTAAACATACACAATTTAGGACAGCATGCATCTTATACAGATCTGATTTAGATACGTGAGTATAAAATGCTCCCCAGACCTCCTTGCTGGTAAGGAATCTGGCCAAGAACAGAGGTATTGATCGAAAGAGCCAAGAAAAGACATAAGGGTGGGAATTTATCAAATACTAGCAGTTTACTTTATTATCATTTCCTGAGAACTTCTGAAATATTTTCAATGTTTGGAGAATTTGTTTAGTAACTAAAAGGAAACGTTTCTACTGAGAGAAAACTTTATGCACATATAAGAACATTCCAATTGACCCATTGTTTTCCTTATCTCTGTTTGCCAGTATCTGTAATACAAATTTTAGAAAACACATTTTGCCTCATGACTTTATGAATGATTCTATTTCCTATCAAGACATTCTGGTGTATTTTATTCTTTCCCTTTTAGGTTTCTTCTTTTTCATAAAGAGATCAGATACAACTTAGACTTTATATTACATGATATCTTTTTCAAAATATTTTTACATGTTGGATGATAAACCCACACTAGGGGCAAGAGTAATGGTGATGAAAGTGTTGCAGTTTTGAAAATACAAATATATGGATCCAATGGATAAAACTGTGCCCAAATGAAGAGATGTGGGTCTCTCTGGCATCAGCAGGTCAGGTGCTTACTGTGGAAAGGCAGGTCAGCTTGAAGGGCAGAGTCCACTGCTCACACAGGCTGGAGTGCCCAGCTAATGTGAGTTCAAGTGCAGAGTAATAGCTTCTGATTTCCCAGCTGCATCTCCTCCATCTGTCACTATAGTCTACATTCTAAACTTCCTGTGCCTAGCTTGAGACTTTGGTCCTGGATTAAATATGATACAGAAGAAATCATTCAATTTATAGATTAAAATTAAATTTAAAACTAAGTTTATATGTTTATCTAGGTACAACAAAAGTATTAGCTTAATTTGAAAAAAACTTAATAGATAACCAGTATGCATTGAATTCTTGCCAAATGTAAATGCTGTACTAGTGTTTTACATGTATTTTCTCATTGAAACTTTAGAGGAAAAAAAGGAGCTAGAGGTACTATTACTATTTCTACTTTCTGAAAGAGGGAATTGAAATAAAAGTATAATAGATTCAGCTAACAGAAAAGTAACAAACTAGATAAAGATTAATATCAAGGATATTTAAGGAATTCCTCAAGAAAAAAGAGGGGTGCCTGGGTGGCTCAGTGGGTTAAGCCACTGCCTTTGGCTCAGGTCATGATCCCGGAGTCCTGGGATCGAATTTCGCATTGGGCTCTCAGCTCCGCGAGGAGTCTGATCTCCCTCTGACCTTCTCCCCTCTCATACTCTCACTCACTCTCTCTCTCTCAAAAAAAAAATCTTAAAAAAAAAAAAGACAGAAAACGCAATTTTTAAAAATGGGCAAGGGATTAAAATATATAAATTCACAAAGAGAGAACCTGAAAAGTACATATATTTTCAAAGAGTACATATCTCTTTTTGTGTTTATATATAAATAAAAAGTATATTTATATATCTTATAAATATATATTTTATATATAATAGATTATATACATTTATATGATATATTAGTATATCATATATGATTTTTATATATTTATATTATAAGTATATTATATATAAATATAAAAGTATATTTTTATAAATATAAAATTTTTATATATAACACTTTCAGATTCAGAGAAGTGCACACTGAAGTCATGCTAATATACATTTATATATCAATCATACTGATAGAAATTAAAAATTTCAGATGACATCCACAGTTGGAGGGAATGAGGAAAAGTAGAAAGTCCTTGACATTTTGGTTTAGTAAAGCCAATAAAGAGAACGTCCTGTAATTTATTGAAATTAAACAGAAATTCACTCTGTGAATTATCAATTCCACTCCTGGGTATAGATCTGTATTGTTTTTCCCAGTTCAGATATTTGATCTAACTCACCAGACCCAAAATATATACCCACTTAAGGTTTTTATTTAGCAAATGCAAGCAAACATCAGAGATCTCAGAGATACCCACAGTATGAACTCCTGTGGGCCTAATCTCTGTGCTCTGGTAGTGGATTGATTCTCTGACTTGAGCTGCCAAGACCTGCATGAAGGATTTATCTTTGGGAGAGCTCCCTCCGAAAGCTTTCAGTGGTTTGGTAAGTAGTCAAGTCAGGTTTATCCAAATGCTTAGGCCAGTGGCAAACTATCAGTAAAGAAGCTAACCTTGCATGTTGTCAGGGGAGTTTCAAACCCTAAACAAAAGATTAGAGATTCCACTGCCCTTACCTTGGCTAAGTCAAAAACGAGACATCCAAGCATCCCCAGGGGTAAAGATATATCTCTCCCCATCCAGCTGAAAATTAGGTCTATTTCCTGCAGAAATGCTCCTACACTGATAGAAAGAAAGATGTGCCAATGTCCATCTGTGGCATGCTTTGGAGGGCAAGGATTTAGAAATGCTGTCAAGGAAAAGAAATTAAAGAAAATGTGTGATACACGTATGATGGAATAAACTAACAGTAGAAAGAATAAGATTTGCCTACATCAACATAGATAGATATCAAAAATGAAATGTTCAGTAAAAGCCAGAATCCTAAAATTTCCCTGATATGTATTACATAACAAGATGTATTGCCTAATGCAGTTTATGAGCATAAAACACACCAAAATAGGCTATATATTATTCAAAAATCCAAAGTAATGTAAATAAGTAACAGATAGTGGTTTGGGAAGAATGTAAATTATGAACAAAAGAATAGATGCTTATAGTGGAATGGAATTGGGATTAGGCCTTTCAAAGGGAATAAAATAAAGTGTGTGTATGTATAAAAGAGAAGATTTCCATGTAATATAGGCCCCCAATTAATAATAGAGAATATACTAAAAGAGAAAACAAAATAATCATGGCTGGTGTAATAAGAAATGAAAAATATTTCTGCAGATAGGAAAAAGATAAAACAAAAAAAGAGGGGGCATCTAAGTGGCTCAGTCAGTTATATGTTCCACCCTTGATTTCAGCTTAGGTCACGATCTCAGGGCCCTGAGATCAAGCCCTGAGTCAGGTTCTGCTCTGAGTGTGGGTCCTGCTTGAGATTCTCTCTCTCAACCGCTGCCTCTCCCTATGCTTACGCTCTCACTCTCTCTCCTTCTCTCTCATAAATAAATAAACAAACAAATAAATAAATAAATATCAGGAAGATGGAAAGAAAGAAGGAAGGAAGAGAGGGAGGAGGGAGGGAGGAGGGAAGGAGCGAGGGAGGAAGGAAGAAAGGAACAAAGGAACAAAGAAACAGTGAGTAGTGCTGAAGTTATGGACATACAAGACTCCGGACCTGGGTGAAGCAAAGAGATGGACAAGTTCGGCTCCTGTAGAGACAGAAGTGCCCCTTACAAGCTAGATTAACAGAACTAAGATTGCTGCTTTGGGAAATGGAGGCGGTGGTTGCAAATAATTTGTTCTTTCTGCTGGAAACTTGTTATTTTTTTATTTTTTAAATTTCAGAATACAGAAGTTCTGCCAAAGCATCCAGGATGGATGTGTGTGTGTGTGTGTGTGTGTGTGTGTGTGTGTATGTGTACATATTGCATAAGTGTGGGAAATTGTCTGCCATTTCAGTAGTTACAGTCTCTCCCCAACCTCTTTCATTTTCTTTTTCTTTAACTTCTATATTTCACATGGCAGACTTCCTGGATACACATTACAAGCCCCTTGTCAATTTCTGTGCATTTTTACCATTTTAAGATTATGGGACACCAGCCTAGTTTTAATAATCACCATGTACTTCTTCAGTTCTTCTGATTTTTAAATTAGAGAATTATATATTTTAGAAACTGAAAGCCTTATTGTTAAAGAATTGAATTCATCTCCAGTTCCCTTTTTGTTTCTATAACAGTCGTCATTGGTTTCCTCCAGATTCAATTTCAAAGCTAAATTCAAATTCAAGTCCAAATTTAAATTCACTAAAAGAACTTACCTATTTGGTGTTTTTTCATCGCTCTTCTGGTGTCTAGGTGCTGAATTCCCTTGAGCATTTGTCTACTCCTAGCTTTGCCTTTATAATTCAGATCACGTTATCGTGGTAACTTGAGGAATGTAAGTGGCAGGAAGTGCTTCGATGCCCACAACTGGGCATTGGTGACGGGGGAGCTGGCAGTGTCTGCCCTTTGCTGAAGTTCCATCAAGATGCCTTCAACTTCATAGTCTCTGTCATTGAAAAATTTGCTCTTCTCCAACATGCAGATTAGAGAGTGTCTAATTCCAACATTCCAACATTTCTCCCAAGACCAGGGAACTCTGAGGACCAGACACTTGTTCAGATACCAGCCTTCTCAGCAGGCCATGCGTTGATTCTCCAGGATCTTCGGTATTGATTTCTCATCCCAGAACTCTCCACACTTGGTCCAGAGACATCTGTCCAGCTAAGAGAAGGTAAACTTTCTGTGTGCATTTTCTTTTCTTTCTTTTTTTCCCCCCAGATTCCAGTTTGGGGTTGGGTTTGGAGAGCAGGGGTTCTGCTTTTCTGTCCTCATGTGGGGAAACTTCAGCATGAGTTACTGTTTTGCTTCAACTACTTCCTAGTTTTCTGTGTTTCAGAACTGCTTATCTGTGGAAAAGATGCATTCCGTTGGGCTCACCCATGTGGTAAGCTTATCAGGACAGGGCCTGCCTCAGAAGGTCTCTAGGCCTATGATTTTATTAGAAGAGTAGATGTGATGCATTACAGAGGGAAAGGAGCCCATGCCACCACACTTCAAACCAGCTTTGCATAGTATTAGAGCAGCAATTCAGAACCCAGAGTTTAGATAGTACTATGCATAATTATGCTTACCTTCATTGCCTCCCTACCCAGCAGTCTGAGACCTTAGCAGTCTACTCAGCAGTGTTTCATTCAGGAGCAATATTTGAGGATATAACTGAAATTAAGAAGGTAGGATGGTAGAAACATGCATTCTGTAATCACTATTTTCAGACTCTCTTTTGAGTTATCACATTTTTACTTGATTTTTGTGGAGTTCAAGCTCTTTTACAACAATACTAATACATGGTGTTTCTGTTTTTTGTAGTTATGCTGCCCTGATGAATTCAACTATTTTTTTGCTCATCATGGCATAAAGAGACAATTCTGGTATCTCCATTTCCAGATGTATCGTTCTTTTTTCTCCCAAGTCCCTTAGGTTCATTACAAAGGAGGTATTGAAAATATAACCAGTGAAAAAGTACACCATCATGCTTCATTTATCTTCTTCAGAAATAGTTTCAGAAAAAGAACGCATACCATTCTACAGCACGTCTCTGTAATTACAGATGCTCACTGTGATCCCAAATTATGCTTTAACTTCAAACTGAGATTGAAGTCAACTTGTTCTTATACAGTTGGGCTTCCTCTTTATTACAAAGTTGTTCATGTAAATGTTCATGTAAATGTTTCTGTTATATTGGCCAGTAGTTTCAAAGAAGGCCTCTTCAGCATTTATTATATATAATGTCCACACTATTCTTAATGATGATAATTGTAAGTAGTCCTATAGAAAAGTCTTGATTACTACATCACAACTTGAAATTGTTCAGATATGTGCTCTATATAGTAAAGCCTTTTCAGGAGTATTTTATCTTCTAAAATTCATTATTTAAAGATTATTTGTCTTGAGAACTCATCTTGAATTCTTTGCTCCATTTCCAATTTTGCTTTTTCCTGTACTACTCAAAACATACTTAAACACATCTACAGATAAAATTATAGTAACCCTGCATAAAATTGTATAAAGAAAGAAATCACATATAGACACAGAAAAAGTCCAGCTATAGTTTATATAAATCTGTTCCTTAAAAGTCAGATTTGTTGCAAACATTGTGGAACATTTCATGGGCTCTCATTAGAGGTGGAAAATGAGTTTCACAACTCAGGAAAATAAAGCACAAATAAATAATCCTTTGGCATCAGTATTCAATATAGTATTTTCTCTTTAAAGAAAACAATTTACATTTAAAATACATAAGCATCAGATGCACATGCAGAGACATAACTGCACCTGCTTTGTACCCTGAAGAAATGGACTGCATTGTCTTCTAATCTGTATTACAATCTATTATCTAGCTCCTGCATGAAAACTATTTGAGCAGTGTTGTTTTAAAAATTTAACTACTGTAATAGAGCTCAAGCAAATGATAGATCTTCAACTCAATATTCAGAGTATGGCTCTCTACCAGTGATAGAAATTGATCATTCTAAATCTCCAAAGTCAGAACATATTCAGGAGATAAAAGCCTTAATTTAGCTTTTAAAGAGACATATTTTATTCTGACCAGACAATAATTCTCTGGCATTCTTTGGACACCTATTATGTGCAGAATGTCAACAGACCATCCATAAGAAACATGATGTTAAAGCTGTCTTAATTGCTGAAATTTTTTTCAACACATTTCATTCTTTGTCCCTTGAATTGTTGCCCTAATGCTGAGTAAATCATGGCATTTCCAATGGCTGAACAGATGGTCTTCTGTTACTTCAGGCTCTATCTTGGTGATAGCTTCTCTGAAGTGAAATCTCCTCACTATTTCCAGAATATGCCACCTTTTCTGTCTTCAGCTTCTCTGATACTTTGGTTCCTGCTTCATACAATACCTTTCATGTTTGTTCCAGAAATCTTGCTACAGAAGTCCTACCAAAAAAAATTTTCCTTAAACATGTCAGGCCTAATGATTCCACAAGACCTTCATATTTAACTCTTTTTAATGTCACCATTTGCTCTTAAAAATTAAGAATTTAATAAACTGGGAATTTTGGAATATTGAGATAAATATTTAGAAATACTAGAATAAATATTTAATCTCCAAGTCAGGAGATCTAAGGCAAGGCCTATGTCATCCCCTGCTTTTATGACCAGCATGGACTGTAGTAGGAGCACCATGCATCAATGTTGACTGATTAATTGACTCTTTCTTCTATTTGTCATGCTATCTGTCATTCCTATTTCACTCCCTGCACAGGGGTTCACTACGTTTGTTGCTGCTATCCATCTTTAGAGCTATACCGTATGCGGAGGTTGGATGCACAAAGGATTTTTTCAGCATTGTATAGCTAGCACTCAAGGCTCTTATACTGAATATTATGTCTAGGCATGGAATGAAATTACATAGCCATAAAGATTTGTTGAGGGATCCACAGGATTTTGGAATTAAATGACTCAGGGAAGGAAAAATATCTTCCTCTACCCGTCTTGGGTTTTCCTACTGATGGCTCATAAATTAGACTGGCCAAAGACAGATTAATAAGAGGAGAAAAAAACAGAAGTCTATTAAAAGGTTCAGAAGTCCATGTGGCATTTGAAAGTACCCAGAGATGAGTAACTCAAAGATTTGGTTAGAATTGGGCTTGTGTAATATCTTAACAAAGAAATAATAAATTTTTAGAAAAGTGACAGGACAAGAGAAAAGAACCTTAAGTCTCAAGGGGCAGCCAATTGTGGAAAGGCAAATATATGGGAAAATAATGACAGATCAAAACTAGTTAGTAAAGCTTGTTCTGTGGATTCCTTGGGTGCTGGACAGGCTGATAGAGTTGAAACTTATCTCCACTAGGGGTATCTGGTTGGCACAGTTGGTTCAGTATCCAACTCCTGGTTTTGGTTCAGGGTCTTGATCTCAGGGTCATGATCTTAGGGTCAAGAGATCAAGCCACACATCAAGCTCTGTGCTCAGCATGGAGTCTGCTTATGATTCTCTCCCCCTCTCCTCCTGCCCCTCCTGCTCAGGCTTTACCTCCATCTCTAAAATAAAGAAATCTTTAAAGTTGTCTCCACTGATTAACTTTTGTCCTTTCTGGTAGAGAGGAGAGGAGGAAGAGCTTATAAATTTAAGTCCCGCTTTTAGAGAAATGCCTGCTTGGTGGAGGGGTTGACTTTTCTTGCATATGCTTCTTCTCAGTTGTCTTCAGCTCAAAATAATCCTTATGCCAAAGTGGCATATTTTGCTTTGGCATATTCTGCCTTCCTACGCTGATTAAGAACTATGCCTGGAGCATCTACCTATAAGACACAGTTTAAAGTATCCAAGTTTCTAACATTGAGATAATTCAAAGGTAAGAAATTAAAAAATCAACATAGGGGCACCTGGGTGGCTCAGTAGTTAAGCATCTGCCTTTAGCTCAGTCATGATGTAAGGGTCATGGGATTGAGTCCCACATCGGGCTCCATGCTCAGCGGGGACTCTTCTTCTCCCTCTCCCTCTGCCTCTCCCCCCAGCTTGTGCTCTCTCTCTGTCAGATAAATAAATAACAAAATCTCTTAAAAAATAAATAAAATTAAAAATAAATACATAAATCAACCTAGATAAGTGGCATATAGGCTTTTATTTTTTTCTGCTTAGATTGACTCTATTCACAAAATCATCCAAGAGAAGTTTAAAAAAACCATTTCTCGCATTTCAGAAGACTGCTGCCCTACAGAAAGATCATACACACTGGAATATTCAAGTTGGAAAAAGAAGAGCTAAGATTTCAGAAGCGGTTGGAGGGAATTAACAAGAAAATGTTAAGAACTATTTGAGTTATAACAAGAATCTTGAGTCAAGAGGGAGATGCACAGGCAACACATCCAATCAGACCATCAGAAAAAATATGGCCAATGAATTCCATTTGTTCTTTACTAATAAAAAAAAAAGTGTGGGTGTTGTAGTTTGTGGTTTATAAATATTTAGAGTAATATACGTAGCTGTCTTAGCAGATATGGTTTCATGTATTTTCTACATTTTCTTTATACAATATTTTAAAAACACTTCAGGATTTTGCTGTCTATAGAATGTCCTGATTCTGTCTGGACACTGATCTTCTATTAGGTTCATATTCTGGTAAACAAAGCAGGAAAAAAAACACGAAAGCCACAGACTATACAGAACGCTCTCTTCAAGATAATTAGCTTTTCCTCAGTATGCTACAAGTGCTACTGTGCTGAGATGACAAATGTGATATGAAAGTAAACCGAGGTGTGCCTGGGCGGCTCAGTCATTAGGCGTCTGCCTTTGGCTGAGGTCATGACCCCGGGGGCCCGGAATCTAGCCCTGCACTGGACTCCCTGCTCGGTGGGAAGCCTGCTTCTCCTTCTCCCACTCCCCCTGCTTGTGTTCCCTCTCTCGCTGTGTCTCTCTCTTCCAAATAATAAATAAAATCTTTTAAGAAAGAAAGAAAGAAAGAAAGAGAGAGAGAGGAAACCCAAATTATGGTATCCAATAACTTCAGTGACGTCTACAGTCTTAAAACCATCTCCTATTAGTTAACAACTGAACTATCTCTTTCAATCAGATTTACCTTTTAACTGTGCGAAATATCCCTCCTCTCTTCTTACACGTGCAACGCCCTCCCCAAACAGACACAGATGCCATGCTGTCATGCTCTTTCTGTGCTATCTGTTTCTGTTCTCCTTGGGTGACTTCTTTCTTCTCAGGCCATCCATATCCTGACCATCCTTTGGAAGTTGTGTGTGACACCCACTTGACAATACTGATGCCTCTTTTCTCTAATTCTCTTTATTGTTGTCAGTCAATTACATCAAACACAGTCAAGCAGATGAATATAGGACACACTCAGTCAACTTTATGATGATTTATTTCTCTGCAGATGGCATCGTAAAAGTAAGAGTCCATGCATATGAGTCAAAAGTATGATACTTGCTACACTGAGTCAGTTGGGTTCTGCCCCTATCAGAATCCTGTCATTTAGCAGGACACCAAAGAGACTCATGGTTGTACTTGATGATGACCTCAGATGTCAAAAGAAAAAAAAAGCTCCGAAACCATTAGCATTTCCCTTGAAAACCTATATGGAGTTGTTGTTAGTGCATTTTTAAGAAATTTATGATGCTATTTGTTTCAAACTTGTATAATCGTTTGAATTATGAGAAGGGCAAATACGTGGGAAATCATGAAATGGGGAAACCTCTTCATAGGTATCCTCCTTCATTCTCTGTCTCCTGCTTCAATTTATACTGTGTTCCCACACTCTTGCCTTTCCAATTATGTATGAAACCTAAATAGTTTACACACATGTTCACACACACACACACACACACTACTCATAGCCAGGAAGAAAATTTCAATGTGCTCAAGTCGTATTGTGTTTCTACAGGTATGTACACTATACGGGAAAAGGCAAACACCAACATCTTTGCTGAAATTGGCAAATAGTGTTACCAAATCTAGTCTCCATTTTTAAGTCAATGGCAAAATGAGGGGGAAAAGATCAGAACTAAATATACATAGAAAGTTTTTCATTATTTTCTTCCATGTTTGGTCAAACATGGCTTTTCCATGATTATGCCAAGCCAACAAATTCTCCCAGATCCACTGATGACTTAAAATACACACACACACGCACACACACACATATAAATAGTGATCCATGACAGGTAAATAGTGAGTGTTTTTATAAATCATAGATATCTCAGAATAGATTTATAAATTTTACTTTTTTAACACAAGCTTAGAAATTCTACCTGAAGCAAACTTACGTATTACAAAATATTTTAAATTTAATCCAGTGGGGTACGGGTAGGTGGAGGAAGCATTTATAACAGGTATTTGCATTTTTTATTAACATATAATGTATTATTTGTTTCAGGAGCACAGGTCTGTGAATCATCAGTCTTACGTAATTCACAGCACTCATCATAGCACACATCCTCCTCAGAGTCCATAACCCAGCCACCCTATCCCTTGCCCCACAGCCCCCAGCAACCCTGTTTTTTTTTTTCCCCTGAGATTAAGAGTCTCTTATGGTTTGTCTCCCTCCCAATTCCATCTTGTTTTATCCCCCCCACCCCCCATGACCCCCCTTCCTGCCTCTCAAATTCCTCATATCAGGGAGATCATATGATAATTGTCTTCCTCTGATTGACTTATTTCGCTTAACATAATACCTTCTAGTTCCATCCATGTCATTGCAAATGGCAAGATTTTGGGTCTTTTGATGGCTGCATAGTATTCCTGTGTGTGTGTGTGTGTGTGTGTGTGTGTGTGTGTACCTATATATACCTGCTATAAACATTCAGATACACATGCCCCTGATCACTACATTTGTATCTTTAGGGTAAATACCCAGTAGTGCAATTGCTGGGTTGTAGGGTAGCTCTATTTTCAACTTTCTGAGGAAACACTATACTGCTTTCCAGAGTGGCTACACCAGCTTGCATTCTCACCACAGTATAGGAGGGTTCCCTTTTCTCCACATCCTCGCCGACATCTGTTGTTTCCTAATTGTTAATTTTAGCCTTTCTGACTGGTGTGAGGTGGTATCTCACTGTGGTTTTGATTTGTATTTCCCTGATGTCGAGTGATGTTGAGCACTGTTTCATCTGTCTGTTGGCCATTTGGGTGTCTTTGAAGAAACGTTGGTTCATGCCTTCTGCCCATTTCTTGATTGGATTATTTGTTCTTTGGGTGTTGAGTTTGGTAAGTTCTTTATGAATTTTTGATAGAAGTCCTTTACTGATAAGTCATTTGCAAATATCTTCTCCCATTCTGTCAGTTGTCTTTTGATTTTGTTGACTGTTTCCATTGCTGGGCCAAAGCTCTTGATCTTGATGAAGCCCCGATAGTTTATTTTTGCCCTTGCTTCCCTTGCCTTTGGTGATGTTTCTAGGAAGAATTTGCTGTGGCTGAGTTAAGGTGGTTGCTGCCTGTGTTCTTATCAAGGATTTTGATGAATTCTTGTCTCACATTGAGGTCTTTGATCCATTTTGAGTCTATTTTTGTGTGTGATATAAGGAAATGGTCGTTTCATTTTTCTGCATGTGGCTATCCAATTTTCCCAACACCATTTGTTGAAAAGACTGTCTTTTTCCCATTTTTACATTCTTTCCTGCTTTGTCAAAGATTAGTTTACCATAGAGTTGAGGGTCCATTTTTGGGCTCTCTATTTTGCACCATTGATATATATGTCTGTTTTTGTGCCAGGACCATATTGTCCTGATGATTACAGCTTTTTAATAAAGCTTGAAGTCTAAAACTGTGATGCCACCAACTTTGATTTTCTTTTCAACATTCCTCTGGCTATTTGGGGTCTTTTCTGGTTCCATGTACATATTAGGATTATTTGTTCCACTTTGAAAAAAAAATTGATGGTATTTTGATAAGGACTGCATTAAATGTGTAGATTGCTTTGGGTAGCACAGACATTTTCACAATATTTGTTCTTCCAATCCATGAGCATGGAACATTTTTCCATTTCTTTGTGCCTTCCTCAGTTTCTTTCATGAGTAGTTCATAGTTTTCTGAATAAAAATTCTTTGCCTCTTTGTTTAGGTTTATTCCTAGGTATCTTATGGTTTTGGGTGTAACTGTAAGTAGGATCAAGTTCTTAATTTCTCTTCCTTCTGTCTTGCTGTTGGTGTATAGAAATGCAACTGATATCTATGCATTGATTTTATATCCTGACGCTTGACTGAATTCCTGTATGAGTTCTAGCAGTTTTGGAGTGGAGTCTTTTGCATTTTCCACATAAAGTATTGTATCATCTGCAAAGAGTGAGAGTTTGACTTCTTTGCTGATTCAGATGCCTTCTGTTTCTTTTTGTTGTCTGATTGCTGAGGCTAGGACTTCTAGTACTATGTTGAATAGCAGTGGTGATAGTGGTTATCCCTGCCATGTTCCTGACCTTAGGGGAAAAACTCTCAGTTTTTCCCCATTGAAAATGATATTCACTGTGGGTTTTTCATAGATGACCTTGATAATATTGAGGTATGTACCCTCTATCCCTACACTGTGAAGAGTTTTGATCTAGAAAGGATGCTGTACTTTGCCAAATGCTTTTTCAGCGTCTATTAAGGGTATCATATGGTTTTTGTTCTTTCTTTTATTAACGCATTGCATCACATTGACTGATTTGCAGATGTTGAACCAACCTTGCAGCCCAGGAATAAATCCCACTTGTTTGTGGTGAATAATCCTTTTAATGTACTATTGGATCCTACTGGCTAGTTTTTTGGTGGGATTTTTTGCGTCTGTGTTCATCAAGGATATTGGTCTGTAATTCTCCTTTTTGATGGGGTCTTTGTTGGGTTTGGGGATCAAGGTGATGCTGGCCTCATAAAATGAGTTTGGAAGTTTTCCTTCCATTTCTATCTTTTGGAACAGTTTCAGGAGAATAGGTATTATTTCTTCCTTAAATGTTTGTTAGAGAATTCTGCTGGGAAGCCATCTGGCCCTGGGCTCTTGTTTGTAGGGAGATTTTTGATGACTGCTTCAATCTCCTTCCTGGTTATGGGTCTGTTCAGGTTTTCTATTCCTTCCTGGTTCAGTTGTGGTAGTTTATAGATCCTAGGAATGCATTCATTTGTTCCAGACTATCAAATTTGCTGGCATATAGTTGTTCATAATATGTTCTTATAATTGTTTGTATTTCTTTGGTATGGTTGTGATCTCTCCTCTTTCATTCATGATTTTATTTATTTGGGTCCTTTCTCTTTTCTTTTTGATAAGTCTGGCCAGGGGTTTATCAATCTATTAATTGTTTCAAAGGGTCAGCCCCTAGTTTCATTGATTTTTTTTTTTTTTTTTACTGTTCTTTTGATTTCTATCTCATTGATTTCTGCTCTGATCTTTATTATTTCTTCTCCTGCTGGGTTTAGGTTTTCTTTGATGTTCTTCCTCCAGCTCCTTTAGGTGTAGGGTTAGGTTGTGTATGTGAGACCTTTCTTGTTTCTTGAGAAAGGCTTGTATTGCTATATGCTTTCCTCTCAGGACCGCCTTTTTTGTGTCCCAAAATTTTTGAACACTTGTGTTTTCGTTTTCATTTGTGTCCATGAATTTTTTTAAATTCTTATTTAATTTCCTGGTTGACCCATTCACCATTTAGCAGAATGCTCTTTGACCTCCATGTATTTGAGTTCTTTCCAACTTTCTTCTTGTAATTGAGTTCTAACTCCAGAGCCTTGTGGTCTGAAAATATGCAGGGAATGATCCCTTTTGGTACTGGTTAAGACCTGATTTGTAACCCAAGATGTGATCTATTCCAGAGAATGTTCCATCTGCACTAGAGAAGAGTGTGTATTCTGTTGCTTTGTGTTGGAATGTTCTGCATATATCTGTGATGTCCATCTGGTCCAGTGTGTCATTTGAAGACTTTATTTCCTTGTTGATCTTTTGCTTAGATGATCTGTCCACTTCAGTGAGGGCGGTGTTAAAGTCCCCTACTATTATTGTATTATTGTCTATGTGTTTCTTTGATTTTGTAATTAAGTGGTTTATATAGTTGGCTGCTCCCATGTTAGGGGCATAGATATTTAAAATTGTTAGATCTTCTTGTTGGACAGACCCTTTGGGTATGATATAGTGTCCTTCTTCATCTCTTATTAGTCTTTGGCTTAAAATCTAATTGATATGATATGAGAGTTGCCATCCCAGCTTTCTTTTGATGTCCATTAGCATGGTAAATTGTTTTCCACCCCCTCACTTTAATTCTGGAAGTATCCTTGGGTCCAAAATGAGTTTCTTATAGACAGCATATTGATGGGTATTTTTTTTTTTTTTACCCATTCTGATACCTTGTGTCTTTTGATTGGGGCATTTAGCCCATTTACATTCAGGGTAACTGTTGAAAAAATGACTTTAGTGCCATTGTATTGCCTGTAAGGTGACTGTTACTGTATATTGTCTCTGTTCCTTTCTGGTCTACTACTTTTAGGCTCTCTCATTGCTTAGAGGTCCCCTTTCAATATTTCCTATAGGGCTGGTTTGGTGTTTGCAAATTCTTTTAATTTTTGTTTGTCCTGGAAGATTTTTATCTCTCCTTCTATTTTCAATGGCAGCTTAGCAGGATGTAGTATTCTTACCTGCATATTTTTCTCACTTAGTGCTCTGGATATATCAGGCCAGTTCTTTCTGTCCTGCCAGGTCTCTGTGGATAAGTCTGCTGCCAGTCTGATATTTCTACCATGTATGTTACAGACTTCTTGTCCCAAGCTGCTTTCAGGATTTTCTCTTTGTAACTGAGACTTGTAAGTTTTACTATTAGATGACAGGGTGTGGACCTATTTTTATTGATTTTGAGGGGGTGTTCTCTGTGCCTCCTGGATTTTGATGCTTGTTCCTTTTGCCATATCTACTATAATTCACTCCAATATACCTTCTGCCCCTCTCTCTCTTTCTTATTCTTCTGGAATCCCAATTATTCTAATATTTTTTTGTCTTATGGTATCACGTATCTTTTGAATTCTCCCCTCGTGGTCCAGTAGTTGTTTGTCTCTCTTTTGCTCAGCTTTTTTATTCTCCCTCATTTGGTCTTCTATATCACTAATTCTCTCTTCTGCCTCATTTACCCTAGCAGTAAGAGTCTTCATTTTTTGTTGCACCTCATTAATAGCTTTTTTGATTTAAACTTGGTTAGATTTTAGTTCTTTTATTTCTCTATAAAGGGATTTTATTTCTCCAGAAAAGGATTCTCTTGTGTCTTCTATGCTTTTTTTTGAGCCCAGTGAGTACCTTGATAATCATCATTCTGAACTCCAGTTCTGACATATTACTTGTGTCCATATCGATTAGGTCCCTAGCCATCAGTACTGCCTCTTCTCCTTTTTTGTTTTGTCATAAGTTTTTCTGCTTTGTCATTTTATCCAGATAAGAAAAGATGAATGAGAGAACAAAATATTAAAAGGGTAGCAACAACCCCAGACAGATATACACTAACCAAATCAGCAGAGACCCATAACTGTGGGCAGAAGAAAGGAGAAAAAAAAGAAAAAAAGAATATATTAATATATTTGACTGGTCAATAGAGCAGAATGACACATTTGATTTTTTGGTGTATTATGGTCTGTTAGAAGAAACTACCTTCCAAAATTTTAAAGAAAGAAAAACTTATATATATATATATATATATATATATATACAACAAAAAAAAGGTAAACATGATGAAGAGATGGAATATGACCATAAAGATGAAAATTTAAAAAGATTCTAAAAAAGGAATTGATAAATATTTGGTTTAAAAAAAAAAAAAAAAGAGGAAAACTGTGATCAGGCTGGAGACCAGAACAAAGCCATGTGCTAGATTTAGGGTATATTTTGATGTATTAGAAGAAACTGTATCCCAAAAGTTTAAAGAAAGAAAAACATATAAATATCCAAAAAATAAGGTTAAATACAATGAAGGGATAGAATATGACTATAACAATGAAAATTTAAAAAGGTTTTTTAAAAAGGTATTGATAAGATAAAATAGTTAAAAATTGTTAAAGTGAGAAAGAGGAAAAATTTTAAAAAAACAGAATAAGAAAAAATAAAATAAAAAAATTTGTTTGAAAGACTAAAAGAATCATGGGGAAAAAGCCATGAATTCCATGTGTTGCATTACCTTAGCTCTGGAGTTCTGCATTCTCATTAATTAATGAACTCGGTCTTGGCTGGATGTTCTTGCTGATCTTCTGGGGGAGGGGCATGTTGTCATGATTCTTAAATGTCATTGCCTGAGGTCGAATTGCATTGCCCTTTCCAGGGCCTGGCTAAACAATCTGCTCATGTTTGTTCTTGTGGTAGCTTTTGTTCCCTGAATGCTTTCTGTACAGCTTTGGATGATGGGAATGATGTTGGCGGCCTCCCAATCTCTGGCTCTGTGGGAGCTCAGAGGTCAGGGTCCCACTCCTCAGTGCACCCTCAGAGAAAAGCAGTCAATCACTCCCACTTCCCTGGTGTCCAGCTGCACTCCAAGCTCACCAAGCCTGTGACAGAGCATTTCTGTCTCTGGCACATGGCTCCATTTGGGATCTCCAAAGCCAGCAGATTCCTGCAGTGCACTCCCATGCCTCTCCTTCCAGAGTAGGAAGGAGGGGTTTTCTCTGGATCTGCCACTTGTGGGGTCTGTGCTGGAAGAGCAGTGGCCCAACTGTGCCTCGGATCATGGTTTAAGGTAACCCTGAGGTGAGAGCCTACTCCTCGGCTCCATGTCTACAGCTGGCTTCTCCACTGCAATGCCTGGGAGCTCTGCCACACTCAGACACCCCTGGTCTTTTTGTGGCCCCATAGGTCCTGAGACCACACTGTCCCCATGAGGGCTCCACCCCCCACTTAGCCTTTGGTGATGTCCCTAAGTGGAGCAGACTTCTAAGAGTTCTGATTTTTGTGCTCTGCTGCTCTACCACTTGCCAGGAGCTGGCTCTACTCCCTGTGGTCTCTCTTCCTGTATATTGCCTCAGATTCACCTCTCTGCAAGTCCTACTTTCCAGAAAGTGGTTGCTTTTCTGTTCCTAGAATTGATGTTATTCTTTTCTTCTATCTCCTGTTGAGTTTGTAGGTGTTCAGAATGGTTTGATAACTATCTAGCTGAATTCCTGGGACCTGATGATATTTAGGTCTCCTACTCCTCTACCATCTTGCTCCAGGTATGTGTATTTCAATCATTGATTTAAGTACTCAGGAAATTCTCTGAATAAGAGTGGAGTAGGCTTTCACTGCATAAGGACATTTTTTTTTTTTTCTAATTTAAGAAAGACAAAAACAGGTAAGCCAATTTATAAAAGTTCAGGTTGACTTTAGTAGAAATGCTGGTGTCATTTTAAAGAAAAAAAATAGATTATCCACAAAATCAAACTTAGCATTAAACAGACTGAAAATATTAAAGAGATGAATGAGTGTAAATATAAAGAATAGCATAGCAAAATTCTGTAGATCTCATCAAGTAGAAAAATCAGTCCAGTCAGAAACTAACTGCATTAAATTAGACAAGCATATGTAGAAATGCATTCAAAAACTATAAAGTTTACAATAGAAAAATATAAGGGTCAATAGCAAAGTGCATAAATGCTAAATTAATATTTAATTAACCACAAGGGTCAGCAAGATTTGTATATCTTATATCAGGGAGAAAGGTGCAGCAAATTTTTCATATAATTATATTTATTCAATTAGATGTTCTGAAATTATGTCCTATTCATCAAAATGTTGGTGCTAATGGATAATTGCAATTTAAATGACCTTTACAGGAAAAATAGGTTTTTTTTTTAATTTTTTTTTAAGGTTTTATTTATTCATTTAACAGAAGGGCAAGTACAAGCAGGGAGAGCAGCAGGCAGAGTGGAAGGGAGAAGCAAGCTCTCTGCTGAGCCAGGAGCCAGATGTGGGACTCGATCCCAGGACCCCAGGATCATGACCTGAGTTGAAGGCAGCCACTTAACGAACTGAGCCACCCAGGCGTTCCTACAGGAAATATAGTTTTAAATGGAAACTTGGTGTTACTCTGAAATTTTCTCATGAAATTTTAATCAATCAAAATATGGGAGAAAAACTACCTAGAACATTGTTTCAGTGTTCCACTTTATTGGTTTGTGTAGATCTGAGCTAAAGGTACCCATAACACATGAATGATTGTCATGGAACCTGTCAGGAAGCTCAAATGCGATAGTGGTAGTAAATCCACATTAAACACTACAAAATTTGGTTGCATACCAATCAGCTTCACATAGACTTAGAGTTGATCCTGCATTTAAAGAGGTGACTAAAAATACATTAACAATATATTGCACTTAAGTATGTTTGAATCACAAGTTTTATTACCCTCTTTGTGAGCTGGCTACTAGGAACTCAGGGACCCCAATTCCAGCCCTCAGGATAACTAATGATGGCAGTTTTCTTATATCTACTTGCTGAAGCTGTCTCACTAAGATAAATGACTTAGCCAATTGCAGATAAAAATGTTTTCCATCAGAAATAGGCTGTGACACTACAATGGAAAACAAGCTCAACCTGACTTTATGAATGGTAAAAATTTCCTTGCCAGAATGTGCAACGGTAGATGATATTGTTAATATTGATTTCTATCCATTCAAGGGTAACCATGTCAACAAGATCAATTCTTTTAGTCACATCTGTTGTTGTAGGATAAAAAATATCTACTAACTGCCAAAACTGAATTTAATACCACATCGTGGTTTAAATTTTAACTTTAGCCCATCAGATTTTAGTTTTTTAGGGAGAGTAAGAAGTGAAATATTGATGATTTTTACCCATTGCAATCTGCCAGGGTTAATGTGCAATTTCACCAAAAAGGATTGAAGTAAACCAAGATTTAGGATTATTTCCATAGAAAGTGATATCTTTGGACTGGAGTAACTGTCGTTAATTTTTTTCCTCTACACCCTAGAGAATTTAGGTTAGTTGTGAAGAAATGAACACATTTTAGACAAAAATTAATAATAGTATTAAAAAATTGTACTTGCAATGCTCATGAATAAAATTTTGACTTTTAAAGCATGAAAAGCAAGACATATATATAGATTATAATGGTAATTCAACACACTATCTTTTTATTACTATTTCTCACTGAAAAATTTAATAGGGAAAAGAAAAGTACTCATGACAAAAATATTTTTCTCACTAGTGCAAGTCTTCTATTCACAGCAAGGATATTTTTAAAAGCATAAAGTGAATCAAATTATGAATCAAATTGTGTTACTTAGAAACATGAAAACTTCTAGTGAAGTACAGGTCAACAAGAAAGAAACGTGAAACTCTTCCCATGGTAAACGCAGCAGTACATGGTTTAGTCTTAAATTGTCTGTCTGTCTTTCTTTCTTTTTTCCTCCCTTTTTAAGAGATTATTTTATTTTCTCTCTCTCTCTCTCTCTCTGACAAATAAATAAAACCTTAAAAAAAAAAAATGGATGCCTGGGTGGTTCAATCAGTTAAACATCTGCTTTCAGCTTAGGTCATGATCCCAGAGTCCTGGGATCCAGTCCCACATTAGTCTCCTTGCTCAGCGGGAAGTCTGCTTCCCCCTCTGCCTGCTTCTCCCCCTGCTTGTGTGTTCCTTCTCTCTCTCTCTCTGACAAATAAATAAACAAAATCTTAAAAAAAAAAAAAACTTAAAAAAAAAGATTTTACTTATTTATTTATTTGTTTGACAGAGAGAGAGAGAGAGCGAGTGAGTGAGCACAAGCAGGTGGAGAGGTAGGCAGAGGGACAGGGAGAAGCAGGCTCCCCCCTGAGCAGACTATTCCAATGTGGGACTCAATTTCAGGACCCTGGCATCATGACCTGAGCCAAAGGAAGACACTTACCAAACTGAGCCACCCAAGCGACTTCAGATACCTTTCTGACTTCAACTCACATCACAGTTCTCTCTTCTCTGTGATTTCCTCCATGTCTTGGCCTTCATTCCATTCTGCAAACCTGCTCAGTTTGCTCATCTTGTCTTTCATACTTGTTTTCTCTCTTCCTGAAAAACTTTTCTTTCTAGTCTTCTCAGAGTGTGTGCAATCTCTCCATTCTGGCCTCCATTCAGAAGTTATCTCCCTGTTTGCCTTGACCAAAAAAGCAAGGTCCTCATGCTTGCAACATCCTAAATTTTCATTGCATTAGCATGTTCTGAAATGATTCAGTTTGTGTATTTGTTTACAAGTATTACAATTAGGTCAGTAATATTGTCTTTCTTTTTCAAAGCCAGATGCATAGTATATAATAAGTATATGTTGAGTTGATGGATGAATGTTGACTCATATCAGAATATTTTTAAAATACCTACATTTGGTCATATAAATTATTCCTCCAGTGTGTTTTTTTTCACATTATTTTCTCATACTCTAATAAAAATATAATTAATCAATCAAAACTACTTATGTGTAGAAATTGCACGAGACTTCTCTAGGAGAAAGAAGGAGAAGGAAGATTAAATAGGTCTTCTTAAGAGTGCTTTAGGAAACACAAATACAAGTTATTTTTAGAATTCATCCAATATTATTCATGTTGAAGTGATCAAATTTTTTATCTGTTCATTTGCTCACTCCTTTACTTACATATTCCTTGATTTAATAAATAATTAGTGTGTTCCTGCTATGTGTAAGATACTATTTATAGTGCTTGAGATTCTTCAGACAAGAAAACTCTGGTCTTGTAGAACTTAACGGTTTGGTGGGAATGAATAATAAACCTGGTAAATAAAAGACACAGGAATTCAGAAGGAAAGTAAAACTCTGGAAAAATACAGTAGGTAGGGGATGAATGAGGCCAGTGAGCTACTCTTGTTATTTATTGCTATTGTATCAGCACAGTACCATGATGTATGCTTTGCTAATGTTCGGAATCCATATTATTTTCAAAAGATTCATCCCATACACACATGCCAAATTTGCCATTTTCATTACCCATTTAATTATTTTTATTACTGCCACTTTAGTTTTGTGGTAGTGAAATTATTTGGTTTTTGACTAGCATTTTCTTTCTTTCTTTTTTTTTTTTTAAGGTTTTATTTATTTATTTGTCAGAGAGAGTGAGCGAGCACAGGCAGACAGAATGGCAGGCAGAGGCAGAGGGAGAAGCAGCCTCCCTGCCGAGCAAGGAGCCTGATATGGGACTCAATCCCAGGACGCTGGGATTGTGACCTCAGCCGAAGGCAGCCTCTTAACCAACTGAGCCACCCAGGCGTCCCCTTGACTAGCATTTTCGACACTTATCCAGCTTCTGCACTTTTCAGACATAATGAGATCCTCAAAAACAAGATCGTACCCAGAAAATATACCATTGCTGGACAAACTGCACAATGACAAAAAGATACCTACCACACCATCAATAATGTCACAATTCTGTTGTTGTTCTGTGCTGTTCCCTGTTACTTTTATAAAACTTAGAGCAAATCATAATAATATCCCGTTTTTACTATTTTTTCCCTAACAGCATATTTTTAGCTTCAGAAGACAAGCTCAGTTTTTAAAACAATTTTTGCTTATTTGTTTTTGTGTACCAATGCCCTTGGGCAATTAAAGCAATTTTTGGAAAAAAAAATTAATGAATGCATCTGCAAAAGTTTGTGATGTGCCATAATGTAGCCAACCATTGCTCTACGGAAGAACTAAATTGTCCGTTAACCCAAATGCGGATGATTTAGATAAAGAAAGTAAATATTCATCTTTGCAATATCAGACTGTGTTCATTTGATTTAGGGAGAACTTTATATGTGTGCTGACTTTGTTGCTGTTTTTTGACTGGATGAGAAGGCAGAAGGAGACAGACGGTAGAAATGTTTCTTTTCTTTAGAATACTTAGAATGGATTAAACTACATTAAACTGTATTGTTAGATTGCAGAGATCAGAGATTTTATTGAAAATGACTCAGAGGAAAATGCAGATTCTGGGACAAAATAAGAAAATGGGAATGAAGAGACAAGCTTTTGGTGGGAGAACTTTTCTCTCTGGACCTCATAAAAATTTAACTGAGAAGAGAATGTTCCACAACTTTTCTGATCATGAGAGGCAAACTGACCTTGCTACTTGCAAGCAAATTGTCAGTTAGAATACTACACTGTTAGGGGATCCTTGAGGGTAATCCTGGGCTAGTGAACTCTGAAATAAACCACATGGATCAGCAGTTGTAATTAGCTGCTGATTGTATCCCCCTTTGTTAACTATGAATTTTCAGTTAATTTTTTTTAAAATTGTGATTCAGTCATAACCCTGTAGAAAGAAATTTAGGGTAGAACCTATTTAACTCTTGTACCAAAATGGTAACATGGAATTCTGTGCCTTCCTCACTCCCACATGCTTTCAAATTTATTGCTGCAGTGGGCCAAAGGATATGGGGGCCTGGAGAGGGACCAGGAAGGTGAGGCTGCCATGCAGGTTGGTGTCCAATACTGCTGTTTACAACAGTGGCAGCTATAGCAAGAGACAGAAGAGTAAATTAATGTCTATTGAGTGCTTACTCTGCTCTAATATAATGTACCAATTCATTTAATTATCCCAATAATATGAGGTAGTACTATTCTTAACATGCCAGTCATGAATGGAGAGGGACTATGGCTGAGTCATCATAATGTTGATATTAATAGCTAATACACATTTACATGGATTCTCATTAGTTGATCATGACCATCATACTCTCTATTGGTGAGGGTTCTTTGGGAGAGCTTAGAGGCAAGGGTAGACCAGAACAGAAAATCATGGAAAGAGCTTCTATTAATCACTAAGACTTGGATTATCTATGTGGATTAGAACATCAGTTTTCCAAAAGGTTAAGAAGTCCAAAGGACTGTGTCTTAGTTGTTAAATACCCTGTACCCCTATTCTCCTTTGTGAACTGCTTGGAAGAATAATTATTAACACATGACTGATAACTATTAAGTTATTGTGAAATTATTTCCCCAGCATAAATTATCTCTTAGCTCACAGGGCCTTCCCGAGAAGTATGTACCTTGCTGCAATTCACCCTGAGTCTAAGAATGGCCCATTTTTAGCCGTTACCACATAGCAAAACCAAAAATAAATTACTGAGGACACTTGAGCCTCAGGAGTTCCTCTCTATCCTCTCTCCTTTCTTAAATTGATTTAAGAGAGAAAGAGAGAGAGAGACTATTTCACTTTTATATTGAAACTCTAGTGTTAAAACTGGGCTACGTAAATCTATTTTCTATAGAGTATTTGTAGATAAAAGAGGAAGAATGAAAGAGAATGATAGTGACAAAAAGGGTTCACTATCTGGAACCATGACTGCAGAGGCTAGATAACTGAGCTAGGATACAATGTAGTTGGAGGGATGATTCTGACTGACTTTACTATTGACTTCAGTTGTTACTGTCCAACGGATTTGGCAGTGATCTCTACTGATTATTAAGGTGGCTTCGTATACAGAGTCGACTAAGCTTTAGTGATGTTTTGGTATACATCCATAAATCCATCTATTTATTTTCATTCTTTTGGTATTTCATTAGGGAAAAAATGTGTTTATTTTCTGCATGTGATTAACTGCCTTAACCCCTTCATAAGCAATTTCAAAATAAAAGTATTTATTTCTGAAAGGTATAAATATCACCCTGTAGGCACTAAAATGGGAATCTCAAGGGATCTTCTAAGGTTATTGGGGTAAAGACCTAATGGAGCAGATAATTCATAAACAAACCAGGATAAAATATGAAGTGCAAAGCTCAAGTTGATATATCTATTGTGAAGCATTTTCTTTGGAACTTAATTCTCCAAACATAAAATATTATAGAGATTTTTAAGGACAGATGATATATATACATTAAGAATGTGAAGTATTATCTAATTATTTAGGTTTTGATCTTGATAGCTTTTTTTCATTGAGTTGTTAAGGGCTCTGCTTTATTTTATTTTATTCTAATTAATTAATTTATTTATTTATTTATTTTTTAGTGCTCTCCTTTTTTCTCTCAGATATCTTAGGCTAGTGCACCAACAGTCAAACCTATTCAAGGTCCTACTCTACTCCCCTAGAGATCCTGGCATCATGTCTACAAGCATAACATATGGTGGACTTAAATATATTTCATCTGCTATTCCTTATTTCTTTTGTTAGCATATGCTATGCTTACGGTATTTCTATGTGGGAAATAGATAACCTAAACAGCTGGGCAGCACTAAGAGCTGTGGATACAGAACTGAATACTTAGTTGATACCTTCCGTCATGAACACAAGTTTCTTACCTGGACATGGAATTTAAAAAAGAGAAGAAAGCAAAAAGTTTTTTTTAAAAAACAGGGGGGTGAGGGGAATGCACACTATGCACAAAGGAGCTAAAAATATGTTTTATTTTTTCCAGTCAATATTTTCACAAATAATTCCACCTATGATAATTGTCATGTACATAAGAAGTCTACTTGCTTCCAGGGGAATAGTTCTTCAAAGCTCTCTCATTAGGAGTCCTGAGTACTGGAGGGGAGAATCTCCACTGTGCTGACATTTGCCCTGTCTCTTGTTCTGGCCCCAAGGAGAAAGGCCATCATTCTTTAGGCTTCTTTACAGAACCTGGGAAATTCCAGACCTTGCAAATTTCCTTATCCTCAGAATTCTTAATTTTCCTGTAATGGTTAAATGCACATTACCTCTTTTGATTTTATTACAAGCTCTTTGAGACTCACTGTATCTTCTACTTTGTTGTATATACTATAAAACAATTGAGATTTTTTACAACTAGCAAATGAACATGTATTAACTGTTGATTCAAACTCATGTCTCATAAACTTGTAAAAGGGAGTTTTCTATTTGTGTAATTTTATTTGTACAACTTGAACAAATAATTCACACTTTAAATGGTTTCAAATGTGTTTTTCAATCAATCAATGAATATTTACTGAAAGGTTTGTATGTACTCGGTAAGGCACTGGATGAATGATAATAGGGTTGAGCAAATCCTTGGAATCTAGTTTTATCCCATAGAAAACATTTCTCCCTATATTTATTCCAATCTTGAGATGACTCTCCTTTTTGTGTCAAATGTGACATTTTTGTAATGTGTTTTCAGATAATCTTTTAATATTGTAACACTTTTTTTTAGAGATTTTATTTATTTATGTGACAGAGGGACACGAAGCAAGAGAGGAAACACAAGCATGAGCAGTGGGAGTGGGAGAAGCAGGCTTCCCGCTGAGCAGGGAGCCCAATGCGGGGCTCAGTCCCAAGACCCTAGGATCATGACCTGAGCAGAAGGCAGACTCTTAACAACTGAGCCACCCAGGCGCCCCAATACTGTACCACTTTTTAAAAATGAGGTAAAATAATAAAAAAATTTTGAAAACAAGAATAATAAATGGTGCTTTGTCTTACAATATTGTAAAATATGTTTGTAAAGTTGAGATGTTATATACTACATTTAACTATTTAATTTGGTTACCAAGTGAATATCGAGTGAAATTTAGTGACTAATACAATATGTAATTTAATGAATAGTCAGTAAGAAGTACTATTGTAAACATTAATGGGTATATCAATTAATCAGGGCAAAATGCCTGGATCCAGGTGTTTGCATGCATGTGGGTATGTGCATGTGGGATAATTCACATATATTCATATATTCATACATGTATAACTTGGGTATTTCATAAAATTGACCTCTTAAACATATAGAGAAAGAAGATTACTTATCATATACAGCAATGGCTTGCCTCTATTTAGGAAATCATAAATTCCCTTTTCACCACATAAATCAAAATAAATTCTAGATGTAGTTAATATACATTTCAATGAAATTTTAAGATGATTTTAAAAATTGAATGCATCTTAGGGTAGGGAAATACTTTCCAAGTAATCAAGGGGGGGGGCCTAAAGAAAAAAGACAGATTTATCACATAAAATTGAAAGTATTAATATGGAAAAGTTAAAATAAAAGTCAAGAACTTTTGGGGTAGCTGGGTGGCTCAGTGGGTTAAAGCCTTTGCCTTCGGCTCAGGTCATGATCCCAGTGTCCTGGGATCGAGCCCCACATTAGGCTCTCTGCTCAGCATGGAGCCTGCTTCCTCCTCTCTCTCTCTGCCTGCCTCTCTGCCTACTTGTGATCTCTCGCTGTTAAATAAATAAAATCTTTAAAAAAAAAAAAAGTCAAGAACTTTTAAAACTCATACCACACATGTAAGGAAGATCTAGTAATCTTACTGTAAAATGAGTATGTAAAGTATTTTGGAGATCCATTACACTTGAGAACAAATGCACCACCAAATATTATTTGCTTCATTTGCATAGAAGGAGATGAAAACACACAAAGCAAACTTAGTCTAAATATTGATAAAAATAAAGTAACTTCGGGGCACTTGAGTGGCTCAGTGGGTTAAAGCCTCTGCCTTCGGCTCAGGTCATGATCCCAGGGTCCTGGGATCGAGCCCCGCATCAGGCTCTCTGCTCTGCAGGGAGCCTGCTTCCTCCTTTCTCTCTGCCTTTCTCTCTGCCTACTTGTGATCTCTGTCTGTCAAATAAATAAATAAATAAAAATCTTAAAAAAAAAAAAAATAAAGTAACTTCATGTTTGTGAATCATTTATTTTAGACTATCAAAACTTGCTAAATACATAAAAAGCAATTTGAATTTAGTAAAAAAATTACATCTGTATAAATAGAAGAGTGGTTGAGAATACGCACAAAGATAGTTCACAAATGTTGAACTGTAATTAATAAATATAGTAAAAGAAGTTCAATTTATCTTGTAATCAAAATGAGGTATCATATTTCCACCAAATTGACAAAAATATTGAAAACCAACAATATCCTGTTTGGAAAGGATGTGACAAAACATTGGCACTCTTGTGTGAGACTGTATTTGATTATTTTTAAATTAACTCCATCTTAGAGTATTTGACAACAATGACATAAAACCTTAAAAATGTACATATTTTTCAAATCAGAAATTTCACTTTCTGAGTATGAAGTCGTCAAAATATAATCAAAGAAATGCACAAAACACCTCTCCCAGGTGCTCAAGAACACCTTAGTCATAGCCATATTTTAGAAACAACTTTTGGGGCACCTGGGTGGCTCCTTCAGTTAACTGACTGGATCCTTCCCCAGCAGAGAGTCTGATTCTCTCTCTCTCTCTCTCCTCTGCTCCTCCCCACTGCTCATTCTCTCTCTCTCTTTCTCTCAAATAAATAAAATCTTAAAAAAAAAAAAAAAAGAAACAACCTTTAATGTCTTCCATATGGGATGTTTAAATGTACTAACCATATGTACTAACCAAATGTACTAACCACTAACCATAACAGTATTGGTGCATATGTGCTGATTTGGAAACTGGTTTACAACAACTATTAAGTGAAAAGCAAAACAAAATTTGGTTAAGAATGGTTTCAGGTTCTAATAAATGCTCATTTGGAGCACTGGTTCTAGGGTGAAAGCAGATCTCTTTAGTAGATCTCATGGAACACCGTAGAATGTGGCCCAAATCCAGCGTTTTCTTTGTTTATCTTCTTCTCGTGGGCTGGAATATTCTCATTAGGTCCTGGTGTAGGTGACTTCGCAGATGTTGTAATTGTATTCTCCCCTTCCCTGCATAGCTAAATCCTACTTATTTTTTCCTTTACTTTCCCTGATTCTTTTTATATGATTTTGCTCTGTGATTTATCACGATACCAACTGAGAGGGAAAAGTGAAAAAACAGTGTATAGAAACAAGGAATAACCAGAGAGGACAGAATTACACAATAAAATCAGGGAGGAGTTTTCTGAGAAGGTTACAGTTAGCTCAACCACAGGGATGAGAAGAAATCAACCAGTAAGAGTCAGAGAACAGTGTTTCAGCCAGAGGTGAGAGGGTAGCAAACATAAAGGGCCCAGGCACCAAGGGTCTTGTACTGTTTATAGTGTCTGGGGGACATGTGGTCATGTAGCCCTAGAAATGACACAACAGTGACTCTAGGTGAACTAGGGGAGATAAGCAAGGGTCAGATTATGCAGCCCTTTTAGATCAAGAGTAGGTATCTGAATTTGTTCAAAGTATAGTGGGAAGCCATTACCGGATTTTTTGGTGGGTGGGGTGTTGACTTGATTTGATTTATGTTTTTAGAGATTGCTCCAGTAAACTTAGTTCTAGCTATGAAGTCTTTGAAAACACTATGACAAACTATGCAAAGCAGAGAGGGGCAGCTGGGTGGCTCAGTGGGTTAAAGCCTCTGCCTTCAGCTCAGGTCATGATCTCAGGATCCTGGGATCAAGCCCTGCATTGGGCTCTCTGCTCAGCGGGGAGTCTGCTTCCTCTTCTCTCTCTCTCTGCCTGCCTCTCTGCCTACTTTTGATCTCTGTCAAATAAATAAATAAAATCTTAAAAAAATTAAAAAATTTAAAAAAAGAAAGCACTGGAGAACAAGTAAGGTTGGGTTGTAAGGCTCCCATCCTTACGACAAGGGAAGCAAACATGGTGTGACTAGAGTATGTGGGGTGTTTTCTTCAAACGTTATTTTCCATTTTCAGCTCATGGGAATGAGCAGCAGAAATTGGCCAATTTTTTTTGTTGTTTTTTGTTTTTTGTCTTTTTTTAGTTTTTAAAGATTTTATTTGTTTATTTGACAGAGAGAGAGATCACAAGTAGACGGAGCAGCAGGGAGAGAGAAGGGGGAAGCAGGCTCCCTGCTGAGCAGAGAACCTGGTGCAGGGCTCCATCCCAGGACATTGAGACCATGACCCGAGCCAAAGGCAGAGGCTTAACCCACTGAGCCACCCAGGTGCCCCGAAAATGACCAATTTTACAGAGATGAGTTTGGTCCTAAGAAAATGGATGAGACATAAGGCAGAAAACTCCTGGAGGAAGGCGAATTCATAAAAGTGAGTACATAAAGCTGCACGAAAATTTCTCAAGCATTTGGCTGACCCCCAAGGTATGCCCGTGTAGAGCAACTTGGAAGACTGGCTACAAGACCGGTGGAAGACTGGCTACAAGCCAAACGGGTTGGCAGGGATTTCCAGGTACATTGACATTTAGATTCTCCCAAGATGGAGGGGCCTCGTTAAACTCCAGGCACTTCCAGCTGAGACCCCAGAAGGGCGATGCCTAGCATAAGACTCTGTGGCAGAAGCATAGCCAGAGGACTGTGGTCTGGGAGTAGGGACAAATTGAAATATCCTCTTAGAAATAGATTTCATGAAGGATAGAGACTCAGAACCTTTAGGAAGGAGGAAGTTGGATTAGATAAATTGATGGGATTGACTGAGTAAAACCTCAAATTTGATTTCCCTAATAGGAACATTCAAGTTTCATAAAGAAAAATAAAGATGTATTTCTTTTTCATAAAGAAAAATAAAGACGTATTTCTTTTTCAAAAAGAAAAATAAATATTGTTTATTTTTCATGAAGAAAAATAAACAATATTCTTGGCTATCTCTGAAGTGTATACTCTGATCTTAGCTTGGAATGAAACCTTGGAAGGATTTTCTTGCAGAACTAGTATATTGTCCCTGGTGAATTTACTCAATACTATTCTGGATTTGAGGTGTGTATTAGTCAGTGTTAGCTAGAGAAACAGAAACAATAGAATGTGTGTATACAGAGGAGGTTTATTATAAAGAATCAGCTCATGTGATTATGGGAGCTGGCAAGTCCAAAATTGCAGTATAGACCAGGAGGCCGGATTCCCAGAAGAGGTTATGGTACAGATGAAGTCCAAGGGTATTCAGCTGAAGAATTCCCTCTTGCTGGGGAGGCCAGTCGTTTTGTTCTCTTCAGGCCTTCGCTTGACTGAATGAGGCCTAACCACATTATGGAGAGCAATGTGCTTTACTGGAAGTTCACCTATTTAAACGTAAATCTCATCCCAAAATACCCTCCATGTTGACGTAAAGCTAATGATCACAAGGTATAATGTGAACAAAATGCAAAGATGTTAAGTGTTTAATGCAACGAGTTTTGACAAGTACATGCTCTTAGGTGATCGGATTACAACTGGTAATATTTCCATCACCATAGAATGTTTTTTCCTGCACCCTTCATTTAATCTCTCCCCATGCCAGCCAATCTCAATTTGATTTCTAGTCATCAATTTTTTCAGGTCTATGGCTCTGTATAAATAGAACTTTAAATAACTGGTTTTTTTTTTGTTTGTTTGTTTTTCTTTTTGCTTATCATGGTTTCTTTGAGACTCCTTCTCACTCTTATGTACCTCGATTGTGTTTTTATTTTTATTTCTGACCAGTGTTCCCTATGTAAATATCCACAGTTTATCCATTCGCCTTGTAGTTTGTTTCCAATTTTTAGTATTATAAATAAAACTGTATAAGCATTCTTGTACAAGTATTTTGGGGACCGTAGGTTTTGATTTCTCCTGGGAAAATATTTAGGAGTGGATTTGCTGAATCACAGGGTAGATATATTTAAGCTTCATAGTGAAATGCCAAATAGTTTTCCAAGCGATGGTACCAGTTCCCTTTCTCCAGGAATACATGGAAGTTCCAGTGGTTGTGCCTGCCGATATGTAGTATTCTCATTCCTTTTAATTTCAGTCATTCTAGTGAAGTGACTTCTTGATGTGGCTTTACTTGCATTTCCACGATGAGTAATAACGTGGAACACCTATTACGTGTTTATTGATCAGCTGCATATTCTTTGGGGAAGTGTCTGGTAGTCTTTTGCCCATTTTTTGTGTGCTTGTCTTTATATTATTGAGCTTTAGAGATTTTTAAAATATGTATTCTAGAAACAAATTCTTTATCACATTTACGTATTGCAAACATAAGTATCCAAGTCTGTGTTTTACTTTTTCATTTTTTAATGATTTCTTTTGATGAGCATGTTCTCTTTTCTCACGGTGGGTCTTACTTACCTTTTCTGTTACTGTTGGTCCTCTTTATGCTCTGTGTTCTGTAGAAGTATTTGTTTACCCTCTACCACAAAGATGTTCTTCTCTTTTATTCCACAAGTGTTACATCTTTAGCTTTTATATTCCATCTATCACTCACCTTGCACTATTTTCTTCATAGCTTTATTGAAGCATAATTGAGATACATTAAACTGCACATATTGTGTAAGAAGCCACAAATGGCATCTCAAGGGAGTCTCAGTCTAATGGAAATTCTATTATTCCGTTTTCTCAGAGTTCTAAGTATACATTTTCAACCTGCCATGCATTTTTTAATTCCACTAGTTTGATGTATACTTTCAAGTCCTTAAGCACTATTTTATTTGGTCTTTTATCCCCAGCCTTTGAGTGAGGCAAAGTGGTTTCATCCCATTCTACCTGTTAAGCCACAGATAAGTTAGGGCCAAGGTTGCTATGAGGGCCACGTTGCTTTTCAAAGATTCTATTTCTTTTTCTTTATAATTCTGGTTTTAAAATATATCTATATCTATCTACCTAAAACATAAAATTAATCCTTGTGACCGTTGGTAAGTGTATAGTTCATTGCCATTAAATATATTCACATTGTTGTACAATCACTACTACCCATCTCCAGCATTTTTCATCAACCCAAAATGAAACTCTGTACCCATTAAACAATAACTCATCATTCCTTTCTCCCTGGTAACTACTCTCCTACTTTCTGTTTCTATGAATTTCTCAATTGAATAATTTTTTATGTATCATGTGAGATAGAAGGGAAGGCTCAATTTTTCCCCCATATGAATACTTACTTATTTGAGCTCCTCCCACCTTGCCAGTTTTTACTAAAAAGTGCCCATTGGGATTTTGGTTGCTATAGCATTGACTCTGTAGGCTAGTTTGAGGTTAATTGAAAAGCATTGAGACATGATCTATAAACGGGGCAAATCTGTTATCTAGTTCTTCTCTAATTTTTCTCTGTAGGTTTTTGCATTTTTCTATGCAGGCAATAGCACTATGCACTTCTCTCATTAAATTAATTCTTTATTTTTGTTCTCTGACAATATTCTATATGGTATTTTTTAAATTTCATTTTTGGTTGCTTATTTCCAGGCAACTTTAAATCTTCAAATAAGCCTCCTTTAAGTACAAGGTAAAGCATAGTTGAGGATATTGGGAAACCATATCTTATATACATGTCTAGCACTTGAAAATCATTTTCTGGCCTATTTGGAGTAGTTATAATATGTTATTGTTGTTGTTTTTAATGTGGAAAGAGAGAATGCAGAAATTAGATGGTATTTCTAGAGTAATGTGTTACCTAGAAACAGGGCCAAAAAGAATCCGGAGTTGCTGCCACCCTGTCCTGGGTTCTCATGGGTGACAGTTATGAAAATGTCACTTTAAGTAATACCAATAAAACTGGCAACAGAGACGTGGTATTTATTTGCAGATGGAAAGGACTGAAGTCTTTTCAATTATACTTATAAAGAGGTACAATACTTCCTATTAAAAATATTCATAATACTTAAAGGTCGTTCTGACAGAAGGTTCTTGGTTAAACACAGAAATGCATTCCCAGGCCCATTATCACCAGAGGCTCTATCATCAGTGGTTTTTTGTTCGAGAGAACACTTTGAAACCTCTTTTACAAGGATTGTAAAAAAAAAAAAAATATGGGATTGGTTAATTGTGTGCTACTTGACCTTATTCATGTTGCTATTTCTAAAATTCTTGGTGAAAAAATAATTTAAGTACCTTAAATGATTTATCAACATCTCTTGTTTATTAAATGAATCACAATATTTTATAATTTATAGTTAATGATGTATAACCCTAAAGAAATTTTGCTTTCTGCTGTCTCCATAAACCTTCCATAGGCGCTAGATCTTTAATCCCAGATTTTGGCCAGTTCTAATGTGTTCCTGTACAATGGAAATAGTTTTATAGCCTCTTTGAATTAAAAAAAAAATCTCAAATATGAAAATAGTCCAATTCTATTTAAGAATGAAAACTAATTTTAATTTCACATAAAATCTTTACTCACCATCCCAGCTGTGATCTATTTTGGCAAGACATGAGGAGGGAAGGCATGGCTAGCTTCCCCATCTGGCCTTCCACATCCCTTCTTGCTGGGCTGGCTGAAAGTAGTTTCTGGTTCTAGAGGTAGGATCCAAGGGGAGGAAGATGTGTGCAGAAAATGTAGAAAAGGGAAGAACGGACGTTCTTACTACTTGGTACACTTGTAAAATAGCATCTCATTTTCTGAGATTTGCAGATATTTAATACCACCTTTCTCTTCTGAATATGTTTGTCTTTTTCTGAGAATCCTGGATATCGTGCAATCTCCTTCGATATAGGTGACTGCATCTCCATGCAGATTAATATGAAGACCTTCAATATCTGTTCTTTAGTTTCCCTCTGCTCCACTCCATTACCTTCTAACAGCTGTCTTCCCTAAGATCTAAGCCAATCTCACTATAAGGAAGCACATTTACAGGTTGTGGGAATTAAACACAAGCACATCTTTGAGGGGCCATTATTCAGTTTACCACACATATCAAATTCATTTTAAGACAATTGCAGAACAATTGTCTTAACAAGTGGCTATTTTATCTGCATATATGCCTTATCTCTATTTTTTTCTGATTAATAATATTCTGATACTTATGTTAATACTGCTGTTCATTTATTAAAATATGTATTTATTACAAGAAAGTTTTATCATCTAAAGGTAAAGATATGAATTCCTTCTGAAGCTTATTTTTTTTAATAAGGAACTCTTTTTTTAAAATATTTTATTTATTTATTTGACAGAGATAGAGAGCACAAGTAGGCAGAGTGGCAGGCAGAGGCAAAGGGAGAAGGGCTCCCCTCTGGGCAAGGAGCCCAATGTGGGACTCGATCCCAGGACCCTAGGATCATGACCTGAGCGGAGGACACTGGTTTAACAGACTGAGCTGCACAGGCACTTCTGCAGATTATTTTTTAATAAACTTACACTCAAATATGTTTAGCTAATGTGAAATATTGTAAGGCAAATGAATAATAATTTAAAAAACAATCCATCTGGGTCAAAGGAATCATCTACACTGAAAGTTTTGAGCCAATTTGCTTTGTGTTGAAGATACAATGTGTTATTTTACTTAGAATAACAAAGGAAGATATATTGGAGGTCTCCTTTTTCAATTTAAGATCTGTTTATGGTAATAGCTAGTATATCTTGGTATTTTCTCAAATATAGATCAGTTTACATCCTCTCAAGTCAGCTGGTTGAGACTTAGGACTATTAGGAATAGCTAGAACAATGGTTTTTACCAACCACATTCCATTGTAACAAAGTTTTCTATAACTGACAAAGTCATATCATGTAAGATAATAATTATGGCACGGTAGTTCTTTATAGTCCCATGGTCAAGATCTGGGATCTAGAGTTGGAAAGATCTGTGTTTAAAGTTCTTTAATCTGAGGAAATTCTCTTTATTTCTTGTGAGGTAGTAGAAGATATATAACAAGGGATACTAAGAGCACTAAGACCATCTCTTGCAAGCAGTGGTAGCAAATTAATCGAACCCAAGCAGAGGGTCATAGGAATATCCAACTTGTGGCCAAATCTCACAGAAGCTGTGGGTAACCTGGGAATTACTGCTTGTGATTGGCATCTGAAGTGGGGTGGGATCAGTTTTGTGGGCTGGATGCTGTCTCTAGGTAGATACTCTCAGACCTACGTTAAATTGTAGGATGCTCAATGGGAGTCATGGAAAATTGCTTGGTGTATGGAAAGACTTACACACATTTGGTGACCAAAAGTGTCAGTAGTGTTCTGTGTAAAAGTAAAGTAGAAACACACAGATAGCAAACTGTAGGTTTTTACAATTCACCTCTCCATATTGGCTCTCCTAGACTAAAATATTACTTATTTAACTGGGCTTTTTTTGAGATTAAATGAGGTAATATGTGTAGAATACTGAGTGCTTTAGTGATGCATAGTTGCACTAGTGCTTAGTAAGCAGTAGTTAGGACATAAAAATGTTAATTGTTGTTAGTATTATTATTATGGCCCAAATAGTTTAAACTTTTAGAGAAAGAGACAGGAAAGAGAGCATTCAACTTTTGTTAAATCATTTAGATGGTGCTTAGACTGCTAATATTCATCTCTGCAGAAGTAATCTTAGAACTTGAGATGATGCTAAATTTTGAAATTTCTAAAAATTAACTCACAGGCCTTCTTTAATGTGCCCTCTGCATCAGATTGCTTAATCAGGGACAAAATCATAAAAAAATAGTTGTTTGATAATTTAAAAATTTGATCAATTCTATAACTGTGATTAAGTACATATCCAGAAGTGAAATATACTTACCCAGTGTTTACTGTTAAAACAAAAACAAAACAAACCTAAAAATAAGAAAAATAAACTTCAAAGACTAAGTTTCTCTAATGTCCATTAGAGAACACATGTATATTAGAATCTTAGAGTACACATGTATATTATTTATTCACTGATTTTTAAAAAATCATTTAGCTTAAGGTCAAATGTGTACTGCAGACACAATTGCATATAAGATTATTAACAATTATTCCATAAATGGATGATACAGAGATCTAAACCTAAATTAAAAAGTTAAACAGCAACTTGTTTAAACTAAATTGTTTAGAACATAGATTAGCAATTTTTGGTTAATAACTAAAACACATATTCCAAATTTAAGCAAAAGGCAGCAGAACTATAAGGCAGTAAAAAAACTTCTGAAAGTTTATAACGGAAACACATAACCATAGCAATTCAAAAGAAAACAGAGTAATTTAAGTTTCAGTAAGTATGATATAAAAATTACTCTCAAAATTCTTCTTAAAGCCATCATCAAATTGTTCCATGTCATAGAAAATATGACATTAAAATTTTTCTTAAATCATTTCAGGATGTGATGAAAGCAAGAAAAACTGGAGAATAAAAGAAATATTAAGTTTGATTTTCTTAACCCTTGCCTTATCCTTTACACTGAAAACCCCCTTCCCTGTCTATCACAGACTTGCCCCCAAATAAGCACATCTATTAAACAAGTGTCTGTGAAAATATGGGGTAAGGATCATGCTATCTTTAATCTCATTCTCAATGATACATTGTGTTTATACAGTACTTGTTATTTTGCTCAGAGATCTTTCCAAACACTTAATTTTTCACTCATTCCACACATTTTTATTAAAAACTTCCTGTAGTTCATACACTTCCTAGAAGAAAAAGAAGCCTGACCAGTCTTTTGCTCTCATAGAGATTATGGTTTGGGTAAGGAAAAGGACCATGAAAAAAAAGCAACAATGCAGTAATAAAATGCTAATCTAATAATGTAGAAGCAGATGGCAGAGCGTGACTGGGATGTTATTTTATACTTATTATGTTGTAGAGAAAAAACTTGACTAGCAGTATCTATGTCATTGTAATAATTTTATTTTTCTATCATCAAAGAAACAAATGGAGACTTTTTTGTTTTTTGTTTCTAAGATTGTATTTATTTGTCAGAGAGAGAGAGAGAGCACAAGCAGGGGGAGCAGCAGGCAGAGGGAGAAGCAGATTCCTTGCTGAGCAGGAAGCCCATTGTGAGACTCGATCCCAAGACCCTGAGATGATGACCTGAACTGAAGACAGACCCTAACCTAACTCCTGAGCCACCCAGGAGTCCCTTTTGTTTTGTTTTGGTCTTTTAAAAGGATCATCTGGACTCTGGTCCCTGAAGAGAGAACTTCACTCACTTAAGAGTTGATGCCAAATTTGAGCTTTTTTTAGATACTTAATTTTAGGAGTTGCTATTTTGAATCACATTGACATATTTTTGATAAAAGAATTACTCTAAATACGTCCCACGTGGATTATTGTTTTGTATATAAGAAGCCAGGGCAAAAAAAAAAAAAAAAAATCATAAAAAGATTTGAGGTGCTAAGTGAATTTTTACAATTACTTCTGACAGATCATTTATTTCCTAAACTAATTGTTTCCATGTTTGCATTAGTGACTGGGAAAAATAAAGCAAAATTTTATATTTACCACCATATGTCTCCCAATGAGTTAGTGTCATAAATAGACCTCTGATTGCCTACTGCATCACAGTTTCTTAAGTTAACTTGATCTTGCTTCTGATAAGAAGCCATCACTGTGTTTCAGAGAGGCGGAGTTGGGGGGATGGGTGAGCCCAGTGATGGGTATTAAGGAAGGTACTTATTGCATGGAGCTCTGGGTGTTACATGCAAACAATGAATCGTGGAACACTACATCAAAACCTAGTGATGTACTGCTGTATGGTGATGAACGTAACATAATAAAATTAAAAAAAAATAAACCATCACTGTGAAGTGTAGACTGTAATTCTTTGACTGTAAGGTACATAGTTACCTTTAATAAAGATGATGCCAATTAAACTGTAACTCAATGCTCATTGTCACTTAGACTCATATTTTATACTTTTATACTAAAAGAGCTCTTTTAAATTAAAGTAAACATAGAGTTTTATCTTTTATCAATATAATGCATTCATAGAAGTAAAGAACATTCTAAGTAAATTGGTTGAGTTGTTTCTGAAATTTTTACAATCAGACTGCAAGTTTTCTGAGAAATTTTTCAATTCAGTCATTAATGCCATCTTCAAGAGTACTGAGGAGATAGCATTTCTTAAAATCTTTCACAGAAAAATTAAAATCCTTCAGTAATGAGCTCCTAAGAGAATGTCACAATTATGAAAATATAGCTTAATTAAAAAAACCATGTCAGGATTTATTTTTTAAAGATTTATGTATGTATTTGAGAGAGAGAGAGAGAGCATGCACGCGAGCAGGGGAGGGGAAATTCAAGTAGATTCCATGCTGAGTGTGGAGCCCCACATGGGTCTCAACCTCATTACTCTGAGATCATGACTTGAGCTGAAATCAAGAGTCCTATGCTTAACCAGTTGAGCCACCAGACACCCCTATGTCAGGAACTTTTGCTAAACATTGTCTTTTCTGATGGAGTCAAAGAGTTTAAAAAAAAAAATACTCTGGTATTATCTGTGGGCTTTCCTACAAGCCACTGCCATCCTTCTGCAAGTTTTCATCAGGCATTTTGATGGTTGCCATGCACAGGTAATGCCAGCTATGCCCCAGCTGCAACTAGGCTGATTCTGCTTTAAGACATTATTTGTTTCAATACATATCCATTGCAAAGATGTTAAAATGTGAAAAAAAAAATCAGCATGTCATGATTAATGACACAGAGTAATAAAGTGAGCCTATTCAAGTATCACTGGTTCAATAGGAACAAAGTAAAAATTTCAGTAAGCTTGTTTTTCTTCTTGTTCTAGAGGTTAAATTAGCCTATTGTTTGTATCTAAAATATCAAATTGCTAATTTGTCCTAATACACTCACATTCTCTGAATAAAATCTACTTGTAAAATATATGTCTTCCCTATCCTTTTTTCCCCCCAAGTTCAGTGAAAGCTCTAGAAAATAAAATTCTCAGTAGCAACTGCTATAGCTAACTACCTTTCAATCTGGGATGAACTTCCTTAGCAAAAGAAGCTTTGTCTCACTTGTTCTTTGCTAAAGCCTTTGAAGCAGGAAAAGATAAACAAGTGATCTGCGGTGAATGGAAATGAAACAGAAAGCAACTGAATTTGGTAAGACTGCTTCCTTGTGCTGTAACCCTCAGGAAGATGTATGTGAAAAGAGGTCAGCCATAGCCAACTTCAAGTTTGTACACAGAGCTCCTCTTCTGCTACTTGCTCCTTCCTGCTTAGTGCGTCAAAGTAAATATCCATGGAAGGTATCATCTGTGCCTTTGTTCCCCTTTCTCTTCCAAGCTAAATAGTAGATAGGTACAACAGGTCTTAGTAACGTGTATTTTTCCATCATCATCTTGACAATTGAAGGCAGGTAGATGCTGATGCATAGATGGCCTTAGAAAATGTTACAGAGTAAACTGACTTGCTGGCTGCTAAGAAACTCCCCACAAAATCTAATCTTTTTCTCTTCATTACAATCTACATTCATGATCATACCTGTGCACTGATAGTTGTGCAATCTTACAGAGAAAGAGATACTAGCCACACTCAGAAGAAAAGATATATTAATGAGAATTTTTATTATTAATTTGCAATAAGAATTAGAGCAGTCATATATTAAGAAATATATAACTCAGTTTTATCATGTTCAACACAGCCTCTTATTATCCATACAAATTTGCTCCTTCTACAGTCTTATCCGCTTCAGCTAATCATCACTGGATATTTATAACTTAAGGCAAAAGCCGTGGATTCATCTCTGCCCTGGTTCTGTGGAACTTTACAACAATCCTACAGCAAATTCTGTGGACTCTACATTCAAAACACATCTAGAATTGGACACTTTCCTTCCATTTCCCTGTTATCACACCATTCCAGATCACCGTCTTCTCTTGCCTGGACTATTGTAGTAACTCCCTGAAAAGTCTCATCTCATTGTTTCTGCCTTTGCTGTTTATTAGTGTATTCTCAACACAGCACCCAGAAAAATCCTATTAAGATCTCCTTTTCTTGAAACTCACCAACTTCTTCCCAACTAACAGTCAGATTCAAAATCTTTAGGACTACCTACAACAATCTAATGATCCTGTTGTCTACCTCTCATTCCCAATTACTCCTGTCTCAAATTTTGTGACCCTCTTTTTGTTCTAATTTTCTCCATATAACTTGCTATCATATAACATCTTTATATATAACACTACTAGATAAGTGCCACAGGACAAGCATTATGGTCTGTTTTGTTGACTATTATGGCCCTGTTATGTAGAACAGTGACTGGCACGTGGTAGACATTCACCAAAGTCATTTATTCTGTCAAAGTAAACATATTCTTTCCTTGGAGATAAATACCAAAACTATAAGATACAAGGTGAATATAGACTCAAAGAAAGAATTATTTGTATTATGTGTTATGTGTTATGATTTCCATGAAGATATAATATATATTATATTTAGAGTACCAGGTTGAGTGTGTGATTCAACCTTCCACTTCCCTAAAAATGCCTCTTATTCAATGTTATTTTGGCTTAATTTTTAATTATTCAAGTAATATATTATTGCATTAGTCTCTTCATAGGAACATTCCATTTGAAGCTTACATCTCTTGATCACCATCCTTCTGTCTTCCCCTCCTTGCTGGACCTTCATGGTATCCTTCTAGCAGAAACCCAAAAGTCTGTTTATATATCCAAATACACGAACAAAAAATATGTTTTTGGTGCAGGTTTTTTTTTTTTTCCAAAGATTTTATTTATTTATTTGACAGACAGAGAGGAAGGCAGAGAGGAAGGCAGAGAGAGAGGAGGAAGCAGGCTCCCTGCGGAGCAGAGAGCCCGATGCGGGGCTTGATCCCAGGACCCTGGGATCATGACCTGAGCCGAAGGCAGAGGCTTTAACCCACTGAGCCACTCAGGTGCCCCAGGTTTTTATTTTTATATAAACAATACTACAGTGTACATATTTTCCAGATTGCTTTTCTTTTTCTTTTTTTTTTTAAGGATTTTATTTATTTATTTGACAGACAGAGATTACAAGTAGGCAGAGAGGCAGGCAGAGAGAGAGAGAGAGAGGAGAAAGCAGGCTCCCCACTGAGCAGAGAGCCTGACGTGGGGCTTGATCCCAGGACCCTGGGATCATGACCTGAGCTGAAGGCAGAGGCTTTAACCCACTGAGCCACCCAGGCGCCCCCAGATTGCTTTTCTTGCTCAAATATGTTTTCAACCTGTCTGTGCTAACTAGAGGTCTAGTTAAGTCCTTATAGCTACTATATATTATTCTATCAGATAAACAAACTAGATTTAACTATTTTCCTGTTTGGGGAGCTGTGGTCATTTTAGGGTTTGGTTTTGTTTTGTTTTTAGATTTTATTTATTTGACAGACAGAAATCACAAGTAGGCAGAGAGGCAGGCAGAGGGAGAGGAGGAAGCAGGCTCCCTGCTGAGCAGAGAGCCTGATGCGGGGCTCGATCCCAGGACCCTGGGATCATGACCTGAGCCAAAAGCAGAGGCTTTAACCCACTGAGCCACCCAGGCGCCCCTCATTTTAAGTTTTAATTTTTGGAAATAGTTTTTCATCAAGTGCTTTAGTTCATCTCCACACACACATGTGAATTTGTTTTTTCTATCTTAGTTACTTAGTTACTCAATTGCTGAGTCACAGTGTACGTGCATTGTCCATGTTAACAGATTTGCCAAATTCTTCTCCAAAATTGCTCTACTGCCTTATACTGTCCCATCAGGAAAGAAAAAAAATAACATTTCCTTACAATATGTCAATGCATTATTGTCATGGTCATATTGTTTTTGCATATTTTTCTAATCTGATGAGTGATAAAATATTTATTCTATAAACTGAAATTGCTATAATTACAACTGAGAATTACTAAATTTGTATATATGTATATATAAATCATCTGAGTTTCCTCTTCTATAGATTGGTTATTTATATTCTTTGCTGATTTTGCATTTCACTTTTATTTTTATGTTTTATCAATTATATGTAATATGTTTCATCCTCTATAGTGTATCCTTCAAGATTATTTTCCCCTTTATCCAAACATTTAAATTATATTTATCAGTCTTTTCTTTTGACACATGCATGTGTGGTAAAACCTATTTTGTAATGAAAGATATGATAACAAAAAGTCAGGGTAGGGATAAAATCAAGTAGGAGGAGCACAGGGGTATAAAATGTTCTAGTTGTTATGCTGTTGATCGGTTCAGAAGTTGTTTTTTTAATGTGTGTTTGGTGTGTGTGTGTATTAAATATTACATAGCATTTTCTTAAAACCTCACTGTCTTCACACTCTTGCATTTCACTGCAGTTTTCAGTGTTTGAAGTACCTTCTAATTCTCACTGTTTTCTTCATGAGCCTTAATGCGATCATAAAATAATATCCAGTCTTCTTTATATTTTTTTTTCGCTATCTCCAGTGTGAGAACATTCTTATCTCTGTGTTGTCTTCTGTGTGACACTGACAGTAATGTGTTTTATTTCCCTCTATTATTCCCAGAAAAAAAATATATTTTTGTCTTTCTTTCTATGATTTCTTTTAACAGTTGACAGTTGAAAAAAAAAAAAAACCAGAAACAAAAAAAACAGAGAAGCATAGGTAAGTGAACTGCAGTGGAAAGATTTTGAACAGGAATCACGTAAGTTATTTTGTGCTTTATGAGTATTTAACACAGGTGAAAAGATCAGTTCTTCCTACCCTTAGAAGGTTTGCATTTCCACAGATATAAAATGAGTCTTGTCTCTCCCATTTCTGTTTTCATTCTGCTACTAAGTGCTTGGGAACTGTATGTGTGACTTCTGCTTGGCCCTAGGTCACTTAAATCTGTTTCTTTAAGGCAAGGTAAATGTTCTCAGACTGTAATCTCTTGAAGGACAAAGGGCATATCTTGCAGTTTTCTTTGTTCAGTGCCTGGACTGTATTATGGTGGTGAAAATTTTCTGAATCCTACCACTTCAGAGTAAATAGTGGTTATTAAGTCACCGGAAGTTTCTCGTCTCCTTTTGTTGTAATGTACCCAGATACAAAGGCTTCTATTCGTATTTTTACTGGAAAATAGTCTGCACAGGTAATGCTTTTAAATCTCATTGCTACCTTTATGAATTTAATAATAACAGAGCATGTAAGGATGTCAGAGGAAAGGCTTTATGAATGTCAAATAGCTTTATCCAACATTTATGAACTATATTGTGTTGAAATTCCCATGGAGTTATTTAGCCATCAAACAACCCTAAGGACAATATTTATACTATTTTCAAATCCAAAACACAATATAAGATAAATTCAAATACTTTACTTTTTATGAGGAGCCATATAAATAAAATGTTTTTCTATGTCCTTGAAACTGATCCATAAGAGAAAAAAATTATAAATATGTTTTTTGTGTGTTCTAATTTATGACTTTTTTGGATATATTGGGTTATATATACAATTAAATATATATATTATTGTGTATATATTACATTATATGTTACACATTATATAGATAATATAGATTATATATTATATAGATAATATATAGATAGATAATATATATGTACACATGTGTATATATAATAAATATTATGATGCTATATCATATATACTTAATATCTATATTATATATATTATATAAACACAATAATATGTATAATTGTATATGTAACCCAATATATCCAGAAAAGTCATAAATTAGGACACAGCAAAAACATAGTTCTAATTTTTTTCTCATGCAGATCAGTTTAATAATATTATATATATTATAATGCTATATATACACATAATTATATATATAATTATACACACACACACACACAGACATAAGCCCTACTAATATTTTACTATAATTGTCAGAAGACCAAAGGACTTCATTGATCACCCTACCTAAAACAGCCCATGGCAGTATATTATAGATTTATTTATTTATATTTTGAAGGCTGTCCACACCTCTAGAATGAGAACAGAAACCTTTATTTGGTTTGCTGCCACATCACCTATACCTGAAACAGTTATAAATGAATGAATGAATGAAGGATAATAAATTTTTAGTTTAAATGCAGTACAGTGTATTTTTTTTAAGAAATGCTATATCTTAAAGATGTTGGCTAAGTCTATTAGTTATTTTCAGTGTTGTGCAAGTTCTGAAAAATTAATCACATTTTCATTTTTTCAGACCTCTATGTGAAACCACCAGATTATATAGCAGGTCACAATAGGTCAGAATGCTCAGGTTAGGGTTACACAGATATTGATTGCAGGAATTACCTATGTCAGCAATTACATACAGAAAAGTCAAAACGGTAGGAAAGGCTAAAATATGGTAGAAATCTATGACATTAGTAGTGTCTGCTTATCAACCAATTGCAAAATCTCAATGGCTAATGACAGCTTTTATTCTCATGCTTAGAGGCCTATGGATTGACAAGGGCGACTCAACCTCATGTTGCAGGTCCATTGTATGTTAGGATGGTTCTGTTCTATGCATGTTCCCTCTGAGACCAGAAAGGCACAAGCCAACTGGGGCATGATGTTCTTCTGGTGGTAGTCAGGAGCTTCCCAATGGGCTTCAGAAATAGGTGGATGTCCCATAAGGCCAAGGCTTTACTTTTTTTTTTTTAATTGATTTATTTATTTGAGAGAGAGAGAGAGTGGAAGGGTGGGGGAAGGTGCAGAGGGAGAGTATCTTCAAGCAGATTTTCTGCTGAGCATGGAATCCTATGTGGGGTTGATCCCACAACCCATGAGATCAAAACCAAGATTTAGATGGTCAACTGACTGAGTCACCTGGGAACCCCAGGGCTCACTTCTTTAGTGCTGTTAGTTATGTCACATCTCATAGGTCAAAAGAAATCACATAGCCATACCCAACTTCTACAGAGCAGAGAAATATATTCCTAATGCATCAAGGCTGGGGAGAATAAATTTTGTTGAAAAATATCACAATCTACTTCAAGAATCTTTGGCAAACAAATGCCTAATAAACCCAAGGCAAACACTTTCTTCTGTTATCTCATAGACTAGACCAGAGCTGACTGACTAAACCAGATTCTTCTGGGAAGTGTTGTTCAGTCATGTCTCCCATCCCCAATTATATTGAAGGATTTACCATGTGTGAGACTATATCGGTCAGAGTTCAGTTAGGGATACAGATCAACTGTAGTAATTCAGAAGAGATTTAATCTGGAGAATTTATTACATAAATGTTGGATGGATATGAAGAACAAAAGAGAAAAGCATGACTTAATATTGAGAAGTTGAAAAAAAAGATACGATACTCAAAAGTCCTTGTACTATGCCTGTTGCTGTTCTTTTGGAACCTGTCGTACTTGTTTTAGTTTCAATTCAACCAAGACTGACACTGAAAAGGCAGCTGCCTTTGACAGATTGCTTAAGTCCAATATCACCCCCCATATCTCTAGCAATTTTCAATAACTACCAAATCAAAGGCCCCAGAAGCAAAATCTTCCTCCCACTTTCTGATTTCTTGTTTGGGTTCCCAATGATAAGAATGCCTTGAAAAGCCAAATATCAAAGTGACCTGACAAATATAATGTGCTGACTCCAAGACTCCTAAAGTATATAGCAGAGCCAAGAAGGGTGGACTTCGGAGGCCAACAGCAAATAAGCAAATTATTGACAGTAAGGACTGTTCCTCCTTGGCTGGAGGAAGATGGGGAACTTCTTTAGGAACATAAGGAGAAGAGAGGGAAGTGCCAAAATATGAAAATGATGGGACAACATTTGTTGCCCTACCATCTAGTTGGACAAGATCTGATCTCTATTTAAAAACAAAACAAAACAAAACAAACAAACAGTCCTGCCTCAAGCTATAAGTTGAAAAAATTCAGTTAATGTGCTGCACTATGCGGTCCTGGGAATGAGCCTTGGGTTTTCAGAGTCCACATGATACTGTGCTTGAAATATCCTGCTCACAGAGATTTCAAGCACTGGCAACCAGTCCCAGGATAGATACGACTCAACGCCTAGAAAAGAGTGCCAGGATAGAAAAAACTATACTAAAAAGGTTGTGACACTTGCAAGATACCACCAACCTTCATATTCTTTACAAGAACAGATTGAGAAAACGGATTCTAGAAGGATGAATTTCTTGCTTAAATCGATGAAAGGTTAAAGCCAATGGCATGGATCTTTAATGTGGTATAGTGCTGCAATGGCCTGATGAAATCTGAGAGAATTTACACAACTATAGACCTTAAGAAATGGGATGAAACTAGTCCATCTAATCTAAACTTAAATTTATTATGACCCGCAGATGGAAATATATTTTATGGTGGGTTATATATACACAAATACACACATGCACTGTAAAAAAATAAGAAGTTTCATGAAACAACACTTAACCCTAACTATGTGGTGCACTTTGATATTTTCTATGTATCTATTTTATACTATTTCAATTTGTGAAAGATTGCTGGCTCAGATCCATTTAATTGATTTCATGACTACAAATGGGAGTTTAACAGTCCTTTTAAAGTCTGAAAAACACTGTTCATGCTTAATTATCATCTTTTGGTTAAGAAAACTCAGATTCTTGGGGCACCTGGGTGGCTCAGTGGGTTAAAGCCTCTGCCTTCAGCTCAGGTCATGATCTCAGGGTCCTGGGATCAAGCCCTGCATCAGGCTCTCTGCTCAGTGGGGAGCCTGCTTTCTCCTCTCTCTCTCCCTGCCTCTCTGACTACTTGTGATCTCTGTCTGTCAAATAAATAAATAAAATCTTAAAAAAAAAAAAAAAAGAAGAAAAGAAAACTCAGATTCTTGGGGCACCTGGGTGGCTCAGTAGGTTAAGCTTCTGACTCTTGATTTTGGCTCAGGTCATGATTTCTGGGTCGTGAGGTTAGCCGTGTCAGGTTTCCCACTCAGCAGGAAATGTGCTTGAGATTCTCACTCTCCCTTGACCCCTTTCCCCTCTCAGCACATGCATTTTCTCTTTCTCTCTCTCATATAAATAAATCTTAACAAAACAAAACAAAACACAGATTCACTTTGAGTAATAACACTACTAATTTCCTAATGTTCTTTACACACACAGTTGCGTCATACTGCTTTCCGTCATAAAGTCCTGAGGGAGTGAGGCAATAGCTAGTTAAATTGTATTCAACCATACAGGATTTTTTATCTATGCTCTTAGCAAATGTTTCACAATGATTACAATTTATTTATTTGAACCACACTGCTTCATGGGTTTATCTTATCTCCCCAATGAAATTGTTAGCTCTTTGAGGAAAGAACCATCTCCAATATTTCTCTTTATCTTCTATAGCAGTAACATGATTCTAAGCAAAGAATTCTAGGATTCAATAAAGGCATCTTTAATTGAATAATAGAAAAAGAATTACAAAAGCTAGTTTTAAATTCATATGCTTCTGAAAGATAGCTGACAGGTGATAGTTGTGTCACCCTTTCAAAAATAAAATAGAATCATAGAGTTTTCTCAATAACATGGAAAACTTAACATTTCATTTCTCTGTTCAGTACAAAGTGTTGGCACAGTCACTCAAAATATTCTGAGTTTGGAGTCCATTAACATTTGCAAAAAAACCTCTTTAGATTTATAAGAACAGAATTTGGAATAGGCAAGACTTGAGACAGTATAACCAGCTCGCATTTTCTCAGACTGGTAGAGTCCTGGTATACATTAAGAGCTTAATAGTTGTCTGATACTCGTATTCTGTTAAAGTGTTTGGATTCCATGAAGAAAACAAACAGGTAGGCTTATCTTATATGAAAAGGGAAGAAAATCTCCACAGAGACTTTCAATTCTGCCTTTCTATCAAATAAAATTTTTATGGCTTTGGCATAAATCCTTGAAAAGCTGGGATTTTAATAGAAATGCCTATGTAGTTTTAAATATAGCACCCCTGGGCTATTCTTGTATTACAGGAAAATTCAATGTCCTTCATAGCAACCAAATATTGGAGATATCGATGGTGGTGCTCCATTCAATGTTTAGCTATTTGACAATCTTTCTTTTGATAGGAAATGTATTTGTCAGAGTTTACATTTGTCAAGTACTGAATAATTTAAAAAACTGCTATAATCATTTCAAACTTCTGTACTTAAAAGTATTACTTATGCAAATGTAAGCTTTAAAGTGCATAGATGTGGGGAGATATATTTATTACCCATGAACTGTAATTCTTCATATGCTGTCAGCATAACATAGTACAAAGAATACTACACCATGAGAAAGAAAATGTGATTGTTAGAACTAAAATTGACATTCACTATATGTGAGATATTGGTAAGTCACTTCATCAGTTTAGGTCTCAGTATTCTGTCAGGAAAATGGGAACAATAATGAACAATAATCACATTTTTTTTAAAGATTTTATTTATTTGACAGACAGATCACAAGTAGGCAGAGAGGCAGGCAGAGAGAGAGAGAGAGGAGGAAGCAGGCTCCCCGCTGAGCAGAGAGCCTGATGCGGGGCTCGATCCCAGGACCTGGAGATCGTGACCTGAGCTGAAGGCAGAGCCTTAACCCACTGAGCCACCCAGGTGCCCCACAATAATCACATTCTTAAGGGGTTACTGTGCAATCAAATGAGACAGAAGTGGGAAGTGATTTTTAAGCAAAGAAAGTGGCTTAGCAATGTTAAGTATATATATTTTTTACATGTATATTCTTATTGTAAAATATACAACCATTGTATATGTAAATATTACCATATAATATAAAGAAAGAAATATTATAATAATAGGGGTTACTAATTATGAAAAACACCTATAAATTCTATAAATACTATTTCATTTTTATATAATCATTCTTCTTTTCCTAGATATTTATTTTATTTAAAAAAATTTTTTTGTAAGATTTAGGGGTACCTGGGTGGCTCATATAGTAAAGTGACAGCCTTTGGTTCAGGTCATGATCCTGTAGTCCCAAGATCGAGTCCCGCATTGGGCTCCCTGCTCGGCTGGGAGTGTGCTTCTCCCTCTGACCCTCTCCCCTCTCGTGCTCTCTCTCTCTCAAGTAAATAGATAAAATCTTAAATTTTTTTCAAGATTTTATCTATTTACTTGAGAGACAGAGAGTGTGTGTGCCTGAGCAGGGGAGAAGGGCAGAGGGAGAAGCAGGGAGCCTGATGTGGGGCTTGATCCCAGGACCCCAAGATCATGACCTGAGCTGAAGACAGATGCTTAATCAGCTGAGCCCCCAGATGCCCCTTCTGAGATATTTAAACAACATCTTTTTTATTATTATCATGAACAACTTTGTACACAAGTGTATATATGTGTATGTGTGTGGGAATATATATGTGTCTGAATATACACAGACACACACATAATTATTTAAGAAAATACTTGAAGTGAGGCACCTGGGTGGCTCAGTTGGTTAAGGATCCAACCCTTGATTTTGGCTCAGGTCATGATCTCAGGGTGGTGAGATCAAGCCCCACATCAGTGTGGCATCTGCTTTTCCCTCTCCCTTTGCTCCTCCCCCAAGATCTCTCTCTCTCAAATAAACAAATAAAAACTTAGGGGGAAAAAAAAAAGGAAGAATCCCATGCTCTTCTGTCTGGGCCAGCCAGGTGCTCCAGAACTGTTTGTTTTATTTCTATGAAAAATTGTTTGTTCTATTTCCACTGAAATTTGGATAGGGATTTCATTACATCTCTAGATTATTTTGGGTAGTATGGATATTTTAGCAATATTAATTCTTCTACTCCATGAGCACTAAATATCTCTCCACTTTTTTGTGTATTTTTCAATTTCTTTCATCAATGTCTTACAGTTTTTAATGTACAGGTCTTTCACCTCTTGCCAAATTTATTCCAGGTATTTAATTCAACTTTCTGGTTTTAACCATTTTACTTTAGTTTTGTAAAATGTTGTATTTGAGGGCAGCTAGCTGAAGGGTGCAAGAAAATACTACACACTGTATTTGAAGCTTTTATGTAAATAATTTATTTAAAAAGTCAATAATTGAAAAATTCCTAATTATTGTTTCATGTACGTGTACCACATTGGAGAGTATTATAATTGATAATGACTGGCAGTAGTTAATTCCAACAAGACAGAAATCTTTCTACCACTCTATCTCTAACACTTAGGATATTTTCTTGAATGGAGTGTGTGCTCAACAAATGCTTGCTAAAAGAGTAAATTAACGCCAAAATTTTATCAGGTAGGTACACCTGAAATAAGCAGGCTAATTACACAATATTGGAATTTCAGATTGTTTCTAATGTATGCTAGTATAAATGTTGTCAATGAAAAGAGCATTTTCATTCTGTACTATCAATCTCCATCCCTCATGGTTTTGATATATTTTTCTTAAGAACCTATTCTCAAGATTGAGATGAGTGGGTTAAAAATATATAACTTTATTTGGAGCTTAAAGTTGCTTTAAGTTGATGAATTGTTTTCTAAAATTCTTGTATCAATTTACTTTCCTTAAATTGTCTAATTTACTGTAACAATTTTACTGAAACTGGCTCATTCTCCATTTCATCCTTGAATTCATATTCTATACCTGAACCTTACCTTGCATCTGCTACTCAGTTATTCCCTCAATCCTTACCCAAATTTGAATCTGTTTTCAGCACAATAGATCATGCTTGAAAATGCAATGAGGAGCTCTAGCATGAGAGTTACTTTGCTTTGCATGTGCCTATGCTTATGCATATCACATATGTGGCATAAATTAGACAGATAATGGTGAAATCCCTTTATGAAGTGAATTTTAAGAATATTTCCATTGAACTGTTTGTTAACCAACTTACTTTGTGTCTTCAACTACTTAGTGCTGTTAACATACAAATTCAAATTTAAAAAATCCTGAGTAAGTTTTTTTTTTTTTTTTTTTTTATTTTTTTATTTTTATTTATTTTTTTTTTTAATTTTTTTATTTTAATAAACATATAATGTATTTTTATCCCCAGGGGTACAGGTCTGTGAATCGTCTGGTTTACACATTTCACAGCACTCATCATAGCCCATACCCTCCCCAATGTCCATTTCCCCACCACCCTCTCCCGTCCCCCTTCCCCCCCGCAACCCTCAGTCTGTTTCTTGAGATTGAGTCTTTTATGGTTTGTCTTCCTCCCAATCCCATCTTTTCATTTTTTTTTTTCCTACCTCCCCCCAAACCCCCCCACCTTGCATCTCCACTTCCTCATATCAAAGAGATCATATGATAGTTATATTTCTCCGATTGACTTATTTCGCTAAGCATGATACCCTCTAGTTCCATCCACGTCATCGCAAATGGCAAGATTTCATGTCTTTTGATGGCTGCATAGTATTCCATTGTGTATATATACCACATCTTCTTTAGCCATTCATCTGTTGATGGACATCTAGGCGCTTTCCACAGTTTGGCTATTGTGGACATTGCTGCTATAAACATTCGGGTGCACGTGCCCCTTCGGAGCACCACGTTTGTATCTTTAGGATATATACCCAGGAGTGCAATTGCTGGGTCGTAGGGTAGCTCTATTTTCAGTTTTTTGAGGAACCTCCACACTGTTTTCCAGAGTGGTTGCACCAGCTTGCATTCCCACCAACAGTGTAGGAGGGTTCCCCTCTCTCCGCATCCTCGCCAGCATCTGTCATTTCTTGACTTGTTAATTTTAGCCATTCTGACTGGTGTGAGGTGGTATCTCATTGTGGTTTTGATTTGTATTTCCCTGATGCCAAGTGATGTGGAGCATTTTTTCATGTGTCTGTTGGCCATCTGGATGTCTTCCTTGCAGAAATGTCTTTTCATGTCCTCTGCCCATTTCTTGACTGGATTATTTGTTCTTTGGGTATTGAGTTTGATAAGCTCTTTATAGATTTTGGATACGAGCCCTTTATCTGATATGTCGTTTGCAAATATCTTCTCCCATTCTGTCAGTTGTCTTTTGGTTTTGTTAACTGTTTCTTTTGCTGTGCAAAAGCTTTTGATCTTGATGAAATCCCAATAGTTCATTTTTGCCCTTGCTTCTGTTGCCTTTGGCGATGTTCCTAGGAAGAAGTTGCTGCGGTGGAGGTCAAAGAGGTTGCTGCCTGCATTGTCCTCAAGGATTTTGATAGATTCCTTTCGCACATTGAGGTCCTTCATCCACTTTGAGTCTATTTTCGTGTTTGGTGTAAGGAAATAGTCCAATTTCATTTTTCTGCATGTGGCTGTCCAATTTTCCCAGCACCATTTGTTGAAGAGGCTGTCTTTTTTCCATTGGATATTCTTTCCTGCTTTGTCAAAGATTAGTTGACCATAGAGTTGAGGGTCTATTTCTGGGCTCTCTATTCTGTTCCATTGGTCTATATGTCTGTTTTTGTGCCAGTACCATACTGTCTTGATTATGACAGCTTTGTAATAGAGCTTGAAGTCTGGAATTGTGATACCACCGACTTTGGCTTTCTTTTTCAATATTCCTTTGGCTATTCGAGGTCTTTTCTGGTTCCATATAAATTTTAGGATTATTTGTTCTATTTCTTTAAAAAAAGTGGATGGGATTTTGATAGGGATTGCATTAAATGTGTAGATTGCTTTAGGTAGAATAGACATTTTCACAATATTTGTTCTTCCAATCCATGAGCATGGAATATTTTTCCATTTCTTTGTGTCTTCCTCAATTTCTTTCATGAGTACTTTATAGTTTTCTGAGTATAGATTCTTTGCCTCTTTGGTTAGATTTATTCCTAGGTATCTTATGGTTTTGGGTACGATTGTAAATGGGACTGACTCCTCAATTGCTCTTTCTTCTGTCTTGTTGTTAGTGTAGAGAAATGCGACTGATTTCTGTGCATTGACTTTATATCCTGACACTTTACTGAATTCCTGTATAAGTTCTAGCAGTTTTGGAGTGGAGCCTTTTGGGTTTTCCACATATAGTATCATATCATCTGCAAAGAGTGATAGTTTGACTTCTTCTTTGCCGATTTGGATGCCTTTAATTTCTTTTTGTTGTCTGATTGCTGAGGCTAGGACTTCTAGTACTATGTTGAACAGCAGTGGTGATAACGGACATCCCTGCCGTGTTCCTGACCTTAGCGGAAAAGCTTTCAGTTTTTCTCCATTGAGAATGATATTTGCGGTGGGTTTTTCATAGATGGCTTTGATAATATTGAGGTATGTGCCTTCTATCCCTACACTTTGAAGAGTTTTAATCAGGAAGGGGTGCTGCACTTTGTCAAACGCTTTTTCAGCATCTATTGAGAGTATCATATGGTTCTTACTCTTTCTTTTATTAATGTATTGTATCACATTGATGGATTTGCGGATGTTGAACCAACCTTGCAGCCCTGGAATAAATCCCACTTGGTCGTGGTGAATAATCCTTTTAATGTACTGTTGGATCCTATTGGCCAGTATTTTGGTGAGAATTTTCGCATCTGTGTTCATCAAGGATATTGGTCTGTAATTCTCTTTTTTGGTGGGATCCTTGTCTGGTTTTGGGATCAAGGTGATGCTGGCCTCATAGAATGAGTTTGGAAGTTTTCCTTCCATTTCTATTTTTTGGAACAGTTTCAGGAGAATAGGAATTAATTCTTCTTTAAATGTTTGGTAGAATTCCCCTGGGAAGCCGTCTGGTCCTGGACTTTTGTTTGTTTGGAGATTTTTGATGACTGTTTCAATCTCCTTACTGGTTATGGGTCTGTTCAGGTTATCTATTTCTTCCTGGTTCAGTTGTGGTAGTTTATACATCTCTAGAAATGTATCCATTTCTTCCAGGTTGTCAAATTTGTTGCCATAGAGTTGCTCGTAGTATGTTCTTATAATTGTTTGTATTTCTTTGGTGTTGGTTGTGATCTCTCCTCTTTCATTCATGATTTTATTTATTTGCGTCCTTTCTCTTTTCTTTTTGATAAGTCTGGCCAGGGGCTTATCAATCTTATTAATTCTTTCAAAGAACCAGCTCCTAGTTTTGTTGATTTGTTCTATTGTTTTTTTAGTTTCTATTTCATTGATTTCTGCTCTGATCTTTATGATTTCTCTTCTCCTGCTGGGTTTAGGCTTTCTTTGTTGTTCTCTCTCCAGCTCCTTTAGGTGTAGGGTTAGGTTGTGTATTTGAGACCTTTCTTGTTTCTTGAGAAAGGCTTGCACTGCTATATATTTTCCTCTCAGGACTGCCTTTGTTGTGTCCCACAGATTTTGAACTGTTGTGTTTTCATTATCATTTGTTTCCATGAATTTTTTCAATTCTTCTTTAATTTCCTGGTTGACCCATTCATTTTTTAGAAGGATGCTGTTTAGTCTCCATGTATTTGCGTTCTTTCCAAATTTCCTCTTGTGATTGAGTTCGAGCTTCAGAGCATTGTGGTCTGAAAATATGCAGGGAATGATCTCGATCTTTTGGTACCGATTGAGACCTGATTTATGACCCAGGATGTGGTCTATTCTGGAGAATGTTCCATGTGCACTAGAGAAGAATGTATATTCTGTTGCTTTGGGATGGAATGTTCTGAATAGATCTGTGATGTCCATCTGGTCCAGTGTGTCATTTAAGGCCTTTATTTCCTTGTTGATCTTTTGCTTAGATGATCTGTCCATTTCAGTGAGGGGAGTGTTAAAGTCCCCTGCTATTATTGTATTACTGTCGATGTATTTCTTTGATTTTGTTATTAATTGGTTTATATAGTTGGCTGCTCCCATGTTAGGGGCATAGATATTTAAGATTGTTAGATCTTCTTGTTGGACAGACCCTTTGAGTATGATATAGTGTCCTTCCTCATCTCTTATTATAGTCTTTGGCTTAAAATCTAATTGATCTGATATAAGGATTGCCACCCCAGCTTTCTTCTGATGTCCATTAGCATGGTACATTGTTTTCCACCCCCTCACTTTAAATCTGGAGGTGTCTTCGGGTCTAAAATGAGTTTCTTGTAGGCAGCATATGGATGGGTTTTGTTTTTTTATCCATTCTGATACCCTGTGTCTTTTGATTGGGGCATTTAGCCCATTAACATTCAGGGTAACTATTGAGAGATATGAATTTAGTGCCATTGTATTGCCTGTAAGGTGATTGTTACTGTATATTGTTTCTGTTTCTTTCTGATCTACTACTTTTAGGGTCTCTCTTTGCTTAGAGGACCCCTTTCAATATTTCCTGTAGAGCTGGTTTGGTGTTTGCAAATTCTTTCAGCTTTTGTTTGTCCTGGAAGCTCTTTATCTCTCCTTCTATTTTCAATGATAGCCTAGCCGGATATAGTATTCTTGGCTGCATGTTTTTCTCGTTTAGTGCTCTGAATATATCATGCCAGTTCTTTCTGGCCTGCCAGGTCTCTGTGGATAGGTCCGCTGCCAATCTAATGTTTTTACCCTTGTATGTTACAGACTTCTTTTCCCGGGCTGCTTTCAGGATTTTCTCTTTGTCGCTAAGACTTGTAAATTTTACTATCAGGTGACGAGGTGTGGACCTATTTTTATTGATTTTGAGGGGCGTTCTTAGCATCTCCTGGATTTTGATGTTTGTTCCCTTTGCTATATTAGGGAAATTCTCTCCAATAATTGTCTCCAATATACCTTCTGCTCCCCTCTCTCTTTCTTCTTCTTCTGGAATCCCAATTATTCTAATGTTGTGTCGTCTTATGGTGTCACTTATCTCTCGAATCCTCTTCTCATGTTCCAGTAGTTGTTTGTCTCTCTTTTGCTCAGCTTCTTTATTCTCTGTCATTTGGTCTTCTATGTCACTAATTCTTTCTTCTGCCTCATTTATCCTGGCAGTGAGAGCTTCCATTTTTGATTGCACCTCATGAATAGCTTTTTTGATTTCAACTTGGTTAGATTTTAGTTCTTTTATTTCTCCAGAAAGGGCTTTTATCTCTCCGGAGAGGGTTTCTCTAATATCTTCTATGCCTTTTTCGAGCCCGGCTAGAACCTTGAGAATTGTCATTCTGAACTCTAGATCTGTCATGCTACCTATGTCTGTATTGATTAGGTCTCCAGCCTTCGGTACGGCCTCTTGTTCTTTTTTTTGAGGTGAGTTTTTCCGCCTTGTCATTTTGTCCAGGTAGGATTTGCTTTCTCCTGCTGTGGAATTCCGCTGTTCTTGGTGACTGAAGTTGGTTTTGGATCGGTTTCTTGTTGATCTTCTGGGGGAGGGGCCTGTTGTTGTGATTCTCAAGTGTCCTTGCCGCAGGCGGAATTGCACCGCCCTTGCCAGGGGCCGGGCTAAGGAATCCGCTCGGGTTTGCTTTCGGGAGCTTTTGTTCCCTGAGCGCTTTCCGTAGAGTTCCGGAGGACGGGAATGAAGATGGCGGCCTCCCAATCTCTCGGCCCGGAGGAGCCGAGAGCTTGGGGTTCCGCTCCTCAGTGCGCTCTCAGAGCAAAGCGCCCAACAGTCCCGCCTCCCTGGCTTGCGGTCGCGCCTCGAGGAAAGCAGTCAATTGTTGGAGCTGGAGAAAAGCGCCGGGTCGCTTTTGTCTCTGTGGCCTCCGGCCGCGCTCCGAGCCCACCCAGCCTGCGACCGGCACAAGGTAACCCCGGGCTTAGAGCTCACTCCTCGGCTTTGTCGCTATAGCCGGCTTCCCTGCTCCAATACCTGCGAGCTCTGCGGCACTCAGACACCCCCAGTCCTTCTGTGACCCTGCGGGTCCTGGGGTTATGCTGACCCCGCCTGGGTTTCCCCCCAGTTTAGCCTCTGGAGCGATGTCTCCCACTGGAGCCGACTTTTAAAAGTCCCGATTTTGTGCTCCGTCGCTCCGCCGCTTGCCGGGTGCCGGCCCCTCCCCCCGGGGTCTATCTTCCCGTCGCTTTGGATTCACTTCTCCGCAGGTCCTACCTTTCAGAAAGTGATCGATTTTCTGTTTCTGGGATTGTTGCTCTTCTTCTCTTCGATTTCCCGTTGGATTTGTAGGTGTTCACAATGGTTAGATAAGCTATCTAGCTGATCTCCTGCTACCCGATGTCGTCTCAGCCTGCTACTTCTCCGCCATCTTGACTCCTCCTTCTCCTGAGTAAGTTTTGAGGATAAATGCTATTAATACCATTCACTGAAAGGTAGAGGCATTTTATTTTTTATTTTTTACTTTTTTGGCATTTTATTTTTTAGATAATTCACAAACTGTCACCTAGATTAAGGTAACATTGTTCTTTTCAATATTTGGTCAATTTTCTACATTGTCTCATCTGGAAATTAGATTTTTTTATACCATTTAACATATCACCTGTGCCAAATAAATTGCTCTATAAATCATTGCTTTAAGATTTTTAGCATCCTTAGAAAGGAACTGGTGTATATTTGAATATTTTAATTTTAAAACCAGATCATAATATTTTAAAAGCAGTTATACTAACTTTTACTTCCTATTAAAACCATTCTAAATTGAATATGACTTTTACTTGAATCACAGAAACCTCTAATTGTTGAGACTTCATTAACTCCAGGAGAAAAAATTACTGGAAATAGTATTTAACTTTCCTGTGTCATGACCCTGCAGTATCTAAGGTGACTTTTTGTGACTAGGACATTTCAATTAGTAGCTTCAAGTGATAGATGTGCATACCAAAAGGAATTTCCTAGTAATGTATATTAATCTAGAATGCATTTAAGAGTTAAAGTTGATTCATTTTCCAGTAACATTGTGTAAGCGCCACCTTTACAAAAATTCATTTACTTTGTTTTAATGGTATTTTATAAAAAGTAAATTTTAAAATGTAGTTTTTAGCATAGTCTGTGGTAGATATGCCATTTCTCTTTCTCTTTCTCTCCTCCTCCTCCCCCTCTTATTCCTCCTCCTCCTCCTCCTTCATCTTTCTTCTTCTTCTTCTTCTTTGTTTAAAAGATATTTAAGGAACACTTGACTATTTGGAGAGCAATCATAGAACCGGTGAAAATTAAGCTCATTAAACCATAGCTCCTGATTTAGCAGCAATCTATACAGGCAGGACATACTCATTTAATGATGATAATGTGCCTAATGTAAGTTTACTCACTGTAATCCCAATATATGTGCAATGTTTAATATTACAAAATGAGACAAAAACTCACAAATTATTATAAGTCATGCTAATTATCTGCTCATTTTTAGCAAAGCAGTGATTTCAGTCTTTTAATCAATTGTCTCAATTGGTTAATGTAGGTAATTTCTTGACACAGACTAACTCAGAAAGCTAGTGTCTCAAAATATGCATTATTAGTCCTAAGAAATATTAAGCTAGAATGGCTGCATAAGCATAATGAATCAATATTAAATCTATCATTTACTATTATTAATATTATTATTAAAACAGTATCTCAAAACTTTGTCCCATTTGATGATGTCATGTTAGTTGTCATTTTTTTTCTGATGGTAAAATGAAATATTAATTCTTAACAGAATGACAACATGGTTTGAAAACAGTTTAGTTAGAATATATAAATATAAATACATGTTAGCACATAAAAAATTTTTCCTTTCCAGATTTGCCAATACAAAAAAAATTCTTTTAAATACCAAAAGACTCAGGGCACCTGGGTAGCACAGTAGGTTAGGCATCTGGTTTTGGCTCAGGCCATGATCTCAGGGTTGTCAGATCAAGCCCCACGCAGGGCTCCATGCTGAGTGTGGAGTCTGCTTAAGTTTCTTCCTACCCCCACTCTCTCCCGTTCTCGAATAAATAATTAAATCTCTAAGAAAATAAAAATAAATAATAAATAAAATAAAAATGCTTAAAAACTTAAGCATTTAGTTGTTCTATGAATTGAACTTTAAAGTAGCTCAGGACAACATGTCTCACTGCCAAGTTATATTTAATCTGTTTGGAGTGAATAGTTTCATATTTTTAGATAAATGGGATTATAAGAATTTTAAATTGCTCCTGCCTTATGTAAAATATGAATAACTCTACATTAGAGAAATATTGAGAGGGAAATTGATGAGTCTCTTGCAAGGGGTTCCAAGTTTCTTGGAACAAAATCTTCACATATAATAATACATTTTGGGTAATATAAAAATCATTGAGCATGAATTGTGGCATAGAAGATGTGATGTTGTTAGAGTATTTTAATCTTAATCTATATTCTTTTGACCTGATTTGAGGATTTTGTTTATTCCTTTTCCCATAAGAATTCCAGGTCTCTTAATAATCATTGCCAGTCAGTGCATTAGGATGAACTATAAGCTAGTCTCCCTTCTTTTTTTTTTTAATTGTTTCAAAAGAAAGTCTTTTACTATACAATTCACTGAAAAATAATTCAGTTTATGATCTGTGACATTGTGATAAATTCTTTAGTTAACTGATGAGGAATTTAACCTCCTCTATTCTGCTGTTTGAAAAAATTAGATTGTACTTAAATTGCTTCAGAAAGTGAAACTCTCAGTAGGAGGCCTGTTTGAGATGCATGGGATTATTGTTGCAGGAATTAGAGTTCTCAGAGATGTTGCCTGATGGAATCATTGCCTATCTTCGAAAAGGACTACAGAATTTGGTTGAGAGTCTTTTTCTGAAAGAGTTGGTAAAGTGGCTGAGAAAATCTTACAAATATTCTCACACATCTTCAGAGGGGCAAGCAATACTTTTCATATATGTTAGGCTTATTTTTTTTTTAATAAACATATAATGTATTTTTATCCCCAGGGGTACAGGTCTGTGAATCACCAGGTTTACACATTTCACAGCACTCATCATAGCACATACCCTCCCCAATGTCCATTTCCCCACCACCCTCTCCCATCCCTCCTCCCCCCAGCAACCCTCAGTCTGTTTCTTGAGATTGAGTCTTTTATGGTTTGTCTCCCTCCCAATCCCATCTTTTCATTTTTTCTTTTCTTACCTCCCCCAACCCCCCCACATTGCATCTCCACTTCCTCATATCAAAGAGATCATATGATAGTTATCTTTCTCCGATTGACTTATTTCACTAAGCATGATAACCTCTAGTTCCTTCCACTTCGTCGCAAATGGCAAGATTTCATGTCTTTTGATGGCTGCATAGTATTCCATTGTGTATATATACCACATCTTCTTTAGCCATTCATCTGTTGATGGACATCTAGGCTTTTTCCACAGTTTGGCTATTGTGGACATTGCTGCTATAAACATTCAGGTGCACATGCCCCTTCGGAGCACCACGTTTGTATCTTTAGGATATATACCCAGTAGTGCAATTGCTGGGTCATAGGGTAGCTCTATTTTCAGTTTTTTGAGGAAACTCCACACTGTTTTCCAGAGTGGTTGCACCAGCTTGCATTCCCACCAGCAGTGTAGGAGGGTTCCCCTCTCTCCGCATCCTCGCCAGCATCTGTCATTTCCTGACTTGTTAATTTTAGCCATTCTGACTGGTGTGAGGTGGTATCTCATTGTGGTTTTGATTTGTATTTCCCTGATGCCGAGTGACGTGGAGCATTTTTTCATGTGTGTGTTGGCCATCTGGATGTCTTCTTTGCAGAAATGTCTGTTCATGTCCTCTGCCCATTTCTTGACTGGATTATTTGTTCTTTGGGTGTTGAGTTTGCTAAGCTCTTTATAGATTTTGGATACTAGCCCTTTATCTGATATGTCGTTTGCAAATATCTTCTCCCATTCTGTCAGTTGTCTTTTGGTTTTGTTAACTGTTTCCTTTGCTGTGCAAAAGCTTTTGATCTTGATGAAATCCCAATAGTTCATTTTTGCCCTTGCTTCTGTTGCCTTTGGCGATGTTCCTAGGAAGAAGTTGCTGCGGTTGAGGTCAAAGAGGTTGCTGCCTGCGTTCTCCTCAAGGATTTTGATGGATTCCTTTCTCACATTGAGGTCCTTCATCCATTTTGAGTCTATTTTCGTGTTTGGTGTAAGGAAATAGTCCAATTTCATTTTTCTGCATGTGGCTGTCCAATTTTCCCAGCACCATTTGTTGAAGAGGCTGTCTTTTTTCCATTGGATATTCTTTCCTGCTTTGTCGAAGATTAGTTGACCATAGAGTTGAGGGTCTATTTCTGGGCTCTCTATTCTGTTCCATTGGTCTATATGTCTGTTTTTGTGCCAGTACCATACTGTCTTGATGATGACAGCTTTGTAATAGAGCTTGAAGTCCAGAATTGTGATGCCACCGACTTTGGCTTTCTTTTTCAATATTCCTTTGGCTATTCAAGGTTTTTTCTGGTTCCATATAAATTTTAGGATTATTTGTTCTATTTCTTTAAAAAAAAAACGGATGGGATTTTGATAGGGATTGCATTAAATGTGTAGATTGCTTTAGGTAGAATAGACATTTTCACAATATTTGTTCTTCCAATTCATGAGCATGGAATATTTTTCCATTTCTTTGTGTCTTCCTCAATTTCTTTCATGAGTACTTTATAGTTTTCTGAGTGTAGATTCTTTGCCTCTTTGGTTAGATTTATTCCTAGGTATCTCATGGGTTTGGGTGCAATTGTAAATGGGACTGACTCCTCAATTTCTCTTTCTTCTGTCTTGTTGTTAGTGTAAAGAAATGCGACTGATTCTGTGCATTGACATTATATCCTGACACTTTACTGAATTCCTGTATAAGTTCTAGCAGTTTTGGAGTGGAGCCTTTTGGGTTTTCCACATATAGTATCATATCATCTGCAAAGAGTGATAGTTTGACTTCTTCTTTGCCAATTTGGATGCCTTTAATTTCTTTTTGTTGTCTGATTGCTGAGGCTAGGACTTCTAGTACTTTGGTGAATAGCAGTGGTGATAATGGACATCCCTGCCATGTTTCTGACCTTAGCGGAAAAGCTATCAGTTTTTCTCCATTGAGAATGATATTTGCGGTGGGTTTTTCATAGACGGCTTTGATAATATAAGGTATGTGCCTTCTATCCTTACACTTTGAAGAGTTTCAATCAGGAAGGGATGCTGCACTTTGTCAAATGCTTTTTCCGCATCTATTGAGAGTAGCATATGGTTCTTACTCTTTCTTTTATTAATGTATTGTATCACATTGATGGATTTGCAGATGTTGAACCAACCTTGCAGCCCTGGAATAAATCCCACTTGGTCGTGGTGAATAATCCTTTTAATGCACTGTTGGATCCTATTGGCCAGTATTTTGGTGAGAATTTTCGCATCTGTGTTCATCAAGGATATTGGTCTGTAATTCTGTTTTTTGGTGGAATCCTTGTCTGGTTTTGGGATCAAGGTGATGCTGGTCTCATAGAATGAGTTTGGAAGTTTTCCTTCCATTTCTATTTTTTGGAGCAGTTTCAGGAGAATAGGAATTAATTCTTCTTTAAATGTTTGGTAGAATTCCCCTGGGAAGCCGTCTGGTCCTGGACTTTTGTTTGTTTGGAGATTTTTGATGACTGTTTCAATCTCCTTACTGGTTATGGGTCTGTTCAGGTTTTCTATTTCTTCCTGGTTCAGTTGTGGTAGTTTATATGTCTCTAGAAATGTATCCATTTCTTCCAGATTGTCAAATTTGTTGGTGTAGAGTTGCTCGTAGTATGTTCTTATAATTGTTTGTATTTCTTTGGTGTTGGTTGTGATCCCTCCTCTTTCATTCATGATTTTATTTATTTTCATCCTTTCTCTTTTCTTTTTGATAAGTCTGGCCAGGGGTTTGTCAATCTTATTAATTCTTTCAAAGAACCAGCTCCTAGTTTTGTTGATTTGTTCTATTGTTTTTTTAGTTTCTATTTCATTGATTTCTGCTCTGATCTTTATGATTTCTCTTCTCATAGTTTAGAGAGTTTAGGGTTTAGGCTTGTTGTTCTCTCTCCAGCTCCTTTAGGTGTAGGGTTAGGTTGTGTATTTGAGACCTTTCTTGTTTCTTGAGAAAGGCTTGCACCACTATATATTTTCCTCTCAGGACTGCCTTTGTTGTGTCCCACAGATTTTGAACCGTTGTGTTTTCATTATCATTTGTTTCCATGATTTTTTTCAATTCTTCTTTAATTTCCTGGTTGACCCATTCATTTTTTAGAAGGATACTGTTTAGTCTTCATGTATTTGTGTTCTTTCCAAATTTCCTCTTGTGATTGAGTTCTAGCTTCAGAGCATTGTGGTCTGAGAATATGCAGGGAATGATCTCAATCTTTTGGTACCGATTGAGACCTGATTTATGACCCAGGATGTGGTCTATTCTGGAGAATGTTCCATGTGCACTAGAGAAGAATGTATATTCTGTTGCTTTGGGATGGAATGCTCTGAATATATCTGTGATGTCCATCTGGTCCAGTGTGTCATTTAAGGCCTTTACTTCCTTGTTGATCTTTTGCTTAGATGATCTGTCCATTTCAGTGAGGGGAGTGTTAAAGTCCCCTGCTATTATTGTATTACTGTCAATGTATTTCTTTGATTTTGTTATTAATTGGTTTATATAGTTGGCTGCTCCCATGTTAGGGGCATAGATATTTAAGATTGTTAGGTCTTCTTGTTGGGCAGACCCTTTGAGTATGATATAGTGTCCTTCCTCATCTCTTATTATAGTCTTTGGCTTAAAATCGAATTGATCTGATATAAGAATTGCCACCCCAGCTTTCTTCTGATGTCCATTAGCATGGTACATTGTTTTCCACTCCCTCACTTTAAATCTGGAGGTGTCTTCGGGTCTAAAATGAGTTGCTTGTAGGCAGCATATTGGTGGGTTTTGTTTTTTTATCCATTCTGATACCCTATGTCTTTTGATTGGGGCATTTAGCCCATTAACATTCAGGGTAACTATTGAGAGATATAAATTTATTGCCATTGTATTGCCTGTAAGGTGACTGTTACTGTATATTGTCTCTGTTTCTTTCTGATCTACTACTTTTAGGGTCTCTCTTTGCTTAGAGGACTCCTTTCAATATTTCCTGTAGAGCTGGTTTGGTGTTTGCACATTCTTTCAGCTTTTGTTTGTCCTGGAAGCTCTTTATCTCTCCTTCTATTTTCAAGGATAGCCTAGCCGGATATAGTATTCTTGGCTGCATGTTTTTCTCATTTAGTGCTCTGAATATATCATGCCAGTTCTTTCTGGCCTGCCAGGTCTCTATGGATTGGCAGGTCCACTGCCAATCTAATGATTTTACCCTTGTATGTAACAGACTTCCTTTCCCAGGCTGCTCTCAGGATTTTCTCTTTGTCGCTAAGACTTGTAAATTTTACTATCAGGTGACGAGGTGTGGACCTATTTTTATTGATTTTGAGGGGCGTTCTTAGCATCTCCTGGATTTTGATGTTTGTTCCCTTTGCCATATTAGGAAAATTCTCTTCAGTAATTGTCTCCAATATACCTTCTGCTCCCCTCTCTCTTTCTTCTTCTTCTGGAATCCCAATTATTCTAATGTTGTGTCGTCTTATGGCGTCGCTTATCTCTCGAATTCTCTCCTCGTGGTCCAGTATTTGTCTCTCTTTTGCTCAGCTTCTTTATTCTCTGTCATTTGGTCTTCTATGTCACTAATTCTTTCTTCTGCCTCATTTATCCTAGCAGTGAGAGCTTCCATTTTTAATTGCACCTCATTAATAGCTTTTTTGATTTCAACTTGGTTAGATTTTAGTTCTTTTATTTCTCCAGAAAGGGCTTTTATCTCTCCAGAGAGGATTTCTCTAATATCTTCTATGCCTTTTTCGAGCCCGGCTAGAACCTTGAGAATTGTGATTCTGAACTCTAGATCTGTCATGTTACCAATGTCCATATTGATTAGGTATCCAGCCTTCGGTACGGCCTCTTGTTCTTTTTTTGAGGTGAGTTTTTACGCCTTTTCATTTTGTCCAGATAAGATTTGCTTTCTCCTGCTGTGGAATTCCGCTGTTCTTGGTGACTGAAGTTGGTTTTGTATTGGTTTCTTTTTGATCTTCTGGGGGAGGGGCCTGTTGTAGTGATTCTCAAGTGTCTTTGCTGCAGGCAGAATTGCACCGCCCTTGCCAGGGGCCGGGCTATGTAATCCGCTCGGGTTTTCTTTCGGGAGCTTTTGTTCCCTGAGCACTTTCCATAGAGTTCCAGAGGACGGGAATGAAGATGGCAGCCTCCCAATCTCTCGGCCCGGAGGAGCCGAGAGCTTGGGGTTCCACTCCTCAGCACGCCCTCAGAGAAAAGTGCCCAACCACCCCGCCTCCCTGGCCTGCGGTCGCGCCTGGAGGAAAACAGTCAATTGCTGGAACCTGGAGAAAAACGCCTGGTCGCTTCCGTCTCCGTGGCCTCCGGCCGTGCTCTGAGTCCACCCAGCCTGCGACCGGCACAAGGTAACCCCGGGCTGAGAGCTCACTCCTCAGCTTTGTCGCTGTAGCCGGCTTCCCTGCTCTAATACCTGCAAGCTCTGCAGCACTCAGACACCCCCGGTCCTTCTGTGACCCTGCGGGACCTGGGGTTATGCTGACCCTGCCTGGGTTTCCCCCCGGTTTAGCCTCTGGTGCGATGTCTCCCAGTGGAGCAGACTTTTAAAAGTCCTGATTTTGTGCTCCATTGCTCCGCCACTTGCCAGGAGCCGGCCCCTCCCCCCCGGGGTCTATCTTCCCATCGCTTTGGATTCACTTCTCTGCAGGTTCTACCTTTCAGAAAGTGATCAATTTTCTGTTTCTAGAATTGTTGCTCTTCTTCTCTTTGATTTCCCGTTGGATTTGTAGGTGTTCACAATGGTTAGATAAGCTTTCTAGCTGATCTCCTGCTACCCAATGTCCTCTCAGCCTGCTACTTCTCTGCCATCTTGACTCCTCCTCCGCTAGTCTCCCTTTTATAGGCAAATTTACTCCATAACTTTTTGTTGTTGTTGGAAATAACAATGAATAAACATGGCACAATTGGCTTAAATAGCAAAGTACCTTTCTAACTTGCATAACTAGAAAACTTGAGGTGGCATTTTTCTCAGATAATGCTTAAGTTTGACTTAATAATGTTCCCTAGCACAAAGCTTCTTTCTGGATTTCTGCATTGCCTTTAATGCTATTGCAGTCATCTTAGGATTTTTTCCCTTCATGATATAAATATAGCTTCTAGCCACTCAAAGGACTGTATGTTTCCTTCTTCGTACAGTAGCCTCAGAAATTCTTGGAAAACTGCAAGATGATTGAATCATCTTGGGGCAAGTTCCTATCCCAAACCTATCATTTTAATGAATAGAATGTACTGATTGCCTGAAAGTAGGTCACATGTCCTAGCCTGGCACCATGGTGTCATAGATTATGGATCATGGACAACATAGATTGCCAAATGGAAATCGGGGCCTGTTGTGAGGGTTGAATTCACACACATATATATATATTCTTATTTTATTATTTTAATAACATTAATATTTAATTTTTTATATTATCTGATGGTTTACTTTTTTTTAAGATTTTATTTATTTATTTGATAGACAGAAATTACAAGTAGTCAGAGAGGCAGGCAGAGAGAGAGGAGGAAGCAGTCTCCCCACTGAGCAGAGAGCCAGATGCAGGGCTGGTTCCCAGGACCCTGAGACCATGACCTGAGCTGAAGGCAGAGGCTTTAACCCACTGAGCCACCCAGGTGCCCCTGGTGGTTTACTTTTAAATTGGTGATCCTCAATTTTTTAATCTTTTCATATTGGAATGTGAGTGTTATGAGAGATATTGCCTCATTCATCAAGACTATTTTGTGCACCAGTTTATTTTCTGCATCCGGAATAGTACCTGGTATACAGCAGGTATGACAAACATTTGCAGAAAGAACAAGTATGTTGTCTCTGAATGGGTTTTATTCTCTCTTGTACTCTTTTGCAAGCATGGGCATGAACTTTCCCTTAGTCTTCCACTGAGGATGCTGAAAATTAAAATATAATAGAAACAAACCTTGCATTGCAATTTACAATTAGTATTAGATATGTTAGCTCAAGTACCACCTAAACTAGCCTTACTATTAGGACCTTCCTAACAGAAATGGCTTCTGTTTAGTGTCTAGCCTGAATCTCTGTGGTGATGGTCAATTCCTCTGCCCCCTCATACTTAAAGGGGTATTTTTGAGCATGACAATCCTACTACCCAGAGTAGAACAAACTATATCTTTTTTTTTTTTTTCCAAAAAATAAAAACCCTGATGAATTTTTGCCCCAATTTCACCTGTTCCCAGGGTGGTTGTCATGAGCATTTCTACTTCTTTTTAGGAAGATTCTACCTCCAAACACAGAGGTGTGGTGGCCTGATGACTTCAAAAAAACAACTTCTTGAAAACAGTAGCCGTGCCTCACCCACTTTCCTCTCAAGCAAATTACTTGTCTTGAATAATAATAAGTGGGACATCAGCAGTTCAGTGCAATCGTCCATTGTTTAGCTAAGCCTAATTCATTTCCAATATACAGTTTCTCTTCAAGCCCAAGTTAATTGGGCTTTCCCATTTTTAAGTCCTATAAGGTCTCTATCACTCATGCCTTGTGGCTATTGTTTTCATAAGGATACCCCCCAGGGCTTGCCATAATTGTCAGAGACAGCACATTCTAAATCCATATTGGAAAAAAAAAAAAATTCCTCCAAGGGAAGCACAATCTGCAGATATGCAAGTCTACTGCAATGTAGCCAGCCTCTACATTTTCTTACAAAGCCAGTGCATCCCTTGGAGTCACATCTCTGCTTTACATCTTCAAAATTAAAAAGCACATTTTCTGTGCATGGTTTTCCAGAAACAATGAAATAGCCTCCCTGGAAGTAGAATATAAGTCTTGAACAATTGGAAGGGAGAAAATATCCTGCCTACTTCAAAAGCCCAGGTTTTTTAAGCTTAGTTTTTATTTGTTTGCTCCCCAGGCCTCTCAAGTTTGTATCTACTAGCTTCAGATTTCAAAAAATAATGGCATGAATGGGGCATCTGTGTGGGTCAGTTGGTTAAGCGACTGCCTTCTGCTGGGCTCAGGTCATGATCCCAGGGTCCTGGAATCAAGCCCTGCATCAGGCTCTGTGCTCAGCAGAGAGCCTGCTTCTCCCTCTCCCTCTGCTTGCTGCTCTGCCTACTTGTACTCTCTCTCTGTCAAGTAAATAAAGCCTTTAAAAAAATAATAATGATGGCAAAGTTTGTGTCTAAGCCAGAATGAAATACCTGGTATGCCCATCCTCCACAGACATCTCTACCAGTAGAAGATCAACTTCAAGCCCTTATTAAGCTTTTCCAGGGATCGCACCACTTTTTCTATCCCCTAACTTGTTCATATGCTGTCATCAGCTTGTTATGCCACCTGGGGAGGGAGTGTGGGAAAACCTCTATGAGATTATCATGCCAGCATGAGGTTGCCAAAGGTAATACAGGTCCAAGCAAAACTGGTTAATAAAAATTTTACAAAATCACAGAATCTATCTTACTTTTCTTCAATAAGAGAAACCACATCACAGTTTTAGCTTTCATTATCTTCTTCCAAACTTATAAACTAATCACATTTGAAAGAGTGACAGGAATTACCGGGTTCTCAGGTCAGGAAGAAAGAGTATCTCATGCATATCAAAATGATTTTGGATACTGATTGGCCTAATGTGAAGAATTTATGCAAATATCCAAGAGTTGTTCCTTGTACTCCCTGATAAACTTTAGCTTCTCCAGAGGAAATTCAGATGTTCCTCCACTTGTAAACTATGAGGACAGCTCTCCTCTAGGGAATATAGAGTTGTTAATGCTGGGCCTGATATAATTTGGTGGTTAAACATGGAGACAGATTTAAGAATAGCTTTTTTCAGGCTTTTAATGATAAAGGCCAAATACTTGAACTTCAAGTTTGCTAACCTTTAAGGCCAAAGGTGTTGAGAGAGAAGAGCCCATATTAATGGCTTAATGGAGAATAGTGGAGACATCTGAAAAAAGGAATTTATCTTAGTAGCACTTTAATGAAGTGAGAATTTGGCAAAAGGGACTGAAAGGCTGACAAGTCAAAGGTTGAGGTGGTAATGTACTGGATGTCTCTTGAGTTACTGGGACTTCAGTTCAGATGATTTAGTAAAAGATATACTTAAGGCCATTATGGATAGAGCACTCAAAGGTGTCATTATCTCAATCTTCTCAACTCAACAATTTCAATACTTCTTGAAATTGTTATTTCCTCTCACTTCTTATTGCCTTTGTCCTGACTACTTGCATAGACTATTACTGTATTAGCTTCTGAATTAGCATCCTACATACCATTGTTCTTTGCCATGGTCCAACTTAACACAGAATTATTTTTCTAAAACACAAAAGCTTAAAGTCATACATGGCTGATGAGAATGTAAATTGCTTCCATTTAATGGAATACTATGAAGCACTATCAATCAAAATTAAAAATCCACATACCACTTAACTAAGCAATTTCACTTTTAAGAATTCATCTTATAGCTATCTTCACCCATGTAAAATAATGAATGTGTAGAAATATGCAGTGTATGCAGCAGATAGAGAAAGTTCAGGAAAAACAGTAAAAGACTAGTTAAATCAATTGTGTTACATTAACACAATGGAATTTATGTAGCCATTAAAATGAAAGGAACAGATCCATATGTACAAAAATGTGCTGTCTGCAAGATTTACTTATGTGGGAAGAATAAATAAGGTATAGAATACTGTACAGGGAAAAATATAAACAAAAATGGAAGAATAAACAACAACATGTTCATAGCAATTACTTCCCAGAAGAGGATTGGAAATGAAAAAGTATGAGAAAGATCTACTTGTCATTATAAATATTTTTTTTCAGAAACTAAACTTTCTACTGTAATGATCATTAAAACAACTGCTTTTTTTAAAAGTATATAAAGGTTTTCAATAATCTCTTGGATAATCTTCAAAATTGTTAATATCATATACATATATGTGCTATACCTAATATAATAAAATTAGTATTATTTTACATATGTATGATGTCATAGATATCTATAATGCTACATGTACCTATAAAGTTCTATTATGTCATAATACCATATTGATATATGTCATAATATATCATATATATCATAATATATAGATATCAATATGATATTTTATATATATATATATATTTTTCTATTTATCTATCTAGTCACAGTGGTGGGTAAGAACATTTACATTGTCAATTACTATTGAAAAAAAAAATGTGGACAAATTTCCACCAATAGGGCTTTCTTAATTTCCTGCAGGTCATGTAGATGGTAAGTTTGGGGGCCTTTGTTATAAATTAGTTCTGTGTGCTTCTGAAGATTCACTTCAAATGGAACTTCAGGAAAACATGTTCTACATGGAGCTAGGGGCCAAAAACATAATGTACCTTTAAAAACAAATAGTTGTAATATAGTATATGTACAGAAAATTGATCAAACCATAAACACAGAGCTCAGTAAGTATCACTATGCTTACCAAATTCATTTAACCACAAGCACACATACACACATAACTAAAAATAGAACATAACTGGAACAAAGAAGTGCCACTTCCTAGTCATTAGGAAGAGAACTACCTTCTCTGCCTTCTAGCACCATGTTTTAAAACTTTGTATAACTAGAATTATATAGTACAATTTCTGTTTGGCATATTTCATTTAACACATGTTGGTAAGATTCATCCATTTAGTCATGTGTAGCAGTGGCTCATTAATTCTTGTTAATGCTTAACATTCTACTGTATGAATATAGTACACTATTTATTTTGCTAGTAACAGACATCTGAGCAATTTCAGGTTTGGAGCTATTATGAATAGTGCTGCCACGAGTGTTTCCATATATATTCTTTGGTCCAACTATGTAAGCATTTCTACTGGACAGATTAGCATTCTATTGGATATATACAAACTACTGCATCATAGAACAAACATATATTCTGCTTTATTAGATACTGTCAGTTTTTGTAGTGGTAGTACCTCCTTACTAATAGACTATGAGAGTTACCACTACTTTTTGTCCTCATCAACAGGACAAATGGATATGTTCAATGGATTTGTTATTTCTTCTTATTTTGTGACTCTGTGGTTACACACATGATTTAGTTATGTTTTCTTGAGATTTGTTTTCTTTATGGCATGTACTTTTTTTCTCTAATGGTTGTTAAAAACTAAACCCCATAGGTAATCACTTGTGTTAAGGCCCCACGTCAGCAAACCAAGACTCACTGCAGTTTTATCCTCTTTAGGAATGTGACCTTTAACCAGTCAACGTGGACCTTCCTGGTCAGCACTAGAGGGTAATTTACTAATAGGCCCATTCCATTCCCATTAAGAAGGCAACCTTGCCTAAAACAATGCATTCTTTGCTATTAATTTCCTTTTTTTCCGTTCCCTCCCTGCCTTTAAAAAAACTTTTTCTTCCCTGAGACTCAATAGAGCTTTCTGTTTGCCGGATTGGATGCTGATCAATTCATGAATCATTGAATAAAGCCAATTTGATTTTTAAAATTTAGTTGAATGGATTTTGTTTCTTAACATAATGCTCTTGAGTTAAAATCTACTTTGTATGATATTAATGTAACCATTGGTTTACTTTTGGCTAATGTTTTTATATATGATTATATCATTTTATAGTCAACTTTCCTGTGTCTTCTTGAACTTATCTCTTGTGAGCAGCACAGAGTTAGGCTTGTGTCTTTTTTTTTTCATTCAGATTGATACTCATTTGCTCATTGGAGTATTTAGACCACTTACATTCAATGCAATTCTGGTAAATTCAGGTTTTAATGTACAAACTTACTCTGTTTTCTGTTTGCCTAACTGTTTTTCCCCCCATCTTCCTTTATTTAGATTAGTAATCCTTGATTTAGGGTTTTACCTTTATATTTGGCCAGTAGTTTGATTATAATATGCCTAGATGTTACTTTTTTCTTTTTGTTCTTGTTTATAGTTTTTTAAGATTCTGAGGGGTTTTTAAAATCATATTTGAGATATGAGGCATTATTTACTCAGTTTTTATATACTATAAGATCTGCAAAATGAATAACCATCTTATCATTCCATAATGTTTATGTTAATATTTAACTGAACTTTTAAATGAATAACACTTATAATTTAATATCCATTAATTAGTAAAAATAATCCTAAGAAGGAAAACCATTTGCATTTATTTTATGTATATTTATTGAACATTTACTATTAATAATAATGTGTTAGGTCTCAATTTTAAAAATAAGCAAAGGATTTGAACAGATATTTCTCCGAAGAACATACACAAATGGCAAATAAGTATGCAAAAGATGTCTAACATCATTAGTTCTAGGGGAATAAGATCAAAATGACAAGGAGATACCTATTCACAACATTAGATTGGCTAAAATAAGTTAGACAAGTAATGTGGAGAAATAGGAATCCTCATACATTCCTGGCTGGATTTTAAAATGTTATAGCCTCCTTGGAAAACCATTTAGCAATTCACTGAAATGTTAAGCATAAAGTTAACATGTGAGTCAGCAATTCCACTCCTAGGTAATATACCCAAGAGAATTAAAAACAAGCGTTCCAACAAGAAACTCTACACAAATGTCTATATCCAAATTATTCATAATAACAGAGAGGAGAAGCAACTGGAATGCCCATCCACTAATGAATTTGATTAAAAAACAAACATGGTATATTCATACAAAGGAATATGATTCAGTTATTAAAAGAAATGAAGCACTAGTACATGCTGCAATATTGTTAAACCCTGAGAACATCCGCTTTTGTTTTTATAATGGAATTGTATGATTCCCTATATTTGAAAACTCCAGAATAGAGAAGTCTCTGTAGAAACAGAAAGTAAGTCTATGTTCTTGTGTGTGAGGTAGAATTGATGGGGAGAGTTGTTGAATAGAGAGTTACTACTAGGACATACAGATTTTCTTTTTGGGTAATAAAATGTTTTAAAATTAGATTGTGCTAAAGGTTAAACAACTCTGGGGCGCCTGGGCGGCTCAGTGGGTTAAGGCCTCTGCCTTCGGCTCAGGTCATGATCCCAGAGTCCTGGGATCGAGCCCCGCATCGGGCGCTCTGCTCAGCAGAGAGCCTGCTTCTCCCTCTCTCTGCCTACTTGTGATCTCTGTCTGTCAAATAAATAAAAAATCTTAAAAAAAAAAAAAAGGTTAAACAACTCTGAATACACTATACAACTACTTTATTGTACACTTTTAATGAGTCAAATTTTTAGGATATGAATTATCTCAGTAAAGTTGTTAAGGACAAAAATAATAGTAATAATGACAAGATCACATGTATTAATAATATGAATTTTGTTAAAGAAATTTAAAAGCACGTATTTTCTTAAAATATTTCCACTAATTGCTTCTCTGACCTCTTTAGCTAATATTTTTATCAATGAGTTTGAAACCTGTCTCCATTTGATACAATTGTCTATTAATTCAATAAAACAGATAACTAAGGAAAGCATTTTGCTCAAAATAAATCAAGAAAACTTCTCACCATTATTTTTCAAGATTAAAAAGCTCATTCAAACTACACCGTTTGAAGAAAAAATATACTATGATTTGTTATAACTTTAAGAAACCTTTGAAAAATTATGTATTATTTTTCATTTAGTCTTTTAATGACTAGTTTATAAAGAGTAATATAAGAATGGTCATATAGGGACGCCTGGCTGGCTCAGTTGGTTAAGTCGCTGCCTTCGGCTCAGGTCATGATCCCAGGGTACTGGGATCAAGTCCTGCATCGGGCTCCTTGCTCAGTGGGGAGCCTGCTTCTTTCTCTGCCTCTGCCTGCTGCTCTGCCTGCTTGTGTTCTCTCTCTCTCTCTCTTTCTGAAAAATAAATAAATAAAATCTTAAAAAAAAAAGAATAGTCATATAAATTGAACACATCATATTTACTGGGAGCTATAGAAATATTCTTTCTATGGTAACTAATAAAGTACTTATATATTTGTGAAGTGAAATGTGCTGGTGATTCCATGAAGACTTAAAAATAATTAGATTTTAATTTTAATTTTGTCTATCTCATAAATTTACTTTCTATGTAAATTGTAGTTTAAAAAAATTGTGACATATTTGGGATGACCATAACCTTTTTTTTTTCTCAAAAATTACATGTCACGTGTTGGCTTTTCTTTTTGTTTCCTTTCTTCATCCTTCCTTCCTTCCTTTCTTTTCTTTTTTTTTAATTCCATGTACGAGTGATACCATGAAGTATTTGTCTGTTTAGTTTATTTTACTTAGCATAATGACCTCAAGTTCCATCCATGTTGTTATAAACTGCAGGATTTATTTCTTTCTCATGGCTGAATAATTTTCCATTTTTGTATTGTGTCATTGAAATTTTCTAAAGTAGAACTTAAATGTTCCTAAATAGATAAAATAAGTGTGGTGATGGATATATTAATTAACTAAATAGGAGGAATACTTTCACAATGTGTCTATATTTCAAATCATCATGATAATTACTTTAGACATCTTACAATTTTATTTGTCAACTATACTTTAATAAAGCTAAAAAATTATGCACCAATTCTTAGTCTTATCTCTAGATACTACTTGTCTATTATAATACTTCTTCAATAAACCCATGTATATATATTTTTGCCCTTCTACTTCCTTGAATTCCATGACCCCCACCATACCACCACCTGACATGTACACAAAACCATAATTTTTTTAAAATATCATTTTTTTAAATTTACATATAGCATATTAGTGTAAGAGGTAGAGTTCAGTGACTCATCAGCTATATGGATGTAACACCCATTGGTCATTACAGCACATGCCCTCCTTAGTGCCCATCACCCAGTTGCCCCATCCCTCCACCCCTCCAGCATCCCTCAGTTTATTTCCCATGATTAATAGTTTCTTGTGGTGTGTTCCCCTCTATCTTGTCTTGTTTTATTTTTTCCCTCTCTCTCCCTATGCTCCTTTGTTTCATTTCTTAAATTCCATATATGAGTAAAACCATATGGTAATTGTGTTTCCCTGATTTGACTTATTTCACTTAGCATAACACCCTCTACTTTCATCCACCTCGTCACAGATGGCAAGTTTTCTCTTTCCTTCTTTCTTTCTTTCTTGATGGCTGAGTAATATTCACAATATATATACTACATCTTCTTTATCCATACATCTGTGGATAGACACCTGGGCTCTTTCCATAGTTAGGCTATTGTGGACATTGCTGCTATAAACATTCGGGTGCAGGTGATCCTTCGGATCACTATTTTTGTACTTTTGGGGTAAATGCTGGGTCATAGGGTAGCTCTATTTTTAACATTTTGAGGACCCTCCATACTGTTTTCCAGAGTAGCTGTACCACCTTGCATTCCCACCACCAGTGTAATAGGGTTCCCCTTTCTTTGCATCTTTGCCAACATCTGTCACAAAACCACAATTTTATGTTTCTTTTCCCACCCAGAATACAAGTGCTCAGAAACAGGATAAATAATTAATAAATTAAATAAAACAACTAAAAGAAGATAAACAGTCTCAAAATGTAGCATAGAGGAAAAAAGAAAAAGGAACAAGGGAAATCATGTAACATGTTTTTAAGAAATTATTATGGAATAAATTGAACTATTTGAAATATTTAGTTTTCTATTAAAAATCAAGGAAAGGAAAGTAATTATGATACTTTCATAATGATTTCTACTTAAATAAGGATTAAATTAGTGGATGATGTAGAGGCAAATACTAAGGATATTAGAGAGGAAGAAAAAATTCTGACTGATTAAATAAAGGATATGACACTGTTGAAGATTTGTAAGGTTATGCCATATTTCAAATCTGGTTGTTTCCTTTAATTTCAGTATGCAGGGCATATAATCCTGACAAATAAAACAAGGATCAAAAATCACTTTCACAAGCACATGCATGATAAATAATAAATATTGTAAATGATTATCAAAAGGTTTGATGTCAATACAAAAGATACACCCACTTATAAAGTTCTCTGATCTACTGACAACTCTTTCAGAAATTTGGAGATCTACTCCATTCCTAGCAGCATAAGATTCCATAATAACCTAATTTCTTACCACAATATATTCATTGCCTATTCTCATCTGCAACTACTTGATAGACTGTCATATTGTTATAAAATATTGATGGCTACCTCAAGAAAATTATCTACATATTACTCATAAGCTAACAATAGGTTAGCAAAAATTTATATGATTTTTTAAAAAAATGTATTTAATGTGTTTAAATCTAAGATATTTTGTAATTGCCATAAATTTTTTGAAATGATAATAAATAACTCAAATAAGCTAAAATCTACTTTCAATTATTAGGTCTAACAAAATAAAGCTAGTATCCATTTCAATAAACTATATATGAGAGTCTTATGACTAATATTTATTGAATCCATGATATTCTAATAGCTGATTTGTTGACATAATGGGTACTTTTTTCACAATTGACATTTTCATTATTAAAGTATAAAAGCAACTTGAGCAGAAAGTATAATGTAGACTATTGGTAAATTCATTTAAATTTAATCTCAAACATTTAAATGAAAATTTGTAAATGTGGTTAGGTTAGTTGCTATAGCATACATCTCTCAGTTAAGAGATTTAACTAATCCACTTTTGGTTTATCTTTCTTTACTGGAAGTGTTGGAAAACTAAAAGTTAACTTTCCCATCCACCACTGAAGGAAAGCCAAGCCATGCCTGTGCAAAATTCACTAGCACGAATATAAATGCAACAAAGCCAAGGAAGAGTGGGGAAGAGAGAATCCACATGGATCCTGGCATATTGGGCTTCTTCAGCTCTAAGCTGCCTCTTCTCAAAATTTCACGTTATGTGAAATAAACTAATTTTACAAGTTGTTATTTATCATGTTTTTGGTTATTTGAAGTCAAATGCCCTATGGAATAGTAAAGCTACTATGCATTTTTAAAATAATATATACCAACTTAAATATTATTAAAATGTACACTTTTTCACAGATTTGTCACTGTCACAAATTGAGATCAGAATGGTTAAACAATCTGCCTAAATTAATGTGGCCAGAAAAATGACAGGCTGGATTTCTGCCCACAATTATGATCAGTCCTTGTTCTTTCCATGACATTCCCACTTCCTCTGACTCTTGTTAATTCAGAACAGGTTTAAAAATTGTTGTTTTCCTCTCCTTCTGCCAGTAGCCAAAATAATATTTTAAATATATTTACTTGTCTGTTTGTTGTGCTTTACACTCTTATTTTGAAAGAAAATAAAAACATTTTCCCATAAATAATTATATTTTAATGTGCTAGCTTCCCACACTAACCTCTCCTGTGAAGACTGATGGTGGGATGAATTTAACAGGGGAGGGAAAATACATATCATGGCCTAAGCTCAAAGAGAAATCTCTGATGAGAGCCATGTCTTCTAGTATATAGGTTTCCACCAAATAGTCCCTCATTCTATGCCTATTTGGTGAGCACTGGTAACATGTTGGATGTTGTGCTATATCCTGGGGATATATACAAAGCAGGGATTCTTCTTTGGAGGTGCTTATAGTGTACCTTTTTACTCATGAACAGTAGCATGAAAAGATCAAAACGTCTAGAAAAGTTTTTGTATCTTATGCTCTTACAGTGGCTCCTACTCGAGCATTGCATGGTAGGTAAAATCTAATCCAATTCTTCCCTCCCAGCTCTCCATGGAGCTGTGTCTAATCAAAGGAAGACATGCCTGTTAAGAAGATGTTGCCAACCCATGTGCCTGCCTGCATCCTACTAGAAGGAGTGCCATTCCTTAATTTATAAAGACCAAGAAAGTAGTAGGATCATTGGTATATCAGCACATGGAAAGGACACCCATCTTTTTCTGGCTGGTCAAGGAGGCTTACTTCAAGTCATGGTTAAGCACCTCATCTTTCCAGACAGTAAGTGTTCTTTGTTCTTTGATCAAAAGGATAAAGAGCTGTCCAGAATAAGAGACATATATATGTGGCAATACAATAAAATATGTACAAGCAAACTGAAATCAGGAAACTGAGTGTAGGACACGGGATGGTGAAAAGGCTGCAAATATATGCAGGAATAAGATCTTGAAGGCCTCATGTCCCATAGCTAGAATGTTATGAATGTATGGTTTATACTCTAATGAAAGGATAGATAAGCATACCATAAGTTAGGCATTTACTCATAAGGGGAATGACCTTATATATTTTAATTTATTGAATCAGAGTATCACCTCAAAGATGAAGAAAACAATAGTGATACAGAAAAGAAAGTTTCTGTTTTCAAAATGAAACTGTAATTTATCATTTTGATATTGTAAAATAAAATGGATCACAATTTGGAAAGAACTGCAGAGCTCAAGTAATCAATAATTTTTCAAATTTTTAATGCATGATGCACATTCATGCATAGGTAAAATCTATTTAATGTGCAATGTAGTCTAATAAATTTTAAAGTAGCAGAGCATATAAAGTTTATTGATGATATTTGAATTTTTACAGTGCAATATACCTTTAAGAAATCACCACATGTTGAGTTTTGGTGTAGCATCAAAGAGTATCCACAATTATCTGAAAAGACTATTACAATACTCCTCTAACTCTTAATCTCATAAAACAAGCTGAGGGTTGCTGGGGGAGAGGGTTTGTGGAGAGGGTGGTTGGGTTATGGACATTGGGGAGGGTATGTGCTATGGTGAGTGCTGTGAAGTGGGTAAACCTGGCGATTCACAGACCTGTACCCCTGTGGCTAATAATACATTATATGTTAATAAAAATAATTAATAAAGAAATAAAATACTCCTCTGATTTCCAATTATGCATCAGTGTGAGGCAGTATTTTTTTGAGATACATCAATCAATACAAGATTTAGTACAACATTGAAAGTCAAAATGTATGAAAATCTAGTTGCCTTCTGTTATCGGATGCAAAAAGAGATTTGCAAAAATGCAAAATACTTTTTCTATTTTCACTAACTTTTCTGTATCTTGGAAAATAGTTTTTTTTTTCCATAAAAAATGTTATGCAAAAAAAATGTTATGTAGTGAAATTATCACTGTTTTTAAATGAATAAACAAATATTTTTAAACTTTCTCAGTTTTAACTACCTATTGAGTAATATTGATAGATATAATCAGCATGAACAAAGTCCTTGAGTCCCTCAATTTATTTTGACAGATTTATGGAGGTATTACTGGTCTATAATGATCTGAACATATAAATAAGTACAATTTGAGCAATTTGACATAAGCATCATCACAATTAAGGTAACACACATACTCATCACCATAAAAGACTCCTCATTCCCCTTTGTAATCCTTTCATCCCTTTCCAGGTCTGCTTTTTGTCAATCTATATTAATTCTTTTCTGTCATCTGCTGTGTATTAAACCAGCTCTAATGTCTTAAGCAAGACATTGTTTTGATATCTATGAGTCTCAGAACAAAAATAATAATTTCAGCTCTCGCATCAGAGATTCTGTAAAGATCAGCTGAGGCAGTATTATTTCTGTTTCTTTCTTTCTTTTTTTTTTTTTTAGGATTTATTTATTTATTTGAGACTGAGTCACCTAGGAGCCCTGAGGCAATATTATTTTTATTTTAATCTTTTGATAACTGGGAACTGTCACCAATTATAACTGTCAAATACTCAGATGGCATATACATGGATGAAGTTTAGAATCAGGGAATTACAGAATTGTTTTATAGTGAAGGTCAGTTAACTCTGGACCATAAAGATTATCTTGTCCATTGGGCTTTCTTTTGATATTATAGATAAAACTAAACCATTTCAGCTGTAAGATTAAATGACCTCAATATTTCAAATTATTGTTACAAAAACCAGAAGAGAATCAAATCACTATTACAAAATTTGAAAGGAAAGAATAACAATATCTGTCTTTACTAGTTAGGATAAAGATCAGGAAAAAGTGATATATAGCATCTTTGGAGAGATAATTCTCGTGTTTTTGTTGATTATGACAAGCTCAGCATGATTCAATGCTCTGATCATGCCACTGAAAATATTATCATAACATAGCATTAAATTGTGTTAATCAAAGTCTCATATCCAGATGAAGAAAGTTATTCATCTCATCTACTATGCGGTTCACACTTGGAATAATTTCTCTAATACTGTACATCACAATGTAAAACCGGCATTGGCGAATTAGCATGTGTTCACAACAGCGAGGTGTCTGAAAACTCTGGCACATTAAGGGAGATGAAAGGAACTGGGGGATTTTAGGCTAGAGATAAAAAAGACTTAGGAGAGCCGTAATAGATGCTTTTAAATATTTGAGTAGCTATTCTATTGGAGAAAGAATAAATTATATGTATTTTATATAACTTTCAGACGTCATTGGTATGCATTTATTAAAGTTTTAGTGAAGCAGTTGGAACTTCTTGGAGAGGAAGATCCTTGAAACGATGGATGATCTGCCGTGATAGACTAGGTAGACAGATTACACAGTGAGATCACCCATATTTGAAACCTTTGAGCAGCAGCTAATTCATTGTCTGTATCGGGTGTTTGGTTAGCACATGGGTTTGACAGCATCCGTAATTTGAAAAGGAAATTTAGGAAAAAAGTTAAAATGCAAAATGATAAAGTTAGTCATCTGCTACATTTACATGAGCAACTGTCCATTAATATTATATGAAGAAATATGGGGACATGTAGGCCTAAAGCAGGGCTATAATGGGATTCTTACCGAAGAATCTAAACAAATCTGAGACATCTGTTCAATATAGGCTCCATATAGGATGCTACCTAATTTACTTGATGACAGCATTTTGAGGGACTTTGAATATAAAGATAGATAAATAACTTTAGATTCAGAGTTAGTGATGAATAAATCATTTGAGGAAGATGCAGACATGGAAAGAAAAAGATCAACACTCACAGAAAGAGGTAACAAGAAAAGCTGAGTCCTAAAAGTGGCAAAGGAACTGAGGTACAAACCCCTTTATATAATAAGAGAATTAAAAAATTGGATCACAGGATCTTCTGTTAGATCCCCATGTTAGATATGATGTCCTAAGTAATAATTTGCAATTTCAGTTTTCAGTAGCAGCTGTGCAGTCATTGAAATATTTTTCTTCATTTTACCCTCTTGAGTTACTTAATACTAATCCTGAAGTGACCTGAGGTTTTCTCTATTATATGCAATCTAAGAAATCCTTTAGTATATATTTTTATGTACAAATGCTTAAATTGAGATATGTGGAATGGGATTTGCTAGGGGTCTAAGAAAAGGAAACGTAAGATCCAGGCTTTAACGGATGCATGAATAAAAACTTTTTTTTTTTTTTCTGAACGTCTTCTAACTCTATGACTCCCCACTCAACATTTTGTTCTCAACAAGTAGTTTTGTTATAGTTAGACCTTCTGTGAAAAATTACTCCTTAACAATTTATTTACAAATGCTGCCCATGAACTACTTATATTGGAATCACCAAGGATATTTGTTGAAAATACATATTCCTATGGTTAATACCATTGAACCAGATTCTATGGAATCCTAATCTCTGGAGGTAAGTCCTAGGAATCTGCATTTTAAGCAGTATGACTTTTATGCACATGAAATTTGAGAACAACTGCCTTATGTAGAAAGAACTTGCTGACCACTCAGTATGAACTTGTTCTAGCTTCTACCAAGTAATGTTGATCCCTGAGTCCTAGTCCCTTTGTCTGGTGGTAGGTCACATGGGGGTTTCCTACCATGAATGTCTGGATTCTCTGTCTCCTGTTTCCTGGTTGCTGTTGTTGTGTAGTATTTCATCATTTGTCTGGCCAATTCTTTACATTCCAATCCTTCTGGTTTATATATTCAGAGAGGTTTCATTTTTCCTGTTTGTGTCCTGAAGTCACCTCTAGGATGGCCAGTATCCCCAGGCATCACAGCCATCTGATCTCTTTAACCAAAAAGAGACCTGCTTGGGTAAAGGCCAATTGAAAGAAACATTAGGAACATTTTTTAACTTTTTTTTTTTTAAGATTTTATTTATTCATATGACAGAGATCACAAGTAGGCAGAGGCAGGCAGAGAGAGAGGGGAAAGCAGGCTCCCTGCTGAGCAGAGAGCCTGATGCGGGGCTCGATCCCAGGACCTGGAGACCATGACCTGAGCTGAAGGCAGAGACTTAACCCACTGAGCCACCCAGGCGCCCTAAGGAACATTTTTTAACTTTCAGTTTCTAGGAAGTTCTGAATATTTTCAATGGCTAGCCATTGATAAAAGCTATGCAAGAAAGGTAAATGATAAAGCCAAAATCCATGTAGCTTTTTGACTTGGTTGTATACAGCTCAAATCAGAGATTTGCAGTTTTGAACAGGGATAGATATAATATTCTTCTCCTAGGTTCAGTATCTAGTTCTTTCACACAATTATGTAATTTATCACTAATGCAAAAGGCTCTGTTTTTACACTGAAAACAGAGAGAGGTCCTTTATGAACATGAATGGTAAAATGGAAACATTTCAAAGTTATGAATAACTAATCAAAGTGGAGGCTATCTTGACATTTTATAAATCCTACAGAATGTCAAAGAACATTTAGTTTTCAAGTTAGATTTCAGAGTAGGTTGGAAGAGTTACTTATTTCCCATAAGTGCTATCATGTTTAAAGATTTTACTGTTATTTCTTTTAACTCAGGGAGGAAAAATATGAAAAATTTATTTTCAAATTGCTTCTAGTTCATCAAATTAAAGCAAACATGCTGTGAGAAATGTAAAACATTGTTTTTTACAGGTTAGATTCCTGATTGTCCTGAGAAAGGAGTAGGAACTACAGTAAAGACTTCTCTAGGGCAATCAAATGAACTCATTTGCTAAGAATATATTCATTCTTTGAAGAAAAATATTAATGTCTTTTCTTTCTGTAGTGAGTTCAACGGTCAAGTCACAAAGGTGAATAAGACATGTTTCCTGTCCTGGGCAATTGACCAGTACCTTGAAAATATTAAGAAGGCCAACAGTGGTAATACAAATGAATAAATGAAAGGATTAAGGTTTTTGTTTTCATTTGTTTTGTTCTAGTTCTGTGGGGAATGAATCAGAGGATAGAGGCACACTGGCTGGAATAAGGAGGTAGTTTTGTTGGGTACTTTAGATAGTTTAGATAGTACTATTTGTATCTTTCACTCCCCAGCCATCTTAAGAAGTAGGTATCAACACCCTTTCTTTACAGATGAGTGAACACATTTGGAGAGATTAAGTCATTTGCCAAAGGCAGTTTTCAAGTTCCCATTGTAGGTCACATGGCATTTCTCTGATCTCTAAATACTGGAGTATTTCTCTTCTCCATATATACTATTCCCTACGTCAGCTTTTCTCACTTTTCATGGCTTTAAATATCATGCCATGATTGTTGACTACAGTCTTCTCTGTTCTTCATACTCAAGTATCCGACTGCCTGAATGACATTTACACTTGGGTGTATAATAGGCACTTAAACTTCATATATTCAAAATTGAACTTCCGATATCTCTCATATCTCAAACCACCTCCTTCTGTCCTTATTTGATTAAATATTAACTCCATCTTTCTCATTTTCCAGTCCCCAAACTTTGAGTGGTTTTGATTTCCTTTTTTTGTAAAGCCTATATTCAAACTCTTTTGTCTCCTCAACATGTATCTAGATTTTGAACACTTATCAACATCTTTTTTCTCTGAGGTTTCTTTTACCCTTTGAAGAGGCTTTCCTAGATCAATCCGTCTGTCTATCTATCTGTCTATCTATCTAATCTATCATCTATCTATCTATCTATCTATCTATCATCTGTCTTCGTATTCAGGGAAGTTTCCTGCATATGTGACCTGTACAATCTCAAAGGGTCCCAAGTTCAGAAGGACCTATGTTTGGTTTAATGTTCTGGTGTCACCATCTTGAAATTCATCAAAATTTTATCTTTGGACTTGTGTTTTGTAAGTGAAGTCCAGTGGGACAATGAAACATCCATATCAGCAGAGAAGATAAGTACTATATCTATGTTTGCTGCTAATCCTTGTCACCCCATTCACATATAGGTTTTGTGATATCCCATGAGTACAGAATTCTGTTGGAATCACAACGCATGAAGTTCAATAAGACTTAAAGTAAGTACAGAAGAAGGATGTTATGTCTATGACTCTTTAAGTGGGACTGCTGACAGCCTTGAGAGGCCACATTTTAATTTGTTTTTAGTACAGAAGGAAGGTAACAGTGTTCAAAGAAACATGAACAGCTAAAGACTCCTAACATATTCTTTCTTAGTCTTGTCACTTCCCTCTATTAGCCAACCACTTATGAAAATGATAACATTGAGAAAAAAATTGAAAATATTGGGGCAACCCATAGCTCTTTTGCCTTTTAACAGTGACTTATTAATGAGCAAACTGAATTTAGAGAGTATTAATTGAATATACCTGTATCAAAAAGTAAAATAAAGCCAGTTGAGTTACTGTGTGACCTTTCCACCATTATGGTAAGAACAACATACACATGTATGTCCCAATCATGAAATATGAACTGGGTAATTTCAGGAATTCCACATATTTATTAAATGCTGTTATTTGCACTTAAAACTGACTTTGTGCAACACAAAGATGAACAGTAATAGTGCTGTTTTCCTTGCTTTTTAAATGAGTCCCTGCATTTCCATTTTGCACTAGACATTACAAATTACATAGTGGGCATTGATAACCATATCTGTGTTTGTATATATTATATGCTATAATATATAAACAATCATTTAAACTAAATGTATAATAAATAAAATTCAATAATTGATATATATCAATACTATAAATGCATATCCAATATGTAAACATACACATGCACACACACGCACACACACACACACGCACACACACCTATCTTCCTTCATTGCCATGTTGTAGTCCTGACCCTGTGTTGTGTGAATATACTGTGGTACGTTTATCCATTCCTCTTGTTGATGGACATTTGGGTTGTTTCTAGTTTTTGACTATAAAACAGAAGTTCTCTATAACATTCATGTACAATTCTTTTGTAAACACAATTTTTTTTCTTTGATAAAAATCTAGTAGTTGAATTGTTCAGACATAGGGTAGATACATGTTTACATTCATAATAAACCTTCAAACAGGTCTCTAAACCAGTAGTACTATTTTACACTCCCGTGAGCCATGTATGTGGAATGGTCAGTTACTCCAGATAGTTGCAAACATTTAATAGTATCAGTATTTTATATCCTGGCAATTTTAGTGGGTAACAAATGTCATCATTTTATGGTTTAATGTGCATTTTCCTGATGTCTATGGAACACATTGACATTTGTAAATCTTCTATATGGTATATCTTTATGACTTTCATCATTTTTGATTAGATTGTTCTCTTATTGGGATAGATTTGTAAAAGTTCCTCACATATGCTGCATAAAAATTATTGGTCAGATATATGTATTATGAATATTTTCTTTCTGTCTGGTTTATTGATTGAGTGTTGGCTATGTGAAAAGTCTTTAAGCATTGTGAGATGAATGATTCCACATTTTTTCCCTCAACAAGCATACAATCACTAGCGCTAATGTGAAGGCCTGCTGGACATTTTTTAGGTAAATTAGTAAATATTTTTTTGTTTGTTTAGGAGAATGGACACCTTGTAAAAGCTGTCTCGAGTTCTGAACATTAACACAATTCTAGATTGTGTTTAATGCTTGCAACTGTGACCGAGCTTTTGACTTCCGATTTTCACATTTTGACTTCCGATTTTCACTATTTTGGAGTTCACATCAAAAAATTTAAAGCTTCTTATCTCATAATAAATTTTGTATCCATTACATGCAATATTTCTGTAGTTTTCGTTTATTTATTTGCATAGTGATGAACCTGTATACATTGGAATCTCTTGACATCTGCCAAAGACAAGTGCATGTTGGTTTCTAAACTTAGGATACAAACTAAAACAAATAAAATTTTACATTGAATTTATTTATTTACCTCAGAGATGACAGATTAAGTAAGGACCATAGGTACTGAAGTCTAGCTACCAATGAAAGAATATACTTCACAGTTACTCATGGTGGTCTGCTTTTTCTTTCCTGGGAATTGTATGATTTTTACTGGCAGTAATACTAAGAAGATGCTTTGTTTCCCAGGATGGATGGTTATCTGAGTAATAGAAAAAAGGTATTTTTAATCCCATCTAAAAAATTATGTTAGTTGTTCCATTCAAACTGGTTTTTAAACAAGATTTCAAAAGTGATAGTCAAAAGTCCTCATATGAACAAAAAAGCATTCCCTTTTAACCACGGGGGAAATAAATAAATTATGCCATTCAGTGAAGTGTGAACCTAGAATGTAATTATTAGCATTACCATTTAAATGGCAACTTTCTTGGATATTTTACTGGAAATTTATCTCAACAAAAATAGTCAACATGACCTTGAATAGCCAAAGGAATATTGAAAAAGAAAGCCAAAGTCGGTGGCATCACAATTCCAGACTTCAAGCTCTATTACAAAGTTGTCATCATCAAGACAGTATGGTACTGGCACAAAAACAGACATATAGATCAATGGAACAGAATAGAGAGCCCAGAAATAGACCCTCAACTCTATGGTCAACTAATCTTCGACAAAGCAGGAAGGAATGTCCAATGGAAAAAAGACAGCCTCTTCAACAAATGGTGCTGGGAGAATTGGACAGCCACATGCAGAAAAATGAAATTGGACTATTTCCTTACACCAAACACGAAAATAGACTCAAAATGGATGAAGGACCTCAATGTGAGAAAGGAATCCATCAAAATCCTTGAGGAGAACGCAGGCAGCAACCTCTTCAACCTCAACCGCAGCAACTTCTTCCTAGGAACATCGCCAGAGGCAACAGAAGCAAGGGCAAAAATGAACTATTGGGATTTCATCAAGATCAAAAGCTTTTGCACAGCAAAGGAAACAGTTAACAAAACCAAAAGACAACTGACAGAATGGGAGAAGATATTTGCAAACGACATATCAGATAAAGGGCTAGTATCCAAAATCTATAAAGAGCTTAGCAAACTCAACACCCAAAGAACAAATAATCCAGTCAAGAAATGGGCAGAGGACATGAACAGACATTTCTGCAAAGAAGACATCCAGATGGCCAACACACACATGAAAAAATGCTCCACATCACTCGGCATCAGGGAAATACAAATCATATGATCTCTTTGATGTGAGGAAGTGGAGATGCAATGTGGGGGGGTTGGGGGGAGGTAGGAAAAGAAAAAATGAAAGAAGATGGGATTGGGAGGGAGACAAACCATAAAAGACTCAATCTCAAAAAACAGACTGAGGGTTGCTGGGGGGTGGGGGGACAGGAGAGGGTGGTGGCATATGGACATTGGGGAGGGTATGTGCTATGGTGAGTGCTGTGAAATGTGTAAACCTGGCGATTCACAGACCTGTACCCCTGGGGATAAAAATACATTATATGTTTATTAAAATAAAAAATAATAAAATAATAAAAAAATAATAATAATAAAATAGTCAACATGACTTCTGATTATAGGTTATTAAATGTGTCTATTATACCTGCATGCTTATTTTCATTAAATAGGTCACACAGCTTCTAATTTTGTATCTGCAAAAAGTATCTAGAAATGGACGGTTATATTTTATATTTGAGATATCTAAGTAAGATATGTTTATTTCCCTCAGGAATCACATTTTATCTCTCTTGTTACTTATTTATTTTTTACCAAAGTTTCATTTTAAGAAACTCTATGCATGCTTGATCAATACTGACTTTGTATTAGGATGTCATAGTGAAAAGTTTGAGCTCTAGATTCAAACACTGGGCTCAAATTTGACTTGGCCATCTCTTTGCTTTATACCCTGGGCAAGATTTAACTTCTCTATACCTCAGTTCTTTATCTCTAAAACAGGGATATTGAATATAGTTATCTTGTAGGAATATTTTGAGGTCAAATAAGTTAATTTTAAATGCACAAACACACTAAATTAGTTTGTGTATATGTGCATGTATGTTTATAATGAATTAAAAGATGGTTTAAAAATCCATTCACCTGAAGTAAAAAAAGATTACTGAATACCCTTGGGCTGAAGGAGAAATTGGAACTGCCATTATCTTATACTTAGAATTTAACATAATGAAAATTTATGTTTTATAAGCAAGGGAAAAAGGCAAACCTGATCAGAGATTTGGCAAAGAAGATCAGCATTGGTTCACAAAGAAGTGCCATTGACTTAAAAGAATATGAAAATGCTCTCAAATTCACAATTAGTCAAAGAAAGCCAAATATCACTAAAATATTTCTTTACACTTTTAGTAAGTAAAAACTAGAAAATTAGATAAAAACAACATTGACAAGGATGTAAATGATAAATTTTAAAAATCTTTTCTTATGATGGGGACATAAGCTGGAGCAACCATTTTGGAAAGTAATCTGTCTATATTTAATGAGCCTAGATATGTGTTTTCTAATATACATCCTAAAGAAATTCTTGTACAGTACAACAAATGTCCATGTTGAAAATAATAATAGGAGAAATAAATAAATAAATAATGTGTTATTGTGGGCACTATGAAATATTGAGTATTAGTGAAAAACAACAAAAATTGTGCATGCAGTATCCAATGCTTTTAGGACCTTTTGAGAGCCAGAGTTACTGATGTCCCTGTTAAGGGAAAGGTCTACAAATGCCAAAGAAAAAGCCTCTCCATGAGTAAAGAGGGTAAATCTGGTCGAGTAGTCTGATAGAGCTGTACCTAAATTTGATCAATTCACTGGGTATGGAAGCTATTCTTATCCCTGGGTATTTTTGTCACTGTGTAAGGGCTATTTTGATTTCATCCTTTCCTGGCTTTGAGGAAAATGGACAAACATTGCTGTGCAATAAAAAACTGAAGCTCCGCTGGGAATATTAACACGAAGCAATCTTGGCAGAATTTTTACACTGAAGGAATGAAAACCCACCTTGACTAACAAGGTTGTCATTTCTGCATGGCCAAGATGCATCCTGGAGAATCTTTGGATTGAATCAAATCCAGGAACACTGGAGAACAGTTCAGTTTGAGTGCACTAAGCAAAACTAGAGGACACACTAACGCTTCAGTGCTTTCTTTTTAAAAAATAAAATAAAAAAAAGGTAAATGCTTTCATAAATACCATAAGCAGATGTTGCAAAGAGCAGCAGATCCTAGTAATTAAATAAGAAATAGACTCCATTTCCTCTCCACCTACCTTTGAACTTTTTAACTGACCATTTCTGTTTCTGACAATGACCAACAGAATGTTTAGAACTAAATTTATAGGTCATCTACTGCCAATGTATAGATCAATTTTGCTCATTAATTTAGCTTATTTTTGACATGATTTTATCTAATTATTTTAGATCATCTTCCAACTTTAAAAAATCCACTTGAAAATTTTAATATCTTCTTTTATTTCTATTTACTTCTCCCCAAGTCATCTTAAATCTTATCTAGAATAAGGCAGAGCATAGTAAAACATGAAAATAAATAATCCAATTAGGATCTAAATAAGAAAATTTAAAACTACTTTAAGAATTGCCTGCTACCAAGGAAACAAAAGCAAAATGAAATTTTGGGACTTCAACAAGATCAAGAGCTTCTGCGCGGCAAAGGAAACAGTCAACAAAACAAAGAGGCAACCCACGGAATGGGAGAAGATATTTGCAAATGACACTACAGACAAAGGGCTGATATCCAAGATCTATAAAGAACTCCTCAAACTCAACACACACAAAACAGATAATCATGTCAAAAAATGGGCAGAAGACATGAACAGATACTTCTCCAATGAAGACATACATATGGCCAACAGACACATGAAAAATGTTCATCATCACTAGCCATCAGGGAGATTCAAATCAAAACCACATTGCGATACCACCTTATATCAGTTAGAATGGCCAAAATTAAAAAGACAGGAAACAACATGTGTTGGAGAGGATGTGGAGAAAGGGGAACCTTTTTACACTGTTGGTGGGAATGCAAGTTGGTGCAGCCACTTTGGAAACAGTGTGGAGATTCCTTAAGAAATTAAAAATAGAGCTTCCCTATGACCCTGCAACTGCATTACTGGGTATTTACCCCAAAGATACAGATGTAGTGAAAAGAAGGGCCATCTGTACCCCAATGTTCATAGCAGCAATGGCCACAGTTGCCAAACCATGGAAAGAATCAAGATGTCCTTCAATGGACGAATGGATAAAGAAGATGTGGTCCATATATACTATGGAGTATTATGCCTCCATTAGAAAGGATGAATACCCAACTTTTGTATCAACATGGATGAGACTGGAAGAGATTTTGCTGAGTGAAATAAGTCAAGTAGTCAATTATCAGATGGTTTTGCTTATTTATGGAGCATAAGGAATAACATGGATGACATAGGGAGATGGAGAGGAGAAGGGAATTGGGGGAAATTCAAAGGAGAGATGAACCATGAGAGACTGTGGACTCTGAGGAACTGAGGGTTTTGGAGGGGAGGTGGGTGGGAGGTTGGGTGAGCCTGGTGGTGGGTATTAAGGAGGGCACGTATTGCATGGAGCACTGGGTGTGGTGCATAAACAATGAATTCTGGAACACTGAAAAGAAATTAAAAAATAAATAAAATTTTTTAAAAAATTGACTGCCACCAGTTATAGAATGAATAAGTCAAAAAATGCTAGCTACCTCTGTGTTGTGCATGGCATGGAGTACAGAGCTATTGAATCACTATTTGTACACCTGAAATTAAAGTAATATTGTGCCAACTATACTTCAATAAAAAAAAAGAATTTATAACAGAGAGGACTTACTCTAAGGAATTGATTGTTTGGGGGATGGGGATGCAGACAGAATGGGGAGGTAATGGATATTAACAATAGTAGGAAGTCATTACTACCTGTAGTTTGTCAATACAAAGGGAGGAGGACAATGTTTAAGTGTAGAGGTCAGTACTGTATGACAGAGGCTGGAATTCATTAGGGCTTTCTGGTGGGAGCTGTTGGAGGAATAGCTGAGGCAAGGGAAAGGGAGATATACTCTGGCTTCTCCTGATCCCTCATTAATAGAACACAGTTAATCTAGGAAATGCAGGCTGTGAAAAGAGCAGAAGTCAGGAAGGGCAAGAAATAGATGTGAGGGCAAACAAACCAAGATCATCTTGACATTTGACAAAAACCCCTTCAATAGTTCTATGAATTATTCTTTTTGCATTTCTCTCTTAGATATAAACAAGTAACAATGAAAAAAACGTCCCTGACATCGGATATACTCCATGAAGAGTTCCCTCCATATTTGACCTAGTATCTGGTATCTATAGACTGCCTTCACTGAGGAAAAATAAATCATAAAAGATCATAAAAGATTTCTTTTATAAAAACATCAGTCCTATTGGATTAGGGCCCCACTCTTACAACATCGTTTAACCTTAATTACCTCATTAGAGGTCCCATCTCCAAATACTGTCATATTAGCAGTTAGGACACCAACATAGGAATATCAGGGGAACACAATTCAGTCCACAATAGCATTCATATTACTGTGACTTAGCAGTGACTGTAGGCCCTCTGGTAAAGAATCTATGCCAAGGGAGAGAATGTGCATCTAACTAGGCTTGACTCAGCAATAAGATGGAGAACCAGAGAGGATGAATCATCCTGGTTATACCATGTTGGCCTTACCAACCCACCTCGATTAGTTAACAGCTAGTCTTGGGTATTTACCCTGGAGAAAAAAGCCAATTTATTTATAAAATCAAAATAAACTTGAACAGCTCCAGGGCCAAGCAATTCTATTGTGAAACATGTACAGAAGAGCCACAGAGGAAAAGAGAAGTTGTGCCCTTACCAATTTACAGCAGGGCATCTCAGGAGGCCTGAACTGGGCACTCATTGGTGATGGCATCAATGTTTTGGGTAGCAGTGTTCAAAAATCCAGTAGAGAATGGCCCAGGGAGGGATAGTAGAAAGAGTAGTTGCTTGAGGGTAGCTGTGGCAACAGTCTTGATACAGCAGCAGGTAGGTGGTTTGGGCAGTATTTTTGGCCCAGTAGCTTTCAGGTGACATGAGCTCACCCAAAGTCACACAGATATGAACTGGATGGATTTGTGGGTATCACACTACCGAGAACCATAAAGGATCTGAGAGCTGACACTGTTTCTCAGTTAATAAGTTAGGTCATCACAGTTTTGTGAAGGCTGGCAGAAGACCTGGGACTCATGCGTGGGAAACAAAGGACTTCATTACTCTGGGCACTGCAGTCACCATGAGCTTTGAGGTCACATCCTTTCCCCTTTTCCCCTTAAATACCACAGGGGGTGGCCCAGATGTGGGCGTGCAGGGAGTGGCTTTGTGTCGCAGCCGAGTACTCCTGGCTTAGCAACCCCAATCTTTTCAAGGGAGCTCCTAGCCAACCTGTCCAACCTTTGTACTGAAGGGAGACATTGTTTTGATTATTCTGATCAGGAAACAAATCTCTCACCACTCTAGAAGGAGACACTATCTTCCAATTCCCTTTGCTATACTAAGGTCCTTGATAAGAAAGCCTCTAGCATAGATGTCAAGGCCTTTTGCTCAGGAGACACATACTATGGAGAGTTATCTCCCAAAAGGCATGACACCTCAAGGTTGGTTGTGAGGGGCCAGAGGGGCTGGGGATATTAGTATCTTTTCACTTGTATCTGTAAGCTTAAGACTACCACGTAATACTTACAAAGGTGGCCGTGCAATGCAGTTTTTAAATTTTTCATTTCCTTGGATTAACACTAATTTTTCTTCTCTTAACATGGAATCAGTTCTGAATATAAAATATAAAATAAATCTAAATAGTAATCTATGGAGGAAAGTGAGCAAATAAATGGACAAATTAATGCAGCATGTTCTTTTTGCCCTTTGAACAATTAATATGCCTAGTCACTGAAGAGACTGGGCAATCAGACGTGACAGTTTGTAGAGAAATTTCAAGTAGGAGATGAATTTTCTAGCACTTAATCCTTTGCTTTTTCTTGAAAGTGCTGGTCAGGGAAGGAAAGCTTTGGTAGTGGTAGCAGAGCCCTTTTTAAAAAGTACATCCGGGACTGCAGAGACTGGTAAGGAAGACTGAGTGTGAAGCTTCCACGGGCCTTTGAGATGTCAATGATGGGCAGTAAATCCCCCTCTGAGAAAGGTGGCTGTTTTATTTGTGGGGGGGAAAAAGGTAAAAAGGAAAATAACCACTTCAAAATATCTTTGGTTATAAACAGGAGCAAGTTATGAATTGGTTCAAATCGGTGATTGGCAAAAATGTCTAAGCCTGCTAATGATTCTTTTTTTTTTTTTCTTTAAGCAAAATGATTCATTTGGATTTTGGAGGGATTAGGAAGACACAAATTTGGGGATCCTGGAAATGGGAACCAAGAATAAGGAGAGCTGGAATTTCTGGCTTGAGAATCAATTAGGAGGTTGGGGCTACATGGAGAGGACTTCTAGGAAGTCCTCTGAAGATACAGGTAAGGGATAGGAAAAATAATACTGCACAGCATTCATTTTTTTTAAAGTGAGGTTCATTGAAGTATAATTTACATTTAGCAAAAATCCTTCTTTTTAGTTCTATAGTTCTATGAATTTTGATAAATATCTGTGGTCAAGTAAACATCACCACAAAGTATCTGACATTTCACTCCATAAACTTTCATGTCCCTTTATGGTCTATTCCCTTCCCCTACCCCAGCAACCACTGATCTGTTTCTGTCCCTATAGTTTTGGCTTTTATATTTCTGTAGAGTTTTGCCTATGATATAAGTTGGACCATACGTTTTGAGTCTGGCTTTTTTTACTTAACATCATGCATTTGAGTTCATCAGTGTGGCTCTCTGTGTTCATAGTTCATTACTCTATGTGTAGCATTGACTATTTGGTTGTTTTCTGTTTCATGCTGTGATTCTTCTTACCAACTTCCCACCCCATCCCCCAAATCTTAAATAAGTTTTATTAACTTATACATTTTGTTTTAGCCTTGTGATTGTCCTGCCTTGGAGAACTTTTGTTCATGTGTTCTGGTTATAGAACATAGCATGGTAGGAGATGGTCACCTAGTTGCTGGGGAAAGAAATTTGCAGCGAGGGAGGTTAAGAATGTAGTCATCTGTATTCCCCTTTCTAGCTCATCTTTATGAATTTTCAAGACAGGATTCTATTTCCTGCAACAACGCCAGATCCAGTTTGAATCATTTTATGTAGACCTTAAAGCAAAGAGTAATTTTAGTGGCTTCTTTGGTTATAGATGCAATTGGAGGTTTCTTAACATTGAAATATAATATCCCAAATCAAGTCCAAAGCATGACATTAATCTCTGTCCTATGCAAAGAGATACAGACAGAACGGTATTGTCTAGATTTTACTTCTCCTTTTGTTTACTAACATTAAAACATGGCCATCATATTCCTAAGCAAATGCAATAATAAATGACAGTTCGGAATAAATTTTATTTTATTTTATATTCTTTATATTCTTTTTATTTTATGTTTTATGTACTTCAGAACTTGTTATAGAAAATCTTTTTTTAACTTACATATGAAATTTAATAAAAGGAAAAGGAATATATACTAAGATTTCTAGAAATTTAGGGAAAAAATGAAAAATAATGAGAAACTTATTCAAGTGATTTTATAAATTATCTTGTTCATCTCATAAGTTTGACATCATTTCATGTTAGGTAAAAGAAAAATACATATATATTGTACTAAAAACACATATAAACCCCTCTGCCTACTTTTGCTCTCTTTGTCAAATAAATAAATAAAATCTTAAAAAAAATGGAACTCCTAATTTTGATGTTTTAATTTTTAAAATGAGTTATAAAAAAAACTAACCTCTGATTACAGAGTCAATACTTTGTTTCTTTTTTTTTTTAAGATTTTATTTATTTATTTGACAGACAGAGATCACAAGTAGGCAGAAAGGCAGGCAGAGAGAGAAGGGTAAGCTGGCTACCCGCTGAGCAGAGAGCCCCATGTGGGACTTGATCCCAGGACCCCGAGACCATGACCTGAGCCTAAGGCAGAGGCTTTAACCCACTGAGCCACCCCGGCACCACAGAGTCAATACTTTGTAAATTGTTTGAAATGAATAAGATTTTTCTACAATGACAAATGTTTCTATCATTTTAGAATATTCTAAAATAAGATCATACTATTGATAAAACTACCAGAAACAAAGAGTTAATTCCTTCACTGAAGTGTGCCCAACAAAAATTAAAATTACAGCAATCACTCATGGTAACATTGATCACTTAAAGTTGCAAAGGAACTTTGTCTTTATATTTACATTTGATTAAAAAATAAAACTCCACTCCCCAGATGCCACTTTTTTTCCTTTTAAACCAGAATGACATATTGATTTAGGTGCTTAATTTTTAAAACATTTTCTTCTTGAGAAATTAGTCTTCTGTCAGCTTCTCCACTGTACATAGTTGGAATGTATAGTATTCTACCTAAGAGACTTAGCTTTTGTCTTTTATTGTGTGGTCTTCAGCTGTGAGAAAAACTGCTGCTTGCTTTTCTTTGCAATCATTTCTTTCCAAGTAATCCCTTTTCTGTATCTTCCTAATACTGAGTAAGCATTATATTTCTACAGTATTTTTTCAAACTATTTTATGTTTTGCTACATTGATTTTCTCTAAAGGCCATATAATATACTCATTAACTGTGTGCTATTCTTTGTTCCACATGGCAGGCCAGACTCAGTTTAGGTAGAGGATATACTTTAAGATGCTCTTTCCAAAGCAGGCCTGCATTTTCTTTGATTCTGCTATACTGTTTCACCCAGGTTTCAAGTGACAATGAGTCATTTTCTATTTGTTTTGTTCAGGATTCTAAGGGTACATAGCAGTGGAGGTAAATTTCCAAAGGGAGGTCAAGACTTTAACCATCTTCTATGAATATTTCTAAATAAACATTGTAGATATTTATTAAAAAGTTGGCTGATTTTCAAAAAACACTTTCCCAAGAAGAACCTGGATCATTTTATACATATCATTGATTTAATCAATGAGCACCTCAATGATTATCCCCAGTTTACAGATGAGCATACTAAACCTGAAAGAAGTTAATATCACACAAAGTTGGAACAGTTAAGAATTAGCAGATTCTGGATTCATCCATGTAAACTGCTTTGAACCTGTATTCTTAAACACTGGGCAACACTGATTCCCCATATAGTATGAATGGTGAAGATGAATCACTTTTCTACAAGAATCATCACTTAAAAAGTGAAAAAGGCAAACAACACACACTAATATTTTAACCACACACGCACACACAAAAAAGATTCCGTTGTATAACTTTTTTTTTTTTTTTTGCCTTTTTTTTTTTTTTTCGTACTTCTGCTGATCTTGGCATTTTGACATTTTTGGTCACCATTTTTTATTTGCTGACTTTTCATGACTAAATTTAGAGTTACTGTATATCATCACCCCATGGGATTCCTGGTGGGAATTTCCTGCTTCATTCATTGTTAACTTGTCCTGTGTACCTGAAATCTAATGCTAAACCCATGGGCAGCTCATGTAGAGCTCTCTAGTTAGGGCATCTCAGACCCTGTATCCATGGCTTGTCAGGGAAACACTGAAATACCTCTCCTTTTATGCCACCTTGTTGGTGCATTTTAAGACTTAAAAGATGGGGGGGGAGCCCGTCTTGATTTATTTTTAGTGTTTTCAGTACATAGTTGTGTCTTGTTTTCTTGGTGGTCACTCAGGATAATTTAACATACATTATGTGACTTAGAGTCTACTGGTATTGATGTTTTATCACTGCAAGTGAAGTGTAGAAATTGTACTTCCATTTAGATTCCTTTACCTTCCCTACTTTTATAATATCATAGACTTTGTTGTTTCTTCTACATATATTAAACAGCACATCAAATAGTATAATTTTTCCTTTAATCATCAAATATGTATTAAGACTCATCAGAAGGATAGTTTGTTTTATTCAGCCTTATTTTCACCCATTCCAGAGGTTTTTTTTTTTTTTTTTCCTTTCTGAAAGAGTGAAACTTCTGTGATAGTTTCCTTACCGTTTATAGACATTCTGTTTAGTCATTTTTAAATGATTTGCTAGTGACAAATTCTCTTTGGTTTCCTTCATCTGAGAATGTCTTCATCCTGAAGGATATTTTCATCAGATGCAGAATTTGCAGTTATTTTTGTTCAGCACTTGAAAAATGTTGTGCCACTCTTTTCTGGCCTTTATGGTTTCGGATGAGAAATCCTCTGTCATTTGAATTGGTGTTCTTAAATAAGCAGTGCATCATTTCTCTCTGCTGCTATCAAGATATTTTCTTGCCTTTAGTTTTCAGAGGTTAGATTATGATGTGTCTTGCCCTGGATTTCTTTGGGTTTATCTTATTTGGAGTTTGCTCAACACAACTGCACACAGAGAAACACACACATATATACATCTATGTGTACTCACATATCTCCTTGAAAAGGAAGACCACAGTTCAAGGGTACTGAGTTTAAAGACATTGTGGGCTTAATTTTCAATCTTTGTAAGTCATACAATTGAATAAACTCCAGTAAATCAATGGCCTGTAAATTCAAAACTAGTCCAAGCTGAAAATAATAACTGCATATGTACTGCTTCTGGATCACAAATGATTCTTTAAGCATACAATTAAACTCTAATATAGATTTTACAAACAAGTTTTAAAGAAGTTGAGAAAATTTATCTGCAAATGAGTATTTGATCTGACACTAGTATTATAGTGTTGTAACTTTAAAAAATAATCTAGAGAATTTCTTAAGAAAGGATATCTTTTGGAATGAGTCAAATTTATTTTTTGAAACTGCTTTCAAAACAAAATTGAAAAGCAATACTTTTATATGTAGTTGACTGAATTTTTAGGTCTGTATATTCAAATGTAAAAAATGAGAAGTTTCTTTATATGTCCAATAGGACTTCACTTAGTTTTTGTACAGCATTTCCTCTATTTGTAGAAAAATAATCTACTGATTCAAAAGAAACTCATGGCCTCTAGTGTTTTCTTGATAACTATTTAATCAGTTCCGTAACTTTGAACTTCACCTTTCCTACTATTTTTGCCAGATGGTAGTCTAAACTCAAGGTCAGGTGATAAATGACACACAGAAGAGAGTAAAGGAAGAGAATATGAAGATGGGATTATTTACAGAGTGTGGGTAAATTTAAGGAGTATCAATAGGGAATGATGAATCACTCAGGGATTTGGAGAGGGAAAAGTTGTTACTATCCCTATACCTAAAGAAACAATAGGAAAGTCAATACCTGGAACCCACTGAAAATGAACAGTCATATCTCATGGAAAAGACTTTGGTCATAGCCAAAGTCTGTCTTGTGAAGAACAGATATAGTGAGATGAGTTATGGAGGGAGGAAGTGGAGAATATAATTAAATACCTTGACCTATACTTCTCTCTCTCTCTCTCTCAACTCTTATCGGTGCTTTTTATTGTCCAAATCCAAGGATGAGCCAAATGGCAACAGAGCCCAAATGAGACGGTCAATACAAGTAAGCCTCTAGGTCCAAGGCAATGCAGAATAGAACAGATCTGGAGAGAGAAATGAGAAATTTCAGTCAAGGGCTCACATATTATTCTCATCTAGAAGAAAAATATCTCTTCCTCACATCAACAAACATCTTCTTGGCTTCTACTATGGTGTATGATTCCCACTGATTTTTAATCATAACCTATTCCATTGTTCAAATTTTGGGTCCTGTGCCTTTGGGTCCTATCACTGTGAATATTTAGACTTCCTGAACCTTCCTCATATCAAATATACAGCCTTTAGACATCTCTCTGCTCTTCTTGGGAAGGAGGTGGAGGAACGTTCTTGTGATTCTCTGAGTGCAGGAAAATTTGGGGGGCAGTAGAGATCTCTATATGCTTGTTCATACTCTGACATTTATTCTTGGAACTTTCTTCTTGCAGGCTCCAGTATAAGAAACTAAGACCTCAGTCTTTCAGTTAGTCTCCCTCAAACTATTGGTATTTGGTCAACTACTCCTGACCTTAGCAGGCATCTTGGGGAGTAAAAACCAGTGAGGAAGGGTCAGGTCACATTTTGTGGACTTCAAAGTTACCTAATTTGCTCTCACAGTTCTCTTCTCCCTTTGAACTATGTGCCTTTGTTTACTTTGTAACCAGAAATTACTCTTATACCGTCTACCACCATTAATTTTTTTTTCATTTTTGTTTATGGTATAAATGATGTGCTTTGATTTTTGGAGAAAACACAAAAGTAGGAAACTGTGATGAAACACTGAAATGTTTTTCAGTGAAACCTGGGTGATAAAGTCAGTTGAGTGCCAGGCTCTTGGTTCTGGCTCAGTTCATGATCTAAGGGTTGCAAGATGGAGGCCCACGTCAGGCTCCACACTCAGCATGGAATCTGGTTGAGATTTTGTCTCCTTCTCCCTCTGCCCCTCCCCCTGTTTGTATGTTCTCTTGCTCTTTTACATAAATAATTCCTAAAAAAAAAAAAAAAAAAAAAAAACCACAGTTTTTTCAAACAGTTTAGCTATTCAAATCTAAAAGTGCCTCATTTTAAGACTATAGGATGAGCTATGAGTTTTTAAAACAGTCTCTCAAGAAGGTCAGCTGGTTGTTTTGCTTTCACTTGTGTCCCCTACCTCCCAAACCCCATCTACACATGCAATGGATGCCATTAAGTTAATAGGTAGATCCAGGTGGTAAGAAAAAAAACTGGAAAGAAAATCAAATCTGTTATCATTCCACAATATTGCTGTGCCATATAGGTTTACTTTGGCAACTTTTACCCTTAGAAATGCAGAATGGTATACAGATTAAAATCTACAGTGTCGAAAGTGCTTAAAGTGATGTGACTATTTTTCTAAGAAATGATTCTGTAATAATGGAAGCAATTTAAGTACATCACCACTTTACTTGTACACCAGTATTGTACCTTTAAAAATGAATTAATAATAGTATCTGCATACATCTTCTGAATAAACATTATGAAAATATTCCTGTACTACATAAAATCTTCTCAACACAATAGGTTCAGTAGAGACTTTGGAATACTACAAAAAATAATGTTTTTATAGTTTCATCTCTCTTGAAATCAATTTTACATTTTACCTTGCTTTAAAGTGATTGTATAGAGAAATAAGTCAGGAATTATAGATTATTGGACCACAGTAATAGAAACATAAGTTACAACTGTGTTTGTGAAAACTATTCTCAGAGAATTTAAATGTTCTATTGAAATTACTTTTCTCAGCAAGATAAAGAAGAGAAGGTCAAAGCATATTTACATTCTGATGCCCATAGGAGCAAAGTGAACACAGTGTACTGTGGTAAACAGGACCATATAGGGCAAGGTTTCTTATAATTACACTATCCACTTTCTGTTCCTTGTTACCTTGACTACAGATCATCTTCCTAAAATTATTAATTAATTAAGTAAAAAGAGTCTCAAAAAATTTAACAAGTTGATTGCTAGTCTTTCAAATGTTACTACTTAAGTCCCCAAAATGTGTTTGTAATGGTTTGACTACTACAAATATGAACTATTTCAAATACCATAGTTTAAATGTTAAGTATTTAAACTATGTGAATTATGAAATATATTAGTTCATCTAAATCATATCTATGAAAGGATTTACCAGCTTTCTGCCAATTATTCAACAATATTCATGTAGCAGGGTGTTTCCTCTTGAATAGAAAATATTTTGACTATTTTTTTGCTATAGTATATGAAAATAATATCCCCTCTTTCATATTTGACCTAATTTATTCAAACACAATTCAATGATTGATTTTCTTTTGGCAATAATTGAGAGAGCTTCTTCAAATTGATGCACTAAGCTATACTTAGTTGAAACTCCACTCCCCTTCTCCCAAAATTACCAATAAAGCAACAAATCAGACAACTAGAAAAAACAAAGACACAATTGCCCACTGTATAAACAACCATCTAAAATAATGGTTAAATAAATAAGCAGTAATATCATGATATTCTCCAAATCCTAAGTAAGAAACAATGCCATTCTTAAAGCTAAGTCATTTGGAGAGATTTGAGCTTTCTAAAAATCGGTTCTATATAAATATAGATGATAGATATAGAAATCTATCTATAAAGATAGATTTAGAAACAAGTGTTTTTTATGTTTATTTGTATGTATCTAACCTCAGGGTTTTACTGAGTGATTTCATTTCCGTAACAACTTTGAAGTGACAAAGTTATAGTGGTGGAAAACACAACAGTGATTGTCAGACATTAGAGGTGGAAAAAGGAAATGGTTATGAAAGAGTAATATGGTAATATAAAGGAGGTTTTCTGTGTGTGTGTGTGTGTGTGTGTGTGTGTGGTAACGGAACAGTCTCTATCCTCAGTATGGTTTTGTTAGTCAAATCCATATATGTGACAAACTTTCACAGAACCATTCTCCTTACTCAGTGTTCACACATGCAGGAGTATATGCAAAACTTGAGAAATTCCAATAAAGGTTTGTAATTGAGTTAATAGTATTGTCCCAATGTCAATTTTCTTTTTGACAATGTACTATGGTTATATAAGGTATTATCACTGAACAAAGTCAGAGGAAGAATACAGGGGAAATCTCTGCACTATTTTTGCAATACCTTGTGAGTCAAACTCTTTCACAATAAAAAGTTAATTTACAGGGGTGCCTGGGTGGCTCAGTGGGTTAAAGCCTCTGCCTTTGGCTCAGGTCATGATCCCAGGGTCCTGGGATCGAGCCCCGCATCAGGCTCTCTGCTCAGCAGGGAACCTGCTTCCTCCTCTCTCTCTGCCTGCCTCTCTGCCTACTTGTGATCTCTATCTGTCAAATAGATAAATAAAATCTTTAAAAAATAAATAAATAAAAAAGTTAATTTATAAAATTGACCTAGGAGTGACAGAGAATTTTGAATGAGAAGAATGGTCATATAAAAGTTATTATAGTAGTATCCTATGTATAAAAGTTAAGTAGAGAACAGGTAGATATAAAATGGACCCAAATCAAACTTCTAGAGAAATGACTGAGACAAAAATGAAAATGAGATAAAAAATACAATGCATTTTGTAATTGTACTATGATCATGTAAGAGAGTATCTTTAGTTTATGAAATTACTAGTTTGAAATTATTTTAAAAATTTTTAAAAGAGATGGGATGCTTGGGTGGCTCAGTCAGGTAAGCATCTGTCCTTGCTTCAGGTCATGATCCCAGAGTCCTGGGACTGAGCTCCACATGTGGCTCCTTACTTAGAGGGGAGCCTGCTTCTCCCTCTCCTTCTGTGCTCTCTCTCAAATAAATAAATAAAAATCTTTAAATAAAAAAAGAAACAAAACAAAACAAAGACAAAAACAAAAACAAACATTTTTAAAAGAGAAAGAAAGTGGGCCTAAAATTAGTGCATGATTTCTCTGGTCAAAGGCTACTCAGTATTCTTGCCAGACACTGTCTTGAAGTATCTCCCTTTCTTTTTCCTTTTTAAAATTTAATTAGGTTCCTTCTCTTACATTAGATGACTTACTTTATCTCAGTTTATATTTTCACTGAGAAGACATGAATCCATATACAAACTGAAGTTTTTCAAGTTGTCATCTCCCTCTTAATACAAGATGAGAATAATAGAAATATGCTGGCTTCGTATATTCTATATTACTTATTCAAATGAATGATCTAAGAATTTTTAGTAATTTATTGGATTGCTGATCTCCTGATAAGCTTGTCTGATACTATAAAGTCTGAAAAACTGTTTCTGAACCCTGAGTAGAGATTGGGTATTGGTGGCAAGGAACTGTATGACTTCATGACAGCACTCTCGTAGAAAATGTTAACAAATACGACCCACATGATGGGGTACTTCAACAGAAACCTCATAGTACATTAGCCTTTCAGTAGATTTGCTTTAAGGACAATTAAATTCAAGATGTGGTTTCATTTTATGCCGCATTTTGAATAAAATGTTATTTATAAGGTTTGTTTTTTGTTTTTTTAAAATCATGGCCATTAAAGGGAATAGAATTTGACTGTAAATAAGTTCCTTTAAAAATCACACAGTGTGGGGTGCCTGGGTGGCTCAGTGGGTTAAGCCTCTGCCTTCAACACAGGTCATGATCCCAGGGTCCTGGGATCGAGACCTGCATTGGACTTTCTGCTCACCAGGGAGCCTGCTTTCCCCTCTCTCTCTGCCTGCCTCTCTATCTACTTGTGATTTCTGCCTGTCAAATAAATAAATAAAATCTTTAAAAAATCACACAGTGTATTTCAGGCACTATTCTAAAATTTTATATTCATTATCTTGTTTAGTTGAATTAATTCTTCCAACAGTGATATTCTTGGCCATAATGCAGTTGAAGAATCTGAGGCTAGAAACACAAAAGTAATTTGGTCCAATTCACACAGCTAATAAAGGGAAAAACTGGGATTTAATCCATGGTCTGTCTGACCAGAAACTCTGCTATTATTGCATATACCCATGCTTCTGTATTCCGTCTGAATGAACAGTTCATTTGGATGTTTCATAGGCAACTCAGACTCAACCAGTAGTGTTGTTCAGGAAATGCTGCTGAATCCTAAATAAAATCTTCAAAACTGAAGTTGTTGAGCATTTTCACTAAATAACAATCCATCTCATATTCCCTAATTCTGATGAAAGCACTGTCAACTTTCTTTTTTTTTTAATTTTAATTTTTTTAAATTTCTTTTCAGTGTTCCAGAATTCATTGTTTATGCACCACACCCAGTGCTCCATGCAATATGTGCCCTCCTTAATACCCACCACCAGGCTCACCCAACTTCCCCCCACCCCAAAACCCTCAGTTTGTTTCTCAGAGTCTACAGTTTCTCATGGTTCATCTCCCCCTCCAATTTCCCCCAACTTCCTTCTTCTGTCCATCTCCCCATGTCCTCTGTGTTATTCCTTATGCTCCACAAACAAGTGAAACCATATGATAATTGACTCTGCTTGACTTATTTCACTCAGCATAATCTCCTCCAGTCCTGTACATGTTGATACAAAAGTTGGGTATTCATCCTTTCTGATGGAGGCATAATACTCCATAGTATATATGGACCAGATCTTCTTTATCCATTCATCCATTGAAGGGCATTTTGGTTCCTTCCACAGTTTGGCAACTGTGGCCATTGCTGCTATGAACATTGGGGTACAGATGGCCCTTCTTTTCATTACATCTGTATCTTTGGGGTAAATACCCAGTAATGCAATTGCAGGGTCATAGGAAAGCTCTATTTTTAATTTCTTAAGGAATCTCCACACTGTTCTCCAAAGTGGCTGCACCAACTTGCATTCCCACCAACAGTGTAAAAAGGTTCCCCTTTCTCCACCTCTTCTCCAACACATGTTGTTTCCTGTCTTTTTAATTTTGGCCATTCTAACTGATATAAGGTGGTATCTCAATGTGGTTTTGATCTGAATCTCCCTGATGGCTAGTGATGATGAACATTTTTTCATGTGTCTGTTAGACATTTGTGTGTCTTCATTGGAGAAGTGTCTGTTCATGTCTTCTGCCCATTTTTTGACATGATTATCTGTTTTATGTGTGTTGAGTTTGAGGAGTTCTTAATAGATCTTGGATATCAGCCCTTTGTCTGTAATGTTATTTGTGAATATCTTCTCCCATTCCGTGGGTTGCCTCTTTGTTTTGTTGACTGTTTCCTCATAGTCAACTTTCTAGTCACACTAGTGAAATGTAGCAGGTCATTAGCTTTGATTTGCTTTGTTTTTTTTCCTTGGAACCTCTATGCAATCCGTGCTATCTTCTATGGATTCTGCTTAATTGGTAGCTCTTTTATTTTGTGCTTTCTTTCTTTCCAAACCTTTCATTTTCTATCATTCTGTGATTTCTGTTTACCTTGCTTTTTCCATGTCTCCCAGTATTCCTATTTTCTGTGGTTTTTTTTCCGGACCGATTGAGTGTTATTTATGGTCAGACTTCCTTTCCACCAAACAAATATCCATAGACTCATTCTACTAGTCCGGAAACAACAGAATTTATGTCTTACTTTAGTGGTTACTGCTAAAATGTAATATGCATACTTAGATTTAGGAAACTCAGAAACCATACAAGGGTCTTAGAAAATTTATTTTCAGTTGCTTCTCTTTTACATGTTCTTGATGTCTTGCTATTTTCCTTTGTTTATAATTTTCTCTGTTTTTTTAATTACACTCCATATTAGTCATCAAAGTATTGTTGTTGTTTTATACTCTCAACCCTCATTTAGATTTGCTCATATTTGCAATTTTCTTGTTTACCATTCCTTTTGTCTTTCTTTCCAAAGTGTCTTCTGAAAAACAGCCATTTGAATTGCTTCAAGGTGGATCTGTGCTGCCTTTCTATTTTTGTTTGCTGTTGTTTTGTCTCATTTCTAATGAAAGTTCCATGAGGTATGTATGTGGCAGGCAGTCTCTAGGTGATCTCTGCCTCCTGGTATTTACCCCCTTATGTAATCTCCTCCCCTTGAATATGGACTGTACCTAATGTATCTCTCTTCTAACAAATAATACAGTTAGGATGATGGGATATCACTTCCAAAATTAGATTTACCAAAAGTATGTGGCTTCCATCCTGTCACCTTTTCCTTTGTCTCTTCATTGCTCGCTCTAATGAAAGTCAGCTGCCAAGTTTTGAGTTACCCCAAGCAGAGGATCATACAGCAAGGAAGTGAGAGAGACATGCAGTCATTGAAGAACAGAGACCCTCAATCCAGCAGCCTGAAAAAAAGTCCTATTGACACCAAGTAAGTGAACAAGTCATAGTGTCCACTACAACTTCATTAATAACCTATCTAGAATATCTTTTGAACTCCCATACCACTTTATGCATTTCTTTTTTATGAAACTTCTCACTTTCAATCATGCATTAGATTTGTATGATGCACATATCTTAGATCTCTTAGTAGATTCTAAGCTCCTTTAAGGTCAAGATTTATTTATTAATTTGTACAAAAACATTTACGCAATACAAATAAAAATATATAAATGTTTATAGAATACTTGCATGTTCTTAATACTACTAGAACAAAAATTTTAAAAAGAAAAGGTAAAGAAGGAAACTAAGAAAATTAAGAATGAAAAACAGGTAGAGTGAAAACAAGAGCAAAGCCAATAATCCCAGATAATTGTCTATAATGGGGGATGGGACTCCAGTTCTTATGTTACCTGGTTGGTGGGGGCTACATTCTATATAGATCTGTATGAAAGATACAGAATATTAGGGAAAGTTAATTAATCAATTAAAAACTGTCACTATTTACTCTTTATCAGACATTGCATTAATCATGCAATATTAATTAATTGATTAATTTATTTATTTTAATCATGCAATATTTAGAATACCTTTTTCATTGAAGAATCCACTATTTAATGGAGGAGGTAGAAAAGTAAAAAACTGAAGGTCGCCAGGGGGAGGGGGGAGAGAGAGGGTGGTGGGGTTATGGACATTGGAGAGGGTATGTGCTATGGTGAGTGCTGTGAAGTGTGTAAACCTGGCGATTCACATCGGGTGCCTGGGTGGCTCAGTGGGTTAAAGCCTCTGCCTTCGGCTCAGGTCATGATCCCAGGGTCCTGGGATTGAGTCCCACATCGGGCTCTCTGCTCCGCGGGGAGCCTGCTTCCTCCTCTCTCTCTCTCTGCCTGCCTCTCTGCCTACTTGCGATCTCTGTCTGTCAAATAAATAAATAAAATCTTTAAAAAAAAAACAAAACAAAAACTTGGCGATTCACAGACCTGTACCCCTGGGGCAAATAATACATTATATATTTATAAAAAAATAAAAAGAAATAAAAAAAATAAAAGTAAAAAAATCATTATATGCACTGTGATTTATAATTATAGAGTCACTGGATTCAAAGAAGGCATTAACAACACATAGTAGGATCCGAAGAGTTGAGATTTATAGAAGGCTGCCAAAATTAATTTATTTATCCAGGTGAAGAAAGGAAATAAGGAGAAAGAATAAGAAATTGTATCACAAGCAGAGGAAATAGCAAATGTGAGAGCACAAAGCCATAGGAGACTAAATTCTTAGAGCTCTTATCATGTTACATGGCCACATGAGAAAACAGCCTATGCTCGGGTTATAATGAGCAATGAGAATTAAGTGGTAAGATTGAATGTCATCAAGGACAGCATATAGCAGACACACTAAAGAGTTTGGACTTTATTCTGATGATTATTGAGGCCACTGAAATAAAAAGTTAGGTCAATCACCTAAATTCTTGCTACTTAACAGTGTGATCCATGGAACGGCAGCAACAGTATCACCTGAGAAATTGTTAGAAACGAAGAACCCTGGGCCCCACCCCAGACCTATGAATCAGAATCCAGTTTGCAAAGCATGGATCACAATGCTTTGTGACTCCTAGATTTTGCAGACACTATTTGTGCCTACCTAACCATAATTTCTGCCCTATCGCTCTGGCTAATGAGAGCCCAGTTTCCTTTAGGTTGAGTCAAAATTTGTCTGAATCTACCTTGATGTTCTCATTCCCTTTGCTAGTAAGTAATTTAAGGTAAGCATATAATCTAGTCTAGCCAATGAGATGTGAAGGATGTACTGGGTATATATGTATGAGAAAATGTTCCCTGATCTTAAAGAAGCACTTTTTCTACTTTTAGATGACAAGGTGATGTCTGCAACAGCTTTACCCATAAAAGGTGTGAGCTGAAGGATCAAGGTGACATTCTGAAGTCGAATGAGCAGAAAGTTTCACAGAGTCTACGTCCTTGATGATATTGCTGAGCTGGTGAATTAACAACAATCTAGGAGCCAACTTACCCTTGGACTCCTGTGATGAGATAACAGATACCTTCACTGTTTAAGCCCTATTGTCCATAGTGTCTTTTACCAAAATGTCTTTTTTCAATTTCAGCCAAATCATCCTAACTGATAAAAATTCTAACTGATATAAGGTCAGGTTGCTATCTCAATCATTTCTACCAAAACCTCATTCCTTTCCTTGTGCCTTTAGAAATTCTCAAAAAATGGCTGGAGGTGGCATAAACATGTTTCCAAAATGACTATCTGTGATTTCTGGTTTTGTCTTTTTTTACCTCTGAATCCCAGGGCATTAATATGTCTGTTAGTTCTGCTAGTGGTCCTATGCATTTATCTCTGGCTATATCCATCACCATTCAGAGTTACAATTTTTTCCTGTCATGAGAACTTTTAAGATTTACTCCCTTAGCAACTTTCAAATATACAATACAGTATTATTAACTATAGTGACCATGCTGTACATTACATCCCCAATGTACATCCCTGTACCTTACATATAAAACTTGAAGTTTGAAAAGGCTTATTTCTTTAAGTGTTTGACTAATAAAAGGATATACCTAGCTTTAAAGATCCTGAGATTCATACTGACATAATTACATAGGGTTTCACTACAAGGCTTTCATCCTTACATGGTGCATAGATAAGTTTGAGGGTGGGGCACATAGCTGGATTTAGTGGACTCAAGTTTGGCTTCTCCCCACATCTCAAAAAATAGCTAAGAGATATTAGCAAACACTTGCCCCTGCTGTTGGATATAGTCTACATTGGTAAACTCAATCTTTTCTTTGAGATTTTCTCTCTGGGTCCCAGCTGGTACTTCCTAAAATCAGGTTACTATGTGTTCTTCTCCATTAGACATGACTGCATAGATCTGGATTTTTACTGGGGTCTGTGTTCAAGTTCTCTCTTGTGAAGACTCCATGTCCCAGCAGCTCAGGGGGTGTTGTTTGACTCCTGCTTGTGTGCTCGGGTGTTATATACCCAAGGGCTATTTAATACCATGAACAGAGTTGCTGTCATTGTGAACAAGCAAGGAATTAGCCAGGTAATCAAAAGATTTAAACAATACAGAAAAAAATAATAAATCTGTGCTTTAGATATATTGCTATAGTATCAGCTTAGAGGACAGAATAAATATAAAGACTGGAGGCAGAGGGACCAGGTGGATTACTGTCATAATCCTGGTGAGAAATAATGAGAGCTTGAATTAAAGCTAGGGCTTTAGAAGACACAGCAGAGAGAGCCAACATGAAAGAAATTTTTATTGTCAAATTAAATATTGGGCATGAGGAAAAGGAAAAAAATCCAGAATGCTCCCAGATTTCAGTGTGATTTATATAAATTTGCTCTCTGTTTACCTCTTGTCTCCAGAAAGTTATGTTTAATTAAGAGATGGCACTGGTTTAGGTTACTGTATAGAGATGAAGTTGACCTCAGTAACCCAATGTGCACTTTTAAGACCAAAGGAAAATACAGCCATGCTAAGGGGATCATTTTAGGCCCTAAATAAAATGATGCAATGAAACTAAATAAGCATAATGCATTTTGTCTGCCCTTTCTACTCTGTTTGGCTCTTCAGGGAATATTTATTTGTGAAGTAATGTTAACACATATTATGCTGCAAGTGTTTACTTCTAACACATACTTATGTCCTCTTAACCTATACCATAATGGGAGAAGAGAAAAGGTTGTGGAAGCAATGAAAGTATACAGAATTTGTTTGCAAGGCTCATGTGAATTTTACAAGCCAAGTAGATTGTCCATAGATATGAGGGTCTAAAAATATTTCAAAACTATTTCAGTATGGGATAGTTTGGGGTTTCACAAATGAGCCAGAGTAAGTTTTCACAGGTAAAAAGAGTTTCGTTTCTTTCTTACAGCTGTGCACTAAAGCAAACAATTATGTCAGTAGGAAAATAAAAAAGGGTGTAGAAATTTCAGATCTACCAGATGCTGATAAAATTGATTGGTATTTGTATGCTCACCTCCAGATGCCTATCGTAATGGTGTTATAGCTAGTGTTCAGCCCATTTCTTAAAGAAAAAAAAAAAAATACTAATCTAAGTGTTGATGGGGCTCACTGTTTATACTTCCTCTAGAATAACTTAATCTTCAAAAAATAAATCATAGTGCTTTCTCAAATCAGGACGTGAGAAATATTTTTTGCCAGTGAATGGAAATTAAAAGCTGATTGAATTTTGATAATTACTCCCTCACTCTCAACTTGTACTGATAGCACCCTTCATAACGTGTGAAAAAGATTTTTAGTTTCAGAGTAGATCATCTCATTCTTCCCTCAGCTACGACAGGTTTACCAAGTGAGCTTGTTATTATTTCTCTTTGCATCATGACACTTTGATGTAATCATTCCTAAAATGCGATTGTCTGAGGTGAATCTGAAAGAGATTTTGTAAAATGTTTTTGAATTTGACCCTTTGGGGCTGGAAGCTTGTTTTGTCATTCTTATCATTCAACAATGGATCAATCTCTTTGAAAGCAACAATGCATATCATGTACAATGTACTTGTTGTATTTGTGAGAGTCATTAAAATTCTGCCCTTTGAACTGTGATATTCCCAAACACATGTAGTGTTAATGCTTTACATTCAATAAATTCTGTGAACTTTACCTTATATAATGTTATTATTTATGTACATTTTCCATTTTCAGAAATGTGCCATTCTTTGCTTTCCACATTGCTTGTCAGGATTTTAGAGGGCAGTCAAGAATCTACTTGGACTTATTCTAGCAGTGAGAAGGAAACTTCCCTAAAGGGAGACCCGAAGCTTTACTCTCCATTGAGTAAATCCCTGTGGAGTGAGAAATGGTGATTGGCAGTAGCTGACCAGGATGTCTTGAATTTTTCAGTCACTATTTCCTGAATACACAGATTCCTTTAGCTGAGTGCAAAAGACTGAGTATTTCATAAATGCCAAAGGTACCGGTCATAGCGGGAACTGGCTTTTGAGAAATAGCTTACCCCTAGAGAAAGCAAGGAAAGCATATCACGCGCTTACCATTTGTGAAAATGCACCTTTTGAATTCTGTGTTGCTAGATCTCTGTTTCTGGACATTTTGCTGGTAGCTGCCCTATTGCCCTTCAGTATCCCAAGTGAGAAAAGAAAGAAAGGAAGTTTTTCTCTCTCTTATTAGCACATTAGTTATATTCAGTGTTGTGCTGCTGGGTTTTATAGCTGTCTTGGGCAGCCACACATCAGCCTTCAGTGACCAGAACTAACAAGAGGAACCCCGGGGTGGCTGTTAGGATCCCCACCTTCCTTCTGCTACTCATGCTAGGAAGGTGCTGGCCCAAAACCACAATCCCATGGGAAGATTCTCCCTTAAAACCATCCAAAAGAGTAGTGCTATTCTTACCGCTCTTCAAACCAAGGTTGAACCAATGACTCCGTATTTATTGTAGAAGTGCATTCATTCACCTTTGGTTGTGGTTCATAACTTCTGTGCACATGAATAAATGTTGTGCTCTTGGTTCAAAGAGTAACCAGATCTTAAAGGTAAAAGTATAAATTAAGATGTGTCAGGAAGTATTGGATTTTTTCTGAAATCTAAATGAGATCATAAATAACAGATGAAATGCAATGGCTTAGAACTTAAGGGTAAATGACTGTATAGAGATCTGAATTTCCAATTAGATTCAGATAAGCATGTCAAAATTTGGTCCATCAGTGTATTCAAAACTGTGGTCAGCCTTGCTCTGGGTCAATTCTACCACTTCGGTAACTGTCCACGTTGTGTATGTGTGTCTGTGCGCATGCATGCGTAAGTATGGGGATGCGTGCGTGTGTGCATGTGTGTGTGAGTCTCTTTTATGGCTAAATTGCTGGCAGAAAGGATAATAGTCTGTTATGGATCAACCTGACAGCCCAAAATCTAAAATACAAGCTTCTTTGTTATGCTGATGGTGAGTAAGGGAGCTGTGGGCTAGGCAGGGGGAGATAGGCAGGGGACTAGGGGGTCAGGCTCACAGAAATCCCCCAGACACTGAGATGTAAGGAAGCCAGAGATAAGAGAACAGACCAGACTAGGCATGTGGGGGGTGTGTGTGTGTGTCTTTTTTTTATGACAGTCACCTGTGAAAAACAAAGAATAACTGGACACTAAAAAAGAAGTAAGCTTTTAAAGATATAATCACCAGTTCTTACTACAGTCAAGGTATCACAAGAATGATAAGGCCACAGGCTCGCTGGTCAGTTCTAAATAAAAGACTGTCAGCGGAGGCCCACATTGGCCACCTTGTCGAGATCGCACTCACTCCCGAGAGCTTTTTACTGTATCCTTGCATAATAAAACTCTATCACTTCACTCACTCTTCTTTGTCCATGAGCTTCATTTTTTGACCTGTGAGACAAGAACCTCACTCTCTGGCTTCATTTTGGTGCCAAAACCTGAGAACACTGCCACCAAAGTGTGAGTAAAAATGGACTCTTTTCTTTCTGAGGAGATGGCTCTCCCTTGGAAAACCTCTTCTTTTAATAAACAACAAAACTCGGCACCTGTTGGCCAATTAAAGGCAAATAGCGTGGCCGCTGGTCTTAAGTCTCAAATGACAGGCTTCCGGACAAAAGTTTGGTCAATCCCCCTTCCTCAAAAGAAGAGTATGTTGGCCTAACCCTACCCAGTTCTCCTTCTGTTCATCGGCTTTTCTTAAAATTCCTTTTCCTACTTCAGGGATGTTGCTTGTAGTGGGCCCTTTCAATCTCTGGTGATCAGTATGCCCTTTTCATCAGAGATTCACTGCAGGAAGAATGTTGCCATGTACATATAAGACTTTTTCAAAAGTATCTTTCCCGGGGTGCCTGGGTGGCTCAGTGGGTTAGGTGTCTGCCTTCGGCTCAGGTCATGATCCCAGAGTCCTAGGATCAAGCCCCGCATCAGGCTCTCTGCTCAGCGGGGAGCCTGCTTAAAAAAAAAAAAAAAAAAGTATCTTTCCTGAGAACTTAGTTCAGGAGGAGAATCTTTTCCTCATTTTTGTTGCCTGGTAACACATATGATTTTTCTCTTAGGCACAATTTGGGTTTAAACACGGCCAAGAATTAAAACCCAAATTATTGGTAAGCAGGATTAGAACTATCTCTTTATATGACAAGTTGGAGGCAGCCCCATGTTTCCTAGGCATTTACTCCCTTTGGAATACTTAGGGGATTAAGGAGGAAATTAAAAACACCCAGCCAGGGGCACCTGAGTGGCTCAGTTGGTTAAGCTACTGCCTTCGGCTCAGGTCATGATCCCAGAGTCTCAGGATCGAGTCCCGCATCGGACTCCCAGCTCCATGGGGAGTCTGCTTCTCCCCCTGACCTTCTCCCCTCTCATGCTCTCTCTCACTCTCTCTATCAAATAAATAAAATCTTAAAAAAAAAAATTAAAAAAAAAAAACAAAAAAAAAAACACCCAGCCAATTTCTCAATTGATTGTATTAGTGGCTGGGACTTTAATGGATCCTATAGTTGAGGCTTTCTTGTTCCAACAACAAAAATATGAAATTATGATGATGCTAAATCTCAGGGGTTTGTACCCCTCAACAGAGCCATGCTTACAAATGGCACCTCAAGTATATGGGCAGGAAAAGTGCTCAAGGGGTAAAGTGAGGAAGCATAATTGAAATTGGCTTATAATTGGCCTGACTGATCAGGCATCATAGAACTAAGAATACAAGTGAATTTATTTGACCAAATAATGAGAGCTCAATCAAGAGAGTGCTGAAGAATGAGATCATTAAAAGGATCCCCTGCTTTGTTTAAGGTTCATCTGAGGAGTGCACATAAGTACTGGCAGGCAATCCAGCACTCTGAACCTGCCTTTTGGTTACCATTGGTGACCTTGGGATCTCCAAGACACATGAAAGGATAGAGACCAGCCCTGGGGGGTCACACCTGGGGAAGCATCATTCATAAGCAGCACATGCCTCCCACTGAGAGACCCTAGCTGTTTCATTCACATTCTTAGCCTTTTAAAAAGAATATTAAAGTTTAAACTATTAACCTTGCTAAGCCCCTTATGACTAGGCCAGACTTTTTTTGGAACTCCAGAGGAGACAAGGAGGGTCAGAGGATGGACGGGTGAGAGTGGCTACTCCCACCGGCCTGAGCCCTTCTCAACCCAAGATATTAGGCCACTCTTTCACCTTGGGTAGGAAACCATGGGACATCTTGGTTCACAGGGGAAAGCTGATCTGTAGGGACACCTTCTTATTTACCTCTCTATAACAGGTACAGGGTAACTCCTACTGGGATCTCAAGATGGGAAACAAACGATTCTCCATAGGGACTCCTCTGGACTGGGTACTGGAAAACTGGGTAATTTGCCCTTGTAAAACTTTTCTAGTGTTTTCCATAGGTTAAACATGGTGGTCCTTCTAGGCTAGGTAAAATAAGGTGTGACCTCTGTGGCAAGGCAGGGTCTCTTCAGTTCCCAAGGACTCTCCCTTGGGGTGCCTTTGAACCCACTGAGAACAATTTGGATTGCAAATCTAGGAAAGGACTGAGCTCCTGTAACACTTTCTGCAAGGCCTCAGTGGGATCTATCAGGTCTCTCCTGCAGGAAATAGGGTGAATAGACAGAGGTACCCTAGGTCCATCCACACTTTCAGGGCTCTCAATCAGGACCCAGACCGAAGGGCCTCTTGCAGAACATGTTTGGTGGTAACCAGACCAGTAAACTCCCTCATGACCTATTGGATAATTATTCAAACAAGACTCCTCCAAAAAAACTCAGGTTGCTAGAGGAAACACAGGCCATCCCTAGCAAAGGGGACATTGACTCCCACTCTCTCTCTCTGTTCCTCCTACTAAGATATGGGGGCTTTGGCCTCATTTATTTCCCAGATAAAAGGCTATAATTGGAGACAACTGTGGTTAGTCTACCTCAGGTAGGGGACTTAAAGAAAAATTCTCAAGCAGGTACTGAAACTCTCTTGGTTTTGGGAAAGTCCCCTGTCTTCTCCAGCCTGACATGGACTAATTCCACTTATTAGTGGAAGAACATGGTGTTTGCTCATCTGTCCAAGTGGATGAGCTTTAGAACCAGAAAATTTTTACTTCCACCTTCTGACTGCACTTTACCTCTTTTGTCCACAGCCCTTCCCTCCCCTCCCCCCACCTCCCCCCCCCTCCCTGCCCCGTTTCTGCACCACCTCAGGTGTGGTCTGTATACACTGCTCACTTCAGTTTTCCCCACCAGTGTTTCAGGTAAAAATGACAATGGGGATAAAACCGGTTGACTTTTAAAAGTGGACCTAGATGAGACATTTAAACTAACTTATTATCTAACTAACTTATCACTATTTAAATTAACAAGTTTGTTGGTTTAAGTAAGATAGACATGTCTTTAAAATTATCAGCATTAAATATAAAACTTTTATTCTATCAAGATTTGCTAAAGGTCAAGTAAGCTTATGTTACCTCTGTTGCAATTTGTTAGCAAAAAGATGACTTAAAATGATGGTTAATTGTCTGTCTCAAAGTTTTCATGGGTAATTGTTAAGATAGCCTTCAAAGTCTTTGATAACCTGAAACTTTAGAGTTCTGCTTGGATGATAAGTAGGATTCAATTCATTAGACATCTAGGTTAAACATGGTAGGTTTACAAATGTGATAGAGTGCTAAAGCATTGATTATTGGATGTAGGTTTGTGCTTTCAACTTCTTATTTCAGAGAAACTAAGGATATTTAAATCTGTTGGTAAACATGTTTTGTGCTTAATTGATTCATAAATTTACCATCTAAAGAATTCTGGTGTTCACAATTGGTTACTACTTAATTTGCACTGGAGACTAATATTTCTAAGAGTTAAAATTCTGCTAAATGTTTAAGACTTCTTCTTCTTTTTTTTTTAAAGATTTTATTTATTTATTTGACAGACAGAGATTACAAGTAGGCAGAGAGGCAGGCAGAGATAGAGAGGAGGAAGCAGGCTCCTTGCCAAGCAGAAAGCCTGATGCAGGGCTTGATCCCAGGACCCTGGGTTCATGACCTGAGCCGAAGGCAGAGGCTTTAACCCACTGAGCCACCCAGGTGCCCTAAGACTTTTTCTTTAAGAAGAAAAATTATTAAATTTTGTTACTACCTACAGCCCATTGGCAAGTCCTTGAAACAGGAAGTGACATTCCTCTAAGGACTCAACTGCCTCATTGTTGATACTTTGCTAAAGGCAAAAGGCAATCCTAGTTGAACCCCTATCCTCAGGGTCCTATAAACCTTCTTTAACATATACAAATTCTTTTGGAAACTTCCTTTATCTCTAAGCCACCCAAGATATGATTGGCAATCATTCCCTAAGCATATGACCCACCAATATACATCTGAAGGATCTCATGGCTAAGGTTTTATTAAACGGTAAAAAATTATTTTCTTCCAACAATAGATAGCTCCCTGAAGGTCCTGAAGACCTTACTTCCAAAATTTCTTAAAGACTTAAACTATCTTTAACCCCCTCCCAACTTGAAAGCATATAATGGGCCACTCCTTGTGACCCCATTGCAGTTCTTTCTGCCCACAGCTCCTTCCCCACACTTTAATAAAACCATTTTTTTCCACCAAAAACATCGCAAGAATTCTTTCTTGGTCATTGTCTTTGAACTCTAATGTCTTTCCTACATCAGACCGATGGAAATAAAGGAAGCAAAGCTATATTTTAAAAGATGACCCAAGAAATGGGAATAGCTTTTTGGAGAAAAATGTTTAGGACAAAATCTAAACATAAAGGAAAGTTGTAAGTTTATTGTAGGGAAATCTTTGGAAAGGAATTTTACATGTAGTCAGGAAGGACTAAGATTAAAATGAAGGGATTTTAAAAATACAGGGTATAAGATTGAAATTCTGCTTTTCTTTCTGTTCAAAAGACAAAGTTTTCTTGAATTATTGGTCTGCTCTTGATAAGAAAATGTGAACAAAGTTTATTGCTCTTTTCATTGTCTGCCCAGAAAAAAAACAGTTTCTGTTTTGCCTTTAACAGGTCTTTGATCATTTAAATAAAACTTCTCGATGATAAAGAAGCTAAGTTTTGCTAACAACTATATAGTACTATATATTTGCCTTTGGAATCTCTTATTGTCACCTTGGTTCAACAAATTAAGTTTTGTAATAATCTGTAATCCTACTTAGGATGTACTTTAAATCTTTCTATGGTTTTAACAAACTCCCCAAGATTTAAATTGTAAATGAAGTCTCTTGGCCTCATTAGGCCATTTTATTTCATATGTTAAGTTACTCCAGAAGCACTGTTAAATACAAATAATAAGCCTAAGGGTACATTTGGGTAAGTGCTATGACTATTCTAGAGATGATATGCAACTCCTAAGGTTTTATTATGTTTTAATATAAGGTTATCACTTGATATTTTGATCACTGAAGTGTTATGTGTCACAGAAATAACCTGATTTCTTTGTCAGCTATATTGTAAACTCTCAATCATCAGATCTTTTAACCATATCCATTCTAAGTTTTTATTGTTTATAATTGTTCTTATTCTCTTGCAAAATGAGTTTCATTTTCAAGGAGGTTCATAAGGAGGACTTTAGGAAAAATACAGGTTTTTGAGATGTTTAAAATCAAACTGAAATGGATAAAATTTCCAAAAGTAACTAAACTTGCATTCAAATTAAACAAGAATAGCAACACAGGAATAAAGAAACTAAAAAGATGATTATAGTTTTGTGCCTCTTGTTTGAAGTACTGCTGGTTCTCCAATGTTTGCTCTCTCAGATTAAGGAAACTTTCTCTTAAGATATCTAGGATTTAGGAAAGTGTGATAAAGTATTCATTTGTAAACAAATTGAAGCATTTAATTTTTCTCTCTACCTGAATCTTCTGAAATTCAAAAGGTCTCAGTAAGTATTCTTTCTTCCATTGCAGTCATAGTCATTTGCATAAGTTCAGTAAGAATCTGTTCTCCTTGTAACAGGACACCATTGGAAACATGGGTTGTTTACCAAGGCTTTGACTGGAATGTCATATTGGAGAGACAAGCATAGACTCCGATATGACCAGACGACTTTGAGGAACCAATGCTGACTTTATAAAACATGGAGCCATCAAGTCATTGGAAATGTTGGCCTGATACCTTGTTTACAGAGTTCCCAGCAGCCTCACCAGGTGAGTAAGGAATGTCTCTTCCTGGAAGGTGCAGGAACCTCAGGATACTTAGGGGACCTCCTGAAGAGGAATCTACCCAAATCTACAGGAATTGCAGGCATGTCTGATGGCAAGTACTTGGCTTGGCTTCTGGAGAGTCTCCTAAGAGTTCAACCTAGAGATTCCTTGTAAAAGATCCAGCAAAGCAGATTCTAAAAAAAAAAAAAAAAAAAAAAAAAAAAAAAAAAAAAAAAAATCTATATGATCTATCATTATTCTTGCAGAGCTTATGTAAATAATTAGGCCAAGTTTATTAAAACTGGACTTGTTTCACAAATAAATTAGTCCTGATTTGGCTACTTCTGATTAAAAATGAGGGTTAGTATAGAGAGAAAAATTATGTTTCAATAACATACTTTGCAGATGTTAAATTTTAGTTTTGATTGTCTTTCAATCAAACAACTTTGCCTAAGCTAGACAACTTGAGGTAAACTTCAGAGACATTGCCACAATAGCTCATGTATAGGCAATCTTCTTGCTTATTATCCTGTGGGGATAATAATAGGACTCCATGGGCATATGATTATTTAAACAGCTGGAAAGAAAAAAGGGGACTGATTGCCAACAACTATATAACTCAACTAGCACCTTGACCAGTTCTGTGTGGCTGGGATGACAAAATCATTTCTTTAAAGCCAGAGCATACTCCCAGTACATGGGGTTAACTATAGACTCATGGAGATAATGGATGACTTCACTTTCTTTACAATTGGATTGGATGATGTACTTAGGGATTCTCTTATCTCCTGAGACAAATCTTCCCCCTCTTGCCAGTGATTCCTTATAATTAGGATATTGTTAAGGTTGGACCTCAAACAGAGGGCTTCTTTCTTGATGGTTTTATTCCTTAGTCATATTTATCCTAGAAGCCACCCCTATTGAGGTACAATTGCAAACAAAGGTTTTAGCCAAGCATGCAACAGCCCTCTTGGTAAAAGGAGCCTCAAAGCTCCCTATCAGACTTCCAGGACTTTATTAGGACTGCAACATAAAATAAGCAAAGCAGTATGCTTGCTCAGTAGGACTTTGAGGAGATTTCCCCAGCACTAGATCCACCCACTCAAGAAATTAAGTGAAGTCAGAGAAGGACTTCTTGAAAACGGCACCACTACTGATTGTACTGCTGCACCACTTGGGGAGTAAGGAATTTCCTCACACGTGTTATTTTAACATTACAATGTTTTAACAGTTAACTCCCGCAAGGTGTCCCAATTAATGGGGGACATTTGTGATCAATTAAATAAGATCAAGATAAGCACTGATCTATTTGACAGAATTGGTAATTGGGGATCTTATCTAAGGCATGTGATCACAATTTGGGGCCTAACACCTGTTTTATGTTTACCCCTTTGCAGGTGCTGATGCATGTACCATTTGCTATCCATCATGAACCCCTGGAGCCATACCACAGGCCCCTGAATGACCTCTGCATAGATTCTAACTGCTGCACCTCCTGGTGCCCCATTTCAGCAGGAAGCAGCTAGAGCCAGTTACCATTGCATTCCCTATGGGCAGTTAGGGTTAGTATTTCACAGGGAGGAATACGTAAGGAATAGGCACTAACTAGATAGGGAGAGATAGGTAGGGGACTAGGGGATCAGGCTCACAGAAATCCCCAAAATGCTGAGGTATAAGAAAACCAGAGATAAGTGAACAAACCAGGCCACCTTGCCCTAGGCGTGTGTGTATGGGGGCGGGGAAGGAGGAGGTGTCTTTTTTTTAGGATAGTCACCTATGGCCAACAAAGAATAATCAGACCTTAAAGAAGAAGCCATTAAAGATGTTATCACCAGTCCTTACTCCAGCCAAGACATCATAAGAATGATAAGGCCACAAGTTCCGTGGTCAGTTCTAAATAAAAGACTGTCAGTGGAGGCCCACATTGACAGCCCTGTTAAGACCCCTCTCACCCCAAGAGCATTTTTCTGTATCATTGCTTAATAAAAAACTTTGCTTTACTCACTCTCCTCTGTCTGCAAGATTCATTCTTGAAACAAAAACTCTCCCACTTCAATGGTACATCACATAACTGTGAGTTGTCCCCACTTCCGTTCAGTTAAAATATTGGAAATAGAGACCTGAGATTCTCCACTAGGAATTAACAGAAAAGCAATGTATAATTAACCAAACCATGGGGCAAAGCCTCAAAATCAGAATATCTAAGACATAAAAATTGATTAAAGAAACCATTTAGATAAAAAAAAAAAAGTGACAAGACTTCCACTTTAGAAACAAATGCAAATAACTACACAAACACTGTTAGATGGTAAATACGATAGTGATGTCCACACTCCAATCCCTGAAACCTGTGAATAGGTTATTTCCTATGGCAAACATGGCTTTAAGATTTGATGATGAATGCAGACCCTGAGATTGGGAGATTATTTTGCATTATTTTGCATTATGGGCCCAATCTTATGAATCCTTAAAAGTGGAGACTTCTTTTGGGTGCGTACGAAGATGATGAGGAAAGAAGGACAGATTCATAGCATAAATAGCCCTGGACCGCTGCTGATGGATTTGAAGATGGAGGAAGGGGGCTACCAGCCACAGAATTCAGGTGGAATCTAGAAGCTGTGAAAGGCTGCCAGCCGACAGCCGGCAAGCAAATTGGGATTTCAGAACTACGACTGCAAGAACTTGAATTGTGCCAAGGCCCAGGTAATCTAGGAAATGGATTCAAATTTTAGAGCCTCCAGAAAGAAATGGAGTTCTGCTGCCTCCTTGACCTAGTTCCAGTGAGTTCCAGGTTGGACTTCCATCAGGCAGAACTGTAAACTGATAAATTTGTATTATTTAAGTCGCTGAGTTTGCTGCCATTTGTTGCAGCCGCGAAAGGAAACTCTTAACACTGTTGTACAGACCAGACATCTACCTATCTCATCCCTCTATCTTAATACTGTATGTATCATCGATGGTGGGTCTTGCAGTTTGAAACTTCGCAGTCCGGCACCACAGGTGTGCCTTGGAAATTTCTTTGCAGCAAGCCCTGGAGGAAAGGAGGCAGCAAGCAATTGGGCCTCCAGGCACTCCCTGCATTTCAAACACAGTAATTCTCCTCTCACATGTCATTTGAATAACGGACAATTCTGCTCAAGAAAAAGTTAAAGCCACTGTTTTACTGCATTTTTTAATCTATCTTATTAAATGAGTAAAAACAGCAAATGAAAGTATTGGCTTTAATGATGAGGATTACAGTTCTCTTAACCTAAATTTGAGGTGAAAGTTGAAATTCATTAGGAGAGTCAAAAGTGGAGAATATTTTGACCCAAATAGATGCTCATTAGACTTAAGCCTGTCAACTGTGTGTTCACTTGTGAAGGGAAAGAACAAAGTAAGAAATGTATGAAATGCTTGAAATATAACAGCAAAGATCACATCTAAAATGTGATATGCAATTAGAGATTTTACATTTTAAGCTTCTGGGAAGGGCCCTCCTTCTTTAAAACCTGCAAGCCATATTATTTAGAAAGTTAAGTCAAACACATTTTCAGCATAATAATATATACACAAGAGGGTGCTTCCATTGAAAGAGAGGTTTTCAGGAAAGCAGTAAAAAGACAGCAGTTAGAAAAACCAACAATGGCAGCATGTCTAAGCCTCGGGGAGGAGAGAATGTGCTCTGGGCTTCAAGTAATCATGCAGTCTTTGCAACAAGTCTGTCTTATTTGGGAAAGATATAAATCAGGTCCTTACGACTCAATGGTACTATTGCTTTATACTCCAAGAACCATCTTTCTGATAATAATCAGCCTTTATATGTAAGGTATGCCTGCAGCAATTGGAAATGCTGATCAGTATCTGATAAACTAAATGGTCATATTTCTCATTATAAATAGATAACTTCTCTTTCTTTTTCTCTCTCAAGAGCAAAAAAAGACAAATACATGGGTAGATATACACAAATATATAGGATATGGATAGTTATAGACATGTATATAGATAATTATATAGATATGGATATAAATATGTAGATAAATACAGATATATCCATAAATAACTTATATATCAGTCTCTAGGTCTTTCTCAAGTAGAATATCATGTGAGATTTAGGTCCTGTTGCCTTAGGCATCCACTGAAGGTTATGAATTTATCTTTTCACCTATGCATTTAAATAGAACTCACTGAAGAAAACAGTCACTCAAAATATTTCCTATGTTCTGTGGTTCAAGGAACCTACTTGAGAAACTGCAATTAAGATGATTGATTAGCATAAGTTTCCTTGCCACCTACATACTTCAAATTTCCTGGTCTGCACACTTGTGAACCATTTCTGTGTGTTGATTTATGTTATCTCTACCATTAAATATTATATCCTCAATGTCACGTACTTTCTTTTCCCCAAGTTCTGTATATTTTTCCTCCTTTCTAAAATCCTAAAAATCCAACGGACAAATATTATTAATTAAGCAAAATTATCCTCTGATTATCAAACCTCATTGTGTATGCCCAGTGTGCCTGGCCTGGTGCTAGATGCTAGTGAAGAAAGGTAAGTATATTTACTCTCTTAAGAACTAGCTACAGAGCTTCCTTGACCTGTCATGGAGTTACATCCTGATAAACCCATCAAAAAATTTAAAATAATGTAAGTAAAAAATGCATTTACTACACCTAACCTATTGAACAACCACAGCTTAGCCCAACCTACCAGAAATGTGCTCAGAACACTTGCGTTAGCCAACGGTTGGGAAAAAAATCATCTAACACAAAGCCTATTTTATAATGAAGTATTAAATATCTCAAATGATTTATTGAATACTCTAATGAAAATGAAAACAAAATGATTCTCCAGGTACAGACTGGTTGCTTACCCTCGTGATCAGGTGGTTGACTGGCTGCTGTCGCTCCCTGCTGCTGCCCAGCAACACGGGAAAGCATCCTAACGAGTACCACTAGTCTGGCAAAAGATCAAAATTCAGACTTCGAAGTATGATTTCTACTGGATGCATATCACTTTCACACCATCATAAAGTCAAAATGTCAAAAAAGTCAAAACTTTCACACCATCATAAAGCCAGGGACCATCTGTAGTGGGTTCAGTAACTAGTCTTGGCATTGTTGCCTTATTTTTATTTTATTCACAATTTCTTAATATCATTAAAGACTTGTTTCTTTTTATAGTAGAAAACAAACCAAAAAATATAAAATATATTCTTAGTCATACATTATGTGGCATATTATTATTAAAAACCATTACAAAATGATGTCAAACATTAACTGAAGTGAAATTTAACTCTCTTAAGTTGCTTTGAATTTTGACTAATTTAATGGGTCATATCAAGCATGCATTTAATCATCCAAATTTTTTCTGCCAAGACCCAGTTGTCAAAATGTGGTGAATCTATCATCTATTTCTTTATATTGTTTGTCCAGAATCCTAAGCATGTCTGGGGTTTAGACGTGTCAGCATTAGAATGCTTAATTCTCTAAATAACTCTCTAGAAATGTAACAAGCAACCTTAAAATTACACTGATAAGGACCTTTTGTTCTCAAAACTTTGCATATAGAAAAATAAAGGCTTATAAACCTGGGTTCTAAAGTGCAAAACCACTTGAAGATTATTGTAATTCATCAGAACAGACTAATCTTTGATTTCTTATTTTAGCATGTTATATAATTTAGTTGAAGACCACAAAAGAGCTTTGTTTAATTTTAAAAACAAGGATTTTCTTTTTGTTTTGTTGATTTATTTTATGTGAATGCATTATGGTTATTTTGTTCCAATGCCTCAAGGGGAAAATAGTATTTGAAGTTATATCGCATTCTAAATGCACGTTGTAGCATGCTCAGAAACAGTGACTGGTATGTACAGACAGTGACGTAGGCAGATCTTAACATGGTATAGAGGGGCAGATGGATGGCTCAGTCGGTTAAGCATCTGCCTTTGGCTCAGGTCATGATTCCAGTGTCCTGGCCCCACATCAGGCTCCAAAAAAAAAAAAAAAAAAAGATGGTACTGAGAGAAAAGAAAATTAAAATCACACAAAAATACATATAAGAATGTATATAAATACAAAGAATTATTTTTTATTTTTAAAGATTTAATTCATTTATCAGAGAAGAGAGAGGGAGTACAAACACAAGGGGGGGTGTGGAAGGGGGAGACACAGCAGGCAGAGGCCCCACTAAGCAGGGAGCTTGATGTGGGACTCCATCCCAGGACTCTGGGATCATGACCTGAGCCAAAGGCAGACGTTTACTGACTGAACCACCCAGGTATCCCTAAAAAGATAGATGTAAAAAAAAATAAATAGGGGATATTATAGCTCTATCTATTTATCTATCTATCATCCATCTATTTACCTCCCTCCCTCCCTCCCTAACATGTTAAAACGGTTGCCATCTTTGGTGGGTAGAAAAATGGGAGTAGGGAATTGGGACAAAAGAGAATCAAAATTAAAATAAAACAAAAGAGAAATCGCTGAGATCAATGTGAGTCAAAAAAGGAGGCATATGGTTAATACAACTCTGTTTCTGAGGTCTAGAAAAACAAGTACATAAAGAATAAAAAATAAACAAGACAATAAGTCCCTAATTTTTAAGAAACATAAATTTTACCACAGTTAATTTTGGTGTGTTATCTACGGCATAATCGATGCAAACAGTGACAGCTAGAACATTGAAACATACCTCAGCTTCTTCCATTTTCCTCAGAAATGCAGTTATACTCAATAATTTTATGGTGTTCAGAGACACCCAACACTTGGTAAGTGCAAGAAGTGAGAGTGTTTAGAAACGTATAAAAATGTGACATAATATAATAAAAATAGCACATTTAACATGTCATTTTATTTCATTTTTCTAGTAATTTACTTTATTATAGGTTTACTTTTTTCTTTCTTTTCTTTTCTTTCTTTCTTTTTTTTTTTTTTTTTTGAGTATCTGTCTACAGTGATTTGGGATTAAAAAGAAAATAGTAACACTGGTCTTTTACTATACATAGTTTGAGAAGCACTGATCTGTAGTTATCCTCTTGTCTTACGTAATTTTTATCAGGTTCTTCTACATCCTTACAACTTCCTCTTAGAGTGTATAGAACTTACACTATTCTCCATGTTATTGTATGGAGCACTGATGTCTACAAAAGTGAATTTCAGGACTTTTAAGAATTGCAATGAGTGAATGACATTTCATCATATGAAAACATTACCACTTAGTAATTCTTTCTTATTGAACATTTAAATTGTTCATTTCATTCTCTGTTATAAGTACTGTAAAAATGAGCATAGCTGTGTATAATCTTTTTTCACAAACCCATAATGATTTCTTTTTATTTTTTAAAAAACTTTATTTATGTATTTATTTGAGAGAGAGAGAGAGAGGCAGCATGAGCCAGGGGGAAGGGAGAGGGAGAAGCTGACTTCCTGCTGAGCAGCGAGCCTGATGCGGTGCTCCATACTAGGACCCTGGGATCATGACGTGAGCAGAAGGCAGACACTTAACCAGAGCTGCCCAGGTGCCCCAATTATTTCTTAAAGACAATTTTTTTTTTAAGATTTTATTATTTATTTGACAGACAGAGATCACAAGTAGGCAGAGCAGCAGGCAGAGAGAGACAGGAGGAAGCAGGCTCCCTGCGGAGCAGAGAGCCTGATGGGGGGTGGGGGGGCTGGATCCCAGGACCCTGGGATTATGACCAGAGCGGAAGGCAGAGGCTTTAACCCACTGAGCCACCCAGGCGCCCCAAAGGCAAATTTTTAAAAGTGAAATTAGGTCTTTGGAAATCCAGATATTTCTCCCTGAAACAACTTTACTAGTTTGTCATCTCTCAAGCAGTGCTCATACGTGGTATTAATTTTCCCTTTTACTTGTCTGCTTTTTCCTGATTATGCATATTTTACCAATTTGCGTGTCATCCTTGCACAGGGGCCATCCTAATCTTCTCTGTATCGTTCCAATTTTAGTATATGTGCTGCCGAAGCGAGCACTATGCATATTTTACCAAATAAATAATTAGGCAAAACATTTATAGTCTGATAAATGTCTCACTGTTTTATAGACTGATTCTTTGAATGCAATTTTAAGTATCTTCAAATGTTCATTAGTCTTTGTGATTGCACATGTCAGTAAATGTACCTGTCCTGCTCAGAGTCTCTGCAAATAGCCAACAAATTGTATTATTATTTCCAAATACTAAACTTGTCCTGGAGCCAGTCAAATAATTAGTGGTTCACCAGAATCTTTACTGAGAACCTAGACATATATTAGAAAATAGAGTCAACCATAGTTGCCCCTTGAACCAAAAGGTGATGAAATTTTACTTGAAGTGGTCATTTTGAGGGACTATAAAAATGACCACACAGGCTGTGACTGTGTAAAACAATTTTAATAATCCATGGGAAAATTATCATTGTTCTGTGGGCTTTAAAATTTGTTGTCAAAACATTAAAAGTTTTCTTACTGTTGGTTAAAATGTATGGATATATGAAAAATTAGTGAAACTAACACAGATGTAGTATGCTATAATTTAAAACATTAGAGACATTGCAAATTAAAATGTTTTATTTCTTTATTTAAAAAAAGCTTATCTTGGGTCACCTGGGTGTCTCAGTTGGTTAAGTGTCTGCCTTCGGCTCAGTTCATATCTCAGGGTCCTGGGATCAAGTCCTGGTCAGGTTCTCTGCCCAGCGGGGTAGTCTGCTTCTCCTTCTCCCTCTTCCCCTCTCCCCACTCACGCACACACGCGCACGTGTTCTTTCTCTCTCTCTCTAATAAATAAATAAATAAAATCTCAAAAAAAAATCTCATGAGTTGTTTGAACAACTTTCTTTCCTTCTCTTCATGTTACTTACCATATGAAGTGAACATCTTTTCTATGCTCTGGAGAATTATCTTACTCCTTTCAAAGTTTGGTCAGTTTCCAACATTTTACTCTTTATACTTCAATGCTATGATGTATCTTTGAGAGTTCCTTTAATGCAGTTTTTTGATGGCATCACTTCCCCTGAGACATCTTCACCCTTTCCATCACAACTGCTTTACTCATTTATTTTAACAAGTTCACCCTCTGAGTGGTGCCAGTGTCAACCTTCCCACACTCAGCTTTTTCTTATAACTCCATTTACATTTGATTCAAATTTCACTTCCAATGTTATCCTCCTTTTCTTCTTTTCTTTTCTTCTCTTCTCTTTTGTTTTCTTTTTTCCTTCCTTCCTTCCTTCCCTTCCCTCCCCCCTCTCTCTTTCCTTCCTTCCTTCCTTCCTTCCTTCCTTCCTTCCTTTCTTTCTTTCTTTCCTTCTTCTTTTCCTTTCTTCTCTGGCATTTGATCTTGTTGACCAATCTCTCTTTCAATTATCCATTTTGTAAAATATCATCTGGATTTACTACAGCAAGACAAGGAGTCAATATAATTACATACCTTGCTGTTTGCATGTGGACTTGTTAACTGATGCTCAGAAATCTATCGCCAACAGACTTTGAAGCAAGTAGCACAGTTGGTAGTGATCATGATGCACGTTAATTATTTACTCAGTGATCTGTGGACTGAAGAGCTAGTAATGAAGTTTGTAGTAGTCTGTAATTACTCACAATACTGTAACTGAAACTTAAACTGTATTGTTGGGGGACTGTGGTTACTTAACTAAGTCATCGTTACTGAATTTTACGCATTCAGAGCCATGTAAGGAATGCCTGTATTAATCTATTAAGACATATTACCTTGACCAATGCTGAGTTCTAGAGACACTGTGTGTGAATTAGGAAAAGGTACCAACAAACTCCCACAGATGCAATCCTGCCAGGCAACATGCGAGCAAAGAGAGCGTCATGCAGAGCTCCACCCACATAGCTGTAAGTTTCAGCACCAGTTGTGACTCTATTCGTAACTACTTCCTAAGAGCCACTGTATCCATCCCGTTAGTATTCCTTCATTTCTGCACAGTGGCCAGGGAACAGTGGCCCCATCTTCAGGCCAATCCTTGCTAGGGTGCTCCAACCTCAAATGTGCATGTCACCTGTATGTCAGCTCGATAGACTAATAACTGCCTGTGGCTTTTTGCTTGACTTGAAACCTTAAAATAGCTACTGGTCAAGGATTAAAATCTTGGAATCACTGCTGTTTAATATGACTGAAAGGCTTGGTAGGGAGAACTTTTATTTAAAGAAAAGAACCTTGAAGGAGTCTTGACGTAAACTAGACCAGAGTAGAGCTTATACACTGAGTTTCACTCATCTCAAATCCCTCTATCTAGCTGTTTCTCCTGAATTGAATAGTGGTCTTTTCCTATTTATCCAGAATGAGCCTGCTACATAGGAAAGAGTGAATGGAACTAGTTGCTTTATTGCTCTAAAAATTGTTTAGATAACACAGCATCCTTTTCCTGAGAATTCACAAAAGTAATTTCTCTCTGATCTTAGTATCAGAGACGATGATACTTTTCCTAAACAACTCTTTGTTTGTTCTTGCTAACTTATTTATTCATCATGTTTCTTACTTCACCTTAATTACTGGACTTAATTTCATGTGAATTAATTAATTTAGGGTCAAATGTGGGGTCAAATATTCCTCATCCAACAAATAGATAGAATGCCTCAGTGAGCTTTTCATGCATTAATGCCACATTAATTTGACCCCAGCTTTCCTTGTGTTATTTTCCTTTAACCTACTTTTCTTAATCCTTAATTTTATTCATACTTGTATCCCATTACATGCATACACACCTACACATATATCTCAAAATCTTTCAGACAAGGTGGGGTACAAATAAATGAATGGATAGAAAGACTGATTTCGTAAAGTATCTTAAGTCACAAAAAAAGGCACTTGTATTTAAAACTTTCATATTCGAGTTTGTCATAGGTCCATCTGGTCAACAAATTTTGTGAGGAATATAGGATTTAAAAAATCTTCATTAATTTAGGATATAAGGATGTTCATTGATTTGTTTATGTAAGTATCAAGAGTGAGTTTGTGAGGAAAGTAAAAATTACAGTTGTACCAGATTAGTGTGCAAAGAACCACATTGTTTTCTGAACAAGTCAAACCACCTTAGTAACCCATTTAGTTAGCCTTTATTTCTTTATACTGAGGTCACAATTAACTTTCAGTGCACGCAAGACACAATTCAAGGGCGTAATACAGTTTTGCTTGTTTTATTTCGGTAACTAAAGACTTGCAAACAACTTAAAACCTGTATCTTTATAAATACCATGCAAGATGAATATTACATAACTGCAACATCAGAAATAGAATTGTGGATGTTGTCAGGAATGACTAAGGACACAAAGCTGGAATTAATAGGAGTTGATCGATTAGGACAACATGAGATTTGGATACCAAGACAATAATGAAGAATTAAAAATGCGTTTTCTTTCACCATTTACAATGAGATAAAGTACTTAAGAATGCACAAAAAGAAAGAAGCACATTACGTGGGCAGAAGGCCGTATCTTTATGTAACTAGTTTATATTACTCTTTCCCATTATGGTATTTATTGCACAAAAGATATGTTCTAGAAAGTTTGCTTTTTCAAATAGCAGGTAGTATTTTACTTCTAATATAAAGCCTTTAGAGACTGCTGTCCTTTCTTTAGCTATATTTTACATTGAAGAAGTGACTGAAAAATTAATTTCATATGAAATTTTTAACTCGGACTTTATTTAAACTGCTTACTTACATGGTGTAAGTGCAAAATAACCAAACTGTTTTTGAGGAAAAAAAAAAAAACCTTGAAAATAAATTTCTGCCAGCTCCTATTGATTACCTTTGTGAACTATTACTGTAAACACTAACAGATAGTCATTTGCCTAGAACATTCTTTGCAGAACTTTACCACATGTCCTTCTGAATAATTTTTAACCTTACTTTAGGGACAGCTTTATGTAATGTAAAAAAGAGCATATGCAATATTATTTTCAGGAAGGAATAAAGACTGATTTTTTAGCATTTGGTTTTAAAGTAGGCTATATCTTTTTTTTTTAAGATTTTATTTATCTGAGAGAGAGTAAGAGCTAGGGAGAGAGAGAGAGAGCACACACAGAGGGAGAGGGAGAGAGAGAAGCAGACTCCCCAATGAGCAGGGAGTCCTACATGGGACTCGATCCCATGACCGTGGGATCATGACCTGAGCTGAAAGCAGACATTTAACCAACTGAGCCACCCAGGTGTCCCTGAAATAAACTATATCTTATTTTGATCATAAAATCTGGGCATACTAATCTTAGAGAATTTATGAAATGCAAAGAAATTTGACAAAGGGGGGGATCCTGAAATTCCCATTACCCAAATAAAATTACTAATTATATTTTGCTATATTTTCTTTCAGAAAGACATACAATAATATTTTTCTGATTTTAAGAGTTGTATGGTTTTATTGTATAAATAGAAAAATACATGAAGATATCAATGAAAATATAAATCAGCATTCAGAATAACTATACAGATTTCTGGTGTTTTGTCTCAGTTTTTTTTTTTTTAATTAATTTATTTAATTGAGAGAGAGAGAGAGAACATGAGCAAGAAGGGTGAAAGGAGTGAGGAAGAGAATTTTGAGCAAACTCCACACTGTGCAGAGCCTGATTCAGGGATTGATCTCATGCCCCTGAGATCATGACCTGGCCAAAACCAAGAGTCAGACGTTTAACCAGCTGAGCCACCCAGGTGCCCCACGTCTTTTTAGTGTGTTTGATTTATAATCTTGGTTCTTCTATTTATCAAATGTTAATCACATAGTTTATGAAATTTCATATTCTGATATTAGATAGCGTGATTATAGCAAATATTAGTTTTCATTGTTAACTACTAACCCATTGTATGGATAAATCATAATTAGCACATCTATTCCCTTTTACTTGATATGTCATTTGTTTCCCTTTCTTCTTAGAATTTAGTAAAATGTTATAGTCAATATCCTTTTGTATAAAGCATGCCCATAGTTTATTGTGTGGTAGGAATCAGTGGTGGCTGGGGGAGGGGGTTGTATCTCCTTAGAATAAACTGTCAAGGAATTGTTAGGACAGAGGCTATGAATAGTTTTCAGATCTCAATATAGATTTATAAATTGTTAAATTCCAAATGTAATATGTCTATGAATAAATTCTATGATAAACTAACATTTGAAGGAAATCATTTTCCAGTAAATGGTGAACTAGGTGACTCTGAGCACCTCCTATCAGAGGCACCTGAAAAGTTGGACCAAAAATCATCCTAATACACTGAGGTCTTCATCTAATAATAAGGGAGAGAATGAGCCACTTTTTCAGGGCATTTTCAATCATACCAGATAGCGCTGCAGATAACAGGGGTCAGAATCCTGGACCACCAAGAGCAAGAACCATGTCTGAGAACTAGAACACCACTACCACCTTTCTACTGAAAAATTGTGCCAACCCTCAGGACACATGAAGGAAATATCTATCATTCAGGAAAGTCACTGAGTTGGAAAGATGCAAGTTAATATTAAGTGATTGCTGAAGATAGCAACACTAGGGCAACCTCCTTGCTCTGCATTTGGTGGGCTAGCACATGCTTCTGCTTGGCAAAAGAAAACAAACTCATTTTTGAAAGAATATGGAAATATCTTAGTACTCAAATTATTTCTGAAGATAATAGTTCAAAGAAACAAAGATAATAAAGCAAATAGAATGAAAATGCACAAACCAGAATTAGTAGAACGACACTTAACAGAAGTTGATTGGGACAAAGTCTGGTTATGGGAATTGTTGGATATAAACTGTAATATAATTATGCCCCCTGTGTTCAGGGAAATAAAAATGAATTTGAAATTTAGAGAAAGGAACTGGAAACTATAAATAGTGATACTGCATATATGAATAAGAATCAACTAGAAATTATGGAACTTAAAAATATAATGACTAAAACCAAGAAGACAATGAATGATTTTAATAGCAAGTTAGACACGGCAGAGCTAGAAGGAAGCAAAGAGAGCCAGAATATAGAAATAAAGAAGGGGTAAGAGAGGATACACTGAGAAAGTCTAATACCTTTTATCAGAAATTTTAGAAAAAAAAAAGAACAAAAATGGACCACCAAGAAATTTGTGATGAGGTAATGGCTGAGAATTTCCAATAACTGATGAAAAAAATAAAATATAAAATATTAAAAGCAGCCAGAGATTAACCTCAAAGGCGAGATCAAGTGGTTCCTAAATAACATCAGTGGTCACAGGATGGTAGAGCATCTTCAGGATGCTAAAGGGTACAATTGCCAAACTTAATTTCTCCACTGTGGATAACACTTTTAAGAATGAAGGTAGCATAGGGGCGCCTGGGTGGCTCAGTGGGTTAAGCCTCTGCCTTCCACTCAGGTCATGATCTCAAGGTCCTGGGATAGAGCCCCGCATCAGGCTCTCTGCTCAGCGGGGAGCCTGCTTCCCCCTCTCTCTCTGCCTTCCTCTCTGCCTACTTGTGATCTTTCTCTTTCTGTCAAATAAATAAATAAAATCTTAAAAAAAAATGAAGGTAGCATAAAAACATCTGCATTCAAAGAGTAAACAATTTACTACCTCTGCGCAAACCTAAAAAGGAAACTATAAGAACTGTTCTTCAAGTAGGAAAAAAAAATTATTCTGAGGGAATCTAGGAGATGAAGCAAGGAAAAAAAAAACAAATAATTTGAATCTGGGAATAATTCTAAATGAATCATGATAATATAGAGTGATTATAAAATTATTCTGGGATTTAGAGCATATAATATTAACATATATAAAGTATTAGTTAAGAAGCCAATAAATGGACTTACAACATGCTCAAGTACACACATAGTTCAAGAGGAGGATAATGTGTGTGGGAAAGTATAGTCTCAGGGTTTAACAGGAAGATTAAGAGCAGTATTTAAAATAATGAAGTACATATATTTAACGGAAACCATTTAGCTAGAGGTCCACCAGTTAAGTGATTTGGTCTGAGAGCAAAACAATATAAATTTGATGATAAATGCAATGCAGGGTTCTGCAGACAATGTTCATTTTAACTACATAAGAATGACTTTAAATCAGCACTTACTTTGATATTAGTTTATCATGGAAAAAAAAAGTTCAATGAGTCATGAATCCATGGAAATAAACAAATAAAGATCTTTCTCTCCATTAAAATAGAGTTTCACTTTTTACTATCACCACAGGGTATGTAGGGCCATCTTGGTAGAAAAATTATGAAAAAAAAAAAAAGGAAAAAGGGAATGGAACCACAATTTACTCCTATTATTCTACCATGTTGTATGGAATTAAGAAATGTGGAAAGAAGAAAAAATAAATCTGAAACCAACAGCCATTATCTCATAAGGGCTTTAGACAGATCTTTGACCTGATTATTCACACATCAGAAAAACAATGATGAAATTTAAAAACTGTCCACAAGAGTAATAATGCTTTATGTCACAAGACTAATATTCTTGTGTAATAAGAAGCACATTAAGTACACGAAGAGAGCTAACACTCCTAACACATATAATTATAAAGAAGCACTGTGAAGAGTGAAAGGGGGTAAGAGTGACTTCAAATTAGTTTGTTTTTAAGTATTTTTCTTATTAATTTGCAAGAAGGAAACTTACACATTTACATCAGGATTAGGCTGGAGATCATAACAACTCTTAAGTGCTATTTTATTTTTATAAATGTGTAAAACACTTAAAATATCAAAACCAAATGCTGCATATTTTAACAAGTAAAAGGAGAGCTATCAATAATTTATGATATTACACCACATAATAAGAAATGAATGTTTTGTGTTCTTTAAATACAATTCCACAAACATGTAATTGAATGGCTTTTATCTCTGTGCTAATAAATTTTGAATTCATTAGAACATGATTTGAGTCGAATTTTAGTGAAGAAATGTTGATGAAAACACTTAGAGGACTATTTGGTCCCAAACTAAAAACTTGAACACTTACAGATATTAATTAGTTAATAGATTCTACGTAAAGGGGCATGCATAGTTTGCACCTATTTGCTGTTTATGTTTATCTCAAGGGCCTACCTGGAACACATAGCATACACCTAATATATATTCTTAGCATATATGTGCTTGTTGAATACATGAAAATGACTGAGTATAAGTAAAAATAAAGCATGATTTTAAAAAATCCTCATTTGTCAATAGTGTAACTTTATTTTTTGAAATTTGAGGAAATCTATGGATTTGACCCCAGAAAAAAGAAAATAGATAATTTGTATTTCAAAACCTGTACCTTTCAGATGCAATTTTAAGAGGGTAGCCCATAATGAGATAACTCAGGACTTCATGGAATCCATGGAATACCAAAAATCTTAGTGAAGCCACAAAAATATTTAAAATTGAAAAGTACCAGGGCCAGATTTTAATGTATTTTAAACGTTTCAATCTCATACTCTTTTTTCTTTTATTTTTTGATATTTCTAATTTATTAGACTTTAGTTCTTGTTTGTTGAAAGTTTTCCTTTCTACTTTGCCGACGTGATGGCCAATGATTGTGTCTTCATGCATGCCGCATGCCGTCTGTGTGTTATGCTGGATGTATATTGTGTGAGTACATGCACAACTTTTGGACATAAACAGTTTTCCAAAATCATGGTGCCCTGGCTTATGTAGGCATTAGGTTCTATACACAGTGAATAAGATAAAGAATCACACTTGATCAAATAAACCACCCTTAAATCTCTAGGACTTTGACTTTTGGAAGGTCAAGGTAAAAAAAAAAATACTAAGTTTTCAACAAAGACTTATTCAGCATTTATGCTTGGTGTCAGGTACAATTCAAGATGCTGGAAATACAAAATAGCAAAAACCCTTAATTTCAGGAAGCTTACATTTTAATATGTGAGGCAGGCAATAAACATGATAACTTTGTTTTTCAGCTTTTCCTACCACTAAGGAAAGAGCAAGAGGGTAAATAAAGGAAACTCTGTTTCTTTTCTTCCTTCTCTCTGCCTATCTCCTTCTGTCAAATCCAGGTTCTTTTCAACTCTGGAATTATAGAGTCTTAGATACAGTAGTTCTTTTGATTTCTAGATTCTGACAAGCTCAAACTACCTTGAACACCCTTATTAAATGGATATATCTTATCCGCAAAGTGTTTGAGGCACAGGCTAAAATACATGGTATATTTTGAGACTATAGGGAAGGAAAATTCATTTAGCTGAGTGAGTGAGTCTAGCAGATCGTATGCACATCTTGGTGTAGATTTTATTTTACTTTATTGTTTCATTTTATTCTATTTTATTTTTACCAATGAGCTCCTTTTTTGGATTTTATCTTTTTTGGATTTTATCCTCTATTTCTTCCTGGTATCATTCCATAGAGGTTTTGTATCTTCTGCCTTAAAGATTTCCATTCCTTGAGGTCTGCATCATTGTCAAGTTTTTGATTACACCTTATTTATTAACACTGCAGTCTGGCCTTTTCACTTCTCTGAACAGCAAGCCATCTTTCCCCAATGTTCCATTCTTGAGCATCTCCTATTTTCTCTAATCCATTTCCAGGCAATACCACGACTTCAATTTTTACTTCTTTGTCAGTGGGTATTATCCAAATCTTCAGTGATTCTCTCTCTCAGGATCCAGCACCATAATTCTAGCTATCTTTTGCAGACGTGTATCTACAGGTACTCTGTGTACTTAAATCCAAAGTATCTAAAGATGAACATATTATCTTCCTCTCCACAGCTGCCACTTTTCCTGTGTCCCTCTATTTTATTAAAATTAAAACTATCTTTCAGAATTAAAGTTTTAAAGTCATTCTTCATGTTTCCTTTCTAGTCCTTTGCATTAAATCATTAATTACCATTGCTTAAAATCTGTGCAATCTTTTTTTTTTTCTTTCTTCCTTCTTTCTTTTCCCTTTCTTTTCCTTTTCTTTTACTTTCTTCTCTTTCCTGCATCGGAGTGAGATGTATGGTCACATATGTTGTGCACTGCACAACTCCAGGTCTTCTATTTATATATTCAATGTTGGGAATGGCATTCTCTAGAGGTGTGTAGAATCATCTCCCTAAAGCATTTCACTGGCCTCTAATCAAAGAACAGAATATAAGAGAGTAAGTAGAAAGTACATAGTTCGAAATCTGATAATCAAGAAAATTATCCCTGTAGGGTGATCCCTATGGCAAGATGTTGAACATCTCTGGAACTCAAATTTTATCTTCCCTAAGAATAATTGTGAAGTATGCAGTTTTTGAAAAGCATAGCTCTAAGTTAAGAGGAAATGCTACTTGTGTGTGACAATGGGGAATTCTGGGTACCAATGAGCAGAATAAAGGTCTCAGGCACCCAATAAAATAATAAGCCAAGAAAAGAAAGGCGACATAAGAATGTGCAAGGACATCAAATGTGAATCTTTCCCACATCAAAACTTGCCTGCATTGGACTGGATAATACATTGAAATTGGTAAATAAATATAAATATGGAAGATTCATAATATGCTATCATTCCTCAACCTTGTTCACTTTGTAGTGAACACTCAAAAGGAAACAAAGACACTGGAAAGAAAACATGATCAGTTTAATGCTTCATGTTTTTAACTCTTCTCCCCACCCACATGATAAATATAACCTCTGTTAAGGTAGGTGGTAAGGTGGAATTGATAGTGACAAGAGAATTTGGTGCTAAAGCATGGTGTTCATAAGTTTTCAATTCATCTAACTCTGTCACTGAAATTATTAACTAATTTGTATGGAAAACAGTTAATTCTGTCAAATTTGTAGAAGTTACAATGAAGAGACTTTTTTTTTTTTTTAAGACTTTATTTATGTATTTGGCAGACAGAGATCACAAGTAGGCAGAGAGGCAGGCAGAGAGAGATGGGGGGCGGGGAAGCAGGCCCCCTCCTGAGCAGAGAGCCTGATGCCAGTCTCGATCCCAGGATCCTGAGATCATGGCCCGAGCCAAAGGCAGAGGCTTAACCCACTGAGCCACCCAGGCGCCCAATGAAGAGACTTTCTTAAGATCATGATCTTTCTCCAACAAATTGAGCTAGCACTCAACAGTATCTTGTGATAATTAAAATCGTTGCTCTTATAGATAAACTTGATCTTCAAAATCTCCCAAATTTTATTCCTCAACTTTATACGAGTTAAAATGGTTTTAAACAATGCAATTAAATCACTTGTTGAAAAAGAAAATAAAATAGAAGGTAAATATATTATTTTAAAGATTGTGTCAGCTTCTCAAAAGATTTTGTTTTGATTATAATGGATTTTTATTTGGAAGAAAAATAATGTCTTGAATGATTCAGAGAGATCTAATCATTTTCTTTTGAGAATAAAACAAATTAAAATATATTTTTAAAATATTCATACTCCTGGAAATAATATTAAGGGCTTAAAATACATTTTTGTATTAAAATAAAAAGGATTGAAATTAACATTTAACTTTAAACAAATATTTGCTCACTATTCTGCTTTCCCTGTCAACAATGAAATATATTTTAGCTAAATGTTGTTTTCGATTTAGGAAGAAAATGGAAGAATGCTTTAATTTCTCATTAACTACAACATTAATCAGTGGTTAATTGTAATTATTTAGCCTGTAGAAAAAGTGAAAGTAGAATTAGTATCTGACTACAAGTCAAATAAACTTTGTCTTTCTTATTGATTTAAGCATTTTTAAGACAGATATTCAATAAGGTTTGCTTAGCAAAATTTTGGCAGTGCTTGGTCAATGTGTTGAATAATAATTTAAGTCAGTTACTATGTCAAATTCTATTTATTTCCATGTTAACTTGTAAACATTAATATTCTTTATTAATATAGGACAACATTAGATATGTTTTTCCCCAATATCATTTTATAATTGCAATTAAGCATTTCAAGTAGTTATAGAATATATTAACTTGCTTTGTGAATTTCAAGTTTGACTTGAAATCAGTTATTTTTCTATTTTTTAATATATCTCCTTTTGTTTTATTTAGAACAATTTAGAATGATATAAATTCTCTCTACAGGCTTCTCCAGTGCTATCAATATGTCTAGCTAATTCTTAACATGTTATTAAAGACACAAATACTGAATCTTATCAGTTTTGACTCCTCTTTTGCATTTGTGGAGTATCCTTTTGTTTATAATACAGGAGAGAAAATTGAAGACCTAACCTTGTCTCAACAGAATGTCAGGAAATAAATAAAAACCTCATTTCAAAATGTGAAAATGCTAATAACGTGCCATGTCCAGTTTCTTAGTTTAGGAAAGCATGGTGGTTCTAGGGTCTCATCCTTTTCCTAATAACTATACTCAGAGACTCTTTATAGTCTCTTCTTAATAGAAATTGCTCATTGAAGAGGCATACCTAAATTTGGCATTCTTTAGCTTCCCTTTCATCAGTGTCTAAGTTATCCACATTTTCTAAATCTTATGCTAACCGACCTCTGCAGGCAAATGCTAAATGTTATTAACCTCCAACAAATTGGATTCCTGATGAATCCATGTTCTTTTTTTGAAATAGTGTCAGTAAGTCATCACAGTGCCCCAGTTGGAGTCCCAGAAGCGGCTCTGAGAAAGAGCTCAGGCTACTCAGTCTATGCATTTGATGATCTTGAGGCCATCTTTTAGTGGTTTATGAAATAATTACAAACATTACAATGCCATTTTCTTTCTATTCAATAAATATTTGTTCAGTATGAGTTGAGGCTGGTACTATGCTTGGATCTGTTGGCTCTAAAAAGACAGGTATAGCCACAGTATTGCTTTATTGTTCAGTAAATTGAAGCTGGAGTGTTTTTACAGAAGTAAATTTCACTTTTCTGTACCTACCTCACATTGGGGGTACTAGACATGACTAGACATCATTTAATCGTCCTATAACTTCAGCTAATAATGAGCCAGGGAATTTTAATATAATCTATTAATTTTCATTTTATTTTTCAGATGTCTTTCTTACTTTCCTGCCTATGTGTGTCCTTATTCTGTGAGAACATAGACAACTTTTAGATTGCAAGGCAGAAATGTTGACATTTCCGTACACATAGAAGAGAACTCCATTCAGTCTTTTGTTTTCTATAACCTAGGCATGTATTGGAACACATGGTTAAGAAAAGGTGGCTGCTCCAAGCTTTGGACTAACAACAATAAAGACCTGCTCTGCAATACCTTACAAAGTACCAAATGTAGCTCTGAGCAGCCCCACATACAGGGCTTGTCTCTTGGTTTTCGCCTCTCTTGACTTTCAGAAGATTTCTAATTGTTCCCTCCCTTATTAACTCTTATTATTATTTGTCTGATGACCATTATATGCTGCCCTACCTTCTTAGAGCTCCTGAGCAAAGAGTTGGTCTGGATACCCAGTCAGCCATTTGCAGAGCTGAAGTCACCTCCTGCAGTTAACAAGCCCTCATCTGAGAGGCTCCTCACCCTTATATGCCCTCTCTGAGCTTTTTTTTTTTTTTAATATTTTATTTATTTATTTGACAGAGAGAAATCACAAGTAGGCAGAGAGGCAGGCAGAGAGAGGGGGAAGCAGGCTCCCTGCCGAGCAGAGAGCCCGATGTAGGGCTCGATCCTACAACTCTAGGATCATGACCTGAGCCAAAGACAGAGGCTTTAACCCACTGAGCCACCCAGGCGCCCCTCTCTGAGCTTTATATTTGAAGAGCAACAAGACCCTCCATACTTCCTCTCTTGCCATTAGTATTTGTCATAGCAGTGTTGACAACGAAAAAGCAGTCCTCTTCAGAATTGCGATTTTTAGCAAAGTTTTTATAAAACTTCCAGTTTCCAGTCATTCCCCCCCCCTTTTTTTCTTTTTCTTTCATTAGTCTGTGTTTCTTCAATTGGTGGTATTTTAGCTTTCAAGTGTAGAACAGCATGGTATGACTGGATGAAAGGTAATAAAATGTCTTAACTGCAACATCAGCTATAGGAGGGAAGAAAGAGAATAAGAGACTTTGGAAAGAAAAATGAGTTTGTGAAGTATGCTACCACAGAGAAAAATTACAGAAAAAACAGAATTTTTAAAGACTTTCCAGATGGGGACACACCTAGGAGGGAATGGATTGAGGATCTATGGGGGGACATTTAAGGAAATATAAGAAATACAGGACTGTCTAGGCATTAGGAATGGGTGGGAGTAGGCATTGGATTCAGAAATTATGGTTTTTAGGAAGAGGAATTTACATGTCAGGGTTCAAATGAGGGTTGAGGGCTGAACTGTACACATCACCAAAGGGCATTATTATGCAATGCTATTTATACAGGCATGCATGAACAAAGCTGTGAGAAAATTCACTTTCTTTCTTTCTTTTCTTTTCTTTTCTTTCTTTCTTTTTTTTTTTTTTTTTTTGAGATTTTATCTGTCTGTCAGAGAGAAAGAGTGAGCACAAGTAGGATGAATGGCAGGCTGAGGCGAAAGCATGCTCTCCACTGAACAGGGAGCCTGATGTGGGACTTGATCCCAGCACCCTGGGATCATGACCTGAGCCAAAGGCAGAGGCTGCCTTTGACATCTCCAAAATTCACTTTAATAAGGAAAATCTATATTAGGTATAATTAATTTTTAAAATTACTTCTTAGTTATTAGTTTTAGAAGGAATGCTATACAAATTACCACAAACTGGGTGCTTTACAAAAATAGAAATTTATTCCCTCACATTTCTGGAGGCTGTAAGTCCAAAATCAAGGTGTCAGCAAGAACATGCTCCATTTAAAGGTTCTAGGGAAGAAGGCTTTATTTCCTCTTTCTACTTTCTGGTGGCATTCCATGCCTTGGAGTTGCATCATTCCAATCTCTCCCTCCATCTTCAAATGGGCTTCTTCCCTCTGTTTCTCCATCTCCTGTCCTATTACAAGGACATTGCACATTGGACTTGGGCCCAACCTAATCCAGTATGACCTCCTTTTAGTTCAGTCATATTTGCAAAGATCCCATTTCCAAAAATGGTCATAGTCTGAGGTTTTAGTTGAGTATGGCGTTTTGAAGGGCACCACTCAACCTACTCTAGGTACAAGTGTTACATTAGTATCAGTAGTTAAGTATGCATATTGTTACATTTGCCATACTGCCTTTGTTATTTTATTTTAATTCTCTCCTATATTCACATGCCTGGTCTTAGTCTATCTCTTCTATCAGTTAAGGATTGGATTCAATTACCCATTCAACAAGCATTTATTTTGTGTCTGGAAGGTGCTCCACACTTCACTAGACCCTTAGGATGTAACATTGAATAAAACACAATAAATGAAAAAACAGAACATAATGGGATAGCCAAGTTTCTAAATATGCAGCAATCATAAGTTGAAGTTTTTACTGGCTATATTATATTAGAAGTAATACGTTCCAAGTATAGGAAACAGCATGATAGAAAATGACAGCTTTGAAATAGCGTGGTGAGTTTTGATAACAAAGGAATACAAAGAAAGTTTTGGTGAGAAGTGAAGATAGGGAGGAATTCAACGCCAAATCATGCCAATCTTCTATAGCTTCCTAGACAAGCTGACCATAATTCTTTTGATATTAAGGAGTCACTGAAGGGTTTTAAACTGGTTGAGTAAGATAAGATAAAAGGATTTAACAGGGATTTCAATTTTTTTTCACTTGCTTCATATTTCTACGAAATAAATTATTATTGTCAACTAACTTTTAGGTTTGCTCATTTTAATTTTATGTGGTATTTTATGTTGCTTATTTCTAATAGGGTTGATGAGTCTGCTAACCACCACTTTCACTCCATAGCTAACTATCCACTAGAGTAAATTAAAAAGATTTGATTGTTACATGTGGCTTTCTAATTGGAATTACTTAACTGAAATTGTCTTTGTGATATTCAGTGTCACATGGACATCCTTCACTGATAGCAGAAGTCATAGGATTTCCCTGAATCTTTATTCAAGGCTGTGGGAAGTGTAACCATCCTAATTCCTATCCCCAAAATTATACTGTTGGGCCAATTTTATTTTATTTTATTTTAAAGATTTATTTCTTAGAGAGAGAGAGAGCGAGCGAGAGCGCCCACACACATGTACGTGCAAGTGGGTGCAGGGGGAAGGGGTAGAGGGAGTGAGAAACCCAAGCAGACTCCTTGCACTGAGCTTGAGCCCTACCTGGGACTTGATCTCAAGACCCTGAGATAAAGACCTGAGCCAAAACCAAGACTCCAGCACTTAACCGACTGTACCACCCAGATGCCCCTATTTGGTCAATTCTAAAGTAAAAACAAAGTTGTTTTTTTTTTTTTTTTCCTGATCCCATAACATGATACCATCTTATTCAAAGTATCAATTATACACACACACACACACACACACACACACGCACACACACACTTCTTTGGTCACTGTTTTTTAACTGCCTCACTCTGGTAAACCTCTTTGCAGAAGCTGGCCTTAAGGAACAGTAGGATCTTTCCTGTTGGCTATAGATGATAAGAGCACTTCAGGTCAGTCATTCATGGAATACTGTCAACAGACCCCCAAACAGGGAATGAAGCCCTAGAAGGCATCAACCAAGAATTAATGTGAAGGTATTTTGAGAGAGAAACACACAAAAGAGGAAAGGCACAGAGATGAATTTTCCAAGGTGGCTGGAAGCCCACAGGTTGTTGATAGTGGCAAAACATGACCTTGGAGAGTCATGCAGTTGTGGGAATACTATATACACAGAAATTAAGAACTGTCTCAGAAATACAGATTTCCATAACAGCAATCCCATTGGCCAGGAATCCAGAGATGCGCCTCTCTTTCAACTGACTCCAAAGTAATAAATAATGTTAAGACCTTTCTGAAGCCAGTAGGAAAGTATAACAAGCAATAATTACTATTTTAATACATAACAAAGGCATTCAAATAGCACTAAATTGAAAAGTATTTTGTTTGTAGATGATAGAAGTTTTCTACGAGACAATAATCTTTGGCTAAGAAACTATAAATATATGCTTCCGAGAGAAAATGACTTCAGACTGAGGGACTGCAGGTAGGATAAACAGTCATTCTATACCCATACATTCAGGATAAACAGAGCCTGAATCATTGGTAGGAATCAGACCATGACTGGATGGAGAAACACAACACTAGACTGGGTTCCAGAGAATAATAAAGACCAAGTTCATATTCTTTACAGAAATGGTCTTGGCCCAGTAAGTTTCTCTTTTTCTGCCTTATTTTTGCTATGTTACAGTAAGAATTTACAGCCTAAGATCTAGACTTGAAGTAATTTAATCTGATGCAATAAAATGGGTGGTTTACTATTTAATTGTGATAATACAGAATTTGTGGATATGTAGGAAGTAAAATATTTTCTAAAAAATGAACACTTTAAATTATATGAATACTTAAAAATGGATAAGGAAGAATTTTTTGTCTACTGTTTAAAACATCAAGCTTTTTTTTAAACATCTGTGGGAAATACTGAAATATGGATATGTAGGCTGAAAGAAATCCAATCAATATGGACCTTAGTGTGTGAGTTGGAATGTCACCCTCAAAGCTTAATTATGCAAAGACATTTCTTAAATGAACAATTTCTGTGTAATAGTCATTGGCATATATAAGCTCACAGTCTCAGAATTTGCTGATAAAAAAAATAAAAACAAAACATTATATATCACAGAACCAAATCTGAGCTCATTTCATAGAAATTCTCTTGGTCTAATATTGTATAAAGGATTTGATACATTACAAACTCAGGTGGGCTTCTTGGGGGCATATATGCTTTCACAATTTTTCTGATCTTAATTCCAGATTGTCCTTAAAATCCACTTCTACAGCATTGTGTAGCGTCATAAAATAAGAAAATCCTGAAAAAAATCCACAATTTTGGAATTATGTCAAAAGGACATAGGAGCCAATGGAAAGAGCTCTCAATGGTGACAGCTGTAACAATTTGAATAACAAAATTAATAATTATTGGACTATAACCTAAGTATAAAATAAATATCCATGGGTTTATGCTGACATGGATAAATGATTGATTAAATAAATGAATGGGGGAGGACAAATAGACTTTGCAGAAGAATACCAAATAATTTATAGAGATACACTATCTTCAAAAAGGTGGAGCATAACTCCCTACACCTTAAGTCTGGGCTCAGCATAATGACTTTCCCTTCCCCTCTGCCCCTCCTCTTCTCTCTCTCTCAGAAATAATAATAATAATGATGATAATAATAATAATAACAATGTATCAATATTGGCACATGAATTGTAACAAATGTACCATATTAATATAAGACATTAAGAACAAGGGAAACCGGGTATAGAGTATATGGGAACTCTCTGTACTATCTTCGCAATGTTTTAATCTAAGAGCATTCTAAAATTGAAAGCTTGTTCATTCTGATATGGTGACACTTCAGCAGAGTTTTCTTGATGCCCAACCCCAGTAGAGAATGTGAAGCAGGCCTGGCTCAACTGAGCGTTGCCTCTCATATAAACAGAAATTGTTTCAGAGATGGACATAGCATTTATATTACCTCAATCAGAGCAAATCCTGAAGTGTTTTCTGGAGGGACTAAAAAAAGAGGTATTTTTATGTTTCTTCTCTTCTGCCAGATGAGCTGTGTGCATGAAGGCCACCACAAAGGCAGTATCTGACTTAGGACAGAATGAACAAATGAGCTGAGATTTGCAGAGTGAACTGCTTATTCTTATTCACATTTTTTGAGCTCCTGGATCTAGTCGATTAATTTTTAAAATAACTGACTTTTGTTCTTTTCTACTAATATGAGCCAGCACGATCCTATTTTTGCTTAAGCCAGTTCAAGTTGTAACCCTGGCAATCAATTATTCTAATTCTGACTGATATAATGTATTTGAGATAGAGAAGATAATTATCAGGGGGAGTAACAGAGTTTCTAACAGGGTTCTCTCCTTGGGAGACTCTCTTTGCATACCTTGAACTATGGGCCTAGTGGCACAGAGTGACAATACAGTCTATTGAAGAGAGCTGTCTGATTTATTCTCAACATTTGTATGAAATACGGCTGTTCTATTTAATGAGGCAGTTAGGTATTTTCCTATAGTAAATTAGTTAATTGAAGACAATATGGTACATATGTTCATTCATTATTATTACTTTTTAATGAATGCTTGAGTGCCTATATGTGAAGAGTTAGCAACAGTGAACAAAACAGACAACATCTCTGATTTCATTTTAATAGGAAAAATTAGGCCCTACACAAAAACCAACATACAAAAAAACAAAAACAAAAAAAAAACAAGTGGGTGTATTTTTATCAGTGAAGTAGTAATAAGTACCATGGAGTAAATAGAGGATAGAGAAGACCAGAAGAGGAAGGAGGGAGCGAAGGGATATTACGGAGAAGGAATATTATGGTTGTTGGGAATAGTGCAATGGTCATGAGTGGGATACGACAGATAAGGTGATTAATTGTATGAGTCAAATTGGTTAGGTAACAGTGCCCAGATATTTGATCAAATGTTATTCTGGATGTATCTGTGAAGATGCTTTTGGATGAGAGTAACCTTTAAGTCAGTGGACTTTGAGTAAAACATATTACCCCCATAATGTGGGCGGACCTCAGCCAATGGGTCGAAAGCCTTAATAGAACAAAGACTGACCTCCCCAGAAAAAGGGAATTCTGCCAACAGATCTCCTTTGAACTTAAACTGCAACTGTTCCCTGGGTCTCCAGCCTGCTAATCTACCCTGAAGATTTTTTATTTGCATCTCCACAGCTGTGTGACCTAATTCTTATATACATTTGTTTATATATTTTTGGATTTTTAGTGAATTCAAGAAAGCAATGAGCTCAGAGTGGTTTGGGCAGAGGGAATGAGGGGAGAGAGAATGATAGGATATGATGTCAGCATTATTAGCTTTGCCTCGCAGTGAGACATTTTTATTTGTAGGGTGGAGTGAGTTATTCAGCAAATTGACAATCATTAATTCCACTAACAGTTTCCAATCCCCTGAGCTCAGTATTGTTATTTCCTAGAATGGTCTTCACATGCTGTATCTTTACATGATAAAGTGCACATATCATTTCTACCTTATAAAAGTCTCCAATTAAGTTCTGCCTCCAACAACGATAAAAACCACAGACTAATATGTCAAATAAAAATAAAGTAAAAGAAAGTTGATTATTTAGTGTTTTATAAAAAACAAAACAAAGTCCCTAATACCCCACCCCTGCTCTCTCCTGATAAGTATTTCAATAAATTTTCATTTCCTCTGTTACTTCCTGGAAGTGGGAAAATATACCCTAAGAAATTAAAATATGAAATATTTCTAAATTCAACCGGTTCTCACAATTGAATCTTAAAATGAAGCTTCCAAAATTCTGATTTTTTTTTTTTAAAGATTTTATTTATTTGTCAGAGAGAGAGAGAGCGAGCGCACAGGCAGAGTGGCAGAGGGAGAAGCAGGCTCCCCGCAGAGCAAGGAGCCCAATGTGGGACTTGATCCCAGGACGCCGGGATCATGACCCGAGCCGAAGGCAGCCGCTTAACCAACTGAGCCACCCAGGCGTCCCCAAAATTCTGATTTTTGGATTGACCTAAGAGTTCCAATATTTTCTAAGTCATATGAATTGTGACATACAGTGTTGCTTTTAGCAAGAAAGTCCTCTACAAAACATAACCACACACCCCCACAACTGCTAAATAATTCTGGTCTTCCTATATTTCCATATATTTTTCATGAATTCTAGCTCTGATTCCTAATAACTGTATTTTATCCTTTTCATTTTTGATTTTAGGTACAAAGCTAATGACATTTTGTTAATTTGAAAAAAGAACCCTTTATTGTGTCTAATCTACTGGGTCTCACTTTTGTCATCAGATTTCAAAGCTCCCTTCTTCTTCCATAAGAAGTTGAACAATAACAAGAAATCTTTGATATGATTAGCAGACATATCTAGGCCATCATATAGGGTGGAATTCAAGAGAAATAAAATAGCTTTTAAGAAGCATACTTCTACTTATAGATTCAAACTAATGTTTTCCTCTAAGTGGCCACCTTTGGAGGCGTCATTTACTTATTCCAATGACACTGTTATTATTCAAAATATGTTTTAAAATCTTTTTTGTTTTGTTTTCTTTTCATTCAGCTTTAGGACCCGTTTATGAGTCACCTAAGAAAATTATTTGTCTCTGTTTGTATTATTCACTTAATAAACACTTATATATGCTAAACTGATGCAGGCATTGTCCTAAGACAATGTCCTTCTAAATGTTCCTTTACTTGATCCTTATACCAACCTCATGAAGCAGATAATATGATCATTCTAATTTTGTCAATAAGGAAACTGAAGTACCACCCAATATTATACACTTCAGAATTTAGGAAGTTAAAAACTTTGGAATAATGAAAAAAAATAAAGAATTTAGGAAGTTAGAGAACTCAAAGCCCTCATAGTACCTGCTTATTCACTACATCATGTTACCTCTCTCATCTAACTTTTATTTCAAAATTATCAACCACATTTTTCACAAAGTATAAAATACCTCTAAAGGTTATTTTTGTCTTTAATATAAAGCGGCTTCTTCGATGGCTCTTTGGAGATAAATTGAGGAACCTGAAGCAAAACAAGAACCTGAGTCATGAAAGAGTAAATCATTTATACACTTACTAAGGAAGGAAAATGCAAAAATTTCTGCTAGGAAAAGTTTTCTGCTTATCCTTTTGCTAATCAGAAGAACTGATATGGACATAGTCTTCTTTCCTTTAATGTCTAGTGAATTGAGGTTTTACTGAGGCAAATGTAGTATCAATTCTCTTAGCCACCAATTCAAAGCTATCATTCTTGAGTTTAAGATGTGCTACGTCAGCACTATGTTGACTTTCACTAACTCGGTCAGACCATTACTCAGTTGATCTTGATGAATCTCTACCAGTGCGATGATTTTGATGAGCTATAAATCAGCCTTGATGTCTTTTTGTTCCCTTATATTTGTCTTGGTAGACTGTAGAAATAAGTTAGCTGAAAAATTTTGTCCAAATATATATTCAAATAATGTCAAAAAAATTGTGTGTGTTTGTCTGTGTATAGTATTATGATTTCTATTCTTTTATTCTTCTACATACTGTCATCAAAGATCTAACTCAAAGAAAACATTGAACGACTCTAAATTTCTTATGGTTCTATGTTCATAGGCCTAAATTTAAATTTTAATTGCTTTTCATAGAAAAACTTATTTCTCATGGGGGGAATCATTTAAGTGAAATTCTTATAAAGTTGTTTGCTTCACCATTAGATGTAACCTCCATCAGCGTAATGATTATGTTTGTTTCATTCACCATCATACTCATCAACTAATACAATGCCTGGTACCTAATAGTAGGTGTTCAATAAATATTTATTGAGTGAATAAAGATTTCATTCTTACGGTTATAATTAAGATCCTTTTCTAGCTTGGCAGGAGTAATTCATATCCTCAAAATGCTCTTGTAATATTTCAGGAATAGACTCGAGTGGCCTCAGTGTTAGAGAAATAAGTGATTTGGAATGCCAAGATTAATCCCACTATCTTGTGTTTTTATAAAATTTTAACCTATTCTGGCTGTAGTATATACACCCTTGTTATGTGCAGCAACATCCATAAGAATAGAAAAATAGATTTTGTTGCTTCCGCTTTTACAGATTATACAATAGATTCAGGCAGTTTGAGACACTGGCTCAAGGGTCACACTCTGAAGTCAAAAACCTAAGCAAGGATTTGAGCTTCTTCCCACAGAGTTCAGAAGGGTGTAAATCTGCCCCAAGAGCATAAATTATTTAATGACCTAGATTCATCTTCTTGCATCCAAAATGAGGCTACTATATTTGCATCTTTGTGACTGCTGAGGAGAGAGAAAACTCACGGCAGCTGGCAAGAAGGGCAAGCAAATTAATCAGTTTATAAAATGTTTATAAACTCACAAAAATTTCTGGCGTCCTCAGTCTGATTCCGCTCCTACTAATTCTACATATGGTTTCTTGCAGAGCTTAGATCTGATGGTCAGTACAGATTTATTTTGTTTATTTATGTTTTAGATATCTTGAGGTGTGAAACATATTGAGTATCTCAAAAAGCTGGTTATCAAAATCAATGGTACTTGTGAAGTGCATTATGAAAAGGCTAATTATAATTTATTATGAAGCCTCCCTACATCTATTGTGCATAAAGTAATGTGCTCTTCACAGCAGGCCCTCGTTTCATTAACCTTTTCATAGAAGCTGTGATCTCATTCAGAAATCTTATTTCTGAATTATGTGCTCATACCACACACCGATTCCTTCATACCTAGGTCGGAGTGGGGAGGGCCAATGTGCAGCTGCGGATTGATTTTGCAGGTTTGCATCGCTAAAGGAGGTAGGGAAAGGTGACAGAAAAGGTAGTCATTTCACTAATAAAGCTAATAACACTTCTTTTCAGGGCATTATTTTCTACTTTCTCTTCTTTATTGTTCCCTTCATTCCAAAAAATGACATTTTAGAAGGAAAAAAAATCACGATAAATGAAAAAGAGTGACACACAGTGATACCGTAATGAAGGTCAATAGTGATGTGTGTTTAGAGGGGAAAGAAGATGACCACAAGGGTTCCTGTCACTTTCTGTCTCTCCCACTCTCTTTCCTTCAGTTCCTTTCTCCAGGTAGTGAGTTCATTCTTTTGATAATTTTTTTAAAAAGATTTTATTTGTTTATTTGAGACACAGAGAGAAAGAGAGAGCGCTTGAGAAGGGGGAGGGCCAGAGGGAGAAGCAGACTCCCTTTTAAACAGGGAGCCTGATGTGGTGTTGGCTGTTGGGACTCCTGGACATGACCTGAACCAAAGGCAGAAGCTTAACAGACTGAGCCACTCAGGGACCCCTCCCTTGATAATTTAAAGACAATGAAAATGACATTTCCATTATTACTCTATTTTGGGTACAAATGCTTCCTCTATCCAACACCCCATCTTGTTGGAAAAGCCAGAAAATTCCTGATTCCTTCGTATTTTTTCTTAAACAAACAAAACAAAGCAAAAACACATTGCAAACTAAAGGTATGATCTTTTTGTGCACTTTCAGACAAGGAACTCAAGATAGCCTCTGAAGTCTTATAATCTCTTTCTCTGTTTTAAATGCCTTTAGCTTTTTATAATCTTCATGGAGGCAGTAAATGCAATGAATGCTGAGTCTGTCAAGTTATCAGCTCTTACGGCCCACTGACCCTTGCTGCTGGTGTCATTTCAGTTCCTCATGTAAATTAGCTCTTCCACAGAATCTAAAACCCATGGGTAGGTGTCAGGGAGCAAGAATTTCCTGACTTTTCAAGGTCCTTCTACCTGGAATATGAATCAAGCTGACATGAGACAGATTAATAGAAGAAAATCAAATTTAATTTCATACATAGATGAGGAAGCCACACAGACATGCAAATTCCAATAACAGGTCACTTGAAAGTATATATGTCATTATGAACTAAGGACAAGGGGTGGGGCTCTAGGACTTCAAAGGGAAGAAATTCAATTTAGAGGAAGATGAAAAAGAACGAATGCTTGGCAAACAAATGTTTGCTGGGTGACTCTGAAAAATTGGGACATAGAGAACTTTGACCAAACAGCACTTGCTATGTTTCTCTCTGTCTATAGTACCTAGTTCATGTCCTAGTGTATTTACCTTTATGGTAGTAGCTCTCTTGGAGCAGGTTCTCTATCTACATTCTTTTTGGCAGTTGTGGGGGTAAAGAGGTTTTCCTAAATCTGCTGGGTTTTGATTGCTTTTTACCTCAAATTTATCTTCATGCCAAAATGGCCTATCTTGGGGCCTACGATGGGTAAAAAAATAATCTCCGGGCTACTATTTATTTTTTTAGATTCAAGTCAGCCAGACTCTTGATCTTACTTAGACGCTAACATGGCAGGACTAAGAACAGGACTTTTCATTGACTATGGCCAGGATTTTGCTTTATGCTACATTTCCAATTGTTGCAACCCTGTTGTATCAGCATATAATTGGGCTGTTCCTCAGTCCTTTGGGTAATATTCAAGCTCTACTGAACCCAAATCCTTCATTCTCCTATCCTTTATTTTCCAGGGAAATAGGTTCTTTTTTGTTCCTCCTCTTTGTGGTGGAGTCTTCCCTACTGGCTTTCAGATCTCTCTGAAGCCAACTGCCTAGTAAACTCCTTAAACAGAATCCTCTTGGAGGATAAGTGCCTATTTTCCATAGACTTTCCCGAATATTCTAACCCACCTGTTTCCCAGCTCTTGTCATTATTGATGGGGCCATTCTCTTTCCAACCAAGTCTTAGTCAAAATTAATATACATAATATAGGCAATCCATTTGCATAAATGTTTAAAGCATACTTTAAAGTCAAATAATTCTATATCTGATGTAGGCATTAACTATGAGCAGTTTTGAAATTATCCGAAAACAAGTCACATTTGTTTGAATAAGTACACACTTAATTTAGGCAATATACATCTTCATATTCTTTCATAAAATTTTTAGAAAACCATTACAAAAGATATTACAGTGAAATCTGAATTCTGTTGCTAACCACAAAAGTGCCCTGGCTTAATAAATCATGAAGAGAATCAATGAGGCTTGCATTGAATGCCTGAAAGAAGGCTGCAATCATTCATAGGGAGTAACTTTGGATGATTACTAAGTTTTCTAAAGTAGTCGAGACTGCAGAAAACCATAAATGCTTTGTCCAACAATTATCACTATCTCATATACCACTGGAGCCGTTTTGAAAGTATTTCCAATAAATCCACAAATGCCTTGACTGGAACTTACATGGACTATTTCTGCAGATCTCTATTGTAACTCTCAGTTACAGAGGTTGCTGTCTGAATGGAATAATAATGTTCTTTTGTCAAGATGATAAATATTTGTTTATAATTGTAGATCTTTTGATCAAATGTTTCTAGTCAAGAGAAAAACAACAAGAGGAATGCTGCTGCTATGCAGAACAATGTAATGACATAGAAATATGACAGAATCACAAAACTGATTTAGTGTAGACTATGGATGATTAAGGAGCAGCCATTTAGAGGCTTAATTGAGTTAATTTCTCTCCTTCATAGCCAAGAAAATACATTTCTTGAATATGTTGTTCTATGTACCACACACTGTACTCGATCCTAGAGGAAAATAAAGATGAATAGATTTGATCTCTATTTCCAGATTACTTCAAATACAGCGAGAGATCATGATGAATAAGCAAGAATACAGTAACGTGAGTATGGCTGAAAAGAAGGTGTTTTCACATAGCCATTCACATGGCTAATTTACACTTCTCACCATTAACGTAGAGGTTGTGCCTGAGTTTCCAAAGAAACTATTTATTGAGGTATTAAATACACAACAGCTATTCTTGAAGAGGACTTCCCACCTTTTTGAAGAGAAAAATGCACAATATATAATCCCTAAGGGGGTGGAAGCTGCTTAAGTGACAGGCCTCTATCTTAACCTAAGCATAGCCAGGGATAGAGAAGGTCTTCACTAACTTTCTGGTGACTGAACAAACCTAAAATAATTATAAAACCTATATGAGAACCTATTTTTCATGTGGTATGGCCTGGGTTCTTAAACTCTGAATATATAAAAGTCAGTGATATGTTTAGAGAAAGAAAATGTTAGAAAGAGTTAGCAGAGAGAAGCTATTAGTTATAGATGAGAGTCGATGTGTTGTGTAATTAAATCATGGATATCTAGGCCAGTAATAATTTTAATGATTGATGGATTCACAAGGGCAAATTTTTTTGCAGTATGTGTCTACTGTCAAATCAAGTGGATGATATGTGAAAATGTATTTACTGGAGTACATTGTTGAGAGTCAGCCTGTACCTCCAATCCTTTCCTAAAAATAGCTTATCCTGCAATGTGTTTCAATACATGAGAATGTTTGGCCTTAGTTCATGGTATCCAGAGTATTAAAGAGTGAAGGCATCTGTATCTGCTCCCAATGGCAACACTACTTCATTTACATAGTTCTCTGAATCATTTTCACATCTCTCTTCACACACCATGGGTAAGAATGCAAGTGCTGAGTATTCTCTGAAGTCAATGGAAATCTGTTATTAGGTTAGCTTGATATGAGTGTTGCAAAAAATTAGAATTTTTTCCTTATGACTAAGGACCAAGAAAAACAGATGGTTGGGTGAGGAATGCGGAGGTTGTCGGATAAAGCTCTTGGCAACAAGATTTGGTGCTAACATAATATATTCAGTCAATTGGAGCATCTTGATGATACCAAATATAGAAAAGAAAGATGCTTCTGGTTGTCTTTGTAACTTATGTGATGATTGAAAGAAAACTGGCTTAATGTGGACCCAGCAGTATTTGCTTATTTGGAACAAAGGTCACATTTCTAATGTAACCCATCATCTGACTTCTACAAGTAAGTAATAATTTTTCACTTTTAAGCCAAAAGAATTGTTAAAAATTAATCTATGATCAAATTAAAAATATCAATTTTACATATAGATAGAGAAAAGGAGATAGATGTAGAGCTCATGTCCAAAAACAATTTGTATTGTTACATGATAACAATGATAACCAATTTTAAGTTCGGAAAAGGCCTTCCTAATCCAATTGGGGAATCTAATACAATATACAACAAAGCAGTTATCCTTGCATATAATCCTTACCGTATTCCAGTACAGAGTGGGCAATCTATGGTGCTATTTATGGAACTAGAGCAAGCTTTAATGGCACTGACCTGCTCTAGGCCCCTCTTTAATTTCTTTTCCTCTCCCTTTCATTGGCCTATAGGCAGCCTGTCTATATCTTCTCTATATCTGTCTTTCTTTTCATAATTGTATTGTATGATTATATTCCCTTTCTTTACTCTTTAAATTTATTTTGCTTAATATCTTGACAGACACATCCACAGACATTTTTAGTGATTAATACCTTGTCTTTGGAACTAACACATTTGGTGTCTCTCAACATTTGGGACAGTAGATGTTGTCTTAGAATAAAATTAGTCATTCTATTATATTTTCTGATAAGCAATTAGGAAAGACTGGAAAACAGGCAGCTTTATTTAGGGGCGTATATGATTGAGTGTCTGGAATAGAGAGACATGGGACATAAAAGACAAGAGAAGCAAATCATCTTTTCCACACTGGTTTTTATATAGTTGTGAGAAGAGGATCCATATGCTAGATATGAAGATACCACAGGATCTTGAAAAAAACTTGGAGTAAGAAAAATAAACCTAGTAACACAGACCTAAAATAAACTTCATTCCTTTTCCTTACTGACTATCTTAGTCCAGTCACAGCTACTGTAAACCTGTATCCACCCCCCCAAATGAATATAATGGTGCAATTCTTTAAGATGGTTGAGGAGCTGAAATTAATTCATATAAAGAATCCATCAAAGGATTGAAATAATTATTGTGTTTATTTTTATACTTCCCCATACATAGTTATTGACTATGACTATGACATAGTTATTAACTCTGAGATATGACTGTCTCAGAACAGCTGAGATAAATGACAGTAGTATGACCCCTCTGATGAAGGTCAGATGCTTTTTTTAATGATTTCCCTTATTCTTTCATGTTTTCAGTATATGCTTGATATATTAACATAACAACTTCAGAAGTTATTGCTAGGTTTCTTTTTATCTTTAAATTCTTTCTTTCTTTCTTTCTTTCTTTCTTTCTTTCTTTCTTTCTTTCTTTCTTTTTTTTCTTTCTTTCTTTTTAAGGGAGAGAGAACATGAGCTGGGGGAGATGCAGAGGAAGAAGCAGACTCCCTGCTGAGCAGAGAGCCCTATGCGGGGTTCCATCCCAGGACCCTGAGATCATGACCTGAGCCAAAGGCAGACCCTTAACCGACTGAGCCACCCAGGTTCCCCCTTTCTTAAAAATTTTTATTTAAATTCCAGTTAGTTAACATATAGTGTAATATTAGTTTCAGGTGTACAATATAGTGATACAACAGGTTTGGTTTAATACAACAGGTACATCACCCAGGCCTCATCATGGCAAGTGCCCTCCTTAATCCCTATCACCTATTTCATACATTCCCTTTAACTTTGGCAAGTTTGATATATATATATATATATTTTTTTTTTTTACTTTAAACTTTTTATGTGCCTAAAATTCTGAGCATTTGGGTACTAAGATATAAAGCAGTTTCAGAAAATTATTCCACTAAACCAGTATGTACCTCTGAGACTTTATTTCTGTAGTTACTATAAAGAAATAATAGTACCCTCCTTCTTGCATAGTGATTCATAATATGCCAATATCCTTATAGAAATACAATTGATTAGAAGATATTTTATCGGGGCGCCTGAGAGGCTCAGTGGGTTGAGCTGCTGCCTTTGGCTCAGGTCATGATCCTGGGTCCTGGGATCGAGTCCCGCATCAAGCTCCTTGCTTGATGGGGAGCCTTCTTCTCTCTCTGCCTCTGCCTGTCACTTTGCCTGCTTGTGTGCGCGCTCTCGCTCTCTCTCTCTCTGATAAATAAATAGGTAAAATCTTGAAAAAAAAAAAAAGAAGATATTTTATCTACAGTTTTCCAGGAAAAGGTTGGAAGAAAGGGCAGATCATGCAAGGTCCCAGGGTTTTTGAGTGGAGAATGCAAGACACAAACTCAATACTTCATTAGCTGTTTTCTATACTGCATGACTTTCTTATTGTTAGGACTTCGGTAATTCTCTTTGTAGATAAATAACTCTTCCGGATTAGCAGGCTGGTAGAATGAAACTTACATGTTTGCTTCTAGAATTTAACCAAATATTCTTAGATTTCAGCACATTCCTTTACAAATAAGTTAGAAGAAAATAAGACTTCATCTACACTAAAACAACTCTTCCTGTATGCTTTCTCCACATGAAAGGGAAATTGTTTGAAAATCAATAGAATGCTAATTTCATACTATTCATAGCTTGCCTTGCATTTTGATTAGGAAATAGTCTTTACAGCACTTTCTTGAAACCAGAATTATTTTTCATATGAGAGGAACAATTTGCTTTATTTTAAAACATCATTAAAACAAACAAAGTTCTGGGGCACCTGGGTGGCTCAGTTGGTTAAATGCCTGCCTTCAACTCTGGATTCTGGGATCCAGCCCCAAGAGGGCTCCTTGCTCAGTGGGGAGTCTGCTTTTCCCTCTGTATCCCACCCCTCCATGCTCTCTCTTTCTCTCTCAAATAAGTTAATAAAAATCTTTTTTAAAAACTTCCTTTATAAAAAAAAAACAAAAAAAAACAAACTTCCTTTATTAGTCACTTTTAAAAATTCCTTAAGGTATGCTGCTATTTGAGAATAGTAAAATTTGGTATCAATATCAACCTACATAAATTTCTCCTAATTTTTAAAAGCTCCATTTATTGGGGCGCCTGGGTGGCTCAGTGGTTTAAGCCGCTGCCTTCGGCTCAGGTCATGATCTCAGGGTCCTGGGATTGAGTCCTGCATCGGGCTCTCTGCTTGGCGGGGAGCCTGCTTCCCTCTCTCACTCTCTCTGCCTGCCTCTCTGCCTACTTGTGATCTCTCTCTCTCTGTCAAATAAAATAAATAAAATCTTTAAAAAAAAATAAAAAATAAAAGCTCCATTTATTTTCATTCAATTTCTGATATTCTTTTCAAAAGGTAACTAAAAATTCACTAGTTTTTTTCTATGTGTAAAATATTACAAAAATTTGTCTTTCACTCCTGTTAACACAAAAGCTCCAAAGCTGGCCATCAAAGTAAAAAGATTTTTAGGGTAATTTTATTTTGTCATTATTTTTCCTGCAGCACTAATAGAACTTTCTAAGTAAGAGAAAAGATATTTGGTGTGTCACAAAGTAGATTTTTTTTTTTTTTAAGATTTTTTTTTTTTTTTTTTTTTTAATTTGACAGACAGAGATCACAAGCAGGCAAAGAGGCAGGCAGAGAGAGAGGAGAAAGCAGGCTCTCCATGGAGCAGAGAGCCCGATGCGGGGCTCGATCCCAGGACCCTGGAATCATGACCTAAGCCGAAGGCAGAGGCTTTAACCCACTGAGCCACCCAGACGCCCCACAAAGTAGATTTTTGAATACTGTGTAAGTATATTGTGTAGGTTGTTAGCAGTTGGCTGATCCAATCTCCTCCTTTTCAAAATGAACTTGTAGAATACGTTTCACAAGTGTAGGTAGGTATTCCTAAGCCAATTCACTCATCATGGGAAATGACCTTAAGGGCATTTAAAATCCTACAAAATGTATGAGCTTCCAAAATATCATAAAGAATACTCATTTAACTTTTGTTTGGAGATATCTATGGTTCTCATTACTTCAAATAAAGCCATTCTCATTTGCTGGATATGAAAAAGCACCCTATTTCCTTATTTCTCTACTGTTTAGGGAGGTTTTTCCTATATTGACCTGAAATGTATCTCCCTGTAATTCCAGTTTATTCTTTCCTATCTCATGTATAGAGCTATACAGATTAAGTTTTACTCTGTTTCTACATGACATTGCTCCAAATATCAAATACTAAATACACAGATTTCAAAATTCTTCCTAAAGTATAACAGCCAGAACAGAACATATTACTGTGTATTACCTAACAAGAGCGATGTGTAATGGAATTAATATTTCCTACGGGCTATGAATATGTATTAGGTCATTGTTCCCCAGCCATGCTACTCTACTGGTCAAAACTGGGTAAATTAACAACTACACTACTCTTCGTTCTGGTCAGTTATTATGTGTCAGGTACTATGTTAAACAGTTTGGTTTATTTATATAACAACCATCTTAGTTGGGTATTTTTTTCATGTGACTCAGACAAGAAAACCCATGTTTTGCCCAAGGCTGTATAGCTACCAAGCTTGTCAAAGCTCATATACTTAGCCACTAGACAAAACTGTGTTTCTAAAGAAAAATCCCGCGACTCTGTCACAGGATCGGTGGGCTCAGACTGCCAGTGACAGTGATTTCCTCTGAAGACTAGACCTGTGCCTTGGCTTTGGGCGAGACTCCTTGTACCTGATTTCCAAACCTGATTCATCTTCTCTCCTAATAATTGTGACTTATGCTAGAGCATTTGGGAAAAAGTGGTTTCTTCTAATCAGCTATTTTTAGGGTAACCTTTCTATTGGTTTTGTTTGTTTGATCAGCCAGAATTAGATTCCGTTGTTTATCCTCAAGACTGACACACTCATCTGAAGGATGTTATGCCACTATGGAATCTCGTGCTGTGATCAAGATGTGTTACATTACGGCACTTTTCTTATCTTCCTATTGGTAATCTTATGAAACACAAGGTTAAATTTAGTTTGTTGCATGAAAACTCCACTCTTTTCTAAGTGCTTACCAACTCTCTGTTGAATAAATCATCTATAATTTTTCTGGAGATTACAATAACAACAAAATCCATTTTAGTGTATTTAATATGTCACTGACCCATTCTGAAAATTATGAAAACACTTAGCCACTCCCAGCCCCTTCTGTTGGTGAAAACTGAAATAATATCAGTGATATTTTATGTATGAGGTTATGGTATTTTGATGCCAAAAACCAGTTGTTGATACTAAAAATTTACTTTTTTTTCATATTGTTTTAGAGAAGAAAACAATGAACAATTGTGCAATTAGTATATCTGACAATACCCTATCAACATTTTCTCTGACGATGACTCATTATCTCTTATATTCACTGTCCACACAATTATCATTCCCACTCTTATAACACTGGTCTTGTTTATCCTCATCTCCCTTCTCTTCCTGTGTTGTCAATCCTATATCTAAACAAAAGGCCTGGATAAAGTCTAGTCTTCAACACAACCCTTACCACCTACATTAATAATTGACTTCCCTTATTTCTAGTAATCCTAATTCGTATCATACTACTTCACACTGGACTTCAAACTGGGGAATATGGTTCTCTTGTTATATCAAATGCCTCACACTCTAATTAGAGTGCAAGTACTTTGAAAAGAAGAAACTATTGCTTGATTTCCTTGTATTACTTTTGTACTTATTTCTCTGTGGGAACTTACAGAATCCCTAATCTTACATATTAGCCCTCTATTTCTTTAGGCTGCTTGGTTGGGACTTTTTCCTGAAGAAGCTAAAAACTTATCCTAGTCATATAAATTCAGTGTCTGTAAATTGACTTGCTTCAATATACTTTTTGACTACAGTAGTTCTAGAAACTGTTTCTTTTTCTTCTTTTTTTCTTTATGACATAGGACTGCTTATTTTTGATACATTTTGAGAAAAAAATTTTTGGTTTGTGTTTAGATGGTGTCATGAAGACCTTTCAGATTGTCTGCCAAGCTAACAGTGGGGGTCCTGGCACTGTGGGTGATAGCTGTGAGTGACTTTATTTTCCTGGACATAGCTATGTGCAATCAGTTTAGACACCTGGATCGAGCAGAAATTTTGAACTGAGAATTCAGAGATACTAGTCAAATTGGGCTCTTTTCTGAACTGAAACTTCCAAACTACAAAGCAGTTGGGCAAACATGTTTTTCCCATGTAAAGGAAGAGCAGAAAAGATGTCACTGAGACTAGAAACTAAAATTCTCAGAATGATTCAGATTTGAAAGAGGGAAGAGGGAGAGAAGGAGGGGGATAAAATGAATGAGAATAACCAGAGAGACTACAGAAGAACTGCCTTAATTCCTGATGCCTTTTTAGTCCTCTCCCCTGAAGGCCTGCATCTCTACCTTTTCCTGAGGTTTGTGAGCTACAGTTTTAGTTTTACCCTACATTTCTTAGTTTATGTAAAGTTAACTTGAGTAGGTTCCTGTTACTTGAAAACTCAAGAAACTTAGCCTAGACATGCAGCCATGGATATGAAAAGGGAAAAAAAAATCAAAGTTAAAGGGAGATAATTTAATAGGGTTAGACTAATAATATTAGGGTCATAACTTATTTGATTTGGAAAATTTTTCAGTCTGATTCTTAAAACAAGGGGCCACAGAACTTACCCTCTTCAGCAGTTGATGGTGGAACATGGAAGTGATTGTCCACAGACACAAAGTTAGGAGGGATATGCTTGAGGATCATAGTGGTGCACAAGGACAGTGTTCTTAAATTCAAAAGGCAGTTAACATTCTGTAAAGTGAAAAGTAAGCGAGGGACTGTGTTATATTTAATTGGAATTAAAACAGCACTTAGAATGTAAATCCTGAACAACCCAGAGCCTAGAAATTATTTTCATTTATATATAGGTTAGATATAATACAGTGCACTGATTCAATTCACCCCCTGCCATTCCAAGAGAGATCCCTCTGGCTCTTGAAAAATACAAGATGTTGAGCTAATCAAAGAGATAATCCAGACTGAACCAATAGAGAACACTTCGTTAGCCTGGTTAAGAATTTTGCTTGTTTCTTAGTGAGACATAATTATATGTCACTTCCAATATTACACTGCACAGAATTAGTAGTATTTCAGAATTTAAGTTGTTAACTGCATGGCTGATACTCTATAGCAAGAAGATAGCCTTTCTCACAAAATTATTTTGTGTTTTTATATATGAGGTTTTTCTTTTTTTTTTTTTCTTTTTCAAATGCATCCAAGAAAAATGAGTTGTCTAGGTGCATTCAGCACATAATTTCCTTTTAGACTGTTTATCCTAGGAAGGCATACATAACAGTAAGTAGTAGTCTTCATTAGACATTATTCCTATTGACTGCTTGATACTACATATATAAACCTTTTCTGCCTTCACTGTCAGGACACCAAGGGGAGTATGAAAGTCAAAAAGTTCAAGCTAATGCTCTGATAGCCCTAGAGAAAAATTTTGAAAATTTTTGAAAATTTTTTGAAAATACCAAAAACTAGGATACAAACCAATTACACTTGCAAATGTGTTTCACCATTTTCAAATGTATAATACTTTTGAGTATTAAAATATAGTTACCTGTGTGGTTTTGCTCTTCCATAATCTGAAGGCAATAGTTGTTTCCCATTATTGCATCACTGTTAGAATGCTTGAGGTTATTCACAGCCCTATGGCATTGCTCAGTCTGCACACAGGAATATCACTGCAGTTCACAACTGATGGCAGGAATTAGGCCTTATTCCATTTTTTACACCCATCCAGTCCATCCAAGTTGATTAGAGACTCTGATTCTGATGATAAACGATTTCTTTTAAACTTTCTGCAGACTTCATTACAGTTAATATTACCCAAAGCATCAGTCTTTTTTAGAAGGTTGGTGAGGGCAGAAACGAGTAAAGAGTAAGACCTATTTTTTCCCCCAACTTCTTTTGGATAAACAAAATTATCGTACCTGAACATGTGATAGGTGATGGAATGGTATTTCAAGTATAGAGGTGAGAGAACTGCTAAATGAGAGAAGATTAAATGAGAAGAATGGAATGCAGAACCATTAGAGGAGACCAGGCCAGTAAGGTGCAAAAGGGAGATGGAAGAATGTCATTGGAATATTTCTCATTTTAGAAAGACAGGGAAGGGATTGGAGGGGAGGAGCAAGATGGCAGAGGAGTAGGAGACCTAAATATTGTTGGGTCCTAGGAGTTCAGCTAGTTATCAAGACATTCTGAATACCTACAAACTCAACAGGCGACTGAAGAGAAGAAGAGCAGCAATTCTAGGAACAGAAAACCGACCACTTTCTGGAAGGTAAAACATGCAGAGATGTGAATCCAAGGCAACATATGGGAAGAGAGACCCCGGGGGGAGAGGCTGGCAAGTGGCAAATCAGAACTTTTAGAAGTCTGCTCCACTGAGGATGATGCTCCAGAGGCTAAGTAGGGGCTGGAGTCTTCGCAGGGACAGTGTGGTCTCAGGACCTGCAGGGTCCCAAAAAGACCAGGGGTGCCTGAATGTGGCAGAACTCCTAGGTTTCAGAGCGGGGAAGCCACCTGAAGAGACGGAGCCGAGGAGAGGGCTCTCAGCTCAGGGTTACCTTAAACCATGATCCGAGGTACAGTCAGGTCACTGCTCTTCCAGCAGGGACCCTATAAGTGGCAGATCCAGGGAGACCTCCTTCTTTCTCTGCAGGAATCTACTGGGTTTAGAGACTCCAAATGGGGCCCTGTGCCAGAGATACAAATGCTCCATCACAGGTTGGGTGAGCTCAGAGCATGGCTGGAAACCAGGGAGATGGGAGTGATTGACTGCTTTTCTCTGAGGTCGCACTGAGGAGTGGGGCTCTGAGCTCTTGGCTTCTCCCTACTGGAGATTGGGAGACTACCATTTTGATTCTCCTCCTCCAAAGCTCTATGGAAAGCATTCAGGGAACAAAAGCTATGGAGAGCAACCCTAGCAGATTACTTAGTCTAGCCCCTGGCAAGGGTGGTGCTATTCTGCCTGGGGCAAAGATATTTGAGAATCACTGCAATAGGCCACTCCACCATAAGATTAGCAAGAACATCCAGCCAAGACTAAGTTCACCGATCAGTTAGAAATGCAGAATTCTGGAGCTAGGGGACTGCAATGCGTAGAATTCATGGCTTTTCTCTGATTATCCTTTAGTCTTTCAAAGTTAAATTTTTTTAATTTTATTTTTTTCTTATTCTATTTTTAAAAATGTTTCCTCTTTCCTATTTTAAACTTTTTAAACTATTTTATCAATATCTTTTTTAAAAACGTTTTTTAATTTTCATTGTCATAGTCTATACTATCCCTTCATTGTATTTAAGGTTTTTTTTTGTATACATACAGGTTTTTCTTTCTTTAAAATTTTGGGATACAGTTTCTTCTAACAGCTCAAAATATAACCTAAATCTAGTGCATGGTTTTGTTCTAGTCTCCAGTCTGATCACATTCTTTCCTCTTTTTCTTTTTCTTTTCTTTCTTTTTTCAATCAACTTCTTATCAATTCCTTTTTTAGGATCTTTTTTAATTCTCTTTTTTACAGTCATATCCCATCCCTTCATTGTGTTTACCTTTATTTCTGTATATATATATTTTTTTTTCTTTAAAATTTTGAAAGGCAGAATCTTCTAACAAACCAAAATACACCCAAAATCAAGTGTGGCTCTGTTCTATTCACCAATCTAATACATGTATATATATTAGATTGGTGAATATATGTGTATATGTATTTTCCCCCCACCTTTCTTCACCCCCAATTTCAGGTCTCTTCTGATTTGGTTAGGTATATTTTTCTGGGGTCATTGGTACCCTTTCAATATTTTGTTCTCTCATTCACCTATTCTTATCTGGATAAAACAACAAGGTGCAAAAAGCTCACCTCAAAAAAAAAAAAAAAGAATAAGATGCAGTACTGACAGCTAGGGACTTAATCAATAAGGACATTAGTAAGATGTCAGAACTAGAATTCAGAATGATGATTATCAAGGTGCCAGCTGGGCTTGAAAAAAGCATGGAAGATACTAGGGATTCCCTTTCTGGAGAAATAAAAGAACTAAAATCCAACCAAGTTGAAATCAAAAAAGCTATTAATGAAGTGCAATAAAAAATGAAGACTCTTACTGCTAGGATAAATGAGGCAGAAGAGAGAATTAGTGATATAGAAGACCAAATGATGGAGAATAAAGAAGCTGAGCAAAAGAGAGATAAACAACTATGGACCATGAGGGGAAATTCAAAAGATGAGTGGTACCAGAAGACAAAAAAAATGTTAGAATAATTGGGATTCCAGAAGAAGAAGAAAGCCAGAGAGAGGCAGAAGGTATATTGGAATGAATTATAGTAGAAAATATTCCTAATATGGCAAAGGGAACAAGCATCAAATCCAGGAGGTACAGAAAACCCCCCTCAAAATCAATAAAAATAGATCCACAACCCTTCATCTAATAGTAAAACTTACAAGTCTCAGTAACAAAAAGAAAATCCTGAAAGCAGCTTGGAGCAAGAAGTCTGTAACATACAATGGTAGAAATATTAGATTGGCAGCAGACTTATCCACAGACTTGGCAGGCCAGAAAGAATTGGCATAATATATTCAGAGCACTAAATGAGAAAAATATGCAGCCAAGAATACCACATCCTGCTAAGCTGCCATTGAAAATAGAAGGAGAGATAAAAATCTTCCAGGACAAACAAAAATTAAAAGAATTTGCAAACACCAAACCAGCCCTATAAGAAATATTGAAAGGGGACCTCTAAGCAATGAGGGAGCCTTAAAGTAGTAGACCAGAAAGGAACAGAGACAATATACAGTAACAGTCAACTTACAGGCAATACAATGGCACTAAAGTCATTTTTTCAACAGTTACCCTGAATGTAAATGGGCTAAATGCCCCAATCAAAAGACATAGGGTATCAGAATGGATAAAAAAACAAAACCCATCAATATGCTGTCTAAAAGAAACTCATTTTGGACCCAAGGACACCTCCAGAATTAAACTGAGGGGATGGAAAACAATTTACCATACTAATGGATATCAAAAGAAACCTGGGGTAGCAATCCTTATATCAGCTAAATTAGATTTCAAGCCAAAGACTATAATAAGAGATGAGGAAGGACACTGTATCATACTTAAAGGGTCTGTCCAACAAGAAGATCTAACAATTTTAAATATCTATACCCCTAATATGGGAGCAGCCAACTATATAAACCACTTAATTACAAAATCAAAGAAACACATAGACAATAATACAATAATAGTAGGGGACTTTAACACCCTCCTCACTGAAATGGACAGATCATCTATGCAAAAGATCAACAAGGAAATAAAGGCCTTAAATGACACACTGGACCAGATGGACATCACAGATGTACTCAGAACATTCTATCCCAAAGCAACAGAATACACATTCTTCTCTAGAGCACATGGAACATTCTCAGAATAGATCACATCCTGGGTCACAAATCAGGTCTCAAATGGTACCAAAAGATTGGAATAATTCCCTGTATATTTTCAGACTACAATGCTCTGAAGCTAGAACTCAATCACAAGGGGAAAGTTGGAAAGAACTCAAACACATGGAGGCTAAAGAGCATCCTGCTAAAGAATGAATGGGTCAATCAGGTAATTAAAGAAGAATTGAAAAAATTCATGGAAACAAATGAACATGAAAACACAACTGTTCAAAATCTGTGGGACACAGCAAAGGCGGTTCTGAGAGTAAAGTATATAGCAATACAAGCTTTCTCAAGAAACAAGAAAGATCTCAAGTACACAACCTAGGACTATGCCTAAATGAGCTGCAGAAAGAACAACAAAGAAAGCCTAAACCCAGCAGGAGAAGAGAAATCATAACAATCAGAGCAGAAATCAATGAAATAGAAACCAAAGAACAGTAGAACAAATCAACGAAATTAGGAGCTGGTTCTTTGAAACAATTAGTAATATTGATGAACCCCTGCCCAGACTTATCCAAAAGAAAAGAGAAAGGACCCAAATAAATAAAATCATGAATGAAAGAGGAGAGATCACAACCAACACCAAAGAAATACAAACAATTATAAGAACATATTATGAACAACTATATGCCGGCAAATTTGACAATCTGGAAGAAATGGATGTCTTCCTAGAGACGTATAAACTACCACAACTGAACCAGGAAGAAATAGAAAACCTGAACAGACCCATCACAAGGAAGGAGATTGAAGAAGTCATCAAAAATCTCCCTACAAACAAGAGCCCAGGGCCAGACGGCTTTCCAGGGAAATTCCACCAAATGTTTAAAGAAGAATTAGTACCTATTCTCCTGGAACTGTTCCAAATAATAGAAATGGAAGGAAAACTTCCAAACTCATTTTATGAGGCCAGCATCACCTTGATCCCCAAACCAGACAAGGATCCCATCAAAAAAGAGAATTACAGGCCAATATCCTTGATGAACACAGATGCAAAAATTTTCACCAAAATACTTGCAAATAGGATCCCACAGTACATTAAAAAGATTATTCACCATGACCAAGTGGGATTTATTCCAGGGCTGGAAGTTTGGTTCAACATCTGCATATCAATCAATGTGATACAAGACATTAATAAAAGAAAGAACAGGAACTATATGATACTCTGAACAGATGCTGAAAGAGCATCTGACAAAGTACAGCATCCTTTCCTGATCAAAACTCTTAAAAGTGTAGGGATAGAGGGTACATACCTCAATATCATCAAAGCCATCTAAGAAAAACCCACCACGAATATTCTCAATGGAGAAAAACTGACAGCTTTTCTCCTAAGGTCAGGAACATGGCAGGGCTGTCAACTATCATCACTGCTATTCAACATAGGACTAGAAGTCCTAGCCTCAGCAATCAGACAACAAAAAGAAATAAAATGTATCTGAATTGGCAAAGAAGTCAAACTCACTCTTTGCAGATGATATATTTTATGTGGAAAACCCAAAAGAGGGGCACCTGGGTGGCTCAGTGTGTTAAAGCCTCTGCCTTCGGCTCAGGTCATGATCCCAGGGTCCTGGGATCGAGCCCCGCATCAGGCTCTCTGCTTAGCAGGGAGCCTGCTTCCCTTCCTCTCTCTGCCTGCCTCTCTGCCTACTTGTGATCTCTGTCAAATAAATAAGTAAAATCTTTAAAAAAAAAAAGAAAAGAAAACCCAAAAGACTCCACTCTAAATCTGCTAGAACTTGTACAGGAATTCAGTAAAGTGTCAGGATATAAAATCAATGCACAGAGATCATCTGTATTTCTATACACAACAGCAATATAGAAGAAAGAGTAACTAAGGAATCAATCCCATTTACAATTGTACCTAAAACCATAAGATACCTAGGAATAAACCTAACCAAAGAGGCAAAGAATCTGTACTCAGAAAACTATAAAGTACTCATGAAAGAAATTGAGGAAGACACAAAGAAGTGGAAAAGAGTTCCATGCTCATGGACTAGAAGAACAAATATTGTGAAAATGTCTATGCTACCTAAAGCAATCTACATGTTTAATGCAATCCCTATCAAAATATCATCAAAGAAATGGAACAAAAAATCCTAAAATTTATATGGAACCAGAAAAGACCCTGAATAGCAGAGGAATGTTGAAAATAAAACCAATGTTAGTGGCATCACAATTCCAGACTTCAAGCTCTATTACAAAGCTGTCATCATCAAGACAGTATGCTACTGGCACAAAAACAGACATATAGATCAATGGAACAGAATAGAGAGCCCAGAAATGGACTTTCAACTCTATGGTCAACTAATCTTCGACAAAGCAGGAAAGAATGTTCAATGGAAAAAAAGACAGTCTCTTCAACAAATGGTGTTGGGAAAATTGGACAGCCACATGCAGAACAATGAAACTGGACCATTTCTTTACACCACACACAAAAATAGACTCAAAATGGATGAAAGACCTCAATGTGAGACAGGAATCCATCAAAATGCTTGAGAACATGGACAGCAACCTCTTTGACCTCATCTGCACAACTTCTTCCTAGAAACATTGCCAAAGGCAAAGGAAGCAAGGGAAGAAATGAGCTATTGGGACTTCATGAAGGTCAGACACTCTGGCTCAGCAAAGGAAACAGTTAACAAAACCAAAAGACAACTGACAGAATGGGAGAAGATATTTGCAAATGACTTATCAGATAAAGGGCTAGTATCCAAAATCAATAAAGAAGTTACCAAAGTCAACACCCAAAGAACAAATAATCCAATCAAGAAATGGGCAGAGGACATGAACAGATATTTCTGTAAAGAAGACATTCAAGGGGTGCCTGGGTGACTCAGAGGGATAAGCCTCTGCCTTTAGCTCAGGTCATGGTCTCAGGGTCCTGGGATTGAGCCCTGCATCAGGCTCTCTGCTCAGTGGGAGGCCTGCTTTCCCTTTCTCTCTGCCTGTCCCTCTGCCTACTTGTAATCTCTCTCTCTGTCAAATAAATAAATAAAATCTTAAAAAAAAAAAGAAGAAGACATTCAAATGGCCAACAGACAGATGAAACAGTGCTCAACATCACTTGACATCAGGGAAATACAAATCAAAACCACAGTGAAGATACCACTTCACATCAGTCAGAATGGCTAAAATTAACAAGTCAGGAAATGACAGATGTTGGTGAGGATGTGGAGAAAGGGGAACTGTCATACATTGTTGGTGGGAATGCAAGCTGTTGTAGCCACTCTGGAAAACAGCATGAAGATTCCTCAAAAAGATGAAACTAGAGCCGCCCCATAACCCAGCAATCACACTACTGGGCATTTACCCTAAACATAAAATGTACTGATTTGAAGGGGCATGTGCACCCAAATGTTTATAGCAGCAATGTCCACAATAACCAAACTATGGAAAGAACCTAGATGTCCATCCACAGATGAATGGATAAAGAAGATGTGTTTTATATATATAATGGAATATTATGCAGCTACCAAAAAACCTGAAACCTTGCCATTTGCAATGAGGTGGATGGAACTACAGGGTGTTGTGCTAACCAAAATAAGTCAACCAGAGAAGTTTAATTATCATATGATCTCTCTGATATGAGGAATTTGAATGGCAGGAATTCAAAATGAATTTGAGGGCTGTGGGGGAGGGGAGGGAAAAAATGAAACAAGATGGGACCAGGGAGGGAGACAAACCAAAAGAGACTCTTAATCTCACAAAACAAACTGAGGGTTGCTGGAGGAGAGGGGGGTAGAAGGGGTGGGGTGGCTGGTTTATGGACATTGGGGAGGGTATGTGCTATGGTAAGTGCTACAAATTGTGTAAGACTGATGATTCACAGACCTGTACCTCTGAAGCAAATAATACATTATATGTTAATTAAAAAAATAAAAGAAAAAATAAAAGGACAGGGAAGGATTCTAAGCCTTAAGCTAAGTATTTGAAACATAATTAGCACTAAATCATCATTTGATGAATAAATGAAAAAATGAGAAATGTAAAAAGATACATGTATGAATGTACTTTTAGGGTATTTTCAGCTGAAAGAAGTATCTAAGCACTGAATTTCACCAATGTTGAATAACAAACATTTGCATGGAAACTGAACACAGTATTAACAATGAAACGTAGAATGATACTTTTTAGCTATTAATTTATCTTTTATAAATTTTATGTTAATTCATCTTTCTTGTTTATCTGCTGTTTTTCAAGGCAACATTTTAACGTTGTGAGATTATGTAAATGAAAAAACAGTCCTTAACCTGGAAGAAATTTCCATTCTGAAGAGATTATATAATTGTATATAAATGATAGAGGGTGGTAATCAAAAAAAGGGTGGCTGGTCAGAAATGAACTGAGAAATACGTACACAGTGAAGTAGCTAAAGTTGTACTATAAACAGACTTATTTTTTAAGCTTTTACATTAACCTTTGAATTTTTCTATTATAAAAGTAGTATGGAATTATTAAATAAATTTTTCATAAAATGGACAATGTAACCAGAGAAAAAATTTCCCCATACCTTGTTCAACCCATAGATATTAACACACATGTATACTGACTTCTAGAATATGCACAATTAGCAGGATTACCACAGAAAACAGCAAAACACTTCTAAGAGCCAAAACATTTAGTAACTTGTACTAAAGAATTAGTAAAACAGAAACAACCATAAAAAAGATATCTCATAAACATATTTAATGCTATAGGGAAATCCAGACAATAAATGCATATGATACTTCCGGTTTCATACATTTATATCAACATTTGTATTTCTATCTATCTATATATATTATCTATGTATCTATCTCCATCTATCTACCTATCAGTGGAGAGTCAACACAACACAAAAAAATAACTTACTAGAAGTAAAAAAACATGCTTCTAAACAAACATTTCAAAGAACAAATAAAAAGGAAAGATTATCACTGTTGAGATTTGAATTGGTGGTCTGGGAAATCAAGTAGAATACCTCAAAACACAGAGCAAAAATATAAAGAGATAAAAATCATGAAGTGGAAGTAAAGAGGCAAAGAATACAGGTACAAAAGACATAAGGTATGAATAATAGAGGTTTCCAAAGGAGAAAAAGAAACAGATGGAAGAAAAACAGTAACTCAACCAAGAAAGAAGGAAATTCCCCTGGTGTGAAGAAATACTTGAGTCTGCAAATTACTGTAGTTCACTGATTTCCAGACAGCATGGGTGGGACACAGAACTAGGTATATCCTGGAAAAATTCCTGAACTCCAAGGTTAAAAAAAATCTTACAGTCTGCCACATAGAAGACTCAAGTTATAAGCAAAGGAACATAATCTTTCCTCAGTGACCTGAGATATTGCAAGATAATATAGATTCTTGAGACAAATGGACTTCAACCCAAGAATCTTCTACCCAGCTAAGAGAGCTTTCACATAGCTGTGAAATGTTGGAAAATACATAAGACTTCATAACATGTATTATCCTCATATTTAGTATTCAAGCAAAACTCTTAGTAAACATCAAATGAACCAGATCAGTGATCTCAATGAGAGGAAGAGAAGAAAAATAATGCAGTGGTGAATGGTGGTCAAAGATACAATAACTAAAAATATATGATCAGTTCAAGTTATGGCTTCTTAAAGTAGAAGAAACAAACTTTTTTAAGAAACTGAAAGTACTAAATAATCACAGCAAACTGCTGAGTGGGGATGGAGTAGAGAAATAAAGTACTTCTCAGAGTTTTGTCTCTTGGTGGGGATATAAGGAAATGGAAGTATTTTCAAAGTCTTATTCTCTTCGTGGTAGGGAAAGAGTGTAAGAAGAAAGAGAGCTGATGTGAATAAATAGTTGGTGGTTTTTATACAGTGATCGAGAATATGTGTTTGGTCAGGAGTGTTAGTCAAAAGAAATGAAATCATCATTGGAAAGCAGCCACGCCAAGCATGTTTCATTGTTAGAGCAAGTGTGAATAGGCAATATCTATGTCGAATGGAGAGTCCTACCTATCCTCCTGCATTATTGCATTTCTATTTTTAAAAGGGAGGAGAAAATCAAATCTGAACTCCGATTCAACCTAAGAGAAATCTTGTGGAGTTATTTTTGGTTATGTCCTAAGAAATATCTGTTAAGGCATTTCTTAGAGTTTTCTGTCCCTTACTTCCTTTAAAAATCTCACTGAAAATAAATTATTTCTTTACCATCCTATATATACTATTTAAATAAAAGACAGAAAATTTAATAACAAAGCATCTAAATTTATTTTCAAAAATGAGATCCTAAGCAAGTATCTCACTCTTCAGATAGGAAAGGATCACTTAAGTCCTCTCTCTAGTAGAAAAGAAAGAATGCTTATGCCTCATCATTTTCACAATGAAACAAGGAAAATTTAAAAAAAAATTCTGAAAAGGAATTTGAATCTAATCTATTTGATGGAAATATAACTGTGTGTATAGATTTGATTTAATTAAATAATTATTAATTCAACAGATTCTTTGAATGCTGATTATGTACATCTCATTGTGATTGTTAAAGGAGAAATAGAGATGAAGGACATAATCCTGCCCTTTCAGGAATTTACAGACAAGTTGACAGTCACACACACACACACACACACACACACACACACACACACTCTATAAAATAGGTGCCAGAAACAGTGGTGGCTAAGGGGAAACTTTTTTATAAGTAGGTTAGGAAAGTTTTCAGAGAAGAAGTGCTACTTGGAGAGAAGTATGGAGAGGAATATTCCGTGGAGTCTATAGTGGAAGGGCACCTGTGAAACAGAAATATGAAGCTGTTACTGTGTATGGTGGTAGTACGGAATGCAACAGAGAAGCTTAGATGAGATGTTGTGGGGGAGGTACGGATGTGGCTCCAGCCTGCAGGTAGATGGTGAGGGTTTGCACTTACTCCTGTAGGCAACAGAGAGCCATTGACAAGCAATGATTAAGACCCTCTCTATTTAGACCTCTGATTTAGTCCCAGATTCTAAATTGTTGATGAGCTACTGTGGTGTTGTTAGGTCTGAACCTTAAAGTAACTCTTTCTGACAAAACATTTTAGTAGTATAGGTTTTACCCAACATAAAGTAATGGATTAAACTAAGTTAAAAATCTGAACTGTGCAGTTTGATATTGTTCTAATAAAAAGTTTTCCAAAAACATAATACACTTTCTAGTAGTAGTGCATTCTTAATTTGCAAGAGTCTTTTTTATTTCTGAGAAAAATGCCAACAGGAAGGGAAACATATATGACATAGTTTATTTCATCAGTCTAGAGCCAAAGTATTTATACATCTTAATAGCTCTAAAATCAGGATGTTTTATAATCAATATCAATTTACAACTTTAATTCCAGATTTTGTTTTTTTCAGCAAGATATAAAATAACGCATTCTCTCCAATTTAGTAGAGTTGTTATTTTCAGTGAGTAACCTTGATGTACTTAGCCTCCACAATCATGAGCAAAATTTTTGTTCAAGTATAATCTCTGAAATTTGGCTGGAGAGAGTAGAGTCTGCTGTTAATACTTCTGCAAGTCTGATTTCTTACATTTTTGCAAACAGAATAACTGTATATTCTTCAAATGTGCTAACTAAAACTTTAGAAAGACTCTTACTTTTTAAATATTTGATAATTTAACAGAAAAACATAAAATTGAATCAAAACATTGAATTCTTAAAATTGAGCATGGGAATAAAACTACATGAGGGAGAAATGTATAAGCAAATATAATACTTTTAACCTAATTTTTAATCCATAAATCTTGAATTTAATCTGGTAAATTCTAATATTAATATATGACAAATTCAAAATGTTCAAAGTGCTAGTACCTACTGTGTAGAAGAAATCTAACAAATAATTGCAAACTTGCAAGTTATTAATATCCTTTAGCTGCAAATTTCACTGCATATTCATACCTCATGAATTGATAATGATTCATCAGTTTGCAAATGTCTCACTTTTTGTGTAAAGAGTATTTGTCAAAGGGGTTAGGAAATAAGAAGCAATATGATAAAACTAGTTTAAATATTTCAGTAGAATTAAAATAAGCCCAAAGTTAACATTTAAATTTGCATGCATGAAAATCATTGTTGTTTGAGGATTTTTACAACTTTTTTCTTCTGCTGAAAACACATATTGGCTGACATATCAGATATATATTTTATAAAATATTTGATTATTCTGTTTGATGTCCTGAAAGCTTTAAAGTTTGCCTTTTTTCTTCAACTTACATCTCTTTTAAAGAAAATAACTGTGATCCTCCTATCTCTGTAGGGAAATTGGCAATGAAGTGCAAATCTGAACTTCTGAAAATGCTTCTCACCCTAGAAGCGTTATCACAAGTAACTCCCTCCAGGGAGTTCATAAAAGGTGACAGAAACCACTGAAGAGATTATAGATTAGTAAAATAGTACTCGTTATCTGTACATGTGCTCAATATTAAACCATTCTATACTAAGACTATCACTGTTGTTTCATTTCATAATAAATCAATGATGAAGCAATGACTCTCTCCAAAGAAGAAGCCCGTGGCTCTAAGAATTTTGGAACTGAGAGATTCCTTCACCATAATATTCCCTTCCTATTCATTTACATTGAAGGGGGATATTTTTGAACTGGTTTAAGAAGAAATGCAACTCAATTAGTGTATACCGTAGAGTTAGGCATGTAATAGGTGCTCAGCAATTACTGGTAGGATCAGGTAACTTATTAACTCACTTCTGTTTGAAATATCTCTAGCTTATTTTATCTCAACATAATCATTACCAAAAAAGAGCCGTAATTTTTTGTGATTATTTTCACTACAGGTTTTTTAAGCATAGTATAAATAACCACAATGTCATATCAACTTTTTACTTTAATTTGTGTGTTATATGACCACTCTTCATAACTTTTCTGTATTTTGCAATGCATGCTACAATGTAGGTAATTTTTTTTTTTTAAAGATTTCATTTATTCACCTGACAGAGAGAGTGAGATCACAAGTAGGCAGAGAGGCAGGCAGAGAGAGGGAACAAGCAGGCTCCCCGCTAAGCAGAGAGCCCAACGTGGGGCCCGACCCCAGGACCCCGAGACCATGACCCGAGCTGAAGGCAGAGGCCCAACCCACTGAGCCACCCAGGCGCCCCAGGTAATATTATTTTTAAAGAGAGGTATTTTTTTAAAGATACAAAGGAAAGGGTGAATATGATAGAAACACTGTTGGTTTCTTATCTATTACCTGCTCCCTCCATTTCTTTTTCCATATTAGAATATGAGTTTTAGTTTTATAGTACCTGGCTATAACAATTACCTAATTCAGGTATTTATCTGATGACCATGCATTTTAGGTTAGGGATTATGACTGGGCTAAATCCACAATGCAAACATGCATTGGATTTACCTAGGGGACTTGTTAAGACACAAATTGCTGGGTCCCACCCTCAGATTCTTCTAATTCAGTTGGTTTGAGATGGGATCTGAGAGCTTGCATTTTTAACTAGTTCCTAAATGATGCTGATGTTGCTGGTTCAGGGAATATAATTTAAGAACCATTAGTCTAACCAAATAATAAGTACTTCCTAGTGCCATACACATAGATAGTAAACACCTGAATATTCATACATACGGTTGATGACCATTGTTCATTTTAATTAGTAATATTCTGTTCTGATAGGTGATTATGCTATACTGACTGTTGAATATTTAAATATCACTCCAAATAATTCATCTTGTTTTTCCTTTATTGGCTTAGAAAGGTATAGGAGATCTGATTCTGGCCAAAAGTATTAAGAGCTCTACTGGAAACTTCTGAAAATTTCTTTCTTGTTTTTGGGGAAAAAAATGCATCTGAATAAAGAGACTTGTCTGGATTTGGATATTGTCTTCTATCTGCACGTGACACCTGAAAATATGGTAGCTCTCTTTGGATAAAAAAGAGAGTAATTAGAGGATAAGCCAATCATTGAAAAAGGCTGACCAGAGACATGGAAAGAACCTGGGACCTTAATGGTATTGCTGACAGGTCCATTTTGGAGGTCCACACAATCTTCATAATTTTTGTTCTACGAGATTACATGTGTTAGTTTTTAGGCTGCGTTTCATAGGTTTTTCTTTTCCTTGCAGCCAAAGCATCCTGCTAAAGAGGAAAATTCATATGTATAATACGTTAAAAAGTACTACATCTCTTAATTGGAAGGCAAGATGTTGACAGAAGAAAACAGGAAGGTAATCATTAATTAGTTTAAATTCATTAGCTTAAAATAATTTTACATGTGTTCAATAGGAAACAAAAATTCTAGTTAATGATTGCAATTTGTGTGATTTATTTTAATTTCTTTAGATTTAAAAAAATTAACAATGTTAACAAATGTTGCCATTGTCTTTTTGATGGAAACCAGGTCGAGTTTGTAAAGTAGCAGTTATTATTTACATCAGAGATTTTTACTTGTCAAAAAACATTCTTTACTGCTGATTACTTTGGAGTAAGATGAATTTAGGAAAATAAATATTTCCTTTTGAGCAAAGTATTGACTTTTCATAATTTGAATAAAAATTCAATAGATATAATTGCAACTTTTAAAATATTGCTCTCGGGCTACTTTTTACTAGAAACCAAACTCTCTCCTTTTTCCCTGTTACCATTCATGTATGGTTTTGATATTTCTAGGCAGGAGACATTAGTTTTTGCCTGTCATTAAAAAGTGATCATGAGAAAATTAAAGAATAGATGTAGCACTTAGCTGGAAACAATGAGACTTCTAGGGAATAGGGAACTAGTAAGCCCAATTAGTTGACACAGAGTACCAAAACCTCCGAATTTTACCCAGAATAGCAATAACATCCCCACTGTGTCCTCTTGAGTTCATAACTAGTTGAAATACAGTCATGGATCAAACATTTAGGGATCAGACATATTTACATTTACTGCTAGTTAGGTTGATGGAAGAACATGATTTTGGATCATTGTGGGAAAAGCGAGCTAACCCCCATATTTACCAGATTGATCTACTCAGTTATTGACCCACCGGGATGACCACATCCTGCCCTGAAGCAACAAGCAAAATGCAACCTCTTCACAGGAAGGCAAATATAAAAAAGGATACAAAATAAAAGGAAATTAAATTTGTTCTGCCGAAGTCATTAATCAAATAAGACATTCCTCCGTGGGGCAGAATGAGTGAGGGTACAATGCAGCTGGAAATGTTTCCTCTATTACTTTTCCACCTGGGCAGTAGAGTAAAATTTTGCTCTCCTCTATACTTACAGGAGGAGTAATGAATGAGTGCCCTTCCCCCATACACTTACTCAATACTTTATACTTCCTTCTCTCTCCCTAGACTTTAACAATTAGGTTTGTAGTCAAGCAAACATGGCTGGCCCACCAGGGGAAGAGACCAGAAATTGGTTAGGCTTCCCCACGGTTCCTAGGTTTGCTCCTTTTGTTTTGTTTTGTATTTTGGGGGGAGACACTAGCCATCAGTTTACCTCTAATCATGAGAAAATTTTAAAATAGGTCATAAAATAATATTAATATATTTAACTCCAAGACCCAAACGGTGTCCTTTATTAATTCTCCTCTCAAAATGTGTCCAAATAGTGACAGGAGTCCAGTTCTGTGCAACAGAACTCAACAGAGGTTATGCAGCACAGATGCCAACCACAGAGAGATTCTTATGATTTGAATTATATTCTGAGAAAGGAATTTAATACCCAAATGAAATCTCCATTCCTCGTAAGTGAAAGTATGATCAATGTCCAGAGTAATTTATTACAGATTTAAAAAAAAAATTAAAGTTTGAAAAAAAATCCCCAATTTCTTATTCTGCTCTCTCTTAGCCAGAATAGTTTTTTTTTTTTTTTTTTTTTTTAAACCTGGGTATATTTGGGGTCCTTTCAGCAGCAACAACCTAGGCTCTCTTTAAAAGCTCTGGATATGGTTTCTTTAGCACTTTCAAAATTTGAACTAAGGCAATACAAACTCACATTCCTTAATTTTTAGAGTATTAACAGTATTAACTCTTTTAACTGGATATACAAATGCATGGTACAAGCTCCCATCATAGATTTTAGAAATGTAAGTAACTTTCCAGTTACTAAAGTCTTGTCCGAGGCAAAAATACTCTACCTAGAAATCAGTACTTCATCACATAGAGCAGATAATGCTCCTCCTGCTGAAAACCACAGGAGAGCCTCAACAGTATCTGTGGGAAGAAGCAAACTCTTCTAGGTCATGGCCTCATTGGTCAGCCTACCATTGTTGTCCAAAGATAGCAAATTGTGAACTAAAACCCAGTGGGGAAGAAATACCTCATGAGACTATAACAGAACATTTGCTTTATTTAAGTTTCCTTGTGGGAAAGCTTATCTTTGTATAATGTACCTGCTCTGTGGGTGTAGCTGCTGGGACATTTCTGACTTTCTGTTGAAAGTTGAGAGGGTTGTAATTTGGCAACCATAGCTAGCAGGACTTACTTGACATATTCTCCTTCATATTTAACCTATTGAAAATTTCTCACGGTCCATTTTCCTGTCAGTTCTGAGTATCTGGTACTCGGGGCTGCGCTCAGTCACTTGTCTCCTCACTGAGGTCTTGCCTTTCTTTTTTGGTTTTATAACATTGATCCCCATGCATTTTTTTCATACATAATAGGAACTAAAATAATTCCCCCCTTTTCTTATCATATCTTCACCAGGAGTGGACTGAGGCACATCTCTGATATTCCTTACCTCACCCCAGCCTTGTCCTATAACATTATAACCTTTCTTCTGAGAAAAAAAAAATAACCTTCTCTTTCTGATATTTCTATCATTCCCCCATTGCTCCCTCTCTGAGAGTTGTATTGAAATGTATTTTTAAAACCAATCCCGTTGCACTTACATTCCAGCACACTTGCTTGATAGAGATTGAGATTTTCAAACACCCACTTATGTAATTGCTTTATTTATCTTTGAGCCTGTAATAATTCCATTAAGCTATTTCCTTCCTCCATCAAAGAACACTGAGTATTTTCAGAGAATTTTTTGTCTCCCTGTATTTTTATTCTCAGTACTCTGAGTATTTTAAAGTCAATGGTCTTTAAAATGGGATGGGTGAACCCCTGGAGCTACATAGAAATCTTCCCAGGGGCATACTTTTCTGCCTTCTCAACTTTCATGTATTCTTTTCCCTAGTGAGTTCATAGTAGTCCTTCCACTTTACAAAGGGGAGAAGATTTCTTATCCTGAATTTTGCAGTTATGCTCTGTTCTGGAAGTAAAAATGAGAGATCCTAACCATGAGACAACTAAAACAATATTTTTTGGAGAAAACTTTTAATGATGATTGAAAGTTCCGTAAATCTACATTAGTGTTTTAAGAATTCAGTATCTTTTACATAACGCATTACTTAGAAATGTTAGAAATATTAGATATTGAAATGGGAAGATTTGTTGAGATATTCTAAATTGGATGCTTCACATAGTATGAACGGTAAAATTGATGGCAGTTTTCATTTAGGGACTTCATGAATTCCATGGTCCATATATATGCAAAAATCTGGTAAGATCAAAGCAAAGACAACATTGGTTTAAAAATTATTAATGTAAAAATGATTTGCATTGTCTTTGATTATAAAAATTATTTTCAGTTATTTTAATACTTGGTCACAAGGATGGCTCTTTGACAGAAACTTCTAACAGAAGAAACTGTACTGCTTATGATATTGGTTATTTTAAATAAAATCAGAACATTTTTCAAGGACCATCAAATATTCCAAGTTATGTTTGAGAAAACTGACAGACAGATATTTTGTATGATTCCACCAGATTCAGTGAATGTGTTATAATCAGATATTTTAAATTGTTTTATCAAAACATATCATGAAACGGTCATTCTATTTATAATCATATTATCATTTTATCATTTAAATGATTAACAAAAAGTCTTAAAATGTGTACATCTTTAAAAAAATAGTATAGATCTGTCTTTTTTCATTAAATACATACAAACGGTTTGGTTGTGATATCTTAATGGTTATTTCTGTGTTGGTTCTTATTTTTTTAACATGGTTCTTATTTATTACTAATAAAAGTTGTACCCCAGCAGTCAACACAGTTATGCACTGTCATTTACCCAACAAACACAGTGTCTATTATATTCTTCATTTCAGGGGGGGAAATATATATATATATATATATATATATATATATATATATGTGTGTGTGTGTGTGTGTGTGTGTATACACACACACATTTTTGGTACTAAAAACTAAATTATAGGAAACAGAATGTTGGATTATTTATGTTTTTCAACTTATCATGAAAAAGTCTAATTATTTTAGACACTATTAATTTTAATCTTGATTTAGCTAATTTTAGCAATGTATGTCAGAAATTGGATTCCATAATTTATATATCATTTTCACACTTCCCTAAATCATATTAACACATTTACTTATATTAGAAAATAATATTAGATTCTTTGTATAATTAAATTAATTCTGATTGGCTGGTTAACTTGATAATGGTTAATTTTGATAATTAAGGTAGGTGGGGCTCAGGTTCAATGAATGAGATGACCCTTATTTGTGGTATTAGGATTCTGATAAAAGTATACTTTGAGAAAAAAATAAAACTATTTATTATGTTTATTTTTTTATAAAATGTGTTGAAATGAAATTTAGACAGCCTCACAACTTTGAAATGTAATTGATTAACAAAGTTCTCAAAGCAAAAGAGAAAGAAAAAAACAAAGAAGAAAAAATATGTGAATAGAATCAACTAAACAGGATGTTACTTGATAAATTTATTTTAATGCTTCAATGGCATATTTTCCAGTGAGTTAGGATAAATCTTTCAAGACAGGTTACCTAGCTATTTTTACAAGTAATGGCATTTCTGATTCTCTAGTTTCAGTAAAATTAAAGGGGAAAGTAATCAATTTGTCAGATAATATACCATTAATAATGACAATCATAGATGCCTATGTGAATTTTGGTATGCATCTCAGAAGAGAATTGAGTTACTACTAAATAAAAAAACAAAACAAAAACAACAAACTTCCACAAAGCAAAACAATACTTTGCATTTGTTAATACAACCTCTTTTTTTTAGCGTGTACATTAGTAACAATAAACTATAAAAATGGAACTTACGCTAACTCCTTAAATCCTGCTTTTTTTATTTAGACACAAATGAGTCATCTGTGTATACGAAACTACTTAAAATTGTAAGTTACAATTATCCCAATAAAAGATTTATCTAAAATTACAAGTTACAATTATCCCAATTAAAGATTTACCTAAAATTACAAGTTATAATTATCCCAATAAAAGATTTAATACTTTTTAATAAGGTTTAAAGAGTAACTGCTAAATTTTACATTTCTATTGTTTTGATCAATTCAAGTAAATAGTTATAAGAATAATTTAATTAAAAATTGTAAACTTAGAGCCTATGGCAAAGAGAAATTTTTCAATTAAAAAATTTAGCTATATGTATATTTTTGTTGATACTGGGAATGCAATGGATAGCAAACAAGAGTCTTTTAAGCATGAAAATATGTATATTGAATAAAATTATATGGCAGGAATTGAATGGGAATACAAGTTCAAAGAAAAAAGAAATGGTGTAAAATTTTTCATTTTTAAAATCAAGCTTATTTATTTTACATTTTTTTAAAGATGATAGGTATTAAGTCATCACAGTACTATGGTACTAGATTTCATTGATTCTTGTTAAACAAGGTTATTTTATTTTAAAATGTTAGTTCCTACAATATTACTGAAACTATGATCTTCACAACTAGTTTAACCAATAAACAGATTCTAACTATCAATCTAAAGTTTTATTTGAGGGTACATAGTTCTCAAAATTCTTTTGGACATACCAGGGCAAAAATAAAAAAAAAAATGAAGACCACTGTTTTATATAATAATACCCCCATTTCCTTTCATACGTTCACTAGTAAATTTTTTCTCTGATTCCTGAATGAAGCCATAGACTGAGTCCTTGAAATCTAAAGTTATTGCCAATCCTTGTGCACTTAATAAATATGGAACTAACTTGAGATCACATATAGAGTATGACTCCTAAAGCTGTGGATGAGATACGTAATTCTAAGAGGTTAATTTCTCCACAGTTCTTTTTACTGATCCTGATAACAGCTCTAAACATTACATAAACAGAATTTGGACAGCTGATATAGTGCTGATTAACTAAGCCTGGCATGGAGTACCATATTGCTCTGTAATTTAGCTACTTTGGCAAGTTAAGTTCCAGGGCTGTAGGTCTGACTGAGAAATACAATAAAAGTAGCTGAAAATTACTCCATTCACTGATGCCTATAAGACTTTAATATAAGAAATTTTAACTAAAACTTTAAGACTCCATTCTGTGTAACTTAATATTGGCCTCAGGGGTGTTTATTTTGGTATGTGTAAGAATCAAGTGAAGACCAATTGAAGACATCCATCTCTTCTCCCCTTATTAGGATGAAGCCCCTCTAGGGCCATTTTCTATTTATTAACCAATGCCCCTGGGTCTACAATGATAGTCACTCATTTGTAGACAAAATTTCCATAAACTGCAATGACCCACTGAGACAATCCCATGTCAGCTGTACTAATTTAGGTGAAAACCTAAAGCAACCCACATGACTTCTCCATAAACTGATGTCCACTTGTTATTGTGGTTATCAAGAGCCAGTCTTTGTCTATTTCCCAAGGTCCTAGACAAAGACCAAGTTGCTTTGGTTTTAGAACACTAATAAGTACACTTTTTTTTCCCTGAATTTAAGTGACAATTTATAGAAGGCAAATAGAATTCAAAATGTCAGCTGCAATATTAACAAAGTTGACTGAAGAGTAGGTCTTTAAATCTGCATTGAGAAGAACATGCTAACACCATGCATCTCTCTGTAGTCTAAATACTAGAAGAGTCCACTCTTAGTACCAGACGAGAATTGCCATGTATCTGACATTGATAAAAGAGAGAAAACGAGTCTTCAGTATTTTCATATTTTTAATTAATTCCATCAATGAGAAGCATAGAGATACTCATGCCACTGGCAATCAGATTCTTACTTCTTTTCTGGGAACTGTAAATATTAGGGAAAAAGATAGATGTACTACTCTAGCAGAAATTATTAGCCCAAACACCCATAAATACAGAGAATACATTTCAGCTACGGTGATGGTTAATTTTATGTGTCACCCTGGCTAGGCCATAATTGCCGGTTTGGGGTCAAACATCAGTCTGGAAGTAGCTATAAAGGTATTTTTTTTTAGATGCAATTAATATTTAAATTGGTCAAGTTTCAATAAGGCATATCACCCTCCATAATGTAGGTAAGCCTCATCCAATCGGTTAAAGGTTTTGAGAGAAAAGACCAAAGTCCCCTGAGGAAGAGAAATTCTGCCTCTAGACTGATTGCCCTTGGACCAGAGATGCAATATCAACTATTCTTTGCATCACAGTCAGCAGCTTGCTCTGCAGATTTTGGACTTACCAGCCGGTATGATCATGTAAGCCAATTCCTTATGTTTATACATATACACACACACATGTCTAGATATATTTACATACAGTCATATCTCGGAGATATTACAGTTCAGTTCCAGATCACCATAATAAAACAAATATTGAAACACATCAAACACTTTTATGTTATGTTAAACTTCATGAACCAGCCTCTGCCAGCTTCAAACTTTTCTTTTGCAGCTTCTTCACCTCTCTCAGCCTTCACAGAATTGAAGAGTCTTGCTTGGGGTTAGGCTTTGACTTAATGTGGTGGATGGTTTGATCTTCTAACTAGACCACTAAAACTTACTCTGTATCAGCGATAAGACTGTTTCACTTTTTTATCATTCATACATTCACTGAAGTAGTACTTTTTTAAAAAATATTTTATTTTATTATTTTTAAGTATTTAAGTATTTTTATTTTATTATTTTTAAGCCCCAATATGGGGCTCAAACCTATAGCCCAGGGATCAAAATTTGCATGCTTCACTGGCTGAGCCAGCCAGGCCCTGCTAGAGTAGTACTTTTACTTTTCTTTAGGAATCTTTTCATTATATTTGCAATTTGGCTGACTGTTTAACACAAGAGGCCTAGCGTTCAGCCTATCTAAACTTTCAACACATCTTCTTCACTGAGCTTAATAATTCCCAGCTTTTGATTTAAAGCAGGAGATGTGCAACACTTCCTTTCCATTGAACACCTAGAGGACTTTGCAAGGCTATTAATTGGCCTAATCTCAATATTATTGTCTTGGGGAATAGAGAAGCCCAAGGAGAGGGAGAGAGATGGCGAAACAGTTAGTTGGTAGGACAGTCAGAACAACACACATTTATGGATGATTAAGTTCACTGTCTCATATGGGGGTGGTTCATGGCACCCCCAAAACAACTATAATATACAATAGTAACATCAAAGATCAATGATCAAAGATTATCATAATAAATATAATATTAATGAAAAAGTTGGAAATATTATGAGAATTACCAAAATGTGAGAGACATGAAGTGAGTAAATGCTGTTGGAAAAATGGTGCTATCACAGCATTACCACAAACCTTCAATTTGTTAAAAATGCAGTAACAGCAAAGCACAATAAAATGAGGTATGCCTGTGCACATGCTAATACACACACGCTCATCCTACTGGTTCTGTTTCTGTGGAGAATTTTGACTGAAACACCTAGTACAACTATCTTGTGAATATGATACTGGACTTTGGAGGAATTCCTCTTCCTTACTGGAAAATAGCATTATTTGGACTTGAAAGTTCTGTGTCTTTCTGAGGGTTGCCTTAACTTCAGACAGTAGCTCCATATTGAAAAATGTCATACTAATGATCACACGTGGAAATACATGAGGGGAAAAAATCCTTGAGTGTTCCAAAATAACCTATAATTTTTCTGTTTTAGTATCTATCAAATAGAATTACTCTTTTTTGTGTACTTGTTTTCCCCATAGATTATGATCTCCTTCAGGTCAGAGCTTGTTCCTTTTTTAATAGACTTTTTTTTTTTTTTTTTAATTTCTAAAACTTTTTGAGAGGGAGAGAGAAAGAAAAGGGGGAAGGGGCAGAGGGAAAGTGAGAGAGAAAATCTCAAGCAGGCTCCATTCTCAGTATGGATCCTCACGTGGGGCTCAATTTCATGACCCTGAGATCATGGCTTGAGCCAAAACCAAGAGTTGGGGTGTGCCTGGGTGGCTCAGTGGGTTAAGCCTCTGCCTTCGGCTCAGGTCATGATCTTAGGGTCCTGGGATGAAGCTCCGCACTGGCTCTCTGCTCAGCAGGGAGCCTGCTTCCCCCTCTCTCTCCGCCTTCCTCTCTGCCTACTTGTGATTTCTCTCTCTGTCAAGTGGGTTAATAAAATCTTTAAAACAAAACAAAACAAAACAAAAAAACCCAAGAGTCCAATGCTTAACTGACTGAGTCACCCAGGCACACCATGGATTTGTTCCTTCTTTCTATATCCCTTTAAAGTGAGGACACTGAGGGATAGAATAGGCATTGAATAGTTTATCATACAAATGTATCAAAAGGCAACAGTCTAGGATATTGAAATTAAACAAACAATGTAATTTCTTTATTTTACTAGGAAATGCACAAAATTCAAAACTCTCATCTACTTGGTGATATCTATACCCCATTACTTTTGCAAATAATGATAATTATTCATCAGGGATAATGTCTCTTGAAGTAACACTTATGACAAACTAAGTAGAGTCCCCCCAGAAGAATTCTAAAACATGGAAGCTAACTATGATGTTTTAAAATTTTAGGTTATTCCTAAGCAAACCTACTGTAGAGGACACATTTGCTTTGATTGGCATTTTGGTAAGGTATGGATGAATTAGGCTCTCATTCCTCTCTTTCCCCCTCCCTCTCTCCCTCTCTCTTCCTTCCTCACTTCTTTCTTTCCTTTCTCCTTCCCTTCTCTCCCTCTTTCCTTTATTCCTTTAATGTCTTTTACCAATATTTCTTTCCTATAATTTAAAGTTGCTTATGACAAACCTTCCTATTAAGACAAATTTTCGTTAATTTACCTGACTGTTCCGTTCAATGATCTTACATACATTACTAAAAACATAGTCTCTAAATTAAAATATTAATAGACATCATAATCATATGAATTAAAGATAAGTGTTATCTTTAAGGAGATTGGGCTATCTGAGAGTTACTATGCATACATAAATATATTCTCCAGATTTGTACTGTAGTGTAATAGTACATTATTGAGTTGAAGATAGTCTTTCTACCATTTTGAAACATTTCTTGGATTTCTGTCATCATTATTAGGTGGTTGTGGTTGACCATAAAATGACCTTTTAGATGTCATTGTTTTGGGAACACACAATTTCACTGGAACAGCATCTTTGAATACTAGGCCTTAAAAGTCAATAGTGTTCTTCCTGTGACCTACTTTTAAGATAGCAATGTGACATGGGAAACCTACATTGATAAATGAGGATCTTTGTTGAACATTAGAACAAAAAGAACTAAATTGGGTCTCCAGATATTAATTATTCTCAGAGATGCAGTCCATCTTAGCGATCTTCAAACTGAGAGACAATTTTACACTTTAAGATGATTGAGCATAGAAACATTTTAGACCTTGAGTGTAATAAGCAATATTACAAATGGGTTGAGAAGAAGAAGGAAAAAAAAACCCACTTATGAACACATTTATAAATTAAGTTGAGAATGGTAACATTCCCTGCCCTAAGACATTGTGGCTAAGCAAAGCTATATAATTCAAAAAGATGGGATAGTTTTACCCTATTTTCTTAGTCTAAGAATACCCTAGGGGCAACTTGCTTTGTAAAACAGATTAAAGCACTTTTATAAACAGATGTAGCTTTATCAAAGTCAACATAAATGATTTAGATTAATGTTCACCATAGGTAAAATAACAAGCAAATGTGTCCTTTGCTTTTTTATTTTTGCATAATGTTAGTTTATTTTAATCTTATGTGTAAAAGTATACATAATCAATTTATCTTGCCAAATGGATAATATTTATGTTGATTATTGTAGGTCCAGGCTTCCTAGGAGATCAGATTAAATAATGTATATACAAAAGATTTGGGAAAATATAAAACATTATACAAATGGAAGTGATTATTATGATTATAATCATTGTAAATAGCGAGAGTAACTGCTGTGAACATCTTAAAATATGCTTCCAACTAGGATAATCAGTCAGTCTGTCAGTCAATTGCATTGATTTTATGACTACATGCACAGAATTCTCTATTATACCAATTGGTAAGATAGAAACGAAGGCAATTCCATGACAGTTGATTTTTGAAGACTTCACAATTTAAAGAGAGCACATGATAAGTGAATATGTGAAAGATAACATATGCACATTATATACCAAATGCCAAGCATATAAATTACATTAAGATCGATATGGAGTATCTACTCTTGAGTAACAGTAAGAAAAACAAATGCAACCAAATAACTGCAATAAAACGGGCTAAGGGGAATAATATAGGTTTGCATAAAGCATGTGTAACACATATTGGACAGTTTGGCACAGTGGTGGCAATTTAGCAGACCATAATCCCAAATCTGATTGAAAGACGTGTTTTATTTGGCCAATGCACTGCCCCATTTCCCTCCCTTCCTCCATCCCTTTCTCACTCCTTCCCTGTCTTCTTCTCTCTCTCCTTCCCTTCCTTCCTTCTGACAGAAGATGTGTAAGCCCTTTATACAGAAAATTTTAACTTGTGTTGATGGTTACAAATTGCCAATAAATAAAATACATGCTATCAGCTCTAAGACTTACTTCACCACTCCCCTTAAAATAGGCCAAATTACTTTGATACTATGGCATAGATTCTGGCAAAAGGCACAAGGCTCCCGAGTTGGAGATCAAACGATTACAGCTAAGGAAGCAGCAGGAATGTTGCCATATTTGCTTTGGTCCCTTCACCCTCATCGCCCAAGACCAGACAGTGATATGGCAGGTAGATGCCTGCACACACGGTGGGTTGAATTATAGGAGAAGGAAACAGAATTTAGGAATCCACTGCTTTCACTGGAAGCAGTAAGCAAGATTTTTTTGTTTGTTTTTCTTTTTTTGGGTTGAGAGGAGGCATTATCTCTTTTCTTAGAGTTACCAGTTACATAAAAACACTGAGAAACGATCCGTTCCCAGTCTACCAGAAAGCAGTCAGGGCCCTGAATTCTTGTCACACCCACAAGGTTTGTGGCAGGAATCCAAGAGGCCCGTAGAGGACTGTCCTCCCAACATGTATCATGTTCATAACAACTGAACATATACATCATAGAAATATATTAATTATCCCTATATTAATTTATGAGTTTATTTCAAGTCCGGTCAAAATCCCAGAAAGATCATCTGAGTATATGTAAAATTATACATGGTGGGAGGCAGTATGTCTTAACACGATTATTATGGATTTTTATTTGACATTATCTAGCATAACTGATGATGATCATATTGCATAATCCAGAATTTCTGTTTATAATGTGCCTACCTTGGTGAAACTCTGTCACCTGTACATTATAAAGATGTTTGTGATCTTCCTTACGATCTTGGTTGTTTGGAAAAAAAACTGAAAAAAAATTAAAAAGTCCTTATCAATATGGAACTAGAAAAATGAATTATTAAATTGTTATTCAAATAAATTAGCTAGATCCAGCAGGTTAACTGGGATAATCCTAAAAACCCTAATGTGCTATAAAATAAGTCACAAAAGCATATATGCCATTTATGCAAATTAAAAATGCAGAACGATATGATTTATTATTTATAAACGTAAAATGCTAGAAATAGACACCATACCTAGAAAGAAACTCCACAAACTGAGGATAGTTATTACCTTTGGATAAAGAAGATAAAGGGTAAATACAAGAGTAGGAAGCTTTAACTGTTTAGGAAACACTATATATCTCTAAAATAAAGACTTGAAATAGCAATGGCAAAATGATAGCACTTGTTAAATCTGGATGATGGGAACGTGGATATATTGCAATATTCTTTGTTTCTGTCTGTCTGTTTAAAACAGTTCAATATGAAAACTTAGAAAAATACAAAAATGAAAACACTCTGCCTGCCTGCCTGTCTGAATAAATGAATGCTTGCAAAAGTATTAAGAATTATCCTTAGTAATAATACTGAGTAGATGTTAGCATGATTAGTTTTTAGAATGCACGATGTTTTTGTGTTCAAGTTTACAATTTAATCATAATCACTGTGAAAAATATAAGAATATACAATTGTTGAAAGATAATATTTTCCTGGAAGTAAAAGAATGAGGGTAAGCAAGACAAGTTCTGCTGGGAAGGTTATTTGAAATAGGGATTAAGTATTTTGACCCCAAACAATGACAGTGTTAATACTGAAAGCTATGCACTAAGGAATGAAATTTCTGGGAGTTGTTAAAACTGTAAATTTATGTTTTAACATCAGATTGTATTGTGGGGTGTGTGTGTTTTAATAATTTCTGAGTCATTATACCCTATTTGATGTACCTATCCATAGGTGTTCATTTTATTTTATGAAGTTTATGATTCAAAAATAATATATGCTTATTGTATAATAAAATCAAATCCCAAAATAAAGAAAAACAACACAACCATATTCCATAACACAAAGACACTAACATTTGACTTCTTTTAGTACTTTTATATGCATACCTTTATTTTTAACTTAATTACAGTCATAACAAATGTAAACCATTCTTCACAGCTTCTGAAGTTTATTTTGAGATTTATTTCCAGGAGATAGAATCTAGCAATTAAATATAGTTTTAAAAGATTTTTTTAAAGGTTTGCATCAAGGTGGCAAAAACTACAGAAAAATTTTAATCAGAAAACTACATAACTATTTATAGATACTTAAATATTCAGAAAGAATTCCTCCCCACCCCCCCAACTAAGGAAGTACTGCAGCTGGAGTCTTTTTATGACTTTAGGATGGAGAGCAGGGTGGACCTAGGCCAAGCAGGTGTTTATCTCTGCCCTTGAGTCTTTCTGGAAGGGTTGCTTAGGAGTAAGAATGGATGAAAAAAAAAAAAAATCAGACAAATTAAGTGTTAAGTCTGATTTTAGATCTGAGTTGGAGAAAACTTTTGTATCGCTGAGACACCAGAACATTTTTCCTTACCAAATATTATATAAGTGATCAAGCGATTGTACAAGCTGCCACAAAGACACTGCAATTCTGTACTCTATGAGAGTTAACTGTAGAACAGTATGACAAGCACATCTATATCCCAAGGTTCCCTAGTCTTGACTTGATCTATATTTTCTCTAAGTTTGATCTAGTTGTAGTTTTAGTTTCTGCGTACATTCGTTTTGCAAGAAGCCTCAAAATTTGGGGGAATAATACTTAGTGAATCAATCAGTGCAATAAGCTTCGATATATTGATTAAAAACAACTTAATGCTGAATTTCCAACTATACTAAATCTGTCTGAGACATTTTAAGCTGCTCTGATGAACAACCAGTTGTGTTGCAGGAAATCTGGAGAAAAAAATTTGGTTAATTAATATGAGCTCAGATTGCATGGCAGGTAAATCAGTCCATAAGCATCTCTTCTTTCTCTTCCAAAATATACAAACAGACAGACAAACAAAGTGTTCATCATTTCACTCATTTAAATATTTACTTAACTACATATTAATTATATAATTATTTTTGTTAAATAACACCTAATCAAGAAAAGGAAGAGGATTATATATATTTTATATATCATATATTTATTTAATATATATTTTTATATATCAAATATATCAGAATAAAAACCCACCCCAAACATAAGTCAATCAAACGCATTCAATTTGAATTTTTCATTCTTTACTCATTTTGGTTAATGAAGGTTTTACTTTAATATACCTGAGTGTGCATGTGTGTGTGTGTGTGTGTGTGTGTGTGTGTGTTTGTATATGTGCTGCCGAAGCGAGCACTGTGTGTGTGTTTGATGTTTTAATATAGGATTCTGTGTTTGATGTTTTGATACAGTATTCTGTTAAGGTAACACCTGCACTATTACCAAGAGCAGTATCGTCAGGACATATATGGCTAGTGTGCGTGTGAAATGTGGCTAGTCCAAATTGAGATGAATGTAAAATACATATCAGACTTTAGAAAAAGTAATAAGAAAAAATTAATGTAATATTTTTCATGAATGTTTTATATGGATTACATGTTAAATGAATATTTTGGATATATTCAGTTAAATACATTAATAAATTTAATTAATCTTTTCTTTCTACCTTTCTAAATGTGACTACCAGAAAATTTAAATTATAGGGATTTAAACTTTAAATACACATTTATGGTTAGCACTATATTTCTATTGATCTGGAACACAATTAAACAATCACAAATGTACACATAAAATGTTATAGTATTTTCTTTTTTTGAACATAGAACTCTAAAAACATTTATGTCTTTGACAAAATTAAAAGGTTATTTTAATTCTGAATTAATTTTGAAACATTTCTGTTAGGACATGTACAGCATCTAAGTGTTATGCTTATCAGTAGTCACTAAGAGATGCTTATAACAAATTTCAACAATTTGTTTTTTACACATTTTCTTATTTTTATTTCAAATTACCTTGAGAGTTTATGGCATATTCTATTCAATATCTATGTTGAGAACTTCCACCTGGGACTGAAGAACAGAATTATTTTTTACTTTATTTTTTTTTTATTGAGGTGTAATTGACATTTTAAAATATAAATACAGATGCCAAATTGTCGCTTTATATCTGATAATGCCTGATTTGTGGGAGAGAGCATAACGTGTGTGCTGAATCAGTCTTCTCAATAAGTCCCAGAAATATGCAGACCCTCCCAGCCAGACGGAACTGTTTAGGATCCAGCAGGACTTGCCCTGCACAGCAGCCCTCCTAAACAGCCTTCCTCAAAGCCTGAAGCACAGAGGAGCAGAGAGAACTTACTCTGCCAGCAGGAGAAGGAACGCAGGTAGCGCAGGGACAGCCGTATCTACTAGCCTTCCTAAATTTAACTACCAGTTAAGTCACTTTATGTGGACACGTAAGCACAAAGAGTCTGGGAGTTGGGCTTATATTCAGCAGTCTTAGTAAGAAGAAAATTCTTGGAGTGAAGAAGTGTATTCCTACTATCAACCCATAAAATGGGAAAAAATAACTTTTTCCTTAATATTAGTAACTATCATTTATATATCTTTACGGATCTTATAACATTTCTCTTAACCGTGATGTTTTACAATGCTCACAGCTCTTTGATTTCAGTACTTATTTCATTTTCATCTAGAAGATAAGAAATAGCGTCTGAGAATTTAAACCACTTGCCCAATATAACCTAGCCAGAAGTGGAAGATAATTTTACCAAATTCTGCTGTTCTGTCTGTTGCAACTTCAGTGAAATTAAAAATAATTTCTCAAAGATTCTACAACCACTTGGGTCCAAACTTCTGAATGAAATGTATCAGGATGGTGATTACAATTATTGAAAACAAAATGAAGAAAAACAGATCATTTTTCTCCTTTGGTTCTGAGTTACAGCAATGAAGAGAAGCTCCAAAACTTTTGAACATTTGTTTTATTTATAGAATTGGTGCAAAATTTACTGAAACAACTACTTTTAAAATAATATTAGTCATACAAATACTAAAATCTAGTAAGTTTTTCTTGAAAATTAAAATCTTAATTTTCTACAATTACAGTTAAACTTTGTATTTTTGTTATTTTTATTACATTGTTCTGAATATGGGACCTCATCATGGCTATGATTTCACAGATAAAATTGAATACTTGCAGAACAAAGCAAAATGTTTTACAATGCATTTATTTAATTTAAGGATGGAAATACAGACAATTTTAGGTTAAAGAAATCTGCAGCCTCTCTTCATCTACTGATGTTCTGGAAGGCTGTTACAGAATTACTTTATAATCTTTGAAGGTTAGTACAAAATTTTCCATTCTGTTTTCTTCCAGAAGTTTAATTAAAGAAGCTATATTTAAAATATACATTTTTTTATTGTGTTCCGTTTGTTAAGCTATTTTGCTTCCTCTGTTGCTGAACTATGTGATTTCAACAGTGGTATTATTTTAATTTATGTGTCCTTATAAGTTAAAAAAATGCTACATATTATTTGTGCAAGTCTGTTGGGACATATGTTATAGTTTTTACTCAGGAAAATCCTTTATCGATTTCAACTTTTGATTAAGAACTACAGAACCATTCCTATTAATATCACTGTACAATTAGGTCATAGATCAGGAGGCTTTTTGGTTTTTTTACATGAGTATAAGAGTTTAAATTTCTAAAACCTTAGTTATACCAGGAAACCTATTTGGCACTTATTTCTTTTCATTTCATACCATTATTGATGTATAATTTAATGATGGAAGATTCCTAATGCATTTGTTGATAAATAGGAGACCAGCTTTTCCCTCTATAGGATTACTGTGTTTTATCTTTTCTTCATTAAATTGTCAAGGCTTCTCTCCTCAATCACAAGTACATCCTGTACAATAATGTACAACAATGATTGGTGATAGAAAAGTGCAGTGGAGAGCATTTCAATTTTTGAACTTCCTGGTTTTTGGTTTTAGTTAATTGTACAATTGATGTGCATGCAGGAATGTCATTGATCTCCATCTCCCAAATGCCTCATTTACTGCCTGATATTAGACAAGGCATTCAGGGTGGTATGTTAACTCTCTCAGGCCAAAGGAACACTACTGAGTGAATTATAATGGAGCTGTTATTATATTTGGGTTTTCTTTATTCAGGTCATTTATAGCAAGTTTCAGAGATGATGCCACGACCCTGTATTACTGGCCAATTATTCTATCAATGTATGCCCCAGCCAGACTCATGATATCACAGAGTTACAAAGCAGAATGAGAGCTTCTACTGAAACAGCTTCATTTTAGGGAGGCATAAATTGTAGTCCAGAAAGATTAAAGATTTTGTGACATCATAAAAGTAATGACATATCTGGGGATAAAAAGAAATGTGACCTGACCATTGTTTTTGGAGAATCCAAGCTTCTTGCACTTACTGGATGTGTGATATTTGGCAAATTATATAACCTACCAGGTCTCAATTTCTTTTTTTTTTAATACTTTATTTATTTATTTGACAGAGAGAAATCACAAGTAGGCAGAGAGGCGGGCAGAGAGAGGGAAGCAGGCTCCCTACTGAGCAGAGAGCCTGATGCAGGGCTGGATCCCGGGACCCTGAGACCATGACCTGAGCCAAAGGCAGAGGCCTAACCCACTGAGCCACCCAGGCACCCCTCAATTTCTTCATATACTCTTTATTGTTAATGACTACTTCATAGGTTTGTATGAAGAAACTGGCAGATACAGAGTAATTAAATTTCCTTCTTTTATTTTTGTTGTTTTAGAGAAACCCACCATCAGATCTTAAAAATTATTCCTTTTTAATTATGGTCTCCCAGAAATATTACCTTTATGACTATAGGTAAGCAGATTTTGTTAAAATTTTTCTTTTTAGTCAAAGAGTTAAAATACTCTAAAACATTTCATTGTCGTCAGTAGTCAAACAGAGAGAGGAGCAGAAAGGATTTGAGGAAGTGTGCCTTTCAGTCTCACTGCATTAGAAATAAACTGCAGCTAGAAATATCTCGGCTTGTGTATTTCTTTGAGTGGAGGATTTTTTGTAAAATTCTCCTTTTTTCCATTGTATTTCCACGAACAGAAATGAAAGTGAGTGCTGATTCACTTGTCCTCTATATAGCTCCCTTTGCCTCTTCTCTATTTGATCTTGCAAGCAGAAGATCCTGGAATCCTCTTATAATATTTTTTCCCCACAGAGAAAGAACTTAACCTACATATGATATTAGTGAGACAGTTCAAAAGTGTCAAATATCAATCATTTGATTGCTGAGTTGGATTGCTGTTCAAGAAATACAATGTAATTGTTGAAATCATTTTTTCAAAATGGAACTTTAAATCTTATGACTATTTGAAAATTAAAATATTTTATGTATCAAATCACCTTCATTCCTGTTGTTGTCTAATTCTAGAGGAGAAATTTCAGAAGCAGTATTTGTGAAATATTAGAAAAAAGTGGTTAACCTCAATCTAGACCTGTGGGTTGTTAGAAAAATATTTGGATTTAGGCACCAAAGCACTGGGAAGAACACTAAGATGAACTGTTCCTAATAAGAAACAAATGAGTAATAACATATTTTAAAATATATTAGACCTTCTTAAAAATTTAATTTTTAACATAAAAGAGGTTGTTATAATAGCTAGTATGGAATACACACGGTTTTTTTAGACAATAATTATAGACAACCTTTATTTGGATTATAAATTCATTAATGAGAGGCTTGTTTTGAAAAAAGGGTAATAAAAACATACTAGGATGGCATCAGAAACACTGATTTATGATCCCCAGTGGATTATATACATAAGAGCAACATAATTGCCTGATGATAATTCTCATTTTTGTAACTTTTATTCTTATATAGTAATTGATGGATAGCCAAATGTTATCATATCATCTTCCATCACTTTGAAATATTACAATTATCTTTATTTTTTAGATGAGGTAATAGGTTCAGAAAGATTACATTTCCCAAGATTACCCAAGCTGGAATTTGAACCCAGCTCTTCTAGTTCCAAGTCTTTTGATTTTATATCACACCCAAATAAAATAAATAAGAAGCATTTGATAATGTGAAGAGAGAAGTGAAATGAGAATTTAAAATCTGAGTTTTGGTCCTGACCATGTCATTAACTCACTGCTGAATGAGCACAAGAACTTTTGGATCTGCCCAGAGAAAACCGAAAAGCCTAAGGTCCTCGCTTTGTCCAAGTCCACTGTTTAGGGTTTCATAGATTGTCCTTACCTGGTGATACAAAGAGGGAATATTAACTACAAATTACAGAAAAAGAAATGAATCTTTGAAGCAAATAAGTTATATCAGGAAAAATTTTAAAGAAACATATTTGGGCAGTCAAAAAAGAAAGTGGTATACTGGAGCTCAGAAAGAAAAACAAAACAAAACAAAACAAAAACCACATTCTTTTATTATATGCAGATGACCAAAGCAGTTATCTTCCCAGTCTTATTTTCCACCATATTTTCTCCAGAAAATGGATTAATCACTTTTTTTTATTCACATTTCTTAATTCTGCCTTCCTTCTCAATGTTTTCAATTTCTTATCTCTTCTTAGGTAGGTTGCCTACAAAGACGTAGATATTTTTTAGCTAAAATATCAATTGCCAAGTAATTTCCAGAATCAAGGCTCAACTTGTATGGTTGGTAAATGACTTTGGGTGGCAAGTATTGCCATAACAGAGCATGGATTTAATATTCTTTCCAATCCCAGTGAGATTCTGTGTCACAATCTGCTTGGACACATATATGAAAAATCTTTTCCCTGTCTCCATGCCTCACTAGTTACTCCCAGGCTTTCTGAGTGTCTCTTATCATTTGCTACTCAGAGTGTAGTCTACTGGCCAGCAACACTGGCATTTCTTTGTCAAAGGCTTAATGAAAATGCAGAGTCTTAAGACCCTCTATACTTCGAGTGCCTGGGTGGCTCAGTGGGTTAAGCCTCTGCCTTTGGCTTAGGTCATGATCTCAGCATCCTGGGATCGAGCCCCACATCGGACTCTCTGCTCAGTGGGGAGCCTGATTCCCCCCTCTCTCTGCCTGACTCTCTGCCTACTTGTGATGGCTCTTTCTGTCAAATAAATAAATAAAATCTTAAAAAAAAAAAAAGACCCTTTATACTTAATGATTCAGAGCAGTATCTCCATAGTTCCCACTCATATTCAAGTTTGAGAACCACTGTTCATTGTTGTTCATCATCTCAAAGACAGATGCCCTTTCATTAGTACATCTCCTTGGACCCATTTCTCTAAGTCCTCCATGTCTTGTTGTATGACTTATTTCACTTAGCATTATATTCTCCAGATCTATCCATGTTCTTGCAAATGACAAGATTTTGTTTTTTTATGACCGAATAATATTCCATTGTGTGTTTCCCACATCTTTATTAATCTATCTATAGAGAATATTCCTGAAAATATTCATTTAGTCCTCATGCATGATGGATGTACAAATGGGTATTGCAGAATGTAGAATGGGTTGGAGAGAGGGTTGGTTTTTTAAGAATAGACAGTGCTGGTTATGCTTCTTTTCACTGGCTTACACTTTACGCATTAGAAAATGAGAGTCAGAGGGGCACCTGGGTGGCTCAATTGGTTAAGCATCGGCTCAGGTCACGATCCCAGGATCCTGGGATTGAGCCCCAAGGCAGGCTCCCTGCTCAGTGGGAGCCTGCTTCTCCCTCTCCCTGATGCTCCCCCTGCTCGTGCTTTCTCTCTCTCTCAAATAAATAAATAAAATCTTTAAAAAAAAAAAAAAAGAGAGAGAGTCACAGGCATAGCACCAGCTAGTTACAAAGTTATTACCAAGTTTTCTGCTGAAAAGTTAGGAGACTTGAATAGAGACTTGAATAGAGACTTGAATAGACACTAAATGCCCTTCTGTGCTAACAATATGGTCTCTCTTAGATATTCCATGTGATCTCTGCAAAGCAAGCAGAAAAACCATGAAAAGATTGCTTTTTAGAGTGTGGGGCTGTATTGCCAATGCAACCTCACATTCATTTACTCCTTGCGTCTCTTTGAGCATGATAGAATTTTACTCACTATTATCCACCTGAGACCTATAATTTTAAAAATAATTGATTATGAGGAGCGCCTGGGTGGCTCAGTTGTTAAGCATCTGCCTTTGTCTCAGGTCATGATCCCAGAGTCCTGGAATCGAGCCCTGCACTGGGCTCCCTGCTCAGAGGGAAGCCTGCTTCTCCTCTCCCATTCCCCCTGCTTGTGTTCCCTCTCTCTCTGGCTCTCTTTCTGTCAAACAAATAAATAAAATCTAAAATAAATAAATAAATAAATAAACAATATATAAAAATAATTGATTATGTATGAAAACTTTGTATGGTGACAGATGGTAACTGCCCTTACTGTGGTGAACATTTCATAATGTGTATAATTGTCTGATCACTATGTCATACATCTGAAACTAATATAATAACTGTATGTCAACTATATTTCAATTAAAAATAATAAAATAAAAATAATTGATTATGAATTTTACATAGGAGGAGTAAAATTTTGAATTATACCATGAGCAATTAATAAATGCCCTGTGCACCTTAGGCAATTTCATCAAAATTCCATAGATGACCATATTGAAGTTCAATTCATATTAAATTCTAGAAAGTGAAACCTTTCCAACTTTTGAATAAGAGTTTCATCAGCTTTTCCTGGCTAAATGCAAATCTACATAGCCTATGCAAGTCTGAAAGCTGTTTGCTAAAACAGATTACACTGGAAAGAAAAAAACAATTGACTGTATTGTGAAGCTCAACTAAAATAAAGTTGACCCCAGGTTTCAATTTTCTTCTTAGTCAAATCTAACCAAAGAAAATTCCAAAACTTAGCTAAAATAAAATTACTTATAATCAAAGGAAACCTAAGTGAGTTTGTTCATTTTGGTAATCAGTTTTCTGAATGAGAGCTGTACATATGGAAGACTCACCAAATTAGAAAGCAGCATAGTAGAGATACTAGCAGTATTTCAAGGTGAGGTGTGAAAAAGGGTCCTATAATTCTGACAGGAGAACAATACACAATAGCTACAGAAAGAGCTTCTTGCTCTAAAATATATTCACACTCCTCCTTTCTACCCCAAAAGATAAATCCCATATTCTGTCCCCACACCTTCAAAAAATATGTTCTGGAGTTCCTCCTCTCCCATTCATATCGCTTGTCTGAATTTTGTATGTCACCAACTAAAAGCTACGCATTCATTAAGAGTCTTCTCAAACGCTACATATGCCATGATTGAAGCACTTTTCCCCCCGTGGATTCAAAACAATTCCTTCTGTGGTTCCACAGATGCTGCTGCTGCTGCTTCTCCTTTTTAAAGATTTTATCTATTTATTTGAGAGAGAGAGAGCAAGAGAGTGAGAGAGAGAGAGAACTAGCGCAAGTGGGAGGTGGAGATGGGCAGAGGGAGAGAGAGAGAAGCAGGCTCCATACTAAGCAGGGAGCCTGACATGGGGCTGAGATCATGTCCTGAGCCAAAGGCAGATGCTTCGCTGACTGAGCCACCCGGGCACTTCATCACAGTTGCTTCTTTGTTATACAAAATTAAAACACTTTGATGGTCAACAGCAAATTACGCTTTGTGATATGTATATATTTTTATCTGTAACTATATCTATATCTATCCCCTTTCAATATTCTTGAAAGCAAATAAATTACCTGATTAATCTTTGAAGTTCCCACATTATCCAACCGACTTTTAGCAATACTATGTTTTCAATAAATGTTGGTTCTGTTGAGTTCACACTAAAATGTATATGGCTATTTGTTTTAACATAAGGTTATTATGCTTAGAAAATAATTGATTTATAAAGGGGTAGAATAAGATCACCTGGGAAATGATACAGAAAAATGTGCAGAAATAGATGTCAAGAGGAGTGAAGATAATTTCCTAATTCTAATTTATAGAAGGTAGACATTTAGCGGGTCTGCTGCTAAGTCATCTCTAGTACATGTATGTAAATGTTTGGTATTTTCCACTATAGAATGATTTATGATATTATTGTGTTTTCCAGTTCTGGAAATGACAGAAGTAATTAAATTGTGACAACTCTGTTTTCAAAATTCCCAATACCTATCAAAGTTATATCTTCAGCTCTGGAAGATTATAAATCTTCCTGAACCAGAATTTTGAGGTGGTTTTTAACTTACATTACACAGACATAAAATTTATTATTACATACAAACATATACACAAATTCCTAATAACTAAATAAATACAGTCTAAAATCTTTCTATTCAATTCCCTCATCAAGTCAGATAATTTTAAATATCAGGTTTACTTTTTATTCTATGTGTTATATAAGATTTCTTCTCTGATTTTGCTATCTGATATCTTTTCATCAGAATAACTTTAACTTCAAATTTTGAAAAAATTTAAAATACATATTAAATTTTCCAATGAAGAATCCATTTTTTAAAGATTTTTATTTATTTGAAAGAGAGAGAACATAAGCACAGGGAGAGGCACAGGAAGAGAAAAAGGGAGAAATAGACTCTCTGCTAAGCAGGGAGCCCAATGTAGGACTCAATCCCAGGACCGTGGGAATATGACCTGAGCTGAAGGCAGATACTTAACCAACTGAGCCACCCAGGTACCCAAGAATCGTTATTTTTATCTGTCTTTTTTTTTTTTAAGATAAACAGATGGGAATTTATAACAGCCTAAAAAGAAAATTAAGGCTGAACAGAACATATATTCAGCCAAATTTAGTGATATCAATATGGGTTTGTTGTTTTTTTAACATCTAAATTATTTCCTCATGGATGCATTTTGACCAAACATAAATGGCTTTTCTTTCATAGATACACAGGATTGTTCTCTTAAAATTAAAAAAAAAAAAAAATCATGTCACAAAACTTCTGTGGAAACAAATAGCTTTATCTTCATTAGATAATTAATCTGTAAATATATTATAGAATTTCATTAATAACAATGAAGACTTCCCTTTATATTTTATTGCCAAAGATATTTTCTTACTACATATGTTCTTCTCTTTGTAATAAAAATTATGTCTTTTAGATTTGTTTTCTAAAATTTTTGTTAATATTTTAAACGTATCTTTTATATTTTATTCGTTCTTCTTTCTTCACATGTTTAGTGTTTGACTTATTTTGTAACTGGAATTTGTCCTTAAATATTATTACTTGATGTGCATTGGAACTACAAATTTCACTTCTATTATACAGCCTTACGTTCTTTCACATAAACATGTTGTCTTTCTTTTTTCTCCCTTTTTCTTTGGTCTGACCTTGATTAACTATTTCTTCTCTATTAAATTTGTTGACTCACAATTTGCACAATTGTAACACTTAAGAGTTTCAAAGTCAAAGTGCACTCCAAATTGTATATTGTGAAAGCCTCCTAAATGTGAGTTCAAAGTAGGGAAATAAAACTAAGACTTAAAATTATTTTACATGGCACTCATTCTCACACACAGAAAAACTTACAACTAATTAAAGTCTCACCTCCTTGTGAAACTTTCCCAAGTTACACCCTATGAATTTTTCTCCTTGAATTCCTATAGGATTTCTTTCCACGTATATTTTTTTCTATATTATCTTCTAATTGCTTTACAAATATTAATAAAAACTTGGATAAAATTGCACAATTCTTGAAGATATAGTTAAGGCTGTTTTTGGTATTTCAATCACTATCATCTTGTGATTATATATTGAGGTAATTAGCACATTGATGAAATAATGAGATTAGTTATGTAAAATATGTCATCGGTTTGACCTCTACGGACCATGTCTGAGGCTCCTAAGCAGAAGTAATTTACAATCTTTTAGTATCAATTATTTTGATTCAATGTGTATATATATATATATATATATATATATATATATATTTTAGGATTTTATTTATTTATTTGAGAGAGAGAGAATGAGAGAGCACAAGCAGTGGGGAAGGAGACCCAGGCTGCACATGGAGCAGGGAGCCTCACGTGGGACTCGATTCCCAGTCCTGGGATCATGACCTGAGCTGAAGGCAGCCACTTAACTAACTGAGCCACCCAAGCACCCCAATTCAATGTAAATATTAATCATAATGTTTAATATGGACAACAAAGCTCTGTGTACTATTTAGTTTTAGTATCCTCTTAGCTATATCTTAATGCCCCAACAGCCAATTTTCAGTTATCTAGTAATTAAAACATTAGATAGGTTGTCTTCATCAGTGCAAAAGGGACCTTTTCCCCCGTGGCTGTCTAATCAAAGCCACTTTCCTTCTGTTGAAGTACTCCCTACAGAGGCTACAAGTCACAGAATGTCTGAAGATTGCCCTGACATCTGCTTCTTCCTCAGTATAGCATTTCTGCTGGAACAAAATCATGAATTACAAATTGTATTGAAGCAAATAAAGGAGTTGTGAACTCACTGAATCCTACCCACATAAGAAAAGGTAGTATGTTTAATTATAGCAGAGAAGAACCTCAGTTGCTCTCTGCAACTAGGCCCTCAACTGTAGTATCTTTATTATTTTTTTATTTTTTTAAATATTTTATTTATTTATTTATTTATTCATTGGGGTGGGGAGCATGTGTGCAAGAAGGGGGAAGGGCAGAGAGAGAGGGAGAGGGTCTCGCAGACTCTGCTAAGCATGGAACCCACCTGAGCTGAAATCAAGAGTCGGACATTTAATCGACTGAGCCACCCAGGTGCCTCATTAATTGGGTGTCTTTAGGTTCTTATCATTGTGATTGCCGTGAGTCACAGTTTTAAAATAATCACTAAACATACACAAAGCCTCCAGTAGGTTTCAGACATTGAGTTATCATCATATTTAATCATCCTATATGGTAGTAACTCCCAATCTACACCCACAGTAGTAGGTTTTATTATTCTGTTTTAGAGAAAACAAACTGAAATGACTTGGCTTAGGTCACTGCAATAACAAATTTTATAAAGAGAATTCAAATATAAATTTGTCTTTCTTCGAACTCATATTCTTGACTAAACCATGTTGCCTCCACAAATCCTCTCAAATATAAAGTGTGAACTAATGGCAGTTTTTTTTTTTTTTTTAATTTACATTTACTCTTTACATTTCTACTACTGTGACAATTGGAGAAATTAGCTAATTCCCATTTTGGAGTATTAATTTTGGAATCTAGAGACAGCCAAAAGATTCAGATACATGTTGTCAATATGTTTTGACTTAATTTTCCAGGTCAGTTGTTGACATCAATTTTACCAATATAGATACCTTTAAATCTTTGCAAATGAACATAAATACATTTTTGATCAGTTCTTAGCTTTTACTGTCATTTTAATATGAGACAAATCATTTATAATCTGACATTTTGATTATGTCTTTAAACAGCTACAATATATATCATATTCAGTCAACATAGACAATATAATCAGATAAATTGAGTAATTCTCTGTCATCACATTGTATTGATGCTGATAATAACTCAAAAATATTCTGAGGTTATTCTGTCTAAGCTCGATAGATTTATTGTTGCTGTTTATTCACCAAAAGCTTTTAGACAGCACCTAAATATTTTTCATTCACTCATTCACTCATTGCTCATGTTGTTTGTAGGACAATAATTCTCAAACACTGTTGACTCACAACTCATTTAGAGAGTTTATAACTGGCCACATCTCAGAGATTTTAATTCAATAATTGACTAATTTAGTCATTCAGAGGTAGATTACCACTGTTATAGGGAATACAGCCAATTAATATCAGTCACTTAGCAAATAATATCTATTTAGTGAAAAACACTGCATTAGTTTCAATAGCATATATTCCTGTCTTTGAATATTCTTAAATGTATTTAGGGAGATAAAATCTTCACAGATTTTAGGATATCTGCGAGATGATAATCAAATAGTAGTTGTTGAGTAATTTCTAACAACCATAATTTTCAAAATATATATTTTCTTTACCTTTATTTCAACATCATTTAGTGCATATAACAAATAAATACACTTTCATTTAGTGCATACAAAAAAGTAATTTTACATTTTTTTCTACATGTAGTATAGAATATTGACAGCTGGTTGAAAAGTAAATAGTCCATAAATATAAATAAATAATTATTATTAGGGTTAATTAAGTATCTTATAATTTAGTTTAATCCATATATATTTTTTACCTTTTAGAAAGGATTCTATCCTTAGAATTTTGAATTCCGAAGAATTAAATTGCTATATTTAATTAGCATAAGCCCAAAAAATATGTGGTTTATTCATTTTCAGTTTATTCCTTGTTCTGAGAAAAAGTCATCAAAAATGTGGTAAAATATTAACTTGGATTTTATAATTATATGTATTTAGTTCTGATATATGCATACCATCTGGGTTTATTTGGCATGCAATGTGAAAAGTTAAGTAATCTTTACCAAACTAAAAGTCATTGAAATATTTATGAAGGTTGACATGTATCTTTCATCACTAACAAAATGAATGCAAATATCAAAGAAAATATCTGAGGAACTCAGTACGGGAAAAATAAACAAATGAATAGTTAATCATGGGAGAAATAAGCAGGATTAACAACTATAGACATGTAGACGAGCTCTTATATTAATTATAGCCAAGTTTTGATGTGCCTCATTAAAGTTCAGTCACCAATTTTTTTCAGAGGAGTTAATTTAAATTGGCTTTGCATTGAGCATTGTTGAAATGTTTAAAATCTGGACAATGGGCTTGAATCAGAATGACGGTAAATAATGTCATGTTTTCCGGGTGCCATAGGGATGAATGTCAGCCTGGGCTTATTTGAAACCTCATTAATGATGTCAGAGCAAATAGTGTACTAATGAAATTCTGAGATGAGCTCAGACTGGCAGGTAGTAAAAACATGACTAAAAAAATGTTCATCGTTTGATACTGCTTTAAACAAATAGAATCTTGGCAAGAAGTTAAAACATTTGATTTTTAAAATGGGATACAGCTGAAGAAATTAATGGAAACTACAGTGTAAGCTCAACCTTTAAAAGGCAGTTGGCAATTAAATAACAGTAAATATTAAATTAGAACATGTTTTCTAATTTCACAACAAATTAGTTCCATAGATATAGCATGGCGTTCAAAAGTTTAAAAAAGTTAATAGTTTATATTACATATACAGATATCCACACATTTACTTGAAAATCTACAGGCACTTTTCTGTGCTTAATACTCTGGATATATCTACATTATAGCCCCTTAGAGACATAACTTTAAATCTTGTTATTGATGTTGGCTAACTCATTCCAAGAAAGTTGTAGATGAAGTGGCAGGAGAGAAAGAAAAAGACCCATAAAAAGCAATTAAGAGGGGAAAAGGAATAAGAATTAGGAAAGAATAGCATTGAAATGACACCTTTGGGAAAAGAGAGAAGAATGCCTTCCTGGAATCATTTATATGAAACAGAAGAAGGGAAATAAACAGTAAAACATAAAATTTAGAAGAAATATCATGAAAAGAGTGGTAAAATAATGGAAAGAGTAGCATTTACAAATGAAATGAGTTTGAAAATAACTTTCACTACAAAGATTATCTTTTTTTTTTTTTAAGATTTTATTTATTTATTTGACAGACAGAGATCACAAGTAGGCAGAGAGGCAGGCAGAGAGAGGGGAGGAAGCAGGCTCTTGGAGGAGGAGAGAGCCCAATGTGGGGCTCAATCTCAGGACCCTGGGATCATGACCTGAGCTAAAGGCAGAGGATTTAACCCACTGAGCCACCTTGGCGCCCCTACAAAGATTATTTTTTTAGAGCAAACAGATCTATCTCTAAGTTATGTTCTAAGCTCAACTGCCCTATTACTATCTTAGAATCCTTTCTGCTCTACTAATTTAAATATATCTGTGACATAAACCTTGAATAAGTCCCCAAAACTACACATTAATTTTTTTAAAGCCTATTTAGAACCTTTTGTCAGTTACTGAGCTTTTTGCCTTAGGTAACTTCTAAATTTATTTGGTGTTCTAGGGTTCAACTGGAAACCACATACTGGGGCGCCTGGGTGCTCAGCGGGTTAAGCATTGGCCTTTGGCTAAGATCATGATCCCAGGGTCCTGGGATCCAGCCCACATCCAGCCCCCATCGAGCTCCCTGCTTGGTGGAGAACCTGCTTTTCCCTCTCCTTCTACCGTTCCCCCTGCTTGTGTTCTCTGTCAAGTAAGTAAATAAAATACTTAAGAAAAAACTACTAAAAATGCATTTGTTTAGGGCATGGGGAAGAGCTCTATTTTTGATGTCATAGCAATTATATTTGAAAACATACTGAATTACAAGTTTTGTTAGGCACATTCCATTAATTAAGTTATCAATCAGGATGACCTTGGGTAAATTTCTTAAACTCCTGCAATTAAATTGGAGAGATGCAGTTAGATGATCCAATGACTCCAAGATTCTATAGGTGGGAAATAAGTCCTTTGTCCCTGTTATACTCTAAGGTCTAGGAAATATAGATAATATTTTCAAGAACACACTGCAAAGAGGGCACAGTATTACTAATAACAGATTCTACTGTACAAATTTAATGGAAATGAAATAATTACTTATCAGCTACCTAAACACTGTATCAAGAATCTAAAAAACGTTTTAAAAACAATCAAGAATTCTGAAAATTATTGGGGCTTAAGTGTGGATATTTAAAGATACTCTAGGAATTTCCTCTAAACTAGATTATAAATATGAAGAGTAGATCTTAAGTAAGCAGAAAGAAAAGAGTGATAGTGTTCCTTTAGGGTCTTCTGTCACTAATGCTTAACTTCAAGCTCTTGTATTTAAGTTTTTCGTATGGAGTTTTGATGAATGCCACTTGGAGGCACTCTTATACTGTAGTACTGTACAATTTATATTAACAGGATGTCATATATTGAAACTTTCAGTTTTTATTTCCTTTTTTAATTCTAATAATCACTTGGGGATGGGTAATTAACACTGGTTGTGGTATTTAAACTTTCACATGATTCATATTTATCACCTTGTAATTTTTACTGTTGTAAATAATCTCCTGTCCACCTAATAAAATGAATTTCATTCATTCCTGTAAGGAATGGGAGGTTTTAGGACAACACCAAAGAAATAATTAGAGGATAAATTTTGCCTTACAAGCTAAGGCCTATTTTTCAAATTAGAAATTATTACTATCCTTTTTAGATTAATATTCATTTAAATTTGTCATTATCCAAAGCAGAACAATCAATGAGAATTCAGAGACAGTCTTGATGAGAACCAATCTCTTTAATCATTAAAAAATTATGGAAAATATAGACAGTTAACAGGATTATATTAAAATATCTGATGGAATACAACAGTATGTACAGGAATATACATAAAATTGATTTGCACAGAAAAACTAAAGTTCATAAGAAATTTTTAAAGGAATGGAATATTTGAAATTTTCTTACTTTTATTCATTTTGATAATGTTGATTTATTTTAAAATTATTTTTATACTTGTGAAAAATATGGATTTCTCATACTTTTCTTTGTTTCAAATATATTTAGAAGATGCTGAATGTTACATGAGTAAATATACATATTTTACCTCATTTCTATTTTAATCTGAAAATGGAATCTATAAAATAATTAATTAGAAGTAATTACTTTTCCTATTACTTTTGTGTAGGATATTGCAATATTTTTATTATAAGTGATGTTATTATAACATTCAAGCTACAAAATTAAAAAGTTTATTTTTATCAACATTTTAGTTAATTGGTAGTATATAATGCTGATAGTATATTTAAATATAGTCAAATAGTACATTTGACTGCATGAAATGAGTAAACATTAAGTAAAAGAACTTAAATATACATTAATAAGTTATATTTGAAATATTAAGTTTTATTTCTTTAACTCATGTTAGTCCAACGACATATTGAAAAGGATGTGTTATTCAGACAGCTTCAATGGGAAGGAGGGGCTTCAATAACCTGACTTGTTGATAAATCCTCACCCACAGTTTTGGGCACTGGCTCACTATTCACTTTTTGGCATTCATTCCTTCTTATAATGGTTATTCATCTCCAGGGTCTTAACCAACTGAGGCATTCATGTTTGTCAGCACTACAAATCTTGCTTTGCCCTATTCTTACACATAATGAAACATTTCTTTAATCTAGGGATTTGATTAGTATTTGGACAGAAATCTCTATCTTATCCTTATCTCTACTTCTGTCTGAATATCTCTAACTCTATCATCTATCTAAATCTTCTTTTTATTAGTTGGGGTTTTATTGGTTTAAGTTAATATACCATAGGTTAAAAACTAACAATTAAGGGCAAAACTTATTTATTTAAATTCACATAGATTAAAAACTAACAATTAAGGGCAAAACTTATTTATATAAATTCACACATGAAGAGTTCCATGTAGTCACCAAAAATGTACTCTCTCTAGGAACTTAATGGAAAATTATATTTAGAACTAAGAAAAACAAACCACTGATCAACTGACCAAATTTTCCTCTTTGCAAGTTAATGGGTAAGCATTATGTAAGGCAAGCATAATAGTGAGATGTCTGTGTGTTCTGGTCATTTATTTTTGTGTAACAAATCACTCCACAACAGTGGCTTAAATCAATAGCCGTCATTTATGCGCTCACAGATTTGGGGATTAGGACTGAGCTAGGCCAGTTCTTTCTCATCTCATTGGGTAGCAGTCAGACATTGGCTGAAACTGGGATATAGAGAATTTTTTACTCAAGCACTGGTGTTGGTCCCTCCCCCTTTCTACATGGTATCTGTCTCCATACAGCAGCTCAGGGTATTTGGAACTTAGTACATGGTGGCTTAATGCTCCCATACCAGTGTCCCAAGAAAAACACGCATGGCCTTTTCTAAACTACTCTTGAAAGTCAAAAGCAGCACTTTCATCACATTCTATTTGTCAAGACATTTGCAAAGGCCCATTCAGTTTGAAGGGGTGAAGACATGGATTTTACCTCTTGATTGAGGAATTAAAAATAAATCACATTTTTTAATGCAGCTCTTTTATTCAATTTTCCAATCAAAAATAGACTCTAACTTTACCCAAATTGCAAATATCAACACAAAATATTTTAATTATAAATACATATAATTATTGTGTGGTGGCTCAGTCACTTAAGCATCTGACTTCTGCTCAGGTCATAATCTCAGGGATTGGGATGGAGCCTCCAGTCATACTTCTCCCTCTGCCACTCCACCCCCCAACCTGCTCCTCCTTTCTCTCTCTCACAAATAAATAAATAAAAGCATAAATAAATAAATAAATAAATAAATTCAACTTAGCATTCTATATGTTTTGAGATTTCAAATCCAACCAAGTATATATGTTCATTCAAATGAATAGTGGTTTTATTTTTCCAAATTTAAAATTAGTTTCTTTTATACTAACAAGAAAATATTTTTTAAATCTGCAATGTTCTATGACTCTCTGATTTTTCTGTTCCTTTACATATTAGGATGAATTCATTACTTTTCTAGTATAATCCTCTGTGTAAAGCCTAAATACCTTGACAACATTCCAGATAGGTAAGAATCCAGCTAATGCCCAAATACACAGAGGAATAACTGACTGGCTTAGAGAAGTCCAACCACATTTTACCCAGAAACAATAGAGCATTTCTTAATTTTTCCCAATTTTATTGAGAAATAATTGGGATACATCACTTTAGAAGTTTAAAGAGTACAGCGTGATGATTGGACTTACATAGTGTGAAATGATTACCACAATAATTCAGCTAATATCCATCTTCTCTGTATCTATAGATACAATAAAAAGAAAAGAAAGAAAGAAAAGTGGAAAAAAAGTTTTCTCCTTGTGATGATAAATCACAGGATTTATTCTCTTAATTTTTCTATATATCATAAAGCAGAATTAGCTAGTCATCATATTGTATGTTAAATCCCCAGTACTTATTTATCTTATAACCAAAAGTTTGTACCTTTTTCCTATCTACCTTCAATTTCCTCTCTCCCTCAATGTCCATCTCATAATCACAAGTCTGATCTTTTTCTATGACTCAAAGATTCCACTTAAAAGTGATATCATGGAGCATTTGTTTTTCTCCAAATTATTTCGTTTGACATAATGCCTTTCACATCCATCCATGTTGTCCCAAATGGTACAAGTTCCTTGTTTCTTTTATGGCTCAATAATAAATAGAATTGCTGGATAATATGGTAGTTTTGTTTGTAATTATTTGAGAAACTGCCATCTGTTTTCCATAGTGGCTGAATCAATTTACAATCCTACCAACAATGTACAAGGGTTCCCTTTTCTTCACATTCATGCCAACATTTGTTATCTGTTGTCTTTTTGATGATGGCCAATCTACCAAGTGTGAAGTGATATCTCATTGTGGTTTTAATCTACATATCCCAACTGACTAGTGATGGTCAGCATCTTTTCATATACTTGTTAGTCTCTCCCATATCTTCTTTGAAAAAAAGGTCTATTGAGGTCCTTTGCCCATTTTTAAATTAGATTTTTAAATTAAATTAAATTAAATTAAATTGATTTTCTGTTGAGTTGTGTAAGTTCCTTAAATATTTTGAATATTAGCCCCTTATTAGGTATATGACATGAAAATATTTTTTTTCATTCTGTACATTTTTTGTGGGGTTTTTTTTTTTTTTTGGTTGTTTGTTTATTTATTTATTTATTTATTTATTTAACATTGTTGATGCTTTCCTTTGCTGTATAGAAGCTTTATAGTTTGATGTGGTCCCACTTGTTGATATCTGGTTTTGTTGCTTGTGCTGGTTTGTGGGTTTTTTTTGTTGTTGTTTGCTTATTTATTTATTTATTTTACATTGTTGATGCTTTCCTTTGCTGTATAGAAGCTTTTTAGTTTGATGTGGTCCCACTTGTTGATTTCTGGTTTTGTTGCTTGTGCTTTAGGTGTCATATCCAAAAAAGCATTGCCTATGTCAATGTGAAAGAGATTTATTTCTATATTTACTTCTAGGAGTTCTATGGTTTCAGGTCTTAAATTTAGGTCTTTAATCCATTCGAAGTTTCTTTTTTTTTTTTTTCAAGCAGTTTAAAATATAAGGTACAGTTTCACTCTTTTACATGTAAATATCCAATTGTTCTAGCACCATTTATTGAAAAGTCTATCTTTTCTCCATTGACTATTCTCGGCTCCCTTGTCAATATTACTTGACTATAAATACATGGGTTTATTTCTGGGCTTGTGATCTGTTCCACTGTCTATTTTCATGCCAGTTCCATACTGTTTTGATGACTGTAGCTTTAGAGTATACCTTGAAATTAGGAAGGGTGATGCCTCCTGCTTTGTTCTTTTTTTTCCTCAGGATTTCCTTGGCTACTTGGAGACTTTTGTGGTTCAATATGAGTTTTAGTTGTTTTATTTATTTATTTAGTTAGTTAGTTATTTTTAAATCTGTGAAAAAAAAAAAAACAGTCGTTGGAATCTCTTGACAGGGACTGCTTGAATCTAAGGATGACTTTTTACACTACTGGCATTTAAATAAAATTAGTTCTTCTAATCCATGAACATGGGATACCTTTACACTTATTTGCATCTTCTTTGATTTTATTCCCCAATGCCTTTTAGTTTTCAGAGGAAAGATTTTTCACCTCCATAGTTAAATTTGTTCCTAAGTATTTTATTATTTTTGGTGCTATTGGAATTGTGATTGATTTCTTTATTTCCTTTTCAAAAAATTCATTGTTAGTGCATTGAAATGCTACTGATTTTTGTGTGTTAATTTTGTATCATGCAACTTGACTGAATTCATCATTAGATCCAAGAGTTTTTTGGTTGAATCTTTAGGATTTTTCATATATAAAAATATCATGTCAACTGCAAATAGAGATAATTTTACTTTTTCCTTTCCAATTTTGATAACTTTATTTCATTTTCTTGCTTGATTTTCTGCATAAGACTTCTACTACTATGTTGATTAAGAGTGGTAAGAGTGAGCATTCTTGTTATGTTCCTATCTTAGAGGAAAACCTTTTAGTCCTCCATCATTGAGTATGATGTTAGCTATGGGCTTGTCATATATTGTGTTTTTAATGCTAAAATGTGTCTTCTATGTGAAATTTGCTAACAGTCTTCATAATGCATGGATATGGAATGTCGTCAAATTTTTTTCTCTGCATCTACTGAGATTTTTACATAATTCATTTCTTTTTTTCATCATGTATCACACTGGTTGATTTGTGTATATTGAACCATCTTTGCATCCCAGGGATAAATCCCACTTGATCATGGTATTGATCTTTTTGATGTGTTATTCAATTTGCTAGTATTTTCTTCAGAATTGTTTTCATCTCTTTTCATCAGGGATATTGTTTGATAGTTTTCTGTTTTACTTATATCCTTTTCTGATTTTGATATCAAGATAATACTGGCCTTGAAAATGTGTTTGGAAGTGTTCCCTCCTTCTTGATTTTTTGAGAGAGTTTGAGAAGGATTGGTGTTAATTCTTAAAGTGTTTGGTAAAATTCACCAGTGAAGCCATTAGACCCTGGGCTTCTCTTCACTGGTAGATTTTAGATTATTGATTCAATATCATTACTTTTAATTGGTCTATTCAGATTTCTATTTCTTCCTGACTCAGTGTTGGCAAGTTGTGTGTTTCTTTTTTTTTTTCTTTTTTTTTTTTAAGATTTTATTTATTTATTTGAGAGAGAGAATGAGAGAGAGAGAGCAAGCATGAGAAGGGGGAGGGTCAGAGGGACAAGCAGACTCCCTGCAGAGCAGTGAGCCTGATTCGAGACTCGATCCCAGGATTCCAGGATCATGACCTGAGCCAAAGGCAGTTGCTTAACCAACTGAGCCACCCAGGTGCCCCAAGTTGTGTGTTTCTAACAGTTTTTCCATTCTTCTAGGTTCTCCAGTTTGTTGCTGTTTAGTTCATAGTAGTGTCTTGTGGTCCTTTGAATTTCTGTGGTACCAAGCATAAAGTGTTTTTCATTTATAATTTTGTTGATTTGGGCCTTTCTTTTTTTTTCCTTGGTTAGTCTAGCTAAGGGTTTTTCAGTTTGTTTTTCATTTTTTCAAAGAGCCGACGCTTAGTTTGGTTAATCTTTTTCTTTGTTTTTCTATTCTCTATTTTATTTATTTATGCTCTAATCCTTATTATTTCTTTACTCTGCTACATTTGTTTTCCTTTTTTTTATTCTTTAAGGTGTAGACTTAGGTTGTTAATTTGAGATCTTTCTTGTTTCTTACTGTAGTTATTTATTGTTATAAAACTTCTTTTTGTAACTGCTTTTGTTGCATCCCACAAGTTCTGATATATTGTGTTTCCACTATCATTTGTCTCAATGAAATTTATTTCTCCTTAATTTCTTCTTTCATTAATTAGTTGTTCAGGACAGTCCTGTTTATTTTTTTTTTAATGTGTTTGGAAATTTTCATCATTACTGATTTCTAGTTTCATGCCATTGTGGTTAGGGAAGCTACTTGGTATGATTTCAATCTTCTTGAATTTGCTAAAACTCATTTGTGATCTAAAGTATGGTCTATGCTAGAAAATGTTCCATGTGTGCTTCAGAAGAATGTGTATTCTGCTATTGTTGGATACAATGTTATGTATATGCCTATTAATTCCACCTGGTCTATAGTGTTATTCAAACCCACTGTTCCTTGACTGATTCTCTCTATATATAATCTATTCATTATTGCACATGAGGTATTAAAGTTCCCAACTATTATTGTATTAATATTATTTCTCCCTTTAGCTCTATTAGTTTTTGCTTTATGCATTTAAGTGCTACAATGCTGGTTGTGTAAGTATTTACTATTGTATCTTCTTTATGTATTGACACCTTTATCATTATATGACTTTGTCTCTTTTTATAATTTTTAGATTAAAACCTATTTTGTCTCATTTAAGTGTAGTTACACACAACACCTTTTATTTTGTCATCATTTGTTTTAAATGTTTTTTTTTCCATTGCTTCACTCTTTGTGCGTGTGTGTCTTTGAGGCTAAAGTGAGTCTCTTCTAGGCAGCATGTTTTGGATTTTGTGTGTGTGTGTGTGTGTGTGTGTGTGTTGTAATCCATTCAGCCATTCTATGTCTTTTAATTGGAGAATTGAATGTATTTACTTTTAAAGTAATTATCGATAGGTAAGAACTTAATATTGTCATTTTGTTTTGTTTTGTTTTCTGGTTGTTTTGTAGATCCAGTCTACCTTGTTTCTGCTGTCTTTTTTTGTGTATGTCTTTTGATGTATTATCGTCTGTATGTCTTCCTCTTAGCTCAAGTGCTGGTGGGCTACACTGATTCCAGGAGTTATCACCAGCCATTCTTACCAGATAGGGTTAGAAAACACTTTGGATAGTGAGTTGGGCTGTGATTCAGCTCCTTGGCTGAAGGTAGGCAAACAGGGTTCTAGAGCGAGTAAAGCTCTTCACTTGAGGATCCAAATCAGGAAGATCCCTAACAAGTTCCCTAGGCAGGGTGTATCCCCATCTTAGTTCTGCAAATGAACAAATTTCCCAGTTGGGATTATTACTTGGGCACTGCAGGTATGAACTCAGTACACCAATATCCATTTGCTGGTTGTTGCCAGCTCCTTCTCTCTTCTTTTTCACAGTCAGAGTCTCAGCAGCTGAGCCCCAAGATTCTTCTGCAATACCCAGGGTGCAAGATCAGAGTAAGGTAAGGGTGCCCACAATTTGGGGACTGTTTGTACCCCCTGAGTTTTCTTTTCCCACTGTAGAAATTGGAGGCTTAGGGGAGACCTCTCCACATGGTGATGTGCTGGCCTAAGGGAGGGACAATGTGTTCAATGTGTAGCCTTTTCTCTTACTTTTCTTCTTCTTCTTTTAAGATTTTATTTATTTATTTGACAGAGAGAGATCATAAGTAGGCAGATAGGCAGGCAGAGAGAGAGAGGAGGAAGCAGGCTCTCTGCTGAGCAGGGAGCCCGATGTGGGGCTTGAACCAAGAACCCTGAGATCATGACCTGATCCAAAGGCAGAGGCTTAACCTACTGAGCCACCCAGGTGCCCCTTCTCTTACCCTTCTAATGCAGTGTTCCTTGGCCTTTTTTTGCAGGTGGAGGGTCAGGGGAGGATTACTTCAGCCTCACCTTGGTGTTCTAGGATCTCTCAATGATATCCTACTTGTGAACAGTTGTCAGTTATACTTATTGTGAGTAAGACAGAAGTCAGGAACAACTTATGTCGCCATCTTTGTGATGTCACTCCTTCTTCCTTAATTTAAGCCACCTTCTGCCTGCTTCTCTACTTTAGATTCAAAATATTGAACCTGTATCTGATGACATCAGCATATATGTAAATGTGAACACATTCTGGTGGTTTCTTAGAACTTTACATTATTTAAGAATATGGATTCCTGATCAGGTCTCCTGTACCAAGTAAGCAATCTCTACAGTGTAGATCAGGCATATACTAAAAAGCCACTTCCCATTCAACACAAAGATCCACTTAAAAATTCCTGTCTCTGCTTCACTCCTAAACCCCCAAATCAGTAACTTTTGCTGGCTGGAAAAACATGCCACTTCAATGAAACAACAAATGTAAAAGACTGACATACAAACTTGACACTAGCAATGTGGATAGTAAATAGAAAAGTACTTGGCTTCTTGCTCTGGCCCAGACAGTGATCTGCTCTGTGTCCCAATATGCTTAAACTGAAAATTCTATTACAACGTTGGAATCTGTTCATCCTGTTATGTTTGAGGTGATAGAGAGGAGATGACTACTCTTTCCTCTGCTCTCATGGTATCTCCTTGTGCCCTCTCTTTTTTGACTAAAAATTGAAAAGAAGCAGTAAATACATTTTCAATTGTACACAATTACTACAGTGTATAGTATTTAAAAATTCAAAAAAAATCACTTGATAAATGTGTATTTACTTGATAATTCACTTGATAAATATGTATTTATTATAAACAAATTAGTAAATATTGAAAACTCTTTCTTTGTCAAAAACATCATTGACCTCCAGTTTAGAAACTAAAAAAGAAATTTCCACAAGAGTCTTTTCTGGAAAAGAAAGAGGACTATGATTTAACTAGATTTAGCAGAATATCTTTTCCCCCTTTTAAATCCCAGAATATAGTTCATTTTATAATTTTTTGGTATACATGTAAGAGAGAGATCCATTCTCACAAACTCCATTATTTCCCCAAAACATGTCTACTTAGCCTGAAGACAGCTATGCTCTCTGACTTTTCCCAAGTAAAGAAGAAAAACGCAGAGGCGAAGTCTAGGGGAAATATTTAAACAGTAATTCTTATGCACTGCAAACTTATTTAAAAAGAATGTCAACTGGTGGGCTTACTGCTGACAAAGGTGGATAAAGTTCCTATTCAAGTTCTTGAAATGACAAGATTCTAGAAATGGATAATAGATTAGTAATTGCCAGGGGTTACAGAGGAAATCAGGGCTAGAATGAACTAGGTGTGGCTACAAAAGTTTAACATCATGGATATTCATGGTGATGGAAATGCTGTCTTCACTGCCTCACTGTCAGTATGCTAGGTTTGATACTGCACCAGAGTTTTGCAAAACATAATTATTAGAGGAAACTGGGGAAAAGATACACAGGATCTCTAAGTACCATTTTCTCTAGTTATATACAAATTTATAGTTATCTCAAAATAAAACCTTTATCTTAAAAAAATCCCTATTCAGTATGAAGGTAAACAGTATGTTAAGGAAAGAGGAAAGGAAGGCATGCAATTTTTGTTGATTATGTTTTTATTTGCTAGAGTACTAAATATTCTTACAGGAGAATCATTGTAAGATTGAGGAAAAACACAACATTTAGAGTCAGGTAGACAGGTGATCAAATCTCTGCTTTAACATTGACTTTGGAAGGTTACCCAACTTCTCTGAGCTAGTAAACTCATTTGTCAGTATGGTTGTTTTGAATATTACATCATAAAATGTAAGCAGCATGTGTACAACAGTCTCTCCCATTCTCTTCTTTTTGTCATCAGTAGTTAATCCTGGATAATTATCATATCTAGGGATTTATTATTGTGGTGCATATGTTAATCAATAATGAATGCCAGCCATCTTTCAAAAACTATTGAACCTGAGAAGATATACAGATGACCAACTGATATATGAAAAGATGCTCAACATCAATAATCATCAGGGAAATGCAAATCAAAACCACAATGAGATATCACCTCACACCTGTCAGATATCTAAAATAAAAGATACAAGAAACAACAAGTGTTGGCATGGATGTGGAGAAAAAGGTACCCTTTTGGAAATGTTGGTGAGGAAGGCAAATTGGAGCAGCCACAGGAAAAGAGTATGGAGATTCTCAAAAAATTAAAAATAGAATTGCCATATGATCCAATTCCACTAGTGGGTATTTATCCAAAGAAATAGAAATACTAATTCAAAAAGATACATGCACCCTTATGTTTACTGCAGCATTATTTATGATAGCCAATATATGGAGGCAACCTGAATGTTTATTGATAGATAAATGGATAAATAATGGAATATTATTCACCCACAAAAAGAAAGAAATCTTGCCATTTGCAACAACATGCAACAACCCTGATGATTTAGAGTATATAATGCTAAGTGAAGTAAGTCAGTTAAGAAAAGGCAAATACCATATGATTTCACTCATGTGTGGAATTTATTTTTTTTTTTATTTTTTTTTAAAGATTTTATTTATTTATTTGACAGAGAGAGAACTCACAAGTAGGCAGAGAGGCAGGCAGAGAGAGAGGGGGAAGCAGGCTCCCCACTGAGCAGAGAGCCCGATGCGGGGCTCGATCCCAGGACCCCGAGATCATGACCTGAGCCGAAGGCAGAGGCTTTAACCCACTGAGCCACCCAGGTGCCCCTCATGTGTGGAATTTAAAAAGTACAACAAATGAACAAACTAAGGGGGAAAAAAGCCCCCCCCCAAAAAAGGAATTAGATTCTTAAACACAGAGAACAAACTGGTGGTTGCCAGAAGGAGGATGGGTGAAATACATAAAAAGAATTAAGAGTACTTGATGAGCACTGAGAAATGTATAGAATTGTTCAATCATTATATTGTACACCTATAACTATTATACTAGTATATGTTAATTACTTGAGTAAAAAACAAAAACAACAAAAAAAGACTGATCCTGGACCTGATGACATTAGCATATACATGAGTGTGAACACAACCTAGTGCCTTTTTAGACCTCTGGAATATAGAAGACACTAAATTCCTGGTCGAGCACCTGTATCATATACATAATCCATGTAATATAGATCAAACATACACCAAAAAATCCATGTTGCTTGACCTTAGGAGTTTTCTATGTAGTGGATGAGATGAACATAACAGGAAGATATTTTCAAACTATAGGACAAGGGGAGCAAGATATGAACACAGGGCTTGGATTCAGTGGACACAGAGCCAGCTGTGTGCTTAAATTCAAGAGTAATGATAGTCATTTAAACTATATGTGCTTTCTTGGGGGGCACCTGGGTGGCTCAGTGGGTTAAAGCCTCTGCCTTCGGCTCAGGTCATGATCCCAGGGTCCTGGGATCGAGCCCCATATCGGGCTCTCTGCTCAGCAGGAAGCCTGCTTCCTCCTCTCTCTCTGCCTGCCTCTCTGCCTGCTTGTGCTGTCTGTCTGTCAAATAAATAAATAAAATCTTTAAAAAAAAAAAAAAAAAAAAAAAAACTATATGTGCTTTCTTGATTTTCCCACCTATACTCATATAATCATAAGATATATTGAGGGTCTAAAGGCCATGATTTACTGGGACACCTGGGTGGCTCAGTTGGTTAAGCTGCTGCCTTCGGCTCAGGTCATGATCCCAGGGTCCTGGGATCGGGTCCCGCATCGGGCTCCTTGCTTGTCAGGGAACCTGCTTCTCTCACTGCCTCTGCCTGCCTCTCGGCCTGCTTGTGTGTACTCTCTCTCTCTCTCTCTCTGACAAATAAATAAAATCTTAAAAAAAAAAAAAAGTCATGATTTACTAAACCAATATACAAAATGTATGTCTTCTGAAATAAAGGCAAATTTTATTCTTTAAATTTTTGTTCTATGAATGCAGTGTAAACAAAAAGAGGAGGAAAATGAGGTCTATAAAGTCAAGTGGAGGATTAACATGTACTTACTGTCCAATTTGTTAATATTTTCTAATTCTCCAAAATGAAAACAATTACTTCCTACTGTAAAAAAAAACTTATAAAATCAATGAATCAAAGAAGCCCCAATTTACCAAGTACTAATCGCTTACCTCTGACTCATAACCTGCCATTGTTCATTCACACCTCTTTCTGAAACATTAGCAGAATGTTTGCCGTTGTCATTGTTGTTATTAAAAAGGATGACTATTTTCAAATTCCCACTATGTTAGCCACAGTTGTACTTGCCAAACATTCCGTCTGCACCACCATATTTCTGTTCCCCTTGACCTTGTAACTAGCACTGGGCTGTGGACTTTGGGCAGCAGTGATGTGTGTCACCTCCAGCCAAAGCTTGGAAAAGCCAACAAACAACTCTTAAGCTCTTTCTTCTCCTAAGGTGAGAACAGACAAGGCCTCATGCTGATATGGTAAAGTCATAGATCAGTTCAGTCTCAATTGCTGGGGCCCTGGTTGTCCTAAACATTTGTCTTAATCCATAACAGATTATGTACAAGAGAGAAATAAACTTATGTTTCCTTAAACCACAGAACCCTTATGATTGTTAGATAGCGTAGCCTGATCTGTACTAACTAATTCTTATCTGAGTTATAAGTTTTATCTCCTCCCTTCAGTATCACTTGACACTTAACTTTACCTATGTAGACATCCAACAAATATATCAAAGTATAATTGGGGGGCTAAAATAAGTTAAAAATTAGGAAAGCACACATGTATATGAATAAGTTGCTTAAAAGAACCAGGGCTTTTGGAAGACCACAATAATGGAGGACCATTACTAGTCCTCAGTAATTATGCTATCATTAAGTAATTAAGCTGAAGGAAACTCATAAAGATACTAAAAGAAAAGCTGGGACGTAGTATAAGGCATATACCCTTTTACTTTGAAACCAACAGATCCACCAGCAACATGCTCAGAGAAGTCTAAACCTATCCACCTCATTTACTTCTTTCCAGTTTATATAAAAAAGCACTAGTAACAGATAAATTATGACTTAGCCGATAGGACAAGGTTAAAAGTTCAAGAGCCTTTTTTTTTTTTTTTTAGCAAAATTATGTAATATGGTAAAACTGAAAGCAGCAGTTGGGAAAAGCTTAATCTCAAAGGCTTCATTTTTATAAAAAGACCTTTGAAATGAACTATATTGAAATTGAATGGATAAATTTCTGGAGCTTTTAAATTTTCTAAGAGAAAATAACTGGGTTCATAACTGCATTTCAAATTTGAAGTTTTTTACCAGAATTATTGGAATGCAAAAGTTTTTGGCTGTTTATGGGAGGGGATGTGTAGGTAATGCCAATACTATTCCAAATATGACATTTTCACACTATTAAACCTAATGAACTATGAATATGTGAACTGAAAATATCATTCCTCTAGTTATTTCCATTGATTTAAATCTGGTGTTGAGACATTTCATTTCTTACCTTAGAACATTTTGAAGACTAAATCCAAAGGACTTTGATTACTTTGGTTATTTCTGATTTGTTTGAAATATTTAAATAACTACTTTTAACATAGACCTGTCTCATATAATAATTGCCACTGGCTAGGAATTTAAAGCAATGAGAAACTTTTCATGCTGCTTTCTGAAATCTTAAATCACTATCATCCCTATTAGAAACACTCTTGCAGATATAGTTTCACTTGCTCGCAGGTCACTAAATGGATTTATGCTTGTGGTTTACACCTTAACTGGAGCCTGTTGCTAATTTGACCAGCCAACTGGTGGAACACTTAAACACTTTCTTGTTAAAATGACTCAACAGAGGTAGACTTATGCACTAGAGCATTAATCAAAAGACCATCTGTTCTAACAAGAAATTCTGCAGTTTCCTAGTTGTTCTCTGAGAATTTAGTGAGACATCTAGGTTATAAATCTCAGTATTTGCATAATATTGACGCAGATTATAGATTAGTCTGAAGTGTTTATAATATGAAGAATGTATAATAATATGTATATATAAAGCTAATTTTATCTCTTCTAAGATGATATCCAAATTCAAAATCTAATTATTTCAACATTATTCACTCTTCTACATTTTAAAACACAGTGCTTAACTGTGTAGTTACCAAAGGTGGATGGGAATTCCTGATTTCAGATTTAATACCCCAAAAGCAGTACATATTCTTATAGAATGTGCCTTATAGCCCCTGACCAATAGTTATCTGGAGGAATGTCTGGTCTCTCTGAGAGCAGGGATTTAACATTGGCCTTAGAAAATTTAAAGTCCTGGGGCACCTGGGTGGCTCAGTTGGTTGAGCGACTGCCTTCAGCTCAGGTCATGATCCCGGACTTCCAGAATCGAGTCCTGCATCAGGCTCCCAGCTCCTCGGGGAGTCTGCTTCTCCCTCTGACCTTCTCCTCTCTCATGCTCTCTCTCACTCATTCTCTCTCAAATAAATAAATAAAATCTTAAAAAAAAAAAAAAAAGAAAAGAAAATTTAAAGTCCTGGCGCTAAAGTGAAAGCAGATAATAAATAAGCATGGGTCCTAAATGTAAGATGTATCAATAGAATTGTTTCAGCTGCAAGTGGTACTATTCCCAACTCACAACTGCTTAGACAATAGAGACCACATGACCTCATGCACCAAGAGTCCCAAGGGAGGAGGTTCCAGAATTCATTAAATCAATGGCTAACTGAAATCATCAAACACCCAATTCCTCTAATCTTTCTGAGCAAGCGTCCTCTTCCTACCAGCTAATGTCCTTAGACTTGACTCTTATGGTGTTACTGATGAGCCTTCAGCATCCCACCCTCACACAACCATTGAAATGTCAAAATAGGCCAAGAGAATGTATTCCTAAGAGGGATGAAATCTTTTCCAGAGGTCCCTAGATATCCTTAACACTGTCCTTATATAAAAAAAAAATCCTTCTTAAATCCTTCTTGATTCAGGCTTGAGAGGAGTAGCCGTGATGGTCAGTAATTAAGATTCATCCTCTAGCTAGGTCTGAGGAGGACCCTCTTTTTCTAAAGCAGCTGGCCACCTGAGGCCTAAGTAAATTTGTGGTTAGATTAACAAAGAAAAGTTGGGGAAGAATGGCTATAAGGTATGTGATCAATAGTGCTTGCCCTAGAGCATGAAAGGATTATTTGAAAGGAGCCAAAAATAAATACTAAGAGGAATGTGATGAGGGGCAAAATGGGATGTTTTGTCTTTCTCTGATTGACTTATTATCATATGATCTCACTGATATGAGGAATTTGAGAAACAAGACAGGGGATCTAGGGGAAGTGAGGGGAAAATGAAACAAGATGAAACCAGAGAGGAAGAAAAACCATAATAGACTCAGGAAACAAACTGAGGGTTGGTGGAGGGGAGGGGGGGTAGGAGTGATGGGGTGGCTGGGGGATAGACATTGGGGAGGGTATGTGCTATGGTGAGTGCTGTGAATTGTGTAAGACTGATGAATCACAGACCTGTACCCCTGAAACAAATAAAACATTATATGTTAATTTTAAAAAAAAAATTTAAAGGGATGTTTTGGTACTATTTCCTGTTTGCAGAAATATCATTATTTTTTGGCTTGCTAATCCTTCTGATGATTAGTATTGTTGTATAATGAATACAGTTATGGATAGTAAGACTGAGCATTTGAATGGAAACATCATTATAACAATGAAAGACTAGAAAATATATATGGAGAAGAAAAATAATGCCTTTGACATTATCAAGAGACATACCTGAGCACCCTTGATGCAGGTAAAGAGAGTAAGAAAATTTTAACATATTAGAACAATAAATAACTTCTGTTACAATATAAAAGAAAGGTTTTAAAAAAAATTTTTTTTTGAGAGAAAGAGAGAGAATGGATCAGACGGAGAGAGAGGGACACACAGAGCACAGAGCCCAATGCAAGGCTCTATCCCATGACCCATGAGATGATGACCTGAGCAGAAACCAAGAGTCAGCGCTTAACCGACTGAACCGTTCAGGTGCCCCCAAAAAAGCCATTTTTTAGGCTACACTCAAGTGCTATTCTTTTTTTTTTAACTTATTCATTTGAGAGACAGAAAGAGCATGAGTAGGGGTGGGTGGGCACAGGCAGAGGGAGAAGCAGACTCCCCACTGAGCAGAGAGCCCAGGACCCTGGGATCATGACCTGAGCTGAAGGCAGATGTTAACTGATGGAGCCACGTAGACACCCCTCAAATGCTATTCTTAAAGATCCATCAATGTATATTAAAAATACTGGTTTAAAATTAACTCTGAAATGTTCAAAACTAACATATTATTCATAAGTTGTTATTAACAAAACGTAGTATCATTAACTTGAAGGGTAACTTTTAGTGTGGAAGCTTTGGCACACAGAATCATAAACAGTTTTTTCTTTAAAAAAAGGGGGGGTTCTCTACCTAATAATTTTTGCTTGTAATTGTAATAACAATAATACTTTGAGATTTAAAAATGAATAAAGAATTCAGTAACAAGTAAATGCTTCCTCCATAATACCAGCTAAATACTGACACATCCAATATAAGGTAGTAGAAATTTATCTTAACTCACAGGCAGATGTACATTATTGTTACCTTGTGAGATCACCTGGAGGGCACCCTTTAGGCCAGTAGACATAGCTCTGGGGGCACAGTAGAGTACATTTGTTTGAACAACAGATAGTGAGGTTGGGTTATTTGGAAACTCCTTAGAGCCAACAACTATAGTAAATTTTCCATCACTTTTTATTTTCTATTTCCTCAAATTTAACACCTGTATGTTAATACCAGCAAATGGAGTACAAGTTTTTGATCTATTCAGAGTTTGTTGCACTCTTCGCACATTTGGTTTGAATGAGTCACTGACTAGGTGGCTATCGTTGTAAGACAGATAATGAGTAGGTGGTAGAAAGTTATCTTAATGGAGAATCTTCTTTTTACCCCCTGGAGTGCTAAGTACATTTTCTTCTCTGATCCTCAGATAGGTTCTAAAATTCTACTTCTTTGTAGAAGACTTAATAATAGGAGGAAAACCAAAAATTCAGCTGTGACCTTACCTAGTTAAACATTAAACCCGAATTAGCTATCATTGTTCATTCTCAAAAAATTAAACAGAACTTTTGTTTTAGATTGCTTATTCTTCCATTCTTACTTTTTCTTCTTAATCTCATCTTTTTACAGAATGATGATTATTATTAGTGTGTACATTAGATTTGGGGGGACAGTTCAGATATCATATTCTACCTCACTGTCCCTATAAATATGTGCTTACCTGTCAGATGACACATCATACATGTTTATCAAATCACTCCCTCACAGAACATAACAGAATTTGTCCTTACCCTTCATGTAGAAGACTCATCCTACACAGACAAAATTTGGGTGAAATTATAGTTTTCCATGTTCATAAATTGAAGTTAGTGGAATTTCTAGTGTTTTGTGCTTATTGCCATCTGGTCAAATGGAAAAATGATACATCATTTGTATCATTGTGTCAGATGGAAAAATGTTACATCATATAGTCATCTGGTCAAATGGGAAAATGATACATCATTTGTATCATTGTGTCAGATGGAAAAATGTTACATCATATAGGATACAAGAGGGTTAATTTTCCCACAGACTGTTAATGTCTTGGGAATTAGAACAAAAGTAAGAAATATTTCTGCAGCATGTTGTAGCATGTTGTAGCATACTGCAGAAATATTAACTTTGTTGGGTAATACTACCTTTGTTGAAATTTAGACATACTTGGGCATTCTTAGAGTCCTGGTGAGACATTCCTAAGAGAATTTTCTTTGCATGGCATCTGAAGTATCCTTAGGAAAGAACTCTACTAGGGAGCAGACATATCTGAAGCATGTCTTGGAAAAAGAGTATAACACACAAACCTGACCATAACAGAGAGAAATAACTCATCCCAAGAGAAGTACTGTGCATGAGAGTTAACTACTTAAACTAGAGTTTATACCCAGTCAGATATAATCTGATTTTACCGTGATGAGTACTTCAAGCCCAATCTCATAGATCCCAAGGAGAAGAAGGACTGTAAAAAAAAAAAACAAAAAACAAACAAACAAACAAAAAAAACTGTACAGAAAAACGGTGTAAAACACTGGGTTCCAGGCAGGTCTGCTTTGGGAGCTCTCCAGCAGAAGAGTGCATGAAAGGGAGTGGCTTTTTGCTCCAGTTTGTCACAAATCACATGTAGGTAGACCACCATGACAGGCTAGGTCACTGATTATGGGGCCTGGTATATTAATTAGGGTTCTTCATAGAAGAGAAGGTAGAAAGGAAGGAAGGAAAGAATAAAGAGAGAAGAAAAGAAAAGAAAGACAAGACAAGACAAGACAAGAAAAGGGCGCCTGGGTGGCTCAGTTGGTTGGGCGACTGCCTTTGGCTCAGGTCATGAATCTGGAGTTCCAGGATCAGGTCCTGCATTGGGCTCTCTGCTCGGTGGGGAGTCTGCTTCTCCCCTCTGACCCTAGCCCGTCTCGTGCTCTCGCTCTCTCTCTTATTCTCTCTCTCTCAAATAAATAAATAAAAAATCTTAAAAAAAAAAAAAAGAGAGAAAAGAAAGGAAAAGAAAAAATTTATTATATGGAATGACCAAATGATTACGGAGACTGAAGTTCAAAATCTGCAGTGCGGGAAGGCAGGCTGCAGACCCAGGAGAGCTGATGGTGAAGATGAAACCCAAAGGCAACCTACTAGAGCATTATCTCTTGTTTGGGGGAACCAGTCTTTTTGTTCTATTCAGGAACCAGTCTTTTTGTTCTATTCAGGCCTTCAACTGAAAAGGCCTACCTACACTATGGAGGGCATTCTGCTTTACTCTAAGTTCACCAACGTGAATGTTAATTTCATGACACATAAAAATAACCATCACAACTGCCAATATCTAATGGGAGAAGATAGTTTAATAAGCATATTTAACACCCCTTGGGGATTCCTGAAAGTAGTGCTGAGTGAAAAAAGGATCTAGTAGGTTGTTAGTCTATTACTATAACAGGGGAGATATAAGTCAGTGGAATTGAAATCCCTACAATTATTTAATTTCATATTGTCATGTAAAACATGCTATTTAGGCCAATACAAACTCCACCTGTATGTTCTTCATCTGCAAAATGGGCATCTTTGGCTACAAACCATTAAAAGGTTAGCCAGTGTCTGATTTAGAATGCTTAGCAAAATATCATGTTTTCAATATTTAATGATTATTTTTGTGAAAAAGGTGACATTATGTTATAGTATTTAGGAGCATAATGGAATAGAGTATATGGGTTCAAACCCTGGTTCTAGCTGCTTACTGTGTAGCTTTCTGTAAATTATTGGATATTTCTATGCTTCAATTTCCTTATGTGAAAATATACTTATATAACCTTCTATACACAGTTGTTAAAAAATAAATGAGACAATACTGAGAATTTTGCACAATTTTTAGTGCATAATCAATACATGTTAACTATTGTTGTTACTATAATTTCAATAGTGTGATCAAGCCATAAGTTTTCAACTAATTATCAATCCATTCATTTGTATACATGTATAATGCAGTCAAAGGTTTACCAAAAGTTAACCTTTAACAGTAATAACAAAACTGGTTAACAATGGCATAAATGTAGAGAAATGACAATTGAAGGAAATGGTGAATAACATCTGTACTTTATGCTTAATTGGTTTATCATAAGGGAAAATAAAATTTTATATGTGAATATGTTTTGTAATCTATACAGTATGCATTATATTCAGTGGGCACTATCATACAAGGAAAGTTCCTTTCTTTTTTTTTTTTTTTTTAATTGACTATTTTTTAGAGTAGTTTAAGGTTCACAGCAAAACTGCATGGGAAGTACCAAGATTTCCCATATACCACCTGCCCCAACATACGCATAGCCTTGCTGGTTATCAACATTCTGACAAGAATGGTACATCTGAGCCAACTGATAAACCTACACTGACACTGACATACCATTATCACATTAGGATTCACTCTTCTTTTTTTTTTTTTGAAGATTTTATTTTATTTATTTGACAGACAGATCACAAGTAGGCAGAGATGCAGGCAGAGAGAGAGAAGGAAGCAGTCTCCCCACTGAGCAGAGAGCCCGATGTGGGGCTCGATCCCAGGACCCTGGAATCATGACCTGAGCTGAAGGCAGAGGCTTTAACCCACTGAGCCACCCAGGCGCTCCAGGATTCACTCTTGGTGTTGTACATTCTATGGGATTGGACAAATTTATAATGACATATATCTGTAAAAATGGTCGTGTACCATTGTAGTTTCATAAAGAGTAATTTACTGTCCTAAAACCTCTTTGTCCTGTCTATTCATTCCTCCCTCTCCTCTAACCCCTGGCAACCACTGATCTTTTTTTTAAATTTTTTTTTATAAACATATAATGTATTATTAGCCCCAGGGGTACAGGTCTGTGAATCGCCAGGTTTACACACTTCACAGCCCTCTCCATAGCACATACCCTCCCCAATGTCCATAATCCCATCACCCTCTCCCTACCCCCCTCCTCCCGGCAACCCTCAGTTTGTTTTGTGAGATTAAGAGTCTCTCAAACCACTCATCTTTTTACTATCTTCATAGCTTTGCCTTTTTGAGAATGTCATATATAAATATTATATAGTTGAAATTATTTAGCATTTAGCCTTTTCAAATTGGCTTCTTTCACTTAGAAATGTGCACTTAAGTTTCTTCCATGTCTTTACATGGCTGGATAGCTTTTGTGTACAGATGTGTGCTGGATAATATCCCAATGTCTGGATGTACCACAATTTTTCCATTCAGGTATTGAGGTACATCTTAGTCACATCCAAATTTGGGCAATTATGAATAAAGTTGATATAAACATTTGTGAGCAGGTTTTTGAGTGAATGTAAATTTTCAGCTTTTTTGGATAAATACCAAGGCACATATAATTGTGGATTGTTTAGTAAGAGTATGTTTAGTTTTATAAGAAAATGCAAACTGTCTTCCGAAGTGACTATACCATTTTGCATTCTCACCAACAATGGAAGAGAGTTCCTGCTGCTTCACATCCTCACCAAAATTTGGTGTTATCGGTGTTCTGGATTTTGAACATTTTAATAAGTGTAGTGGTATCTCATTGTTGTTTTGCTTTGTAATTCCCAATGACCTATGATCTTTTCATATGCTTATTTGCCATTTGTGTATTTTCTTCTGTGAGGTGCCTATTAAGGCCTTTGGCCCATGTTTTAATTAGGGTGTTTGTTTTCTCATTGTTGAGTTTTAAGAGTTCTTTGTGTGTTCTGAATAATGATATTGTAGCAAAGAAGTCTTGTAAGTATTTTCTCCCAATCTGTGGCTTGTCTTTTCCTTTTTTCTTTTTCTTTTGTTTTCTTTCTTTCTTTCTTTCTTTCTTTCTTTCTTTCTTTCTTTCTTTCTTTCTTTCTTTTCTGTTGGTCTTTTCATTCTTTCAACAGTGCCCTACACAGAGAAGTTTTTAATTTTAATGGAGTCCAACTTAATCAGTCATTTCTTTCATGAATCTTGCCTTTGGTATTATATGTAAAAAGACATCACCAAATGCAAGGTCATCCAGGTTTTCTCCTATGTTATCTTCTAGGAGTTCTATAGTTGTGCATTTTGCATGTAGGCCTGTGAACTATTTGGAATTAATGTTTGTGAAGCATGTAAGGTCTATATCTAGGTTAATTTTTTTTCATGTGATTTTCTTGTTGTTCCAGCATCATTTATTGCCTCTTTTTTATGTGTGAATGTTTTTTATGCAAAAATATCTATTTATTTATTCATCAGCAATCAATTTTTGAATGACTCATACATACAAGATACTGTGCTAGACACTAAACTTTCGTAAGACATATTCCTTGTCCACAAGGAACTCTATCATAAAAGATACAGAGGAATAAATCAATAATTAAAATAAAATCACACACATGTATATATTCCTGTAGGCAAATGATTACTCCTGTGTATTGGTTATTGTAAATTATAATGCACACATCTATTACAACATGACACTGTAGATAGCTTAAGTACAGAAGGACTTGGTGGGCATGATCATCAACAAAATTGTAACATACATTGTCTCCTGTTTAGGAGAAAAAAATCCGTTTATTTACCCATTCAACCAGTACTTATTATACTACTACTAAATGGAAATCACTGGCATGATTGGAGTGGAGTATGGAGTAAAATCAAATATAAGCCCGACTTCAGGGAGCTTGGGAATATGGCAGAGACAGAAACATCATTAGACATGATTCAAGAGTGAGTAAGGTACATACAGTAAAAGAACTACACTGAAAGATCTATGGGAGTACAGAAAAGAGTTATGAAGAAAAGAAATAATGGCTAAAAGTAATGGTGGGTAAAACTGCTGGGGCCCTAGCAGGAATCAAGGCATATACTAAAAGTTAAGTAGGACTGTAGTAGTTATAAATGTCCTTCCTCAGTTATAAATTACTAAAAAGTACTAGTTTTATCAAATATTCGCTTTTGAGAACTTATTTCTAATATACTGTATGACAAAATGGAAAGCATGCATAAAGTACTTCTGTAGCATACTGAGTACAGTGATTAACTAAAGGAAAGCCCTTGTGTGATTAAGTTGTGAACTGAATTAAAAACTTCATGAAATATCATTTTTCTTTGAAAGAATGACAAACTGATATTTACACATTTGTCAGATATTTTCTCAAAAACAAACAAGTGACTAAAGCAACTGACAGTATATACTACCAAAGGGAAAAAATTGAGTTTTCAAGAGAAAATTCAAATTTTGGAAAACTTTTATCTGCCATTATGAAATATGTCAATAATAGAGCTGCAAAAATCAATGAACCTGTATTTACCAAATGATCGACACATTGTTATAAAATCATCTATTGCTAACATTCATTCAGATTACAAGATTGTTCAATGAATATTAGTGCAATAGAGTGTGAAAGTTTCATTGATATGGTTTCAGATTTTGCAGTGTAGTCGATATTTAAGAAACTACCTCTTATCAATTTTTGGTGTTATATCAAAGAAAACTATCCATAATCATATGAAAAGACTATTAAATATTCTTCCATCTTCTAACTACATATTTTTTATGAGGGTGAATTTTATTTTTTTCAGTATACTACAACCAAAACAACATATTGTAATGATTTAATGCAGAAGCAGATATAAGAATCCAATTGTCTTCCTTCAAAGCAGACATCAAAGAAATCTGAAAAATGTCAATGTTACCCTTCTCTCTATATTTTTAAAATATTTTTTCACAAAAATATGTTTATATGTAAACATGAAGTGGATTTATTATTATCAGTTTAAAGAAGTTTAAAAATATTTTTTTAATTTTACAGTTTTAATTTATACTAGATTTTACCTACATAAACCAAACTCCTTTGGGTCTGTGCCGATTATCACTTTACGGCCTCTTAGCTTCAAATTCACTCTTTTTGCCTTCTCTGTGATAATAGAGTTGTTCCTTCTAAATGTTTCTCCTTTGCCAGTCAGTGGGAAGTGAAGCGTGGTCTATGAGAACACTGGAGTGACACTAGGGGTGGAGGAGGTGTTCCTTCCTGCTTCTGGTGTGGCTTCATTGCCAGACTTCTGGAGAACATGCTTTCTGTGACTTTCAATGTTAGGCAGTAGTGGTGTAGCTAGGACCTCCAGACACTCAGCATCTGCAGGCCAGCCTAAATCACCATTCCTTGCATTCTCTCTTCAGCTCTGCACATACACGTACATGCTAGAGGTCCCATCAGACTGCCATTTAGGGAGCAGACCACCCTACCTTCATCTCACACAGCCATGCACAGAGTATTCTAGGTTTGTTAAGAAGGAGGCCTGGCCAGTCCCTGGTTTTAGAGTTCTTGCAGTGAAGCTCTGACTCTCCCTAAGAGCCTGGCTACTAGCTTCAGATCACTTGCTCCTCAGGGGCTTCTTAATACCTTGTCCAGTGACTCTGGACCAGCTCTGCCAGGGAATTCAGCAAAATTTTCTACCATCCAGTTGGCTGTTTAGACCTTCTTCCACGAGGTCTGAGCCCCAACCCTGTGGACAGGATTATCTTTTCAAGTTTGCCCTTTTTCAGGAATTCTAGCCCCAAGGTGCCTTTCTGAGTTACCTTTACATTTTTATATTTATTCTACTATAAAAGCTTGATAATAATTATTTCCACGGAACCTCCACTATTTAAAACACTGTGTGGTTTCTGACTCCTTGTTGGACCCAGAGTTCTCAGTCATTTCTGAGATTGTAGAAGTGTTTTGGGATCAAAAAGTTTGAAAATGACTGCTATAGGGGGATGTAAAAGTAAATGAAGGTGATGGCCACTGCATAGAGGCACTAAGCAACAATATCATTCACAACATTTGTCCTTCTAGTAGTCATTCCATTCTAGTAAAGGCTTGGAAACTGAAATATCTTTTGAAATGGGAGAGAAATTTTCTTGTGGCTGTAAGAATTTTAGAACACTCCCCTTTACCCTTATGGTTTCAGTTAATAAAATACATTACTTCTGGGACATTTAAAAAGCACACACTAATCTTTTTCTAAAACCCGTCTCTCCTTTCATCCTTCACGTTTCAGTGAATAGCCCCAAATCTGCCCACTTCTTCCCACTTTTATAACTATTGCTCCTGAACCAAGCCACTGTCATTTCTTATCCATATAATGACAATGACACCCTAACTGCATTCGAGGCTTCTTCTCTTACCTCTTCCAGGCTCATATGTACATAACAGGCTAGCATCTACATAGCAACCTGAGTAATCCTGCTAAAATAGAAGTAAAATTATGTCATTCCCCTATTGAAGACTTCTTGCGGTTCCCCATATAGCTCAGATTAAAAACCGAAATCTTCACTGTGGCCTTAAAGTTTCTACCCAATCTTTCCTTCACAACCTCTCCGCCCCCACCGTCTGGTTTTGTTCTTGTCACTCCTGTTTCAGCTATACCAGCCTCCTTGAAAACATCTCAGTGCTCTAACACATACGAACTCCTTGATGACAGATTTTTTTTTTTTAATTTTGTCTATTTCTATAAACTCAGCATCCAGAACAATACCTAAAAAACATTAGTCTTTATAAATCTTTTTTTTTTTTTGGAATGGAGTAAAATGGAGCTTTGAATGGAGTTGAAAATCTAGAGAAATTTAGGTTGAATCTAAAACTATAGTTTTCTCTGAAGTGAATCTTAATACACAAATTTATCTCTAGTTATGATTATTTTCTTATATTCTAGATCCCAGGGGATACTGTGTTTCATTTCAGTTTAAAACTATATTTACAAGATGTCAGAATTACACCATGAATTAGAACTATGATATTTAATTAAACCATTCAAAAAATTCATTGAGCATTTACTACATTTAAGATACTCTTCTAGCTACTGTGAAAGCCAAGATCATGAAAATATAATCCTTGTCAAGAATGTGGAAGATAATATAAAATATACAGTAGAAAATATCACTAAAAAAATGGCAGATGGGTCACACATTGAAATCACTGCCTGCCATCTCCAACCTACAAAAATTACAAGCAAAGAAATGTAAAAACTGGTTAATGAGCATATAGTCTTGACCAAAATAAAGAGGATTTCTCAGAGGCACTGAATTTGTGCAGCATTTTTTTCAAGGCATCCAACTGAAATTTACCACAACCCCAATGAGCTAAGGATCCAAATAGGATGTCATAGCCAACAAGGCAGGTCACACAGTCCGAAATGCAAATGGGAGAATTCTGTTCCCAAACTAAAGTGCACAGCTAATGAGCAACAAACATCTGAGGAAGGATCAACATGAATTAGAAAAAAAAAATCAAATACACAAAAATGCTCCACAAAACAAAACCAGTTTATTAATCCAGGAATAGATTTTAAATAACACAAAAGTAGTAGGAATGAGTATCTCATTCTCATTTAGTATGATTAGAAACATACATGTCATGGAGACTTAGAAATTCAAAGAAAAAGAACTGTGAAATGATGGGTTAGGACAATTTTTTTGGAAAAGTTAGGTTTTTAACCATTTGTCATAGCAAAAACATGAATTTTAGATTGATGGAGAAGAAAGACAAAATCCATTTCATTTAGGCATTATGAAGGCATTTAGGAAGGACTGAACTCTCTAGAAAAGAGAACTGGTGTTAAGAATAAGAGAAAGAGGGGCACCTGGGTGGCTCAGTGGGTTAAAGCCTCTGCCTTCGGCTCAGGTCACGATCCCAGAGTCCTGGGATTGAGCCCTGCGTCGGGCTCTCTGCTCGGCAGGGAGCCTGCTTCTCCCTCTCTCTCTGCCTTCCTCTCTGCCTACTCGTGATCTCTGTCTGTGAAATAAATAAATAAAATCTTAAAAAAAAAAAAAGAATAAGAGAAAGATAGGAATCAAATTTCAAGGCAGAGACAAGGGAAGTTTGAAAAATTGGGATTTGAGTTACATAAGGGTAACAGTGTAGGCTCATTAGTAGAGAAAAAACACATCCCTGATAGTAGAGAAGCAGTTTTAAAGACAACTGCTTTTCTGTACTGAAAGGGGAGTAGTACCATGTGCTAGAAAGAAGAATCAAGTATAGGAAAGGTTACTGAACAACTTTTGTAGGTCTGAAAATTTTCCCTAGGCTGTTAGTTAGCTTCATGTATTTTCTTTCATTAATATTATGCATTTTCAAAATAGTAATCAATTGATAAGTATTATCTGTGGACGTTTTAATAAGTGGCTCCAAATTTGTTGGCACTTTCCTATTGAGCAGTAGGGTCTATGCCCTCCCCCTTTTAATATTGAGTGGGCTTAGATCTACTTTGAACATGAAGGAAAAGTAGAAATGAATGCATGAACATAGTAGAATATTTGTTGTATGCCCTTAGTTGGAAATGGGCTCTTATGCAGCAATAACAATTCAAATGGAATGTGGTAACTTGAGGTGGGTTAAAGTCATAAAGCAAAAATAAAATAAAATATAAATAAGTATAAAAAATAATAAAATAAATAAAAAATAAGTAAATAAAAATAAAATATAAAACAACAAAACAAAAAATAAAAAACAATAAAACACAAAAATTTAAGAAATAAAGCAAAAATTGAAAACATATGCTATTAGCCTTGGAACTGGGTTATGGAAGATGCCTCAGTAGGCCTTGAGGAGACTGTTGGAATGGCTTAAAAATATGTAAGGAAGGGGCACCTGGGTGGCTCAGTGGGTTGAAGCCTCTGCCTTCAGCTCAGGTCATGATCCCAGGGTCCTGGGACCGAGCCCCGCTTCAGGCTCTCTGCTCAGTGGGGAGCCTGCTTCCTCCTCTCTCTCTGCCTGCTTCTCTGCCTGCTTGTGATCTCTGTCTGTCAAATAAATAAATAAAATCTTTAAAAAATATGAAAGGAAGCTGTTATTGGAAGCTGGAGGAAAACAGATCTCTTGTTACATAGTGATGAGGAATTAAGCACAACAAGCACCTGCAGTAACATGGAAAAAACAGACAAAGTACCTAAAGACCTGATAGATCTGGCTAAGGAGATTTTTAGGCAACAAGTTCAAAGTGTCAATTATATTCTGTAACTATGCGCTGTAAGATGAGAACAGAGAGTGATGAGCTAAAGAGAACTTACTTAGTTTTTCAAGTAGAACATAGAGAAACTACGAGAATCAGGATTTTCTGGTTTTAAAATGCAACAACCCACCCCCAGTGCATTAGTTCAAGTCCTCCAAGAAGCAGATGTCAAAAAAAAGATTAGCCTGTAACAGATTTATGGTATGTGTGTGTGTTGGAGGCGGGGGAGGCTCAAAATGACTGTAAGGTAAAAAGAGGAGGGAGACTAGGGAGGAAGGGAGAGGCGGTAGACCATGATGCAGGCATGACACCTGTAAAGGAGAGAGAAAAGGAAAGAAGACAGCAGAGACAGAATCTTAGACTATAGTGCAGTTCTAAGAAATTTTAGCCAGGCCAAAGTTGCTGGGAATTAAGACTGTGGTACAAAAATAGTGGTGGCAGTGGCAGACGGATGGTGGTCATCTGTCAATTAGACTCCCTGTGGCAGGAAGTCTGAGTTATGTATTTTCTGAGCAACCACAGTTCACTGCTTGTACTGCACAGTATACTTTTCTATACACGTGCCAAGAGCAGCTTCTCTATGATTCCCTGGGACCTCTTTTCCTGAGAGTAAACTTAGAGGGAGAGGTCATTGAGATGAATGATAACCCCCATCACAGTAGCTTTTCCTGGAGCCATCAGCATCATCTTGTCACTCCTCTGCTATCCATTCTAAACTCCTCTCACTCTCATATGGGATATAATTCTCTGCTGGAAATGGCATGGCTTTTCCCCATAATTCCAGGGGTCTGCATTTTTATTCTTTCACTGGGGCTAGAGCTCTACCTTACATTTTCCCCATTGCTGATGCCTACAACATTGCAGTGGCTGCCAGATTTTATGCCCCAACTAGGTGACCAACCACATTGGTTTGTCTAGCTCTTTCTTGGTTTTAGCATTGAAAGTCTCATGGTAAAGGAAACCCCTTTTTTCCAGGAAAACTGAGGTCAGGCTACAGGTAACAGAGATGCTTGTAGGCCCCATGAAAAACTAGTCTTCCATGTTATTCTATAGATGGAGTGAAGCAGTATTCTTAAGTCTGACATATATTGTCCCCAGAACCCGAAGGACTTATTACCAAATGCTGTGATTCTTTGTGGTGGAGCACATAAGACGCAGCAATGCATCTTTTATTTTGAAGGAAATATCCTGTCCTGTCTCTGAAGACCCCTAAAAATTTAACTGAAGTGGTAGGTCTCTGAATTTTGTAGCATTTATCTCTCAGCTTCTGTGGCTCATGGGTCTTTATGTGGCCTCTAGACCACTAGCCACCTCTTACTCACTTTGTCCACCGGTGTGATATAATCAATGTAATGATCTGTGTACTGTTCTTTGGGATGTCCAGGCAGAACTGATATCTTCAGAGTATATTATGGTAGAAAATAAGAGTATTTACATAGTCCTGGGGCAAACTGTAAATGAATGCTGGTGTCTAACTGACATGAATGCAAACCGTTTGATAGCCCTTCGTAATCTGAATCTAATACAGTTGTTAAATTAATGGTCACATGCAGTGTAGCTGAAGTCTTGCTAATTTGTTCTGGCGATGATATCACATCTGGCGCAGCAGCTGTAATCTGGGTTACTACTTCATTAAACCTTCAACAGTCTATAGTCATTATTCAGAATCCATCAAATTTTTGCAGTGGTCATGTTGGTGAGTTAAATGGAGATTATATATAATAAAACCCTTGCACCTTTTAGGTCATTAGTTCTAAACTCTAGTCACTCCAGGATATGATGTTGTTTTTAGGAAGATAGTTTCAGAGTTTTCTACCTGACCTTTCCACTGTGAAATTTTTACTTTCAATATCATGTGTGTCGGTCAGTTACTCTAGGGATCAAATGTGCAAGAGATTTACTCAAGTAAATACTGTGAGGGAAAAGAGTAGGGAAACCAGAATTGTTGGGAAAAAACATCTGATTGTGAGGCAGGTCCACTGTGAAGGAGAGAGAGAAAAAGTGTTGGATAGTCAGATTACTGAACTACAGTACAGTTCTAAGAAATTTCTACTAGCCTCATGAATCTTCAAGCCAAAGTCTCCTGTGAGCAGTCTCTCCTCTCACAGGAATGTGCTTAATTTAGTAAGCCTGCCACACTTAGTTGCTGAGACCAGCCCATGGGAAATATGGGCTCATTCCTTACTTAGTAGATTCTGAGTGCAGCACCTGGGATTATCTGTCAATGGGCTTCATCTAGCAAGATATCTGAGTGGCATGTTTTATGGAACCACACCCACTATTGCCAGCAGAATATTTTCAAGTAGTGAAAGGCCTCAAAGCAGATTTAAGATGCAACAGCAAAGTACGGTTTCAGGCTAAAAATTAAACAATGGATGACAGTAACATACTTTGTAAGACTCTGAAAGATTTAAGATGTGCATCATAAACCATTTCAGTGTATAAAGTCTCTTTCGGACTTGTTTTGTTGAACACCAAAGGTTCTAAGACTCTTAGGGTTTACTTTTTTATTTCCCCTTATAGCACCTTTACAGCAAGTGCAAGAGAGAAAGTTTTGTAGGTGTGGCTTTTGTCTAATGAAATGAATGATAAATCGGCACATGAGAAACACACAAAATTTAAAGACTTTTATCACAGCTTGGATGGTAAGAGCAGAGCAAAATGAAAAAAAAAAGCAGGCAGGGGGGCTTTGAACTCCCTATTTTTCCAGGCAGGATTCAAGCTGAAACAGCTACACAGCAGCAAATACGGGCTGCCTTTCCCGGAAAAGACAGACCACAGAGGACAGAACAAGGGCCTGCAGGGCGGAGCTGACAGCCATGGAGAATTCCATAGCCAGGAGCCAAGGGATAGGACTGGGCTCTAATTCAGAACCTGGCAACTCATACTGGCTGGATCTTAGAACTGTAATGGTACCGTGACCTCTGCTTCCTGCCCCTCCACTTCTCCCTTCCCTACATCTGTCTCCTAGCAGGAGTGCCATATGCAGTTAGCCTATGCCTACTTCACTATTGTACTTTGTGTGTGTGCAGCAAGATACATTTCTTTAGTTCACCAGCTTGAAGACTAAGAGAAACTGAACTCCAGGGCTATACTAGAGGAATCACACTGAAGAGCATCCCCCATACCTGGACCATATTTAAATGACCAGATCTTGGCTCTTGAATTTGAACCTAATTCCATAAAGAGTTTAGGCATTTTGAGAGTCGTGGGAGAGCCTGATTTATTTTGTACATGTGATAAGTATAAATAATTTGTGGCCAAATGAGATTTTGTTGGCTTTTTAAAATGGTGGTAAATTATTTGAGCCTCCTCCCAGGAGAGGTCGTTCTATGTCTCCTTGTCTTGTGTATGGGTGAGGTTTGCATTTGCTTCAATAGAGCCCAGCAGAAGTGATCCCATGTGGCTGGGGATGGTGTATGAAAACTCATATAGCTTTTTCCACATCCTCACACGCACTCATATCACATTCTTTCTTGGAACCCAGCCATTATATTGTGAGAATATCAAGCCACACAGAAAGCCTCTTGTAGGTGTTCTGGTTGACAGATCCAGCTATGCTTATCTTTGAGTCATCTCATCCCTGGTACAAGGAAGGCACGAGAAGAAAGTTGTAAATAATTCTAGTATCCTGCTGTTCAAATCTTCCCAGAGGAGCCCCAGACACTGTGAAGCAGTGCTCCATCCTATTTCTTGGCCTACAGAATCCTTGAGTGTAAGAAAATGGTGTTGCTTTCTACTCCCAGTTTTGGGTGTAAGTTTATTTCACAGCAATAGTAACTAGGTTGTCATCCAGTATTCCTTACTGGAAAGGTTGAAAGCAAAAAAGGTAAATTCAAAATAAGTCTCTAACTTAAAACTTCTCTTCCACATTCCAAATCAGATATTTGGTTTTTTCCCCCAACTGTTTGAAACTACAGGAGCTAGCAGTATCACGGTTGTAGAGCTCCTAAACCACATACTTCTCCTAAACCATAATTCTTCACTTTGGATTTGAAAGATACACTTAAAACAACGCTACTGTAAAGTCTGTAATCCCCAACGAGTTTATTTTGGAGTGAAGAGCAGTATTTAATAATTAATCTTGAATCATTATTAAATAATTGTTGACTTGACAATATCTTGTCCTTAAGAAAAGGAGAAAAAAAGAATACTTTTGTTGCTAGACTATATTTAGAAATAGAAATATCCACTGAGTATTTTAAAATTCTAAAAGCCAAAAAGCAAAGTTCAGTATATATGAAACACACATGTCTTCTCACAGAAATGGAAGTGTTTACATGTGGAGAAAGGGAGTCAACGGGGAGAGAGAGGTGGAGAGGGATGAGAAGGGAACCAAGTATGGGAGTGTGAAACACTTAGGGAAATTTTGCATGTTTGTAAGGACCCTATTTTCCTAAAATTACAGAATGTGAAGCTGCAATGCCATGTATTTTTCATTCACCAACTGAAATTTAGTCAATTTCAATCTACTACATATTTTCTTTTGAGTAGCAATATTTCTAGAGTTTAATGTTCCATTTAGGTCCTCAGAAGGGCCTTTGAACAGCCTGTGGTGATAGAACAGACCTCCATTCAGTGAAATCTTGCTGACAGCTGAGAGCAGAACATTGCATTTTGTACCCTTAAGATAATATAATTGCTGGGATGCAATTGCTCTTTCATCTTACGGTGGTAATCAATCAGTGATTGACAAGTCTAATTAGAAGACTTCATATGTACAACATGATAGCACTTTCTAACAGCATTGTAACCCAGAACATCTTTTTAACAATGCTATAATAAAAACATAATATTTTGTAGATAATTTACATTGTTGCCATTACTGTTTGCATACGGGAAGGTTTTATTGGGGTAGAAGAATACCACCTTTAGAAATATAAATATACTACTCCAGTGGTTTTATGGTATCTCCCAAGACCTCAGTATTTTGGCTTTAAAGATCTGATGATTTTTCAAATTGGCAAAGATAAATTATTGTGTGTGTACATTTTTTTTATTATCTTCAAAACATAGTGTGTTTCAGGTGCATAGATTTATTTTTTGATGAAAAGCTTTCCCCCTCCTCTTCCCAACTGAGGTAATTCATAAAGGGATACAGTAATCAGAAGAGAAATGGCATCTGTTAAAAAATATGGTGCTTGGTTACAAAGTCAAGATAAAATATCATATTTTGTTAGGCACTGAAAATATCTAGAAAAATCAGTGCTCATTTCTTTCTATAATATGACATGTGTTAAGAAGTCTCTGAACAGATTTTTTCATGTTGAAATATCTTCAAAAATGTTAAACTTCAAACTGGATAATTACACTGTATATTTGTCTTCTAGCATTTCAATTAGGATCTGTTAATCTTGAACTTGTGCAACTTACTTTGTATGCAGAAGGCAAAAATGGAATTACAGGAAGTATTAAACCATCCTTTTTGTTCTTGGTAAAATGATAAAATAATGTACAAAGTGCTTTCCTTCACTTTTCTGATATTTCTTTTAGAAAATGAGGCTTTCCATCATATAGAAAGTGATAAATTACAAAGAAGGCATACCATTCTTGCAGTATGTGGACTCCATCAGAGACATGGATTTTCTTAAGATGCCAAAGGAAAAAACAGCATAAAAGATACAATTTCTAGTTTTTCTCTAAATATCCCAATACTGTAGTTTGAATTTAAATGCTCCCTTAGACATTGTGTAATTTAGCGAACATATATCTTTGAAACAAAATTTAATACTGAAAGATAAGCACAGTATCTGGAAAAGCGCCAAAAAATAGTCTTTAGCAATGTGTGCATGGAAAGGAGACTGGGGGATCCCTTTGAAGCATTAGCTTCAAATGGATCAGATGTAAAGCACAGAACAAATACAACTCAGCAATTCAATTTTTAAAGATGATTCTTGGATGTTATGTAAAGTATGTATCATTTTTCATATTTTACAATACTGCAACTGTTCTCTTTGATACTGTCACTCCACACACCACTGCAGTGCTGGTAGAACTCGACAGAGATGTCCTGCTTTTGATGGCTTTATCTCAGCTCCATCAACAACATGGTAACTTTTAAATTCAAATTACAAATACTACTTGAATATGATATTTGAACATACAATTTTAAAAGCATGTTAAAAGAAAGCAAAACTAAGTTTATTTCGCTTAAGAAAAATATTCAGAGAACATTCTTGAAATTTTTCTCTGCACTGGTAAGAAAATCGCAACTAAGATGCATCCCCTTATAAAACCACTGCAGAATATTTATAAAGAAAAGTGGTTAAAATTTGTACTGCCTTGACTTCCTCCATCATGATACTCTGTGGGTTTTGTCCCCCCCCATTTCCTTTTGCTCTTATATGTATGCCCAAATCCCATTTCCAAATATTCCAGTGACTTCCTCAGTATCTTTGGTTTTATCCCTGTCACTGCATAGTGATTTTATGCATCCTTCATTTATACACAAAATAAGGCTCTGCACCATCACTCTATTTACTACCATTAGCTAGTGTGCATAAAACGGTAAGGCCATGGAAAAACAATGTCACTTTGCAGATTATTTAGTTTGGGTCTTGGGTACTGTAGCCTAAAGTTATGGTCAGTGGAGTATACCTTTGGGAAAAGAAGGAAGAACAGTGATGGAGGACAGTGCTGTACATAGCATTCATTCCAAAAGGGATTTGCCCATCGGCCTAAGCCTGGGAAGCTTTTAACAGGCTTCCCCTTGGTAAAATTCACAAGCAAGTAAATTTACCCAGTATTCTCAGATTTGAAAGCATTATTTGCTTCCATCTCATGGTAGTCTATTTTGGGGGTCAGCGTGGCAGGGAATTAGTCTAATGGCAACTCAAAACAAAACAAGCTATTCACTAGTAGTAGCAAAGATATGTTTCAATATATGTTGAGTTGATGAAAAAGAGTTGTACTTAAAATATTAACTTTTGATTAACTGCAGTTGGAAACCAAAGATATTGGTGTGAATATTGATGTCAAACAATTATCACAAGTAACTGATTCATGTTTGGGGGGACACAACAGAATGAAAAGAAGTCACTCCTTGCTTTAGAAATATTTTTAAAAGATTAGGAGGTATTAACTTGGGATCCATAGTGTAATATAACTGTATTTATTTGGAATTTGCCAGTGACTGTATTTTTTTATAAGCTCTTTATTTGCCTCTATGACTTTACACCTTTTTAATAATATTTTTTCTAGGCTATATAAGATCCTAAGTTTAAAATTTCAAAAATTTTAGGGAGTGCTTTCAGAACTTCAAGGACCTCCTGAATATTCCCAACATTTACTTTCTGTCCATCATCCTGTTAGTTATCCTAGCCTTTACATGAGCTTTAACTATATGCTCCATCCATCATCAATCAGTATTATCATCAGTATTTACATGTTGTAATCGGTCTTCATTGACTGACCTCCAAAAGAAACCAGGTATAGGAAAGATTTATTTAGAAATATCATGTTGTAAATTTAATTGAGAAGATAATTATTTATCGGAGATGTTCTTAAATGTTCTATCTATTCCCTCTCAGCTACTTAACTTCTTTTCACTCTTCTATTTTATAATTCAACTTGCTGCCTCCACCTGAATTTGCACAGTACATAGGCTTATATTTCAGTTGAACCTCATAAAAACTTAAAGCAAATAAATTTTGCTACATATTTGACCATGGAGGAAATGAGGTATGCTAGCACATGCATCTAGTTATGCCAAAAGAAAACTGGAGAGTTTCTTGATTTCTAGTCTGTGCCTTTTCATGGGACTATAGTAACATATATGTCATAACAATATATATTTAAAAGCGTGTTTTATATATATATAATTATAATATATAACATAATATAATATATATATGGATAGATAGATTGAAATTTAATTCCTGCAAGTGAGCACTGCTTACCTTGTAGCACAAGTAAAGCAAGAAAAGGAGGCAAGTGACCAGATACTATGAGACTTACTGTCATTTCCTAACTTATCTTGATCTTCATTAGCACTTTATAATTTTATTTTCAAGTTCTAAAACCCAAAGGAACAAAGACAGCGAGAGAGAGAAACTATGAATTCTATGTCTGATAAAATCAAAAGAAAACAAAAAAATAACAAAATTGGACATGGGTTTATTGTTTGTCTTTTCAAAAAATGGAGAAAAGAAATATAACATAAGCCCCAAATTTTATTTTAGTAGATACACAGAGAAAATATGTTTAGCTTAATAAAGTATATTATATTGGAGGAATCCTAAGGGGTTTTCAACACATATCAAGATTCTTCTAGGAGGGAAATGTTTCATTGGTTTAAAAGAATAGAAAGAAATTACATTTTCAAGAAGATTTTTTCCATATGTGCCTGTAATAAAGGGTACTCTTATTAGTTTGACATCTTTTTTAATTAGCTGACATGTTATAATTCCCTCTGTTTGTGTACAGTGAGATTTTGTCTCTTTAACAAAAAAATTCAAAGACTGTCCATACCATGAATAAAATACACTGAAACAGATTGGAAAGGAATATGCCAAATATCCACTCTGCTTTCTGAGTTCATTGGCGAAACTGCACTATATCTGAGCATAAACCATAAGCACTTAGATGCCCAATGCAGAGCTTGCACATCTCAATTCCTTACATATGCTCTCTGCTCAGCAATTTCTCTTACCAAATGTTGACTTGGAAAACTACAGAGGACATCTACTACATTAAACCCCTCAAAAACAAAACCAAAACATAGCGAAACCAAAAACCAACAAACAAAAACAATTCCAAAGAGCCCATGGTGTCTGAGTGAAAGGATAATTAAATTTAATTTTAAAATTATTTTAACCCTGGAAGACATTGGATATCTTAAGGGAAAACTGAGAAGAACCATTATTATAGTATTCTTCAAATGTATAAAATTTTTAAAAAATGACTAACTTCCCATTTAAACTACATCTCTTTATAGCATCCATCTAATAAAGATGATCCTCTTAGGGGTGCCTGGAAGGCTCAGTGGGTTAAAGCCTCTGCCTTGGGCTCAGGTCATGATCCCAGGATGCTGTAATTGAGCCCCACATTGGGCTCTCCACTCAGCAGGGAGCCTGCTTCCTCCTCTCTCTCTCTGCCTACCTCTCAGCCTACTTGTGATCTCTGTCTGTCAAATAAATAAATAAAAATAGATGATCCTCCTAGACTCAAATATTACTGAAGACAATGAAATACTGTCTAGACAGGAACCACTGCTTACAATTTTTCATATATAGGTTGAAGCTGTTCACCTAAGTGGGAAATTAGGTTGAAACAGAAAGTATAAACCTTAGTGGGAGAAATGTCAGAAAAATAAAGTTTCGAGATAAAATAAAACAAAAAGTAGGGGCTCCCAGAGCTTCACTTTGATCTATTTAATTTAAAGAGGGACACTCTTTCATTAAATATTTACTTAGTAAGTAGATAATATAGGGAAACAAAAATGAATAAAACATAGACCTTGATCTTTAGAAGCTGTGATCTAGTGGACTATTAGAAACATAAATGATTACAAAGTCTCTCTAATGTAAGAAAGAATAACAATGTGTGAAAAAAGTAAAAATGTAGTCCCCTGAGAAGTCAAAGGAGAGATAAATGATATCCTTCTACTGAAACGCCAAAAGACTGCAGGGAGGAGGTGACATTAAATGGTTTTGTCGAGTGATAAAAATTTCAGTAGGCAAGAGACAGGAAGGGGCATTATTCTAGAAAAAGGAAAGAATGAGTAAATCCAAAAAGTGTAGAGTTAATTAAGAAAGCCATGAATGGTATATGAAGATTAGTAAAGTACTGAATGTTCTTGAATGTTCAACTATGAGGCTTTTAAAAAATATACTCATTAATTCAGTAGGCAATGGGGGAGACGGTGAAGATAAATAACATTATTTGAGTTATACTTTAAGAAAATGGATCTGGTGGCAATGGAGACAATTTATTGGGTATTCCACTTCAGGGACTATTATAACTTTCTATACAGGATATAGTGACATTTCTTATCAGAGTGATAACATTAAGAATGGAAACCAAAAGATGTTACAACAGATACGGAAAAATGGAAAGTCTTGCCTTGATGGGGAAAGAGATGCAAGCAAGAAAGGAGACAAACGAAAAATAAAAGTTACTTTGAGGATATTAGCTAATTGGAATGATGGCATGGAGATATTTTAAGGAATATGAGAACAGTCATGGAAAGCAGGATGGGACCAGAGGAGATTATGAATAATAAATTCTTTAATAAAAGGGCAGCTGGGTGCCTAGGATAAGTCTCCAGGGGCGCCTGAACATGGTGTTGGTGTTAATAAGATATGAATTGTAACTTACACATCCCTCCTTCCTTGCTATTCAAGGATGAGACTAGTCCTCATCTTTACTCTAGTCAGTGCAAATATCACTGTAGCTCAGGAAATTAAATTTCTTATTGCAAATTAATACATTGACACTTTGATGTATCAGAGATTTTTTTTTTGTATCAGAGATATTTTTATATATTTGATTAACATGAATGAATTTTTATGCCAGAGAGGATCTGGTCTGATCATTTTCTGAGTGAGCTGAAACACTGAGTTCTTGAACTTATTCAGGTGAGGGCCAGATTCATACTTAAATAGTAAGGAGGGAGGGATCCATAAATTGTGTTCATATGCTATTAACAACTATGCTTTTTAAATCCTAAGTTAATTGTTTTTGTGCAAGAAAAGCTTGAGCAAATTTCATCTATTCTAAAATGACTAAGGGTTTCCAGGAAATAGGGATGTGGGAAGAAAAACTGTAAATCTCTATATGCTTTTCTAATCTGTGCAAGGGAGAGTAGTAATAATATCTACCTTGTGTAGATATGAATAGTACATCAAATAATACATGAAAGCAGTGAGAACAGTGTCCAGCACATGACAAGTAGTACAATTAGTGTTGGCTATGATGATGATTGAGGTGAAGATGTAAAAAGTGCCAAGAGAAAGAAAAGTAAAAGAATGAAAGAAGATGTCGTTTTCAAAGAGGCTAGGTCCAGCAGATAGAAAATTTTAAAATGAGCCTTGATGGAATATTCAACATTCCCTTCTCTTCTGGAAAATGATTTATCCTACAGAATTTTAGTTCACTAATAGGTGCATTTTAATTTTTGCTTATTGTTTCCCACAGAATATTAATATCCATTGGAAAGGGAAAGAATTCACACCTCAGAAATAAAGTATATTCAAAATAAAATGTTAATAACATCAATAAGAATACAATAGGCTTTATTGTGATGTGCACATTCAATATGATGGAAAACAATAGAAATTTTGGCTGAGCAGATTTTACTTATGTTATTTGTAATCTGTGGAATATTAGATTAGGGATGGTGCATTTGAAAAATGACTCTGAATTGCATTTATGTATTTTTTATTATCTTCACCAACTATACACATAACACATTTTATAATGAAGTTATTTTATAACATCTTTCAAAGAAGAAATAGACAAGGAAAAAAAAAAAAGTCACCAAGCTTCAAAAGGAAACAGCAATCCATGAGTGAAATGTTTTGCTTTTCCCTTAATCTAAATGGGCTGCTCAATAACTTGGTATTAAAAGTCAGTTCTAACTTTGGTCTAAGTACCAACTTTTTCAATTTTATGGTTATCTATAAGCCTGGATTTAGTATGTGACTCTTTCCCAAAAGCTGTAATTTTGGACTTACTGTAATTAAATTTAAGTTCTTATCTACTAGAAAGGATGGTAAAATATCTTTCAAATATGTGTAAGGTCAGGTCTTGAGAAGGTTGTGGGCAGGGGTGGTGAGGGTATCTATGATAAGAGCTTACATTTTCTCTCACCTCAGGAGTAATACTTACAAGGATAATAACTATTCACATTTAGTTTGCCGAAGGGAACCATTAACTGTTGGTGTATTCAAGTAACTAGCAAAAGCCAACTTTAAATCAAATTACACTGATGGATGCTTGTGGCATATTGACATTTGGGGCCATGATTGTAAAATTCCTGAGGGTCAATTGTTCTATGCTTTCAACCCATAGTGAAATGTCATCAATTACTAGGGAATTAATAAGTGCTAATTGAATTGAACGGTTTAAAAAGTGAAGACAATAGAACAATGTATAAAATATAGAATTTCAGAACAGATAAACAATATAGATACAGGTAATTTATGCTTAAGTTCTTTTATATTCTGAGACAATATGTAATTTCTAGGTGACAAATAGCAATGGATACAGAGCTTTCTAGATTTTTCATTGGTGGACACTATAAGGAGGAAAAATCGAAAGGAAAACTGATTAAAATGAAATAGAAAGCAAATATGTATGCAAAAATATGAAATTAAAATAATGGAATCAAAGTGAAATCATGGAATAAATCTGAGAGTGCATGTGGCACAAAATAAATTTGTATCAAAAGGTAGATTCTCAAGAAGATATGAAAGTATGACAATTTTCCATTCAAGACTGGGTATAAGGAATGACATAGTATCTGGTTCTGGTATATGTGGAACACTTACCTGAAATACTCTGAACATTTTTTGCAGCCTACGATCGTGAGAAGAAAATATTTTTGGAGAGAGGTGAAGTAAGACTGAGACTCTGGAGGTTTTTCTTGTCTCAAAAATTTATGATTGTGTGAAATAGAAGTTTAAAAAGTAGCTTGATAGTAACTGATACAATGAACCTAGCAGACAAGCACAGGACAAAAAGATCTACACAAAGAGGCAAAAAGACATTTTCATCTCCAGAAAGTCTTAAATTTCTCTATCAGGTGAAGATGGAATGTGTCTATGTTCAGCAACTTCCCCTACATTGGAGATGAGATTCTAATAGCTTCTGTTTCCCCATTAATTCAATCATATATGTTTCATTTTCAACTTTAAATTAACTTCCTTGATGTAAACTGTGAAAAATATGATCCTCGGCTTGACTTTTTTGATCAACTTTAATGATTTGTGCAAATTCAGCAGGAATTAAAGAGAATTTGGAACCACCAAAGGCAGATTGAGACACAAACCCTATGCAAATGTGCATAGCTAGATATAGTGTGGGGAAAAGGTACAGCCAGAAATAATGAGATCAGGATGACATATATAGTTTCATATGTCAGAGATTCAAAGGCATGAGAAGTTAAATCGATATGTGTAAATTTTTTTTTTTTTTAAGTGAGGGAGAGAGAGGGGGTAGGGGCATAAAAAGAATCTTAAGCGGGCTCCATGCCCAGTGCTGAGTCTGAGGAGGGCCATGATCTCAGGACTCTGAGACCATGACCTGAGCCGAAATCAAGAGTTGGACATTTAACCAAAGCCACCAAGGTGCCCCTAGATATGTATGATTTATATGTCAGTTTCCCTCTGCTCTTTTCCATTTTCTGAGACAAAAATCTCTACTTTATCCCTCCTTCATGTAATTTAATTACCTGGTTAATTAAAGATTTCTTTCATTTTCTGGAGTGACAACAACTATGTCTTCTATTATTAGGTTTTAAGATCCCTGGAGTCCAAGACTGTCTTCTTCTCATCTGTTAAACACAGTAATAATATACATAAGATTATTAGTATATATCTTGCTTACTATATTGCAGATAGAAGAGGTTGTAGACTGATAATTCCTTCTGACTGCTATCTGTAAATTAAAAGACTCAGAAATTCAATGGAATAATAGTAAAAATGTATATATTATGCAATAACCAGCTAATGAAACTTTTTTTTAAACTTTTAGGTAATAATTTGAAAAACCCTTTTATATCTTCACTTAGAGGTATATTTTTAACAGAAAAGGTAAAGGAATCAGGAGTCTACACCTCTAAAAGAATCTTATTTGGGATTAGACCTGATTCCATTTGTTTTTTAGATTCAATTGTAAGGACTTCATTAAAGAAGAAAATGAGGATACAAAACGTCTTTAAGGAAAGTGTCTATCTACAGCTTCAAAATCACTTAAAGATGGAAGTACATTTTATTATTAAAAGTGATATGAATTAAATATTTATTCTTGACTTCTCAATTTTAGATTAAATGTGTTATTGTCTATTTGCAAAACAATCAAGCAAACCCAATACCAAATGTATCAAGATTATACCAGGAAATTTTCTAAAAATAAATCATAGAAGTATAAAACTCTGGCCATGGAAATCAGTCGTGTGCATTCTGATTTTAAGATGCTCCAGTGACTATAGTGTGTAGTGCCAGTTGAGAATCACTGCATAAAATTATTTGGCCAAAGGCTCACTGTTTCAAAACCTGAGGTAGACTCTAGATTCCCCACATCCAGAACAATAATTAGCCTGATGACTACACACAACTACCTTTTTTTCAAGATGACAACACAATGGATTTGATAGATGTGATTTACCATGTAATCAAGAATGGAAAATTAATGGTAAACTGATGTCCAGATAAGAAGAAACTGGCTTGTTTTCTATATTTACACTGTGCTTGTCAGTGACTATATCTGCTGGGTCCCAGTAATACTGGAAATAGCTTCTTCAAGTCAGCAATATCAGCCAAAATAATGAAATAGTAGCCATGTCAGGAAGCAACCTCACCTGACTCCTCTATCAGTTGGGAGAGAATATAAAGTGACCTGCCCTCTCTAACATGATCTTAGACCAATTATTATAGTGCATCGTTCTCAAAAGGCCAAGATATCTTAAACCAATGCCCATCGATAAAAGCTTTTCCCATAAACTCCTCCTATTAATTAAATCAAATGTAGCTTTTAAACTGATGAGACTGCAAAGATAAGTTGTTCCCTAAGCTTAGTATATTTATCAATAAAATAATGTAAAAGAAAACAATGAGTAAGAATACTAAAACACTTAAGAAAAGAATTGTGCTATCCTCATTGTTGTCACTGTGTGTTCCTATAATTGAAAGAACAGAGTTACTGAGGAAAATTTTAAAAACAAACAAAACAAAAGAAAACAAAACCCTTAAGCGTTGGTGACTACCCAAGGCATATAATGTGGTTTCATGTCATGTCTATTTTGGTCTTTACAGGAGAGAATGATCCTAAATGTGAACTTATGGAAAATGAAGGGTCATTAAGCTAAATCAAAGACCCTGGATAAAAAAGGACTACTATTGTTTTAGAAAAGTGAGATTTATGGATTGATGCATTTAAAACAAGTGGTTCATTTTCAGCATCAGAAATTGTGAAACCTACTGAGAAGCCAAAACATACATTTCTGTTCCTTCCAAAAATTAATACAAATCCACTTTTATATGCTGATTTTTAAAAACTCATACATATAAAAGGAAGATAACTTATTTTACCTATATTAGCTTGGAGACATCCTTAAATCCAATGTGTAGTTAGGATTGAATTCCTGATACTTACATATACTAATTCTGAAGGTTCCTTGGAATATACTGATGCCTACCAATATTTATTTAACAGTGACAAAGAAGCATTTTACAGTATTTTTGAAGCTTTGTACCATTCAGAGGTTGCCTTCAATTTCCAGAAGGACATGTTATAAATAGAGTTACTCATACAAAGCCCTTGAGTAGAATGTTTCATTAGAACTGAATTTCAAAATGGACATTGGGGAGGGTATGTGCTATGATGAGTGCTGTGAAATGTGTAAACCTGGCGATTCACAGACCTGGACCCCTGGGGATAAAAATACATTATATGTTTATTAAAAGAAAAAAAAAAGAACTAAATTTCAGACAGTTTTATTTATCTAGAGAACTAATAGAAAGGATCTCTGAATTTAATGTAGGCCAAAGTATCCTCTATCTTCTGAAGATATTTTAAACTAATTACATACAAATAAGAGCTTAGGAAAAATAGTTTAGATCAAGGTAAAATTCCTCTAGTTAGAGGCTTCAGAGTTCAAAATATATCTTGGTACCCATAATATTAACATACCTATAATACAATTTAAGGTCCTTAGAAATACTAAATTTTTAGTGAAAAATTTTAATGTTACTTCTCAAAACCAAATAGCACGTTCTAGTCAGTGAATAAAACCTAAAAATTAACCTTTTGATCAATCACATTCTCTCTTGTGACCATCATTAAAAACACTAGATTCTCACCAAACACTGGACTCAGTTACTAACACATAGGTGGAAAGACAAATACATACTGGAATCAAAGACATGTGGAGTCACCTCCTGGTGACTTGCAAAGTGGGCATTCATGAGTGAGCTCATAATAAATGGCAGTCAAATTGGTATTAACTCATAATATTCCATTCACTCAGTCTCCCTGTTGAGTGCAAGACTCATTGGATATCTAGCTGTCAACAGAACAAAGTATAGTTTCTGCCCCCATGGAACTTTTAATCTAGTGAGTATTTCTTACCATTTTTGTCTCTTATGTTTTAGTGATATAAATATTCTGAAGTTCCCCCTGGTTTTTAGGATCATACACCCTCTTTTGAAACTATATAACACTGCTGGTTACTGGTCTCAGCAAAACCACCCAGCTATGAGGTAGCAAACTAAAGGCAGAGACCAGTTTGGCTTATGAAATTTTATCTATCTATTTATTTATTTGCTTGTTTGTTTGTTTGTTTATTCATATTCCGTGCTTCCTAGGACACCATAGAAATAGATGAAACACTATTTTCAGCTCAACTCAAAAAGATTTACGGAAAGGTCCCTTCTTATTCCTGTTCCTATACTTTTGAGTATCTCTCTGATGGGAATGATCTTACATGATAATAACTGAAAACAATACACACGTTAGTGTTGATGATATTCAGTTCAAGAACAATTCTACTGGGAAGAAAACATAGTGCAAGAGTGTATCTAGCTGGGTGAGTCAGTGCAGGTATAGAATTAGTGGCATTTCAGATAGACCTTAATGACTAGGTACACTATTAACTTTTATCTAGGCCCAGAGATGTGAAAGTAATTCAACAGTCATATCTTTTTCCCCTAGGGAGCATGTAATTTCTTTCAGAGCAAAGCCCTTGCTCTCCTCTCCTTTTTCAGATTCTAAGTATCCATTCAAATATTAAGTCTTTAGTAGGCGCTCTATAAAGTTTTTTCAAGAAATAAAGTTCTAGGGAGTGTCTGGGTGGCTCAGTCATTAAGCTTCTGCCTTCGGCTCAGGTCATGATCCCAGGGTACTGGGATGGAACCCCACATAGAGCTCCCTGCTCAGCGGAGAGCCTGCTTTCCCCTCTCCCACTCCCCCTGCTTGTGTTCCCTCTATTGCTGTCTCACTCTCTGTCAAATAAATAAATAAAATTAAAAAAAAAATTCTAATAAAACAAATTTGACATCATGCTGAAAATTACTAGAAATGTGCACATTAGTAATCATCTCTATAAATCATCAGATTCTCAATCGCAACTCAATTAACATAGGTGGTAGTGATCTGCACACTGCACCAATTTCATAAAACGGAGGAAAAAAAGTTTGTATTCTACCCAAGCACAGGACTTTTCACTCTCAAATAACAGTCTTTTAACATGAGAATTTGAATAAACTAAAAAATTAATGGTAACAATTCAGAGCCAAAGGCAAGAGCATTTTATTTGCCAATATAATTATAAAAGAGGTGGAATTAGAAATTCCATTGTCCTTTTACCAATGGTACTTTACATACAATTTACCAGAAACAGAAGTAAATGAAAGAAAACGTGGGTACCCATATACTGTTCTGCAGAACATTTTAATTTTATTTCCTGCTTTCTACTCATTAGAAATTACTCATCATTAGGGATGAATGAATCAGTTACATTAGTCAAAACCAGACCCTTTGCTAAAATTTTGACCTGGCGTATTTTTCCTAGAGAGCTAAAATTTAAAATTAAGTATAAGCATATATTTCTTTAATTTAAATTTCTTAATATTAGCTGTAACTAAGGACATAATTAATAAATAGAAATGTTTTCTGCTTTTCTACATCTTTTCAGCAAAAGTCTCCAAGTGTACCTTATACATTATAAAAAGCTAATACAGCTCCCTTTCAATTTCCTTATAGAAATATTACTTCTCTTATTCATTTAGGAGTTAACATCTTAGGCATGCTGAGTTCTCAGAAAACTTCGGTGGTTAATCACAGATAAAAGGGAACTAAAGCTCCCCCACCATTTCCTATGCTTACCTCCAGTGCGGAAGGTGAGGTAAATGAGAATTGAATGGCACAGTTTCCTTATGTATTAATACCAGTCAAATAAGTCTTAGAACGCAGAATTATCCTTATAAAATTATTTTATAATAAACATTATTTTGTGCACAAGTAGGCATATAAAACAGGATTTCTTAAATATTATTATGATTCATCTTAGCTTAAGACATTTAAAATTTTCTCCCCAGAATTTTAGAGATCCAATAACCCTCTATTCTTTATATCCTAATAGTATGCAACATGTAGGACAGTGCCTAAGAATAAAAAATACTAAGTTGTCATCATTGTATGTAATAGAATATGCCCATCAGAACGACCAGTTGACATTGTTTGTGCAAAGTTTATACAATAGGTTTTTATCATGATGATCTATAGTCCCATTTTAGCTTTGAAAACTAAATGCTAAGCATGGATTATTTTTAAATGTATAGAAAATGACCCATAATTCTTATTCTTGATGGCCGAAAATGAAGAGGACTGAACATTATTCTTCTCTAAAGAAATGGAGTTTAAAGGAGATATTAGGAGTCTCATAACAGGTCTGAATTTTTTTTAAAGATATACACTTTGTTGCTTTTGTCAAAGGATTTTTATTTTTAAGTCACAAATCAAGCATAAATATCTTTTGACTACTTTAAAACTTTCTTTGCTAGATTAATATGGCCTCCCAAACACTACTTTATACCAAAACAGAGAAAATAAAATCAATTAGAACAATTTTATATATATATAAATTTTCCTCAATCACATTCAGATTAACAGTGCATATTCTGATACTGTTAAATTTGCACAATTTCCTTCCCCTGCAATAAATTTTAATCAGATACTTTGTACCCAGTTGCACTCTCATCTGAAACCTTCCAAAGTACTGTTGTTGCCAAGGAAACCATTTCCTTATTATCTGTGCATTCAGCACGGTCTCACTGTCTGGCTCATTTTTCTCCTCTTTTTCACTCTTTCCATGACTCAACTGGAAATTTTATGTCATGTGTTAGTTAAAATAAAACACATCGCTTTCCTCCTCAGAGTACAATGTTTATTTGAAGGATGCAGAATGCAAGTTTCAACAATGGCCTCCTACCCATATTATTATTTTTTGTGTGAAAAAGGAAACAAACAAACAAACAAATATACAACTTTTTCATGCTTTTTTTTTTCGCTGCTTAACTCTGCATTTGATAAGCTGAAACGTGTATGAAGTCTTTGTTTTGATCTCCTCGCTATACATGAGTACTATGAAAGTCTAGAACAGGTGTTCTTTGAGTACATTTGAGCCCTGACTCTGCATATAGGGCAAGAAGGAAGAGGTGGGAAAGGTGACAGAAACATAAAAGAGAAAAAGATGGTAAACTGGTTCAAGGTCAAATGTTTTCTGAGTACTTGTTGGCTCTTTTGCCTCTGACACCCTTCTCCACTTCCCAATTCTTAATTCGTATGCATATAATAAAATCTCTTTAATTTTTAAACAAAAAAAAATGTACAGATCTGAAAGAAAAATCCACAATAACAGTGGGGAATTTTAACACATGGCTTTCAGAATAGAGAAAAAGAAGACAAAATAATCAGTGAAACTATGCTCTTACATTTATCCAATTTGTTTTGTTTTTTGGTTTTGTTTTACTTAAGTTTTTTTTTTTTAAAGACCTTATTTATTTATTTGACAGACAGAGATTACAAGTAGACAGAGAGGCAGGCAGAGAGAGGAAGGGAAGCAGGCTCCCTGCTGAGCAGAGAGCTGGATGCGGGGCTCTATCCCAGGACCCTGGGATCATGACCTGAGCCGAAGGCAGAGGCTTTAACCCACCGAGCCACCCAGGCGCCCCTTTACTTAAGTTTTTATTATAAGTATTTATCAAACACCTGCTGTTTTCTAGGCAATATTTTAAGTTCTGTATCTAGTAATACAATGATCAAGAACATAGACAACTGCCTTGATGACATCGGGTTTATATTCTTTGGGGGAAAGATGAGAGATAAACAAATGAACAATTTGCCAAATAACATAATTTCAGATGATAACAGCTATGAAGGAATTAAGATCAAATGACAGTAAACGGGTATGTGATGGTGGCCTACTGAAAATATAAAATTCAGGAAATAATTCTCCAAGGAGATGGCATTTAAGGCAGAGACCTTACGAATGCAGAGAATGAACTAGACATCCTTAAGACAGAATGCACTAAATATAAATGAGTATTTGAAGCCTCAAATGAACACATTTTATGAATATGGTTATGATACACTGCACATCCTACTCTAATGCAGCTATCACACCATCTCACCTATGACCTCTTCCATGCCAATCTCCCAACCTAGGACCAACCATTATTTCATTACTGTTGTTTTGTTTGCCAGGATAGACGTGGGTGCACAGATACTCTGTAGGTATTGAATACAGTTAATATTCTCATTTTCTTCACATATACTATTGAGATATTTTATCTCTGGAGCTAAAAAGATTTGTGCTTTGGAGGTGCAGTTGACTATTAGCTTCTATGTCTTCCGTGTGATTAGGCTGAGCACAGCTGCAAGCGACATGGAGAGCCGGATGGGTAACCACGTTCCTTCTGAATCGGTATGTCTTCATTGCTTTTAGTTCTCTTATTCTTGCCTGCTAAATAAATCTGCAATTCATTGGTTCTACTTAAAGCTTCTCTAGTTATTTCTGTATTATGTGATGTTGATGGAAGGATACAGAAATTCCTGCCCTTTGCATCTCTCTCATTTTATTTTTGAAATGTATGTAAGATGAAGTCTCTACCTGAGGCAAAGTCAGTGTTTTGGGGAAGAAATATCCAGAACCTACCAAGGAGCAAGTCAAAACATCGATTAACATTTTTTTAAAAAGTGGCTGTCTTCATGTGGTAGCAATTTGTATCTGTTTTCTTTTTTGTTTGTTTGTTTTCTCATAGGTGTTTTCTACATTTGTATGAGAAATATACAGCACTTTCATTATAGAAAAAAAAAAGAGAGTATTAAAATTAGGAATGATGAAGGCAAGAACAACAAGATAAAAACATAAATAAAAACAAACACCAAGAGGTTGATGTTGGTGGTGATCATAGGCAATCCCTATCTCAAATGGTCAGTTTGACTGCTTTCTTAGGGCCTGAAGGTGAACACTTTCTGATGAAAAGGAAATGAGCCTCAGCATTATTCAGCCCCTGTTGTCTTGTTTTCTCCTGTTTGCCCTTAACAGCTCATGGCTGAGAAGACTTTCATAAGTTTTACCAGTGAAGCTACATGCTTTGATTCTTTTGCACAGTGAACTGAACAACAGTTGTCCATCAAGTTTAGCATAGGTTCTTTGATGCTTGGCAGAATTATACGTTCCATGGTTCTCAAATGTTGTTTATCAGCCAAAAAATGTCTTTTGTCTTTTCCGACTAATTCCAGGTTCTGACCTGATCCCAGATCCTGAAATTCCCAAAAGCTGATGTCTGAAGAGGCATGCTCTCTCCCTTATACACAAACACACAGATGTGCATCCTTACAGACAGACTCTGATTCTTGGAAGAAAACAAAAAGAGGAAGGGAAAGAGGAAGAGGGGAAGGAGAAAAAGAGGACTAGGAGAAGACGAGTGTCAGATGGGCAACATGAAACATGGGTACACCCCAAATCGAACCATACTTTTGAAGTGGAGTTTAGATTATGATATTGTGAATTTGTCAAAAGGATAAAGTATATTAAGAAGAAAAATGGAATAAAGCTTTTGCTTCTGCTTAGCTTTCAAAGCTTCCATTTTTGTCCCCTCTATGAAGACAAAATATGTACAACATGCCTCCTTTGTCATGCATTATTGATGTCACTTCCAACTAATTTCAGATAAATAACGATTTTTTTCTCTAAAGAATAAATGAATCACTTTAGATTATTATTATAAATTATAGATTATTATTATTAGATTATTAGATTGTTATTATTAGATTATTAGGTTATTATTATAAATGCTGACTTTTACTTCTTAGATGTTACCTTCTTCCTGTAGGCATTTTATAAAAAGGGGTAAAGCTGAAGGAATAAAATATCAAAAATGCAGAATATACGGTAATGGAAACTCCCCACTTTGACTTCACCAAATTAGAACTTCATTGCTGTTATCACCTAGAGTTCTAATAGTTCAGTTACTCCTGTCTTATTCACTTTCTCTGGGTGAGTACGTTCTTGTTAGTAGAACAACTAAACCCACTTTTAAAAAGTTTTAAAAAGATACTTTGGCCTATAAAAGTACACAATGCCTTTAGAGTCAGGCATTGAAAAGCTAAGGAAAAGGCAATCTGCAGAGACAAGCATAATTATAAGTAAATAAATTATAGGGCTTAATTGTGAACATTCTTTTACTGTGCTCAAGGGGACTGAGCTATTCTCACAGCCTAAGTGTATTCCAGACCTGGAGAGGAACTTAGAGACTGGCCAAACAGACCTCTGTGCTGTTGGAGCCATTTTTCATTCAGGTGGATCGGGATGGGATTTACTTCCTAGCATTATTATTTAAATTAAGGACACAAGCTGAGCTTTGGAAAAGTTCATTGGTGTAGCTCTCCAGCAGAAAAAAAAAAATGAATACTTCAGGCATGTAAATTGGCAGGAAGGGCTTGTTTACATTTACTGACAAAAAGGGAGGAAGGGGGGAGTAGAAGATGAAAGGAGACATGGGGATATGTTGATTTGTAAACTTTTATTGTTGTACTCAGAGACAAAAATAAACTTTCAATTTATCTGTCAGTTATACCCCAGTAAAGCTGGGGAGAAAACTCAATTGTGCTGATCTGGAGTTGGACCAAGGGCTCTTGAATCAGCGTGCAGATTATGTGTAGGAATGAGAGGAGGGAAGAGTTCATACCAAAGGGACAAGAGCACGGACTAAGAGAGAAGAAAGTGTAAGTAGGAAGAACTATGACTTTATAGTAATCGGATTCTAGATATAAGGCTTCATACCCAAGTATCATTCTTCAGCTATTCTCATGCTGACCTGTGTCACCTTAAACACTAAACAAGACTTTGAATTTCATTTTTTTACAAAACACTTAATGTGACGTGCAATAAACACTTGGCAAATGGCCGCAAATATTGCTGGCCATGTGTATTCTGGGCTTAGCTTTCAGAAGTTGCATTATACACGCATAGCACCATTTAACCACAAGAGATGGGTATGTCATTTCAGAGTGATCCATATATCAGGTGTCTACTTAATAAAACTACAGGGATCTATTTGCTTCCTCCTCTGGAAATATAACGGCCTTTCCCCTGGATCAATCCTTCCGTAGTTAATTTCTACAGATACATTGTCCTTTTTCCTTTCCTTTTCCCCTTCTTTCTCTCTCTCTTTCTGCTCACCATGTGAGGAAGCTAACTTCCTTTGCCTTAGCTAACAGAAGAAGGACCTGTATGAAAGCAGTCATTTGTAAATGGCCATTTTCCATTTATTGTTGAAAACATCACTCAGATCCTCAGATGTTTCCTTCATGATGCTTGTCCAGAGTAGCAGAATAGAAATGATTCAATTTGAAAGCAAGGGAACTGTTCCCTGAGCTATAAGTCAACAAATTGATGGAAAACATTTCCTTCCTTGACTCGGTAGCAATCTTTCTACTGCTTAGGATCTTCTAACACCTTGTTCCCCTCAGATGTGCGGATTGTGGCCTCTTTTAAACCCTAATCACTTGACAGTTCTACTATTTGAAAAATAGAACACAAGTGTCAAAACTTTATAGTTGTATTCTAATGGGATCTAGGTGGCAGTGGGTCTGGACTTCAGAAACTGAATGCTAGAGCTTGAATAGTGATGTTAGAGAAAGTGCCCCGGAGCCAAGCACAGATTCATTTCAAGTAAAAGTAAAAACCCTAAAAGAGACAATTCAGAGCGTACTTGTCAATATTCATTTTGACACTGAAAGTTATTTTTTGATCTATCTGTTGACAAAACCTTGTTCTTTCGGAGGAAAAACAGACCTAATGGGTGTGAACATCATAATTGCATCTTTACCTAAAATCTTAAATACCATCGAGAGGTCTTGCCAAGCTTCCTATCAGGAAGCATTATTATTCATCATAAGGCTTTTCACTAGGATGTGTATGGTACGAACTAAAGAAAGAGAAAGGTCATTATGGAAACCTGGCCTAAGGAAGCCGGGTGGCTTAAGAGGGACATCTGTTAAAAATGTAATTAAAGGATTGTTCTCCTGTAAAGCTGGACTGGACTAAGCTGGTCATCTGACATGATGCCTGGCTTATATAGAGATTTCATGAAATCTGTGCTTAGGGCATTCTCTTTTCTACAATCATTCACATTACTATGTGTCTCTTTCCCAGAGCCAAAGGGAAGCCGAGTGTTCGGACTGATAGGAAGACGTAAAGATTTCCTCCGTGTGATCTTTTCTAGCTTTTGCTTTAATATAAATTTTCCCCCATTGGGTAGGACAGATGCAGGGCCTAAGCACGTGGCTGGGTGAAAACGGGGTTTTCACTTGGTGTCTCTGCGGAGGAAGCTTCAAGAGGCTCAGCTAAGTGGAGGTGGGTCAGAGCACATCTCCTCAGTGGGATAACTTTTGGTCCATTCTGCAGCACTTCACGAGCATAATATTAAAACCATAGAAGGTTGACAAGCAATATCTTTTGTCTCTTAACAACTACCCAATTTCACCTCTGCTTCCACTGGTCCAATTCTCTCTGATTAGCTGTTTCAGTGGCAAATGAAATAAAAATCCATGGTATTAACCTGTCATATTAAAAAACCCTTTTTGCTCGGGCGCATACATTTGGCACAGCTGTGCATTTTGCATTTAAATATCCCTCCACCAGTGGGCTGCTCGAAACTATTGCTTTTCTATGGGAAATTAAACAGGGAGCTGCTTAATGCTCCCTGTTAGTTTTTTAATAAAAATGAAAGTGAGAAGCCAGCAGTACCAGGAGCAAACGTCTGTAGGACCCCATGGCTGTGCTAAAAGCAAAGAGGAGGAACCAAAATGCATATTACTCTCAACTGCCCCTGCACCGGTGGCTTTGCAGTGCCCGCTCCACTGGGGCCCTCTGAGATTGCCTCTGGAATGTTGTTTAGAGGTTATGTGAAACTGGGAGAGGCTTCTACTGGGATCAGTAGGCAGCTTTCAATTTGGGTTTCTAATAAAATATTGAAAGTTGCGGTGTAGAAACAAAGCCGCAGCGATTGAATTTGCGTGGCTTTTGTGAATTAGGGAGTCCAGAAGAGGATGGCAAAAAGTAGAGGAAGAGAGAGGAGGCAAAGAGATTGGGAGAACCAGATGTAGGAAGAGAAAGATAAAAAAGTAGAGAGGAACTGACGCAGAGACCAAAAGGCAGAGAAAGAGAGAGAGGGAGGGAGGGAGAATGTCCAAAACTCTAACCGTGGTTGTCTGACATGGCATTAAATAGAAACAATTTGTCCAGGCTTAGCCCTTGGTCTCATCAAACTCACTTCTAGGGCCAAATACTAAATTTTCAGGGAAAATAATTCCAGACTGATCTAACTGCAGCATCCTTATTTCAATGCAGACTGTGTCTGGTGGAGTGTCGCAGAGATTTGTAATTGTAAACATGAAATTGGTCATTAACAGCAGTGTCCCAAAGCAATAAAGGTTTTATTTCTTTTCCTTCCTTACCTTTATCATTTCTATCCTAACATACATACAATTAAATTTATTGAGATGACAAAACCTAGTTATCCAATTTTTAAAGTGATATGAACTTCATTTTTTTTAAAGACTTTATTTATTTATTTATTTATTTATTTATTTATTTATTTGACAGAGACAGCGAGAGAGAGAGAGCAAGTGAGCGCGAGTGCACACAAGCAGGGGGAGCAGCAGAGGGAGAGGGAGAAGCAGACTCCCCACTGAGCAGGGAACCTGACTCAGAGCTCAATCCCTGGACCCTGAGATCATTACCTGAGCTAAAGGCAGACGCTTAATGACGGAGCCATCCAGGCTTCCCATGCACTAACTTTAAAAAAGTTTACTGTGCAACAGACATTGACAAACCTGCTATAAAAGGCCAGAAAGTCAATATTGGCTTTGTGGGCTATAGGGTCTCTGTCACAACTACTCAACTCTGCCACACAGGGTGAAAGCATCCACAGACTATTGTCAAAAAACGGGAGTGGCTTTGTTCCAACAAAACTTTGTTTACAAAAACAGACATTAGGATGGATTTGACACCAGCATCAGGTCCCTGCTAGGTAGGAATGCTTTTTAAGAAATCCAGGAAATATACATAGTAATCTTCAAGGCTGGCTGTCCAATGAAGAAGCTTTTCCTTAAGTTTGCATGAGCGAAAAATGTCCTTAAAATTTCTGATACTGCGGGAACCTGGGTGGCTCAGTGGGTTAAAGCCTCTGCTTTCGGCTCAGGTCATGATCCCAGGGTCCTGGGATCGAGTCCCACATTGGGCTCTCTGCTCAGCGGGGAGTCTGCCTCCTCCTCTCTCTCTGCCTGCCTCTTTGCCTATTTGTGATCTCTGTCTGACAAATAAATAAATAAAATCTTAAAAAAAAAAATTTCTGATACTGCAAAAACACTCATTTAGTACTCTTAGACTACTTACACCTGTGTTTGACACCAGTGAAGCTTAATCTTCATCCACCTCCTCAAAAGTCAATGTCCATGCTTTCCATTCTAATTGGAAGTGATAATTTTGACACTTTATTCATCATTTTAATTTCTACCAATTTTAATACTTCACTTAACTCCTTTGATTTGGGATTTTTTTTTCTTTCAAGCATACACTTCAGTTTTCCAGTCTGTGATCTTATTTTTTTCAGTAATGCCTTGATATATGAATTTCAAATAAAGATTTTTATTTTTGCATTTTGTATGATCAAATAAAAATTTTATTTGTTTAAGTAATCTCTACAGCCTGCATGGGGCTTGAACTCATGACTCCAAGATCAAGAGTCACATGCTGTACCAACTGAGCTAGCCAGGAGTCCTCAATTAATTTTTTTTTTAAATTCCACAAAATAGTATAAATGAGGTGTGCATAACTGGAGTGTATATGACCACAGTACTTCATAATTAGGGGTTATATTGAAAGACCATGTCCAAACCCTTCACTCCTCAATAAGGAAGGAACTCACAATTCCCAGCTTCTCTCTGAGGAATGATGGGCTTGGACCCCACATCTAAAGTTCCAACTTTTAAGATTCCCACCTAGGAAATGTCCCCCCAAAACATCTAGCTCTTAAAGTCAACAGAACTTGCATCAAGATACCCACAGGTGACAGAAAACATAGTTTTTTTTGTTTTTTTTTTTTTAAGATTTTATTTGTTTATTTGTCAGAGAAAGAGAGAGAGGGCACAAGCAAGGGGAGCAGCAGGCCAAGGGGGAAGCAGGCTCCCCGCTGAGCAGGAAGTCTAATGCCAGACACAATCCCAGGACCCTGGGATCATGACCTGAGCTGAAGGCAGCTGCTTAACCCACTGAACCACCCAGGCATCCCAGAAAACATTGCTCTTAGTGGACTCTCAAGGATACATTGTTGCAGGGTTTCTTCTTCAGTGCCGGTGGTCTGGGTCATGCTGCTAGGAAGAATGAGGAGGTAGACCAGATGAAGAGTGATGAGCAGCAAAGCAAAATTTATTGAGCGACGGTAAAGCTTATTGAGCAATAGTACAAAGCTCCTGAAGAGGGAGGGGACCTGAGAGGGTTGCCACAGGAGTTTCTAAGTCTAGGGTTTTTTATGGATTTGTTGATGGGCTCTTCTAATCTGATTAACCCTCCCTGTCCCTGTCATCCAACCAGGTTTTTGTCATCTACCTATCACAGGGGAAAGAGTGGAGGGCTCCTCACAGGGTACTGTAAAATCCTTTTAAGGATGGTTTCCTCTTAGGTTGAGAGTCCCTGCCTACCTTTCTTGGGAGTAGCCTGGATTACTGTGGCTATGCTCCAATGGTTCAGCACAGAGAGAGCAAGCAAAATCCCATTTCCTAGTCTTTTCCTGAAAAAAGGACTATTTGCATACTTTAAAAGCTGCTGCCAGAGGGTCAAGCTTCTAATTTAGCACACATCTGGGAGCTATCTGTGATCCTCCCTGGGGACCAAGAAAGCCAGCAGACACCATTTTTGCCTCTCATTCAAGCCCACTCCAAATAGCCAATGTCTCCCTAGGAGGACCTTGTACACACAGCCAACAACCCGGCTTTTGTGGCTGCCACTTAAGGGACAGGTTTCTAGGTTTCTAGGTCATCTGGCTCTAATAGTCAACCGAGCTTGCTTTTTCAAGTCTCATAGGACTATAGCAAACAAAAAAAGGCTATTTATTCATGGGCCCAAGAGCACCCTTCCACCCTCTAGACGATACACCCAGACCCAGCACAGACGGAGCAGATGAAATAATCTATCAGCTTGCTTCCAGGTGCTGACTGTGATCCTCCCCCATGGGACACTGACAGGTATTGGCACACCCTCAGCACTGGGAGCCAGAAAGAAAAAAGATGGCTTGGACAATCACAAAAATTTGAAAAGTCCAGAATAAGGCAAATTTGGTCAGAAAGTAGATTAGTGTTTGGGGCACCTGGGTGGCTCAGTGGGTTAAAGCCTCTGCCTTCGGCTCAGGTCATGGTCTCAGGGTCCTGGGATCGAGCCCCACATCAGGCTCTCTGCTCGGCAGGGAGCCTGCTTCCTCCTCTCTCTCTCTGCCTGCCTCTCTGACTACTTGTGCTCTGTCTGTCAAATAAATAAAAATCGTAAAAAAAAAAAAAGTAGATTAGTGGTCACCTAGGGGTAAAGGTAGAAGTAGGCAGAGTTGAAACATGATAGCTAAAGAGTTTGAGTTTCTTTTTGGGTTAATGAAATAGTCTAGATTGATTGTGATGATGATTATACAACTCTAAATATATTAAAAATCCTTGAGTTGTACACTTTAAATGTGTGAGTATTATGGTAGATGGTACTTCAACAAAGTTGAGAGAAGTTGGCATCATCTCTCTTTCTTTCTTTCTTTCTTTTTTTTTTTTTTTCTAAGATTGTATTTATATGAGAGAGAGCTAGTGAGCCTGAGTGGGGCAGAAGGACAGAGGTAGAGGGAGAAGCAGACTCCCTGCAAACAGGGAGCATGAAGTGGGACTCAATCCCAGGACCCTGACTGAGATCTTAACTCGAGCCAAAGGCAGACACTTAAGGGACCAAGGCACTCAGGTGTCCCTGGAGTCATCTTTTCTAAACCCTTGCTTCAGTAAGATGTTTATTTTATCATTAAAGATATGAATATACTCTAAATTTAATAATAATATTTTCTAGCATTTGCTCAAGGAAAATAATGTGTGACTTTTAAGTGTCTCTAAAGACAGATATTTGTTGAAAAAGAGAGAGAGCAATGCTCTTACAAATCACTTCTGTGGAAAAATCCTTGCATACCTCACCACTTCCTTACCTACCTCTCTGACTTGGTTAATGTTTTGGGTCATGAGGGCTAATGAAGAACTAGTTTTCAAATACTGGCAAAATTTTGATTAGTTTAACTTAAAAATTCAATGTGAAACCTCATAACGAAGCATTTTTATGTATATTAGCCTGGACTGTGAACAAAGAATAAAAGACGAAGAAAACTTCTATTGAGATCCAGGGTTTACAGAGAATCGAGCCACGCACACTCAGAGGGTCAAAGATCCTGAAGTCAGGGTCTTGCCTTTGGGTTTCCCATAGAAAGGACACCTCAGACCAGTAAACATGGAAAAGAAAAATGGCCAGGAAAGCATATTGGAAGGCAGTGATCAAGAAGAAGTCTCAAAGAAGACAATTTTGAGCAATTCATACGGATTTTATCCTGATTAGAAATTATTCGATCAGAAGACAGAAGATCAGGTGACATAATGTGACTCATACAACTGACCAACTGATGACCAGAGAACTCAAAGGGATCATAGGATTGGGGGTGATAAAAAGTTTCAGACAACTCTTCAATATACTTTTGACATACCTTAGCATCAGTTCTTTCACATTTTCTGGTTATGTGATAAAGAGATTTATCTGATTCCAGTGTTCTTTTGTCTGGCCTTTTTGTATCTCCGGTGCATTTTAATGTTTCAACACAGTTATGCCAATTTTATTCAAGGAACACAATTTCTAACCTCTATCATTTCTCTGTGTTTGCTACTTTCTCCCTCTTCCCCCACTTATCCACAGACTAGCAAACTTATGTATCCTTTATTTGATCTTCTTGCTAGTAATTTAGAATATGTTAGGATTTACCAGGTTATAATGTGGTATTCCAGTTGTCTAACTTAGTCTAACAGTAAGGTATGCACTAAGAGAATTCTGCAAATGAAATCTCTTAAAGACAAGATGACGACACATCACAATTTTCCCTTCCTAGTTGCAAACACTACAATGTATGAGGTGGAAATTATCAATGTTTCAGGAAGACACAGTAACTCAAAACTGTTAAAGTATAGTAAGGGGCTACAATGGATGGGGGGGCGGGTGTTGAGGGGAGAATAAAACTGCCAAAAAAGCATCAGGGAAGTTGAGAAAATGGTAAAGTCTGGAAATGCATTTATGAATGATAGCAGATGGCTTTTTATCAACTCACTTGCAGAAAAGTTGGGAAAAAATGCTGATTATTTTTCTCTTATTCCTTTTACTATTATTATTATTGAATGATTCCAGCAGCAGACCTTTTTTTTTTTTTTAAAGGAAGGTCCTAATTTCATTGGAAATTACCCTAATTCATGTCAGTCAGTTATTTTCCTCTCAAGCTAGCACACGATAGAAGCAGATGCCTGGTGGCTAACCTCCTGGTAATTGCTGCAGCTTCATTTGGTGATTAATTATTCATTGAGCACCTACAGTTGCCCAAGGAAAGCTTCATGCTCTTGCTGGAGACTTGCAGCTTACGAGGCAAACACCAACCAAATGAGGCAAACAAGAATGTGACCAAAGTGTGACAAATTTACAAATGTGCATTCTCAATTTTCTAAAGGGGAGTATATTTCTAAGATGGAGTTATTGTCTGCATCATCTTAGGAATTCAGCAAAATCATTTGAAAATAAGTATTTTTACATATTTTTATATATGTAATTATACTAAACATACATATATAAAATTCAGAGTTTTATATGTGTGTATCCATTTTCTGTCTCTCTATATGAGGCCTACGAGGGCAAAAAATATTCACAAGATATAATAACTTTTGCTTATGATGAATGAGAGAAAATTGGCCTGGTGTTTTTGTATAGCTTTTAACACAATACCCAAGCATGAATACCATTTACAAATAAAAGTATAGCCTAAAAACAGGGAAGAAGATTTAATTGTGAAAATCTCAAACTGAAGGATAGAAAACTTCTGGGACTCTTGCTAGAGGGGGACACAGTTAATTAATACATATGGCTAAGAATTCAGGGAAACTTAGTTCTGGTTTCGAACCTCATTCTCCAGACCAGTAGCTGAATGCTTTGTCAATCTCTGAGGCATGAAGTCCTGGTTTTCTATATAGATTGTTGTAACAAGCCACCTTTGTGTCCTGCCTCTCTGACATGTGCTTGTGAATGTTTCAGAGAAACCCATGAATGTCATGGAATGTACCCAGCTTTGACACTCTTTCTATATTGTCTATCAGTTTGCCAATGAGAAAATGGGGGTGTGGGCAGGGTGTTCCTCTTAAATTTAGCAAGTAAGTGTATGTTCATAAGCATAAGAGTGGCTAGCCCTTGTCATTTCATCTCTAGCTAGGCTGATATTTTGAACCCCATTCTTATTGTCTAAAGCTACAAGGTTCATTGAGTTTTTTGAAAATTTGCCTTTTTTGTTCATTTTTTCATCTGCCAAAATTACAAAATGTAAATGACACAGACATACACAAAAAATCAGGAGTCCCATTTAATTTCTAAGTTCGACAAGTCCTTCAAAACAAACCTTATGCATACATAAAAACATTGACCAAAATTAAGTCTGAAGTCAAAACTAAATAAATATCAGCCAATGCCTCTTAGTCATAAAGATTAGAAAACCCAGGAGATGCAATGGACATGATATGTGAGCCTTTGTATCTTCAGCAGTAAAGCAACATCATTTATGGAAAGTACAGCATTTACCTCTACAGAACTGGGAAGAGAGAAGCCACCTCACCCTTATTTCAGGGAACTGACATTTCCTTGATGCCTAATAGGCTTTGGCCTTGAAAAATGGTAACTCATAGGCTAATATATTTGATTTTTATTTTGATATATCCATTCTTCTTTCTGAAGTGTTATTGAGCTATCATCTTATTTTCCATATTCCCCAAATGTCTTCTAGTCGATACATTTTCTAGTAGGGTTGACAAATAAAATATAGAATCCTTAGATGATCTGAATTTCAGATAAACAATAAATAATTTTCAAAAATGTAAGTATGTACTATTAAATATTTTGGGCATACTTATACTTAAAAGATCATTCATTGTTTATCTGAAATTCTAATTTAGCAGGGTATCTTGTAGTTTTATTTGCTAAATCTGGCAATCCTAAACATGGTAATTCTTTTAAAACTACATACATTTTTTAAGGGAAATGTTTATCTTAGCCAAACTTATCATTGCCTCCTTAGCTCTCCTGCTTAACTAACAGTAAGAAGATCATTTGTACAGGAATGGTGAAAACAATATTAACATTTCTTTCTGCTCCTGGAACCCCCAGAGAACCAACTTTTCCACTTCCTGTGCCACGGATCTTTTTCATGGGACTGTTTGCTGTGGAAGCCACTGCCTTCTGTGGTGGCTGCAAAGTGCAGAGCCGGGAGTTCATTTGACCTCTTCACTAACCAGAGCCGTCAATGCATTTCCACTTCATTTATTTTCATTCCCTGAAGTAACAGCACAAATAGGGAAACTCCAGTAGGGTAATTATGTGACAGTGGGTATAGAGGAAGGGGCCCAAAGTGACATGCTTTGGAGCATTAAAAATATTGTAATCAATGAGACTTCTTACTCAATGATGTGATTCATTTGTTTTTAAACGTCTTGTGGCCACATGGTCTTAAGACGGGAGGCAGAATCACTTAAGCAACTTTTAAGGAGACTTCACAGAGGCTTGTGATTTTTAGCTCTTGGAAGAATTGTTTTTATCTAGTAATTGCTGATATCTACATATGTAAGTTTCTGAGGATCAAGTCCCTTAGTTTAACAAAAAAATAAAAATAAAAAAGACATTTTTTTTCTCTAGAAGTTTAGAAATCTCTAAGAGGTCCTTTTCCTTCTTCTTGATGTTCTCTGCCTAGATCTATTTCCTTAACACTTTGACCCATTTTTTTTTACACAGAATGACCTTTGGCTTCAGCTTTCTCATTTGTAAAATAAAGGTAATAGCAGTTACTTCCCTTAATTGTCATGAGTATTAAATGAGATGAACTTCAAAATTCTTGGCTCTGAACCACCACAGCATATTGTTTGACACTGGTTGATTAAATGCCTTCTCATCTGCTACTCATGCCATTTTGCAACTTACTTATTAACATATTTTCTGCATAATGTTAAATAGGCAACTCTCCTGTTTCTTGCCTCCACGTGGAAGACTGTATTCTGCCATTTTGGGGGCACAATTTGAAGGGATAATTGTTATAATTACAGTGTTATTATGCGTTAGTCCTAAAGAACTTCATAGCTTGTTGGGGTTTCTGTTTTGTTTTGTTTTTGTGTCGTTAAACTTCTTTACTAAGTTGAGCATAATTCATAAATATTCCAATAACAAATTTAATACACATTTAGATTTCCTCAACTGACAGAAACTTTAAGTGGACTCAAGTGGACAAGGACTGAACCTTGTCTAATTATTATTCTTTCATTGTTCACAACAATTAAGCACTTTTCAAAGACCATCTCCACAAAGTATTGATGAATATCATATGTCTACACCAAAAACATGATCTAAGGAGGGTGACTGTTTGAGAGGAACAACCATATTTATTATCAATGGTAAATTGACAATATAAAATATTACCTCATAACACCCCCACTCTCCCATAAAATGAGAGCAAACCCATTGTGATCAGTAGCATTTTCAATAATACAAGGTTCTTACCACGTCCACTGCTAGGAAAATGAATAAATATCTCAAAATTAGATATAACATTGGGTTTTGTGTTAGGTGACTTGTGAATTAAGTAACATCAAGATATTGTGTTGCGGGGTGGGAGCCAAAAGGAGAAGAAAACTTAAAAAAAAAAAAAAAGAAAGAAAGCTAGCTACTTCCCTATGAATTTACATTTTGAGTAATTAACAGCAGTTTTCATTTTTTGAAATTTAACTATCTCCTACACTAGCCATGTTTTATGACTTCATGCAGTTAACCTAAAACATGTTAACAACAACTGAAGAACATTAAAACTTAAATTTAAAACTTGTATTTACAAAGGGTAAGAGGAATACAGAGTCCTTAAATATGAGTGAGAGACATGTCTCCTAGGGCCTCAGGTGTCAGGAAAAAACTACATGCAAAACTCGCTGAAGTATGGTAGAGTATTATATAATGCAACCTCAGTTAAGACTTTTGCTCATGACCCAACTGCACCAGATGTCAAGGTCTGTGATCATAATGTATTTAAAATATTCAGGTGCACAGACAATTTATTAAACCTGGCCAAAAAAAAAGAATGAGTGATTACTTCATACTTAGCCTTTAATTAAAATAGAATTCTTTCTTGAAGGGGTAACTCATTTTTAAAAATTATGTTTGTCCTTCTCAAAGGGGTAAGGGTTATATTTTCTCTTTCTTTGGAATTAATATTAACAGCTAATGAAAAACTCTATATGCATCACAAATACAGCATACCAATACAACAGACTGTGCTTTTATGAATGTGACTTTTAATAATGTGGGCCTGATACTGCCCCAATTTGTTAGCAATATCATCCAACTCATAACTATAGGTGTGTGGAATCAGCGGGCAGTACCTCTTCATGAATCCATTTGAAATTTAAGGGAAAACACAGTGATGACTCATTTGGATGAGTTATTAAATGAGTGGGGATTCAAGGAAAGTATTTTGACTTAAGGTGTAAAGACAAGATAGAGATAGCAGGTAGCATTAAATAAGTGAGTGGGGGCAGTCTTGTATAGGAACAAGTGTTCCTGCATGTAATGACTAAGAACATGAACTTTGGATTTAAAAATGTCCTTGTTCAAAACTTGACTACTCTTCCTTTTACTAACTGTGGGACTCATCACGAGTTTTAGTCTTAGGAATTTCATTTCTGTGATGATGATGATGTTGATGATGATGATGATGTTAATGACACACAGGTATTTGCATCATGAAGTCTGAGGATGCATGCAAAGGACATGTCACTTAGTACACACAGCAAATAGCAGATCTTTCTATTCCATGGGTGGATAGATTTATTTAAATAGAACTGGACTAAGCCAATTATTTGTCACTATATAGAATGCAAGAAGAAAGTAAAACTGTGCAAAGGTGAATAGTAATGGGCATTTAAAACAGAATTCAATGTGGAAAAAAATTAAAGACAAAAATGATGTACTCAGTATGAAAATTATCCAAACAAAAATATTTAAAATTATATAATACAGAAAGTTAAAAGTATTTCTATAATCCCAACATCTAGATATAATCACTTTCAACATTTTTCTTTCATCTCAGATCTTTAAGAATATACTCACATATACATATACTCATTCATATACTTTATTTTATTTGTCTTTTGGTAAAAATGTAACTTTTCTAAGAATAAGTATCTTATTATAATATCTTTCCATGTCAATATATATGTTGATATAACATGCTATATATTACTCCATTGACTAAAATTTCATACTTTATTTAACCAATCACTAATGATGGACATTTGAAGTATTTTCAAAATTGTGTTATTATAAACGATATAAGAATAAAATTTTCATGACTCCATACTAACGTAGATAAATTATTGAAAAAAATAAATAAATGGGAGAGAACAGACAAATCTTCCATGCAGAAAGATTTCAAATAATTTATGTAAATGCTCTGTCTTCAAGGAGGTCAGTTGTACACAGTGACTTCCTTCCAAAGAGTCCAATATGGGAAGAAGAAAAAGAGTCACTTTATAGTAAAGAAAACTGACCAATACTGCCTCATCCAGGTGATCATCCACTATAAGTTTAACATATAGTGATAAGTTGTCCTGATAGTACATATATTTGTAATAAAAATGGACTTTCCCTATGTGGTTTTCCTCTCAAAGAAAACATAACTCCTGTCTAATCATGGAAAAAAAAATCAGACAAATCTTAATTGAGGGACATTCTACAAAATACCTTAATAGTACCCCTCAAAACTATCAAGGTCATGAAAAATATGAAAAGTCTGAGAAACTCACAGCCAAGAGACACAACCTAAAGAGACATGATGATGAAGTGTAATATGATAACATGGAAGGGATTTTGGAAAAGAAAGGAGACATTAGATAAAAAACAAGGATATCTGGGTATGCCTGGATGGCTCAGTGAGTTAAGCAGTTAAGCGTCTGCCTTCAGCTCAGGTCATGATCTTAGTTAAGGTCCTGGGATTAAGCCACATTGGGCTCCTTGCTCAGTAGGGAGTTTGCTTCTCTCTCTCCCTCTACCCTTCCCCACTACTCCTTCTCTCTCTCTTGCTTACTCTCAAATAAATTAATACACAAAATCTTAAAAGAAGAACCAAACATATCTGAATAAAATATGGACTTTAGTTAATCACAATGCACCAATATTAATTACAATATTAAATGCCAATATTAAGTACAATATTAATTGCAATACAATATTAATTTTAACACATGCACCACACCAAGGAAGATGTTAATAATAGGAGAAAATGAGTGTGAGATGTATGGGAACTCTATCTTTGTAACTTTCAAAAAAAACTTCTTATATAAATATTTCCTACTACTAAAAATACTCATTAAAAATTTCTAAGAATAAAAAATGATGATGAAAGCATTCACATTTGAAATACTTTATGTGTGTGTGAATATATATATGTTTATATGCATATATATACATATACATATATATGTGTGTGTGTGTGTGTGTGTGTGTGTGTATATATATATAAAAGATTTTATTTATTTGAGAGACAGTGAGCATGAGCAGGAGATGGAAGTGGAGAGGCAGAGGGAAGGGGAGAAGCAGACTCCCCTCTGGGCAGGGAGCCCAATATGAGACTTGATCCCAGGACTCTGAGATCATGACCTGAGCCGAAGTCAGCCTATTAACCAACTAAGCTGCCACCCAGGCGCTCCTTGAATATGTATTTTTAAATTGTCCTTTAGTAGGTTGTACTATGTACATGAACTGAGTTTGTAAGTACATATAAACCTCTACTCAGAATATTATGATCTTGTTACATATTTTCACATGCTAGTTTAAAATTATATTGCTTTTTAAATTTGTAAACATGTTTTTAGTAATGAAGTTGACTATCTTTTTATATGTTAATTGACCATATAAATTTATTAGTAATTATTAATATGGATATATGTAAATTAACAGAAATATTTTAACGTTCAGAGTATTTCCGAAGTTGACATTGTTTTTATTCTTGCCTGTAGCTTTGTTTAAAACTATAACTTTTTGGTACCTTGCAGTATATATTTGAGACAAGACAAAAATCTCAGTGGAGTCAGTGCGTGTCATATACTCTTATTTTTTATATTGTCTCTATCTCTGGGAAAGACACTTGAAGCTGCCTTCAAGCTATAATCTTGCTATAAAAGGTAAAGGAAAATTGTACAACCAAATGATGACTGTAGTAGATTTGGGTGCTATTTAAATTTAGAACAAGGGAAGTATTAAGTATTTTCCTATATAACTATATTATTGGTCTGCAGTGCAAAATTCTTTGCAAGAACAAACTAACTATAATAACCCATTCAAAATATACCCCAGAAAACCCACAAGATAATTGTGAGTAAATAATTTTCAGTGTTATCAGAGAAAAGATGCAAAATACCTACCATGTTTTATTATAATTCAACTGTTACATAAATTGTCTCTTATTCTGGTTATTTCTAGACTTTGTAATTTTTTTTTCAGAAACATATTGAAGTAAGCTAGAAAATTCTGCAACTGTAATAATCCTCATCAAAATGAATATTCTATTTAAAAATAAATTCTAGAATAAGCATGTTCTTTATAGAAACCAATTAAGTAATTTTTCCTGTAAGTCTGATACCCAAGTCAAGGCTACAACTGAAAATATCTGCATAAACTTCAAGCATTTATACAAAAGATGAATTGCTGACCAGTATTTTGTCATTTTTCTCCTTAGTAGAGCCTAAAGATCTAGGATAGTGTCTTTTTCCTGTATTCCCCTTAATGTTTATGAAAACTGCATTGTTACTGAGAAAAAAATAATTTTGTAAAATTAGTGTTTTGAGCAGATTCCAAATTTCTATGAAACTGTTTGTATCAACCAGTTCCTCAAAAATAGAGTATCTGCCCCCAGTATTGCCCTGTATATCCCTTCAGAGTTTCCAATACATGAAAAATATGATTGAAAACATTTGATAATATTTATTAAACATATATCATGTAGTTATCCAAGGACTTTAAATACAGTTTTATTTAACTTTCACATAATCTTATAAATCAATATTAATTCCTATTTTTACAGATGAACTCAAAACAGAGCAACTAAGTAGCTTACTAAGTTTCTCAAAGCTAGGAAAGGAGACAAGTCATTTGAACCACACATCCCTCTTCAGAGAACATATTCTTAACCTTGTGTTATGCTCCCTCATAGATCATTGAAGACACTGAAGCAGCATTGGAAGAAAGATGCTATTAAAGTAAAGTTACCATGTGGAAAAGTGGGGGAACGGAGGGAACACGGAACAAATGTATTGATGCAATTCATCTTGATGATATACAGAATAAACCAGATTGTTCCTTTGGACATTCAAAAAAAAAAAAAAATCTTCAGTGTCTAAAAGGTGTATTTCAGGCACTGGGTTATCATTCAGGTGAATACAAGTAGATATAAATATTACTTTATGGAGCTCATTTTCTAATTTGAGATGCATGTATAATTATAAGTTATAATAATTGTGGCAAGAGTAAATGACTATGAGTCATGAGAGGCTAGAATGGAGCTATATAAGGTGCTAGGGGCTAGGCTTACCTGGGAAAGATGTTGGATTTGAGAAGATGAGTAATTGTTTACAGTGGTTGCTAGGTTGGAGCTGGTGCAGTGGCATGAACAGAAAGATCAAAGTAGAATTTTTAGATTTAATGATTTTTTTATAGATGAAATATAGAAAGAGAGAGGAAGAATGGTCTAAAATTACCTTAAAAGGTAGTCAGGAGTTGAATTTTGAATGCATATTTGTCACAAGAATAATGGGCGCCATTTTTGGAAGAGTTTTAGTAGAAAATAACACAAATAAGTTTATATTTAAAATATATCACTGTGGGGCACCTGGGTGGCTCAGTGGGTTAAAGCCTCTGCCTTTGGCTCAGGTCATGATCCCAGGGTCCTGGGATCGAGCCCCGCATCGGGCTCTCTGCTCGGCAGGGAGCCTGCTTCCCCCTCTCCCTCTCTGCCTGCCTCTCTGCCTACTTGTGATCTCTGTCTGTCAAGTAAATAAATAAAAACTTAAAAAAAAAACAATAAAATATATTGCTGTGACTTCCATGTAAGAACAGATTCAGGGTGGTCCAGAAGGGAAGGGGGAAGATGAGATGGCATCTATTTTAGTAGTCCAGGTGAGATAAGAGCCTTGAACCAGAGTTGTTGTGTTAGGATGGAGCATGTATTTAGAAAATATAAATACAGAACAGGGAAATAGATCTGGTATGGAGAATTAAAAAAGAGGAAGAATTAGAACTTCTGAATTTCTAATTTGCTTAGTTTGATAAAGCATGGCCACATTTATTAAAATAAAGAATGTCAGAGGAGGGCATGATATTTAAAGAAAAACTGAGTTCAACTTTGGATATAATGAAATGGAGTTGCCTTTGAAATATTCAAATTCAGTTGCTCTACAGAAAGAGGGTAATATGGGTCTAGAACTCAGAAATGATCTCTGAGATAAAGAAATTAAAAAGCAAAACCACAGTTGTCAATGGGATTGCCAAGGAAGAAAGAATGCAATAAAAAGATAAGAAAGAGAACTAAATCTTAGGGCCTTCTAATATCTAAAAATCTTTAAAAAAAAAAAAAAAAGGAGAAGAAGGGTGCCTGGGTGGCTCAGTCAGTTAAGCGTCTGCCTTTGGCCCAGGTCATGATCTCAGTGTGCTGGGATCAAGTCCCGCATCGGGATCCTTGCTTCAGCAGGGAATCTGGTTCTCCCTCTCCCAATCTGTGCCACACCCCACCACTCATGCTTGTGTGTTTTATCTCAAATAAGTAAATAAAATCTTTAAAAAAATAAATTACAAAAAAAGGAGAAGAGAGTAGTAAAGATGAACACGGATGGGTGAGAAAGGTGGGAGGTGTGGTAGATTGGAAGAGTATATTGTTCATGAAAGCCAAGGGAATTTCAAGAGAGAGAGAGAAGGATTAATAGTACCTAATGCTACTGTGAGTTCAAATTAAGAAACAGACTTTAAAATAACCACTGAAAATATTAACCTAGAGACAACAGGTAATTTTTTTTTTTAATAAACTGCTGGAATAACTTCCTTACTCCTGCCCTCCCTCACTGTCTCTTGGTCTTTTTTTTTTTTTCTTTAGTTGAGTGTTTTGTTTATTAAGAGACATGAAGTAGAGGTGGGTGGAATAAAAGAATATGATCAAAGGTGTAGACTACTGGCTTGCACAAGGCAGAATCTATCAGTGCTCTAAATCAGCTGGATAATCTTCAGGTTTACTTAAGTCTCAAGCCTTAGAGAAGTGCGCTGTCTCAAATTAGCTCCAAACAGCCCATAGACGAGGCATTTAAAATGTGATTTTCTCAGTTTGCAAAAATGAACCACACTTACTCTTGCAAAGAAAATCATGCTGTCCATCAGGTGGGTGGTTGAGGGGCCATCATGCTTCTTTGCTATCTAGCATGCTGCTCGTGGTCAAAAGTTCCTTGGGGATTTAGCATGAAAATTTGGAGAATTACTGTGCCCAAGAGGGGAGATGATTTAGGGAAGAGAACACAGTGAGATGAACTGCAGCAACTGAAAATAGGACTTTTATGGGGGACAGTATTGCTTTTTGTGATGGTTCCAGAGACAGTAGAGGGGTTTGCCTTTGAATTCTACCCTGATTGTAGGATAAAGGACTGAGTTTCCTTTCACTTCTTTATCCATCTACTCCTGATAATGCATGTTATTCTTATCAGACATGATCATTACTACATATAGATTAGTCATTCTAATTTGCTGGGACTTGGCAGAAAATTAAATAATTATATTACACCAATTAAGCCCCTCAGACCTGCACAAAATAGACTAATGTCAAGAACTTATATAACCCCATAAACAAAATAAATAAGAAGCTTGTGATTAGAATCCAGGGCACTGGTTTTACAATCCTTTTCTCATCACTTAGTTACAAAACTAATGTTACAGCTGTTCATGGCCATTTAAAATAGCAGAGAACATATTGCCAAAGGAGGGTGTGGGTGTATGTCAGGCACTGTTTTCTGGCCAAATTTCAAGTTGGATCATTCTTTACAAAATTCCTGAATCTCCATTATTTTACTGAAGCAGTATCCATTCTTTTTTCCCTTTATTAATCAGTGTTGTTTCTGTTAAATATTTGCCATGGTATATTTCAAAGCTGATTCATATATTCCAACGTGGAAAGTCCTCATTAGTCTTCTGAAAAGCAGTAAAGCAATCTCATGTACATAAATTGAGTATCTTCCTTGAGCAAGACACTTTGAATCAACTACAACATCTGAAAGTTTGTTATTTTAAACAGAATTTCATATTTAGCTAATGAGCTTTTCAACAGTGCTTTAACTTCAGACCAAACACTGACAATCCATTGCTATCAAGAAGGAGCTTACTGGCTGGAATATCTTTTGAAAGGCACTAACAGTATTTAAAATCCCATTTCCAACTTAAATCTTTCTGCTTTGTTTTACCACCATCCTCATCTCCTTCCTGCTAGATACTTTTAACAGAAGCACTCAGAGCCACTTGGATGGAAAAGCTATCTTGACTTCTTATAAAGACCAACGTCTTAAGTGGTTTTCAAGTTGTTTTGATGGATATTGTTTATCAAGTCATTTCTGTCTCTCTGTTTAAAATACACAAAACCAAATGTACTTTGAGAGACAGTAAAATAAATCAAATAATATATATTCAGTCCTTTCCCAAATGCCTGAAAGAAACAAGTGCAGCACTTAAAAACAAATGACAAGTGCTTTGCTGCCTTTATCTATTTCTTTCTTTATCAGGCTTGAAATCACTTCTGAAAGGAAAAGAGAGTCTGGTGTGGACATTTCTATTTCAACAAGATACCTAGCTATTCTGCCTTAAGTAGCATCAGCAACGTAAATACAGAAAATAACTTTAAATGGACACATTTAGCTGCAAGAAATTGAATGCAACTGATACACTTCTAAGAGGCAGATTCTGAAGTAGGAAAAATATATAATTACTCCTCTTTCCCCAGGAGAAAAAGGAATGTAAGTACAAATAAAACATTAGCTTCTTTATATTAAAAATATTTAAAATATTTAATTGACAGACAAGAGATTCATTTTAAGAATTATTTAATATTTTTAATCTACCACTATTTGGCAATTATACAAAAGTATTGTACATTTAGCCATTAAAATAAAAACACCAAAGCACACTACAAAACCAAGATGTTACCTAAACATCTCCACGTAACCAGGATGTTAATACTAGCCAAACCCTGTGTTAGTTCACATCCTCTTTGAAATATTTAAGTGAATTTCTAATTCCAGTCAGTACAAACTAATGCAAATATTCAAGTAGCCAAAACACACTGATTTATTGGCCTTAGCCAGCTGCTTAAATCCAGCTCCTTTATTATCCTATGGTCTTCAGCCAACTTTCACTTCCTCACCTCCAACATTTGTTCATTTCACCCTCTCACTTGCTTAAAACGCAACTTCACACATTCTTCTTTCTCCTCCTCCTCTACCTCCTTTTGCTCCTGCTGCTTCTCATTTCTTCATGTTCCAACCCCACACAGTAATGATACTTTCTTTACTTCAACCAATCAAATATTTCTGATTCCTCCCTGGACACATTGAAATATTTCTCTGATTATGAAAACTAAAACAGGGATTTACCATGAATCCTCTCTGCCTACAATTAAAATTAATTAAAATCTTTGTAAAAATTTTATAATTGGTTGTCAACATCCTCTGTGGACCTATCACTTTATGTGCGCCGATTACACCTGCCTTAGATTAAATCATGCTTATGTATTATATTTCCTGACATGACATTTGAGAATATTTTTCCTTGCTCTTTTTCTCAATCTATATTAAATTCAGATATGTGGTCTGGCAGATTTAAACAGTTAAAACTTTTAGCAACTAAGAGGCCTCTTAGATTTGCTGTCTTCAACTGATGATGAATAAATGAGAGAGGACAAAATCAGGGCATAGACAAAGACAGCACATCATAGGAGTTGAGAAATACTGAGATGGGCCCACTTAGCCCACTGTTTCGAAAGAATCCTGGATACTTAGAACAGAGATTCTGCAGAATGGAATGAGAAGTTCTGTTTTTTTCTTCTGGTTTTATATCTAATAGGAACTAACAGAGGAAAAAAATGCTGGAATAATAGATTTTTAAAAACTGGGGCACTCATGTGTTCATGAACCCCAATCCCATTACCAATAGACCCATTTGAACAGTGCCCATTGTTTGGGAGAAGCTATTGTTCAGAAGTCTGTAGAAGCTAAACAAATGGCTGACAGTGGTGCCAAGTGGCCCAAAGAGAGAACATTATATCAATCTACTTAACTAAGGGCTCATAGTTCTATAGTGTCCCACTGTATGTGTCTGAGGAGTCTTTATGATTTGACCCTATCTGTAAAAAATAGGAGATTTTTATTTATTTACGTATTGAATCTGTATGTATCCATATATAACAAAAGACTGTATCTATGTCTATCATTACAGATAAATGTTTAAGGTTCACACAGACATAATCTTACTTACTACAATACCATTTCCTTAGTTTTACTCATTTGGCTGAACAATAGCACTGTTTCAATGTTTTTCTTGGTCTTGGACATTATACTCTTGCTTTGTTCTCCTTGGCATCTTATTCTGCATCATTTTATTTCCCAGTTAAGCCATACATACAGGTCTCTGTGAGAAAAGCTGCTGTGAGCTCCTCTCAATTTTTAATCAATATTCTTTAATTAAGTCTTGTAACATATAGTAATTGTGCCCAGCTGCTAGTAAGAGAAATAGAAAATCACAGTAAATCAAATAAAATTGAAGTTTATATTGCCCTGTCATAAAAGAGGTACAGGACTAATAGGAAGGCTATATATTGCCAGCAAAGATGAACACACCTTTAATAGTTAGCCCCAAGAATTTAGCACTCAGCTTCCATTCTCAAAGTCAAAGCCCAAAATAACTACAGATTTTCACCATCAGGTCTTAGTTCTAGATAGGAAGAAGGAAATGCAAGGGAGTGGTTGCAAAAAGGTGCACATTAGCCCTCTGTCCCATCCTCAAGGAATTTTCTCAGAAGTGCCATCTATCCCCTCCCACTTACACCTAATGGGCCACCTTAATTGCAATGAAGTCTGAGAAATGTAGTTGTTTCTATGGGCTCACAGCCAAGCAATAAACTAGTAATTCATTCCTAAAGAAGAGCAGACTAGACTTGATATAGGAAACTGCTTTCTTTGATTAAAGTATTTTTCTCCCTAGAGGGGAAAACAGTAGTATTGCAATGAATATTCGAGGTTTCTCTAAATTTTACACTAACTTTTAAAATTTGTAATTACCCTAAACATATCAAAATGTGTCTATTCTGGAGGAGAAGCAAGATGGTGGAGAAGTAGCAGACTGAAATGACATCAGGTCCCAGGAGTTCAGCTCGATAGTTACCAAACCATTCCAAACACCTACAAACTCAACGGGAGATAGAAGAGAAGAAGAGCAGCAATTCTAGGAACAGAAAATCAACCAATTTCTGAAAGTTAGGGCGTGTGGAGAAGTGAATCCAAAAGGACAGGAAGATAGACAATGGGGTGGGGGGGGGCAGGTCCCGACAAGCAGTGGAGCAGTGGAGCACAAAATCAGAACTTTTAGAAGTCTGCTCCACTGAGGAACATCGCTCCAGAGGCTAAGCAGGGGTGATGCCCTTGCAGGAACAGTGTGGTCTCAGTGGGGTCACAGAAAGATCAGGGGTGTTTCAGTGTGGCAGAACTCCCAGGTATCTAGCTACAGAGACAGAGCCAAGGAGTGAGCTTTCAAACTGGGGTTACCATAAACCATGATCTGAGACAGAGTCGGACCACTACTCTCTGAGCAGGGATCCCACAAGTGGCAGATCCAGAGAGATTCCTTCCTTCCTCCTCCAGGAGGAGCAGAACAAGAATGCACAGCAAGAATATACTGGGTGTGGAGATTCCAAATGGGGCTGTGTGCCAGAGATAGTAATGCTCATTCACAGGCCAGGTGAGCACAGTGTGTGGCTGGAGACCTGGGAGACAGGAGGGATTGATGGCTTTTCTCTGAGGGTGCACTGAAGAGTGGGGCCCCGAGCTCTTGGCTCCTCCGGGCCAGAGATTGGGAGGCCACCATTCTCATTACTGTCTTCCAGAGCTCTACAGAAAGCATGCAGGGAACAAAAGCTCCTGAGAGTGAACCCAAGCAGACACTTAGCCTGGCCCATGGCAAGGGTGGTGCAATTCCGCCTTGGGCAAAGACATTTGATACTCACTGCAACAGGCCCTTCCCGCAGAAGATGAGCAAGAACATCCAGCTAAGACCAAGCTAACTGATCAAGAACAGTGGAACTCCAGAGCTATGGGAAAGCAGTGTATAGAATTTATGGCTTTTTCCTAATGGTCCTTTAGTCTTGCAAAGTTAATTTTTTTTTAATGTTATGTTTTTTCTTATTCTATTTTATAAATTTTCCTCTTTCCTCTTTTAATGTTTTTTAAACTAGTTTATCTTAACAAAATTTTAAACCTTCATTGTTAAAGTCATATTTTATCCCTTCATTGTATTTAACCTTATTTTTTGTATACATATAGGGTTTTTTTTTCTTTAAAATTTTAGGATACAATTTCTCCTAATAGATCAAAATATACCCTAAATCTAGCACATGGCTTTGTTCTAGTCTCCAGCCTGAGCACATTCTCTCCTCTTTTTTTCTATTTTTCCAACAAATCTTATCAATCCCTTTTTTCAACTTTTTTAAAAAATTTTCAGCTTTACAGTCATATTCCATCCCTTCATCATGTTTGCCCTTATTTTTGCATATATATAAATGTTTCTTTCTTTAAAATTTTGGGAGGTAGTTTCTTCTAAAAGACCAGAATACAGCCAAAATCAAGTGGGTGGCTCTTTCTATTCACCAGTCTAATACATATACATATGTATATATATATATATATTTTTTTTCTTTTTCTCCCCCTTCTCCCCCAGATTTTAGGTCTCTTCTAATTTGGTTAGTGTACATTTTTCTGGGGACTTTGCCACCTTTTTAGTATTTTGTTCTCCCGTTCATATATTCTTATCTGGATAAAATGACAAGGCAGAAAAACTCACCAGAAAAAAAAAAAAAAATGAATAAGAGGCAGTACCAACACCTAGGGACCTAATCAATATGGACAATTGTAATATGTCAGAACTGGAGTTCAGAATGATGATTCTCAAGGTCCTAGCTGGGCTCAAAAAATGCATGGATGTTAGAGAACCCGTTTCTGAGAAATAAAATCCCTTTCTGGAGAAATAAAAGAACTAAAGTCTAATGAAGATGAACTCAAAAAAGGAATTAATGAGGTGCAATAAAAAATGAAGGCTCTTACTGCTAGGATAAATGAGGCAGAAGAGAGAATTAGTGATATAGAAGAACAACTGAGGGAGAATAAAGAAGCTAACCAAAGGAGAAACAAACAACTACTGGACCATGAGGGGAGAATTCAAAAGATAAGTGATACCATAAGATGAAACAATATTAGAATAATTGGGATTCCAGAAGAAGAAAAACAGGGAGGGGCAGAAGGAAAATGGAGCAAATTATAGTAGAGAATTTCCCTAATATGGCTAAGGGAGCAAGCATCAAAATCCAGGAGGCACAGAGAACCTTCCCCAAAATCAATAAAAATAGGTTCACACCCCGTTAACTAATAGTAAAAGTTACAAATCTTAGTGACAAAGAGAAAATCCTGAAAGCAGCCCAGGACAAGAAGTCTGTAACATACAATGGTAGGAATATTAGATTGGCAGCAGGCTTATCCACAGAGGCCTGGCAGGCCAGAAATAACTGGCCTGATATATTCAGAGCACTAAATGAGAAAAATATGCAGCCAAGAATACTATATCCCTCCAGGCTATCATTGAAAATAGAAGGAAAGATGAAAAAGCTTCCAGGACAAACAAAAACTAAAAGAATTTACAAATACCAAACCAACCCTACAGGGAATATTGAAAGGGACCCCCTAAGCAATGAAAGAGCCTAAAAATAGTAGACCAGTATATTGTCTGTGTTCCTTAACAGAGACAATATACAGTAACAGTCACCTTACAGGCAATACGATGGCACTAAGGTCATATATTTTAATAGTTACCCTGAATGTAAATGGGCTAAATGCCCCAATCAAAAGACACACGATATCAGAATGGATAAAAAACCAAGACCCATTAATATGCTGTCTATAAGAAACTCATTTTAGACCCAAAGACACCTCCAGATTTAAAGTGAGTGGATAGAAAACAATTTACCATGCTAAAGGACATCAAAAGAAAGCTGGGGTGGCAATCCTTATATCAGATAAATTAGATTTTAAGCCAAAGACTATAATAAGAGATGAGGAAGGACACTATGTCATGCTCAAAGGGTCTGTCCAACAAGAAGATCTAACAATTTTAAATATCTATGCCCCTAACATGGGAGCAGCCAATTATAGAAACCAATTAAAAACAAAATCAAAGAAACACATCAACAATAATACAATAATAGTAGGGGACTTTAACACCCCTGAACTGAAATGGACAGATCATCCAAGGAAAAGATCAACAAGAAAATAAAGGTCTTAAATGAGACACTGGACCTGATGGACATCACATATATATATTCAGAACACTCTATCCCAAAACAACAGAATACACATTCATCTCTAGTGCACATGGAACATTCTCCAGAATAGATCACATCCTGTGTCACAAATCAGGTTTCAACCAGGACCAAAAGACTGGGATCATTCCCTGCATCCTTTCAGACCACAATGCTCTGAAGTTAGAACTCAATCACAAGAGAAAAGTTGGAAAAAACTTAAATACATGGAAGCTAAAGAGCATCCTGCTAAAGAATGAATGGGTCAGCCAGGAAATTAAAGAAGAATTGAAAAAATTCATGGAAACAAATGAAAATGAAAACACAACTGTTCAAAATCTATGGGACACAACAAAAGCAGTCCTGAGAGGAAAGTATATAGTGATACAAGCTTTCTCAAGAAACAAGAAAGGTCTCAAGTCACAACCTGATCCTACACCTAAATGATCTGGAGAAAGAACAACAAAGAAAGCCTAAACCCAGCAGGAGAAGAGAAATCATAATGATCAGAGCAGAAATCAATGAAATAGAAACCAGAAGAACATAGAACAAGTCAACTAAACTAGGAGCTGTTTCTTTGAAACAATTAGTAAGATTGATAAACCCCTGCCCAGACTTATCCAAAAGAAAATAAATAAATAAAATCATGAATGAAAGAGAAGAGATCACAACCAACATCAAAGAAGTACAAACAATTATAAGAACATACTATGAGAAACTATACATCAGCAAATTTGACAATCTGGAAGAAATGGATGCATTCCTAGAGGCATATAAAGTACCACAACTGAACCAGGAAGCAATAGAAAACCTGAACAGACCCATCACCAGTAAGGAGATTGAAGCAGTCATCAAAAATCTCCCTACAAACAAGAGCCCAGGGCCAGATGGCTTTCCAGGGGATTTCTACCAAATGTTTAAAGAAGAATTAATACCTATTCTCCTGAAACTGTTCCAAAAAATAGAAATGGAAGGAAAACTTCCAAACTTATTTTATGAGGTCAGCATTACCTTGATCCCCAAACCAGACAAAGACCCCATCAAAAAGGAGAATTACAGACCAGTATCCTTGATGAACATGGATGCAAAAATTCTCACCAAAATACTAGCCAATAGGATCCAATAATACATTAAAAGGATTATTCACCATGACCAAGTGGGATTTATTCCAGGGCTGCAAGGTTGGTTCAACACCCACAAATCAATCTATGTGATACAAGACATTAATAAAAGAAAGAACAACAACCATAGGAAACTCTCAACAGATGCTAAAAAGCATTTGAAAAGTACAGCATCCTTTCTTGATCAAAACTCTTCAACGCATAGAGATAGAGGGTACATACCTCAATATCATCAAAGCCATCTATGAAAAACCTACAGTGAATATCATTCTCAATGGGGAAAAACAGAGAGCTTTTCCCCTAAGGTCAGGAATATGGCAGGGATGTCCACTATAACCATTGCTATTCAACATAGTACTAGAAGTCCTTGCCTCGGCAATCAGACAACAAAAAGAAATTAAAGGCATCCAAATAAGCAAAGAAGAAGTCAAACTATCACTCTTTGAAGATGATATGATACTTTATGTGGAAAACCCAAAAGACTCCACTCCAAAACTGCTAGAACTTGTACAGGAATTCAGTAAAGTGTTAGGATATAAAGTCAATGCACAGAAATCAGTTACATTTCTTTACACCAACAACAAGACAGAAGAAAAAGAAATTAAGGAGTCAATCCCAATTATAATTGGACCCAAAACTATAAGATACCTAGGAATAAACCTAACCAAAGAAGAAAGAAGAAAAGAATCCATACTCAGAAAACTATAAAGTCCTCAGGAAAGAAATTGAGGAAGACACAAAGAAATGGAAAAATGTTCCATGCTCATGGATGGGAAAACAAATATTGTGAAAATGTCTATGCTACCTAAAGCAAACTACACATTTAATGCAATCCCTATCAAAATCCCACCCATTTTTTTTTTCAAAGAAATGGAACAAATAATATTAAAAATTATGTGGAACCAGAAAAGACCTCGAATAGCCAGAGGAATATTGAAAAAGAAAGCCAAAGTTGGTGGCATCACAATTCTGAACTTCAAGCTCTATTACAAAGCTGTCATCATCAAGACAGTATGGTACTGGCACAAAAACAGACACGTAGATCAATGGAATGGAATAGAGAACCCAGAAATAGACCCTCAACTCTATGGTCAACTAATCTTTGACAAAGCAGGAAAGAATGTCTAACGGAAAAAAGACAGTCTCTTCAACAAATGGTGTTGGGAAACTTGGACAGCCACATGCAGAAAAATGAAACTGTACCATTTCCTTACACCACACACAAAAATAGACTGAAAATGGGTGAAGGACCTCAATGAGAGAAAGGAATCCATCAAAATCCTTGAGGAGAGCACAGGCAGCAACCTCTTTGACCTCAGCTGCAGCAACTTCTTCCTAGAAACATTGCCAAAGGCAAGGGAAACAAGGGCAAAAATGAGCTATTGGGACTTCATCAAGATCAAAAGCTTCTGCACAGCAAAGGAAACAGTGAACAAAACCAAAAGACAACTGACAAAATGGGAGAAGATATTTGCAAATGACATATCAGGTAAAGGGCTAGTATCCAAAATCTATAAAGAGTTTAGCAAACTCCACACCCTAAGAACAAATAATCCAATCAAGAAATGGGCAGAGGACATGAACAGACATTTCTGCAAAGAAGACATTCAAATGGCCAACAGATACATGAAAAAGTGCTCCATATCACTCAGCTTCAGGGAAATACAACAAAATCACAATGAGATACCACCTCCCACCAGTCAGAATGGCTAAAATTAATAAGTCAGTAAACAAAAGATGTTGGCGAGGATGCGGAGAAAGGGGAACCCTCATACAATGTTGGTGGGAATGCAAGCTGGTGCAACCACTCTAGAAAACAGCATGGAGGTTCTTCAAAAAGTTGAAAATAGAGCTACCCTATGAGCCAGCAATTACACCACTGGGTATTTATCCTGAAGATAGAAATGTAGTGATCCGAAGGGTCATGTGCACCCAAATGTTTAGAGCAGCAATGCCCATAATAGCCAAACTGTGGAAAGAACCTAGATGTCCATCAACAGATGAATGGATAAAGAAGATGTGGTATATATAATGGAATACTATGCAGTCATCAAAAGAAATACAATCTTAAAAAAAAAAAGAAATACAATCTTGACTTTGCAATGATGTTGATGGAACTAGGGGGTATTATGCTGAGTGAAATAGGTCAATCAGAGAAAGATAATTATCATATAATCTCCCTGATATGAGTAATTTGAGAGATAGGGTGGGGGAGCTGGGGGTAGTGAAGGAAAAAATGAAAGAAGATGGGATTGGGAAGGAGACAAACCATAAGAGACTTTAATCTCACAAAACAAACTGAGGGTTGCTGGGGAGAGGGGGATATGGAGAGGGTGATTGGGTTATCTACATTGGGGAGGGTATGTGATATGGTGAGTGCTGTGAAATGAGTAAGGCTGATGATTCACAGACCTGTACCCCTGGGGCAAATAATACATTATATGTTAATAAAAATAATTAATAAAAAATTAACAAATGTTTCTACTCTAATTTCTACAATAATTTCTGCAACTTTTATAACAGGAGATATAATTGAAGGAACTCAGTAGTTTAAGAAAAAGAAAATAGCTCCCTTTCTACTACTTGTGTGGTTGACTGCATTGTGATTCCAAATCATTTGCATCTCTTTCTCCTTTTGTCTTAGAGGTTTACATGTCTTGGCACATTGCTATATGTCTTGCATTAGCTCACTGTAGGTAAAATGTATTTTTTAAAAGGATTTTATTTGTTTATTTCACATGCAGAGAGAGATCACAAGTAGGCAGAGAGGCAGGCAGAGGGGAGGAGGAGCAGGCTCCCTGTTGAGCAGAGAGCCTGATGCAGGACTTGATCCCCCTGAGATCATGATCCGAGCCGAAGACAAAGGTCCAACCCACCGAGCCACCCAGGCACCGGTAAAATGTATTTTCTTTCTTCAGTGTTAAGTGTGTCCATGTGGCTTACTTCAGCCAATAAAACGAGCTAGACATAGCACAAGTCTATTTTTAGAGGAAGTTTTATGTGCTGTCATCTGTTTCCACAAACTTTCTTGTTTTGGGGGTTCTGGGGTGGCTCAATTAGTTAAGCCTCTGACTCTCAGTTTTGGCTCAGGTCATGATCTCAGGGCCCTAATTTGGGCTTCATGCTTGGCATGGAGTCTACTTGAGATTCTTTCCCTCTCCTTCTGCCCCTTCCCCTGCTTGCACACACTCTCTCTCTCTTTAAAATAAAATAAATAAATAAAATCATTTTTTAAAAGACCTATCTTTCTCTTTTCCTTTTGCCATTAAAATAGCATGTTCCTGATGGGGATCTCTAGTTAGATTCTGCTCTGAAAGGTGATGGCATATAAAGTAGAGGTTGAGTAGATGACAGCCATAGACATATCAAGCAAGAACCAAACTAATGTTATTATATGCTACTAAGATGTTATGGCTAGTTATCATCATTGCAAAATTTGGTGAAAGTTGTCTAATACTAAAGTATATAAGTGACTTATCCTAATACACATCTATGCAAATTAAAGTTTTCCTTTTTTTAATATGATGCTATGAAAATTTCTTGATAAGCAAACATGGTCTTTGAGGTCACTTGCACCTGAGGATCATCTTTCTTCCTTTTCCTACAGGTACATTTTAGCCATTACCAGAGACTGTATTTAGTGAGCTCATCCTACAGAGTGCCCATTGTTATTTCTGACAAAGGTGAGGTGAAATGAGAGGAAAATAAAATGTCTAGAACTGCTCCTCTAATTTCTCTCTTCCTTTTTAAATGTGAATCCTCATCCTTTCTCTAAATTCTCCTATTAATAAAGAAACAAGAGATGAAGCATAGTAGAAATCAAGCAGAAGGCATTCAAGTGGGACTTTCATTCTTTCAGAAGTAGTTGAACTAAATCAAAGTTGCCCAAGGAAGAATAAAAATGTGGTATTCCTCTCACTGTAACCCCACTACATTGTCTGAACATGCCCTTAAACATCTCACAAATTTTGCTGCTACTAATTAAAAAATGAGAAGAAAGTTACTGGAATTTTTATTGCTTTTGGGGTGCACCAAATGAATTGCTTTAAAAAATCTCTGCATAAGTTGGCAGGCTACATTTTATCAGAATTCAAAACAACTGCATTTAACATAAAGAAAAGAGATTATTTTAAGAAAATACTTATGGGTACAAGATTTAACTCTTGGACTTAGGATATACACAGACATTTTTCCATCTTTTTCTCCGATCCTGATTCAACTTCAGTAATTCAATCTTCGTGTAATTCAGGTAGCTGGAGTTTTGTTGGGTTTTTTTGTTTGTTTGTTTATTTTTTATTTTTATTTTTTTCAGAAATAAGATTAGGCACAACAAAGGTAGAGAAAGAGATCTAGGACTGAGTGATTTCACAGGCATCCTTAAAAAAAAAAAATAGCAGTCATCTGATCTGGAAAAGAAAAACATTTTAGGGAGAATGTACAAAGGAAAGACAGCACCAGAGCCATCAGAGAAGCCATAGTTTCCATGATGAAATACTGTCTTAAATAGAAATAATCGCTTTCAGAAACTCAACTTCTTTGGGTAGAATTCATTAAAGAAATGATTTATTAATTGCTAATTCTCATGAGCTAGCAAGCTGTAATGGAAACAATGCCATGGTGGCAGAATATTGGCTCTCCAAGCAATACAAGCCCTCATCTCCTGGACCTGTAAATATGTTACTTTACTTGGCAAAAGGGCCGTGCAAATGTGATCAAATTAAAGACCTTAAAGTGAAGAAATTGTTCTGGATTATCCAGGTAGACAAATAGAATCACATGGGTCCTTATAATCTTTCCCAACTACGGTCAGAAAGAGATATGACTGGGGAAGGATCACCAGAAAGATGCAAACTTGGAAGATGGAAGAATAGCCTATGAGCCAAGGAATGTGCTGGTCTCTAGAAGCTGGAAAAGGCAAATAGATTTTCCCTAGAAACTCCAGAAAGAAACACAGTTCTGCCAACAGCTTGATTTTAGCCCAGTGGAATTCGTTTCATACTTCTGTCCTTCAGAACTATAAAATAATAAATCTGTATTACTGAAGCCACTATGTTTGTGGCAATTTGTTGTAGCATCCTTTGTTTGGTAATATACTTACCAAACTCCATCACTGGGTTACAACAGTTGGATCACATTTCTCAGATTCCCTGGAATTTAAGTGATACGTAGGGCCATCTACAAGAGCATGTGGACTATACAGTCCCAGATGATCTGCACTTAAGAAGGGCATGTGCTTGGCTTAATGCTCTGTTGTTATAGTTCACAAAATTCTCAATAATGTTTGACCAAGAGGCCCCACAGTTTCATTTTCTACTGGGCCCCCAAATTATGTAGATGGTCCTGTTGAGACTATAGGTCCGAGGTCTGCCCAATGACATTGACAGAGATGATATATGCTGCTTTGGGGGATGGACCCTAAAACAAAATAATTAAATTAAATTAAAAACTTCCCAATTCTTATGTTTCTCTTTTTTCACTTGCTACCAAGAATTAGAGGATCCAGTAAAGATGCAGAGGTCCCAAGAAATGCTGGGTCCACTAAGCTGGGAAGGCTAACAGGAATTCTGTGTTCCCTGGGCACTATGAACAATGTGTGAATGGAAAGGTGCTGCTGGGAAAAGGAAGAGGCACACATATGGTATATCAAAGCTCTGTCTGGGCACTTGCTCCACCTGCCCTTTGACTTACCTTATATGACACCAGTTCAAAGACAAAATGTTTAAAAATTTCAGGATGTCTAAAGCAGAACCGAGTACAGTGCCTTTTTGACTGGGGAAGCTTCTCCATCTACATAGGTCATAAGCCCATGAAGCTGGCCTAGACTGGTTTCTTCTCTTTTCTTTTCCCTTCCTCCCTCCCTTCCTCCCTTCCTTCCTTCCTTCCTTCTCCCTTCCCGTCCCTTCCCATCCCTTCCTTTCCCTTCTTTAATGAATAAAGGGAGAAAATTCATAATCCTGCTGACCATGGCCTGACACTGAAAATACAGTTGAGGAAAAAAAAAAAAGACATATTTAGAATGATAGCATTTTGTTACAGAGCTAGATTTTTGGCTATCCTGATTATCAGGTTGAAATAAGCAATAAGCCATTTTAAGAATGATGTTAGTGATCAAAACAGCTACTTCCCTTCTCGCCCTCAACCACTTTCAAAGATGTATTTATAAAAACAAAACAAAACAAAAACCAGATGAAAAATGGATCCCCTGAATAACACCGTGGAGCAAAGCCCCATGATTAAGACTGTGATATTAGCTAGAAACAAATTCTTATTATATTAAGCCCTGGATACTTTAGGATTGTTTATTATAGTAGCTGGCCTCTCTGAATAAAACACAGTTTATACAAAAACAAGAGGCTTTAGCGTAATTATTATCTGAGCAAGAAATAAAATTTCTAGATATAAAAACAGAGATAATGCCAAAAAAAACAACTATTCATTCAGTTGTTGTAGTTAAGAAATAAGAATAAAAGCCCTGGGGCACCGGGGCGCTCTGTCAGTTAAGCACCTGAATCTTGGTTTTGGCTCAGGTCACAATCCCAGGTTTGTGAGGCTGAGCCCTACATTGGGCTATGTGCTCAGAGGGGTTTTGCTTGAGATTCTGTCCCTCTCCCTCTGCCTGTGCCCCCCCTTCATACTCTTTCTCTCTCTATAAAATAAATAAATAAATAAATCTTTTTTTAAAAAGAATAATCTTGAGAAATATTAGAACAACCTAGACACTTTTCCTACCCCACCCTGATTCCTCCATACTATAAGGTCTACTGGCAAGATAAAATTAAATTAAGATTTTATTTTTCTATAATCCACACCATGGGAAATAAGCCATTCCCTGGTTTGAGCCTGACTTAGAGAGTTAGATCTTCACAGTGATTTTATAACTACAATATTATATTAACTTACTGCTTTGCCTTAGGCTTTTTTTTTTTTTTTTTGAGAAACCTCACTTTTTTCTTTCTTTCTTTCTTTTTTTTTTTTGTAGCTATGAAGAGAAATAAGAGAAAGCCACCATATCAGTGTTTAGTTACTCAAAGTCAAGCTGCCTTAACACAAAGTTTCTGTTCTCCTCTTCCTTCACTGCTAATTAAATGTTAATAGCGTCTCTCCAAATGATAAATAAATTTATACGCTACCTTAAGCCTTCATGAAAAGTGGTTAAATCAGAGTGTATTTTTAAGTATACTCCTTGGTTATTATTCTCATCATTGCCTTTGTTCCCATCTTCTAATCAGGAACACAGTTATGCAAAATGGCCTCCGTGAGAAATAGGATGTCAAGAAGAAGGGGAAAAAAAAAGTACATAATTGAAGTTTTGTCGCTGTTAAGAGATTGAAGGGTTCAGAAGATATTTTGCTATTACGGGCATGGTTAAGATGACTTAGATGTTTTGGTTCTTGAACTAAATGAAATAAATGTACAATGTGCCAGTAGTTCCAAACAATGATTCTGCTTTTACTTTTCTGCTCCAATGAGATGAGTGACTTTACTGTCAGTGAAACTTATGACAAGGTTAGAAGGGAGATTGATTTTGGGTGGGAGGGATGATGTTAGAAAACCAACTGAGATTCACAGAACACAAAATTGCACATCACTGCACATTAAAAATCACAGTTGTGCTTTTCTACAAAGAAGTATTAATTGATTGAATACTGCATGCCTAGCATTGACTTAGTAAAATACAATATAGGAAAACACTTTTCTATAAATAAACAAAACTCTTTCTAGTTAGGATTTTAAAATACTTTGGAAGAAAATGAATTTACTTATTTTAATCATAAAAAGCTAGAAGCTAAAAATCACATGAAACATGAGTTGTAAAGTAGAAGAAATCCATGATTCAATTATTTGTTAGCTTGGCAAAATCTAATTATGACTTTAGTTTTTTATTATATTTCTGTGGGTAAAGAGAAATTTTTATTGATTTTTAAATTACCATTGGTAAAATGTACAAGAGTTATATTTTTTATGTCAAGACTACTTTAGTGGTGACCAATGTTTGAAAATTGCAGACAACACAAATGCGTATTTCCTCTTTATCTGGACACATCATTAAAATAATGGTAAAATACTAACTAGTATAAACCACTACAATAAAAATACCAAACGGAGGACGTGAAAAAATGAGAAATGCTAGTAAATTTCTGGAAGACAGAAAACAGTAGACACAGTAAAGACTGATGATATGAGAAAGCCATAGTTTAGTTGACAAGCAAAAGGGGTTGTAACTGATCAGCTAGCTGAACTGCCTACCAGGCTACAAAGGCAGGAGTGCAAAGTAGGGTTGATTACAAAGTCATAGGAACAGTTGTCCCTGCCTCTCTACTGTTCCACCACACAACTGGGACAACCTAAAATTAGGTTTCATTGCTTTAAATAAAACTACATTGGGGATGACTTACTTGGGCAGAAATAATGGGCATTAGTGCCCCCATTCCTATTCTTGCACTTAAGTGCTCCCTAGCAAAATGACCTTGTGCCTAACCTTCACCCGGAAGATATATTCTCCAGATGACAAAACTCACACAAGTATACATATCTGTAAATCAACCTTTATTTGGCTCACGTAAATATGAATAATTAACTGTCATAAGACTCTAACATGAAAAACAAAGACCAAGATAAACAAAAGAAAACCAATTCTGAAGGAGATAAAAGTTAGGAAACAGAAAAAAATAAATAAAACTAAATAACTCAAACCAAAATTCTAATTAAAATCTTCAGAGAGAGTGAGGGAATATATATTTCCATATACACATATAATATATATGTGTGTATTGCATCCATTAAGAAAGGTACTATGAAAATGAAATAGTCACAAAATAAGTTTCCTGGAAACTAGAAGCGAAATATAAAAAATTAAAAAATATGTTTGAAGAAATCTCCCTAAATATAAGACAAAAAAATAAATTTAAGTAAAAATATCACATAAAAGATAAAATATAAAAAAATTCCAACTATTAGAAAGGTCAGAGAAAGTTATTAATAATAACAATAATATTGATACAAGAAAATTTCTCTGAGTTAAATACTTTCACATTACAGAGGCCCAAATCAAACACAGTGTATGAAAAATTATCAAAACTTAGATACATAGGAAATCCTAAAATTTTGGGGTGGGGTGGGGGGACAAACCCACTGCAGGTGAACTCAGCATTAATCTTATAAGAAAATGAAAAAAAAAAAAAAGCAAATGAATGAAATTATTCCTTTGTAGCACTAACTGAGCAAGGATTTCCAACCCAAAATATTTTTCATGACAAGGCTTCTGGACTGACTTTTATTTTCTAGTTTTAATTAAAACTTTTATTGAGATAATTATACATTTGCATGCAGTTACAAGAAATATACAGAGAGATTTCTTTAATATTTTGCCCAGTTTCTCCCAATGGTAGATGTGTCTATATTTAGGTTCATATGACTTCCTGGTATTTTAATTCTTTCATCAATACGTAATGACCCTGTTTGTCTCTCATATTTTTTTGCCCTGAAATCTACTTTATTGTATGTTAATATACCCATTCCTGCTATTCTTGCTTAATGTTTGCATGAGGTATCTAAATACCTCATGAGGTATATAAATACACACATATATGTGTGTGTGTGTGTGTGTGTGTGTGTATGGAGAGAGAGAGAGAGATCTGTACTTTCAAATTACTTATGTTGCTGAATTTGAGGTCATTTCTCATAAGCAGCATGTGTCCGGGTTTCTCAACACTATACCTTTATGTGATGATTTGTTAGCAGTATTCACAAGATTCAGCATATAGTCAGATTCACAGCTATGATATATTAGAGCAAAGGGTTTATTCATCAAAGGGAAAGTCACGGAGTAAAATCCAGAGAAAATCAGGTGCAACTCTTGAAGAAAAGTCCTCTCCTAGTGGAGTAACACACTGAGTGGTTAGTTCCTCAGGCAAAGTGTTATGGTAACAAGTGTGGGAAGTTTTCCAGCAGGAAACCTCCTTAGAAACTCAGCACCCAGAGTTTTTTTATTGGCAACTGGTCATGCAGGCATCTTTTGCTGGGCATGTACCAAAATTCCAGTCTCCTCCCACCCCTCAAAAAAGCAGGTATTTGGTACAGACCATATTGTTTACATAGTTTGAGCACAGAGGGATGTTTTTATTAGAGAAAACCAAGTTTCCAGACATCAGGTGGGGGCCAGTCTTATAAGCTGGTTCTTTTAAGGATAACCACCTCAAACCTGCTGTTAGTCCTTTGCTGAAGAAAACATGTACATAGTTCAAGTCGTCCTTTTGTGTGCATTCTGCCAATCTGTCTTTCGATTGTTGTTTTTAGAGCATTTACATTTAAGATAATTATTGATATGTCAGAGTTTCAATCTGCTACTTTATTTGCTTTCTAATTGTTGCTCTTGGTTCTCATACCTGGTTACTCTATTCTCGCTTTATTGTGGGGTTGTAGAGATATGTTTTAAGATTCCATCTTGATTTATTTAAAATGTGTTTGAGAGTATCCCTTGGTATAGTTTTCATAGTGGTTGCTCTGAGTATATATGTATATAAATACATATATATGACTTACAGCAGGCTATGGGCATCAACATTTCACCAATTCAAGTGAAGTGTGGAAGTCTCACTTCCATTTAGGTCCCACTTTGAAATATCATTGTTTTGAATATGAGATGGTATTATAATTTTTGTTTCAATCATCATATATGATTTTTAAAACTTGGGAAAAAAAGAATGGCTTATTGTATGTACCCCTATTTTCTCTCTTCCCACTGTCCCTTCTTCCTCATGTTCCATGATTCCTTCTTTTACAGTTTCCTTTCTGTTTGAAGAACTTCATTTGGCCAATCTGTCTGTCTGCTAGTGACAAATTTAGTTTTGCTTCGTTTTAGAATGTTTTTATTTCCTCTTTATTCCTAAATGATAGTTTTACCAGGTATTATAAGATTAGTAACCACAGTCATCTTCTTTCAGTACTTAGAAAATATCGTGGCACTTTCTTCTGGACTCCACATGTTCGGATGAGAAATCCACTCCAATCCAAACTGATATTCCCTATGGGTAATATGCCATCCATCTTGACTGTTTTCAATTCTTTTTCTTTTTCTTTAGTTTTTAAATGTTTAATTATGATGTGTCCTGACATGATTTCTTTGGGTTTGCCTGTACAAAATTTGTTCAGCTTCTTATTCGTAGGTTTGTCTTTTACCAAATTTGGGGAGTTTTCGGTCATCATTTTTTAAAATGCTCTCTCAGTCCAAATTTCTTTCTCCTATTCTTCTGGGATTTCAGTGATACAAATATTGAACCTTTTATTATGTTTCACAGATCCCTGTGTCTCTGCTCATGTTTTTGTTGTGGTTGTTTCTATTTATTTTCTATTTTTCAGATTGCATCAATTATATTGTTCACTCATGCTATTGTCTATCATCTCCACTCTACAATTGAGCCCATACAAGATTTTTTATTCATTATATTTTTCAGTTTTATAATTTCAATTTGGTTTATTTTTATGGCTTCTATTTCCTTGTTGAGATTTCCTATTTTTTTATTTGTTTCAAGTTTTTATAATAGTCTGTTGAAATATTTTTATATGACAGCTGCCTTAAAAGTCTTGTAAGCTAATTCCAACATGTGATATATTTTGGTGTTGGCATCAATTGATTGCCTTTTTTTATTCAAGTTGCATTTTCTTGGTTCTTGCTATGATGGGTGATTTTTTTTTTTTAAATTGTATCCTAGACCTTTTGTCTCTTATGTTAGGAGAATCTGGGGTCTAATTTACATTTTTTTTTAAATTTTAGGGGACAGATTTAGCACATGGGGCTTGGCCCATATTTGTGGGCTTTGGTACCAATGTCAGTTTAATTATCAGAGCCTTTGCGGTATTATTTTGATCAATCTGGTTCAGCTGTTGCTACAGTGTCTCCAAGCTGCTTCCTGTTGGTGCTGCCTCAGCAGGGGAAGAAATTTCCTTAGTCCTGGCTGCCAGGTATCTCTCAGCAGGGAAGGTATAGTGGGACTGTCCTATGGGGATTCCTCTGCTCCAGGGTATTTCTGGATGGAAGAAGAAAGTCTTGTGCCTGCAGGGATATAGGGCTGGGCAGGCAGAGTTGGAAGGAGAGCCAATATACAGCAGGTGGTCTGGTTCAGGAAGCCTTATTGTACCTGCTGTACCCACACTCACCTTCTCTGCCCAGCAAAGGGGAATGGGCAACTAGAACTGGGAAAATGGATGTAGCCACAGTAAGTGGCTGTATATTGGCTCTCCTTCCAACTCTGCCTGCCCAGTTGGTTACCTCTTGGTGGATAAGGGGAGTTTCAAGCCTAGTGGGAAATGAGAAACCTCTCCTGGCTATTTATTAGGGGTAGGGCTTCCAACTGGCCATCTTTCTAGTAGTATCATGTTTCCCTGCTTTTGTCAGAGTGAATTCTGTTTGCGGAGAAATGACTTGCCTTCTGTTGCCAGTTTAGATTTGGGAAATGCTGGGTCTGGGTGGCCTTCTTCTGTTGGGTGGGGAACCAAGATGCCTTGCTGCTGCTGTGTTTTTCCCCCAATCCCAGTGTCCTTCTTACCACTCTTTAGAGTTCATTGGTTCTGTCTCATACCATTTCCAGGGTATAAAGTCATCCTTAGAGGAGAGATGCAGGGAAAAACAACTGTACACCATCTTGTCCAGATTAGAAGTCTCTTAATTGATTTCTTAGTATGTATTGATATATAATACTTAAGAAAAATCACCTTGTGAAAAACTAGTTGAATGACTTTTTTTGGGAAGTAAATTTAAAAATTTTACCTTTGACCCTGTTTTAATCCCCATATATTATATTTTTTAAGTTCATATGGTTTACTAACATCTTCCAGTACTTTCTTGGATTAAAATTTGGTATTGAAATAACGGTAACAACTATCATCTTTACAAAACTCATGCAGGTAAACAATGTTTTCCTTTTTGAAAGAGGAAAAAAGCTGATCCCCAGAGAGACCCACTGAATGAGAGAAGTGTAAGGCCAGATAGTGTTGTCATGGACAGAGACTCAAATTTAGATTCTATATAGTTGAATAAATTGTTTCCTTACATTCTGCTTTTGTAATTTTGGACTCAGCCTTCTAAAATTCTACACCGTTTTATAAGAAAATGTTCACTTGAAAATCCTCAATATTCATGAATTTGTTTGTTTTTAATTAAATCTATTCTGGAAATATATTCTGGAAATATGAGCCTGTAAAATGTGGTTTGAAGTCAGACTTTTCTTTCCACATACCCAGGTTTCTCCATTTATTAACAATAAAACCTTGGATAAATTATCTAATCTCTCTGATTCTCAATTTCTTATTGATAAATTGAATTTGATAATATTCATTTCATCATGCCATTCATTGTAGTAATAGTTTAGTGACAGAAGAACATTGTAAAACACCTAAAATGAGTTCTGACCCATAAAAGGTACTTAATGATGATATATTATTATTACCATTTTATTATTGCTATTGATTTATGGTGATAAGAATGGTGAAGATGAGTAGGAGGAAGAAGAGAAAGGTTCTTCAAAAAATACTGAAACAAAGAAAGGAAATAATGTAGCCTTACAAATCAGCTACAGCTAATTGTTTTAGTGTGGATGAGAGATACCAGAAAATTGGGATATATAATGAGAAAAAGTATAGGTTAAAATGAATGAAGTGAAGAAGATGAGTATAATTTTATAGAGTCAAATCAAATTTCTCTCATCAGCATTTGCTTTCCAGATAAAGGCATATTGGGAAATTCATATTGGGAATTCAAGGGGAAGGAAAAGTATGAGTTGAACACATTTAAAATATTCACAAATTCTTATAAATAGCTAGTTAGAGGCTAAGAATAGATCACTGGCTAAACAAGAAAGGTCTCAAATATACAACCTAACCTTACCCCTAAAGGATATGAAGAAAAAACAGCTAATGTAGCCCAAACCCAGCAGGAAAAGAGAATTAATAAAGATTAGAGGAGAAATCAATGAAATAGAAACCCAAAGAACAGTAAAACAGATCAACAAAACTAGAAACTGGCTCTTTAAAAAAATTAATAAGATCGATAAAATCCTGGCCAGACTTATCAAAAAGAAAAGAGAAAGGACCCAGATAAAGAAAATCATGAATGAAAGGGGAGAGATCACAGCCCACATTGAAGAAATACAAACAAATATAAGAACATACTATGAGCAACTATATGCCCACAAATTAGGCAATCTAGAAGAAATGGATGCATTCCTAGAAACATGTAAACTACCAAAACTGAAACAGGAAGAAATAGAAAAACCTCAACAGACCCATAACTAGCAAGGAAATTGAAGCAGTAATTAAAAATCTCCCACCAAACAAGAGCCCAAGGCTGGATGGATTTCCAGGGGAATTCTACCAAACATTTAAAGAAAAATTAATACCTATTCTTCTAAAGCTGCTTCAAAAAATAGAAATGGAAGGAAAACTTCCAAACTCTTTTAATGAGGCCAGCATTATTTTGATCCAAAGCCAGACAAGGACCCCAGCAAAAATTAGAATTATAGACCAATATGCCTGATGAACATGGATGCCGAAATTCTCACCAAGATACTAGCCAACAGGACCCAATAGTCCATTAAAAGAATTATTCCTCACAACCAAGTGGGATTTATTCCTGAGCTGCAAGCTTATTCAACATCTGCATATCAATCAATGTGATACACTACATTAATAAAAGAAAGGACAAGAACCATAAGTTCCTCTCAATAGATGCAGAAAAAGCATCTGACAAAGTACAGCATCCATTCTTGATCACAACTCTTCACAGTGTAGGGATAGAAGGAACATACCTCAATATCATAAAAGCTGTATATAAAAAGCCCACAGTGAATATAATTCTCATTGGGAAAGACAGAGATTTTCCTCTAAAGTCAGGAACATGGCAGGGATGTCCACTATCACCCCTGTTGTTCAACTTAGTAGTAAGAAATCATAGCCTCAACAATCAGACACAAAAACAAATAAAAGACATCCAAATTGGCAAAGAAGAAGTCAAACTCTCACTCTTTGCAGATGGCATGATACTCTATGTGGAAAACCCAGAAGGCTCCACTCCCGAATTGCTAGAACTCATACAGGAATTCAGCAAAGTGGAAGGATATAAAATCAATGCACAGAAATCAGTTGCATTTCTATACACTAACACTAACTGAAACAGAAGAAAGAGAAATTAAGGAGTTGAACCCATTGACAACTGCACCAAACACCATAAGATACCTAGGAATAAACCTAACCAGATGCGAAGGATCTTTGTTCTGAACACTATAGGACGCTCATGAAAGAAACTGAGGAAGACACAAAGAAATGGAAAAACATTCTACGGTCATGGACTGGAAGAACAAATATTGTAAAAATGTCTATACTATTTAGAGCAACCTATACATTCAATGCAATCCCTTTAAAAATATAATCAACTTTTTTCAGAGAGCTGGAACAAATAATCCTAAAATTTGTTAGGAAATAGAACCGAACTGAATAGCCAAAGGAATGTGGAAAGAGAAAACAAAAACTGATGGTATCATGATTCTAACTTCAAGCTCTATTACAAAGCAGTAATCATCAAGACAGTATGGTACTTGCACAAAAGCAGATTCATAGGTCAATGGAACAGAACAGATAACCCAGGAATGGACCCTCAACTCTATGGTCAACTAATCTTTGACAAAGCAGGAAAGAATGGCCTATGGAGAAAAGACAGTCTCTTCAACAAATGATATTGGGAAAATTGGACATCCACATGCATTTCCTTATACCACACACAAAAATAGACTCAAAATGATTGAAAAAATTCAAAGTGAAACAGGAATCCATCAAAATCCTTGAGGAGAACACGGGCAGCAACCTCTTCGACGTCAGCCACAGCAACTTCTTCCTAGAAACACTGCCGAAGGCAAGGAAAAAGAAAGGGCAAAAATGAACTATTGGGACTTCACCAGGATCAGAAGCTTTGACACAACAAAAGAAACAGTTAACAAAACCAAAAGACAACTGTTAGAATGGGAGAAGATATTTGCAAATGACATATCAGATAAAGGGCTAGTATCCAAAATCAATAAAGAACTTACCAAACTCAACACCTAAGAATAAATAATCCAATAAAGAAATGGGCAGAAGACATGAACAGACATTTCTGCAAAGAAGACATCCAAATGGCCAACAGACACATCAAAAAGTGCTCAACATCACTCGACATCAGAGAAATACAAATCAAAACCACAGTGAGATACCTACCATGTCACACAAGTCAGAATGGCTAAAATTAACCAGCCAGGAAACAACAGGTTTGGCAAGGATACTGAGAAAATGGGAAACCTCCTACACTGCTGGTGGAAATGCAAGCTGGTATAGCCACTTGGAAAACAGTATAGAGTTTCCTCAGAGAGTTGAAAATAGAGCTACCCTAAGACCCCACAATTGCTTTACTAGGTTTTTACCCCAAAGATACAAACAAACATAGTGATGCGAAGGGGCGTCTGCATCCCAATGTTTATAGCAGCAATGTCCACAATCGCCAAACTATGGAAAGAGCCCAGATGTAGAAGACATACACACACACACACACACACATATATGTGTGTGTGTGTGTGTGTATATATATATATACATATATATATACATACATATATATATATATAGTCAGCCATAAAAAAATGAGATCTTGACATTTACAATGATGTAGATCGAGCGAGAGGGTATTCTGCTAAGTGAAGTAAGTCAGTCAGAGAAAGACAATTACCATATGATTTCACTTATATGTGGAATTTAAGAAACAAAACAGAGAATCATGGGGGAAGGGAGGGAAAAATAAAACAAGACAAAATCAGATAGGGAAACAAGCTGCAAGAGACTCTTAAACATAGGAAACAAATTGAGGGTTGCTGGAGGCATGTGGGGTAGGGGGATGGGGTAACTGGGTGAGGGACATTAAGGAGGGCATGTGATATAACGATCACTAGGTGTTATATAAGACTGATGAATCAGGGGCACCTGGGTGGCTCAGTGGTTTAAAGCCTCTGCCTTCGGCTCAGGTCATGATCTCAGGATCCTGGGATCGAGCCCGTGTCGGGCTCTCTGCTCAGCGGGGAGCCTGCTTCCTCCTCTCTCTCTGCCTGCCTCTCTGCCTACTTGTGATCTCCATCTGTCAAAAAAAAAAGACTGATGAATCACTGAACTCTACCTCTGAAACTAATACACTATATGTTAATTAATTGAATTTAAATTAAAAAAATAAAAATAAATAAAAATATGAAGAGTGGATTTCAATAATATTTCAGAGGTAAAATTGGCAGAATTTAGTAATTCATAAACTTAGATGTTGATGAATAAAATGGTCAATAAAATGTCATCCTCTGATTGATCTTCTGTGGAACTGTGGTGTGTGGCATTGCCACTATTTATAATTTAAAAAATCAGATGTAATGACATGTTTGGGGAGAAACAGTCAATTTCATTCCAGGCATGCTGAATTGAGGTATCGATTTTTTCAGTTTTTCTTTGTGTTTCATGACACTGATAATTTCATAGAGAACAAGATAATTATCTTGTACAATATGACTTAATTCTGTTACATATGTTTTTCAGGAATAGTAAAGTAATACTTTCTACTTGGTGCATCACATGAAGATGTGCTTTGTGTGGATTTGTCCTATTACTGATAAAGTTAACTTTAATCAGTCCCTTGGTTAAAATGATGTCAGTTGGGTTACTCGGCTGTAAAGTTTTTAATTTTTTTCCTTTGTAGTAAGTATATAATGAAGAGATGCTTCCATTTAATTGATACAATTTTTTCCTTATATGTTTGGTTGAATTCATCAGTAAAGCCATTTGGCATGGAGTTGTTATTGTTTTGGGGGACAGAAATCATAAATGTTTAAGGAAAAATGTAATTTACTTAAAAACAGAAGTAACTCGGGGTATCTGTTTCTTCTTGTGTAACCTTTGGTAGTTTGTGACTTTCCAAAAATGTCTATCACCTAAGTCATCACATTTTTTGACATGTTTTTTTTATATACAAAAAACTATTTGTATCGTAAATGTCTATATAATCTGTAGTGACATTCCCTCCCCACCCCCAACATTCATATTATTGGTATTCTATCTCTCTCTCTTTTTCCCTTTTTGGTCTAGTCTAGTCAGAGGCTCATCAATTTTGTTGTTTTACAAATAACCTGTGTTTTGTTTCCTGACTTTCTTTACCAGTTTCTTGATAATCTCTTTGCTTTTTGTTCCTATCTTCATTGTTTCATTTGTTCTGCTTGTTTTGGGTTCAGTTTGCCCTTGTTTTTCTACTTTCCTAATGCAGAAGCTTAGATTATTGATTTAAGACCTTTTTGTTTTCTAATAGAAGCACTTAGTGCTACAAATTTTCTCTCAAAATTTAGCTTTATTAATGTTTTATTTTATTTTCATTTACATTATTTTCTAATTTTCCTTGTGATATGTTATTTGATACGTGCATTATGTAGAAGTGGTTTTTATTTATTTTTATTTGAATTTCATCAGTTGATTGTATGATTTATATCTTTTTGAATTTGTTGATTTTTTTAATGTCCTAGAACTCTGCATATCATGGTGAATGTTCCATGTGCAGTTAAAAAGAACGCATATCCAATTCTTGGTGGGAAGTATAAATACCAGTTAGATGACATTGGTTGATAGTATTGTTCAAGTTATCCATATTTTACTAAATTTTCATATGCTTTTGCAATCAGTTAATGAATGGGGTACTGACTTAGCCAACTGTAATCATTGATTTGTCTATTTCTGATTTTCCTTTACCAGTTTTGCTTCCAATAATTTGAAACTGTGTCTGATACACATTTATGATCCCAGGTATTCTAAGTTAATTAAATTTTATATCATATAATGCCCCTCTCTATACCTGATAATATTTTTTGTTTTAATTCTACTTTTCCTGTTATTATTATAACCAGGCCACTTTGTTTTCAATTAATACTTACATGGGACATTTCACATTAAAAAAAAAATTAACCAATCTCTATTAACATTTCAATTGAGTTTTATATAGTACAGATTTAGGTCTTGCTCTCTTTTGCAATCTGAAAATCACTGTATTTAAATAGATGGTGTTTAGAGCATTCAAATTTAATGTCAATTAAATTGCATCATAATGCAATTATATTTGGATTTGAATCTACCACTTTACAAGGTGTTTTCTATTTTTCCTATCCATTCTCTATTCCTCTTGTTCTCTTTTCCTGTCTCCTTTCTGGATTCATTGGGCATAACTTTTCATATTCCATTTTATCACCACTATTGGTTTTCCATATATGTTACTTGAAAAAAAGTTTTTGGATGATAATTCTTGGACAGCATTTGTCACTTTATTACCAACAACATTTTTGAGTCAGACAATTCACTTTGTTGTAGGGGTCCATCTTCTGCACTCTAAGATGTATAACACATCCCTGGACTATATCCAGTAGACACAGTAGCACATCTCAATTTCAATGACCAAAAATGTCTTCAGACATTGCTGAATGTACCCTGTGTACATTTGTGTGAGTGTGTATGTGGATGTGTCAGGAGGTGGAGGAGTAATCATATTCATCTGAGAAAAACTGTTCTGAGGTTATTATAGTGCAATTTTGAATAATACTATATTATTTCCATACACTATAAGAATTTTAGAGCCATCCATTCCTGGTACTGTTGTGGCATACCTTTTATTTTTACATGTGTATAAATCCCATAATACATATTTATAGTTTTGTGTAGCTTATCAATTATTTATAGTATAATTAAAGAATATATTGACTATAATTACTTATGCATTTTTCTTTTTCTAGCTCTGCTCATTCCTTTCTATACATCTAATTAGCTTCCTTGATAATACTTCTGACTGATGAGGTTCTCTTATTAATTACTTAATTTTTTTTTTTAGTCTTAAAAATCCTTATTACTTCCCACATATATTCCCACAGCAAAATTGAGGGAAAGGTACAGAGATTGCACATAAACCTGCCCTCACACATGCATAGCCTCCCTCATTATCAACATTCCCTACTAGAGTGTTACATTAATTATAGCTGATGAACCTACTTTGACACATAGTCACCCAAAGTCAATAATCTGTGTTATTGTTCCCTCTTGGTGAATCCATATTATGGATTTAGACAAATTTTTAGAGACATGTATTCATCATTATATATCATAGAGTATTGTCACTGCACTAAAAATCCTCTCTGCTTTGCCTATTTACCCTCCCTCCTCTGCCTCCTCCCTGGCAACTACAGATCATTTTACTGTCTCCATAGTTTTGCTTTCTCCAGGAAGTCACATATTAGAATCATACAATATACAGACTTTTCATATTGGCTCCTTTCATTTTGTAATATGCATTTAAGGTTTATCCATGTCTTTTCATGACTTGATTGCTTATTTCTTTTTAGTGCTGAATAACACTCCATTGTCTGGATGTACCACAGTTTATTCATTCATTTATTAAAGGACATCTTGGTTGCTTCCAAGTTTTGGCAATTATGAATAAAAATGCTATAAACATCTGTGTTCAAGGGAGGGCTTCTCTACTCTTTTGGCTCTTTCATCATCTTAGACAGATTTTGTGTTCCTGGGTCTTGGGGGTGGGGTTTTGTCTTGGGTATCCCTGAGTCTTTCCTGTAATGACACCCAAACTCTGCTTTGTATCTGTTTTGAGTATTGAGCAAGATATAGTTTTTGACCCACCTCTAATACTGATAAACAGATATCTAAGATTTCCTGAAGTTGAGAGGCAGAAACCTTATTTAGAGAAGACTTGAGTTGTTCAATTTATCATAGCCACTTTCATTTACTTAGTGTATATCAGACACCCAAAACTGGACATATTCTCTCACTCTATTTGTCCTATTCTTCATGGGCATTTCTGTATGGAAACCCAAATATAAATAAACCCATACCACTATAAAATTCTTCTAGATAAAAACTGCCATATCCAATACATTTCAATAATTAAAGAAATTCATGTTGAGAGAGAAGTATGGCATACTACTACTACTACTGTTTAGGATTAAAAAATAAACTCTAAAGCCCAACTATACCTAAGCCTCTATTAGTCACTGGATAAGTTGTTTAACTTGTTGGGACACAGTTTCATTATTTTTAATTCAATTAAATTTAAAAAATTAGGTACACTTGTGCAAGTACTTTATTGAGCTGAAGATGAAGAAAATGCAGTATTTACTCCAAATGAGTTTGCACTCCAACCCATGTATTGTTTGGCTGTCTCTCTGTGCTCAACAATTATATGACTTTAGATTCTTATGTACAAGAAAAAATGAACTCAGATAAAAATAAATAAAATCATTTAACCACACAAGAAAATATTTGAAGTTAATAATACAGTATTCCTTAATTCAGTCTGACAGAATCTTATTGATTTTAGTTTATATGAGGAATTTGATTTATGCTCCTTTTGTCTCTTTTGATTAATACACTATCTCAGCTTATCCAAAGATTCAGTCATCCAAAATCCTCCTGTGTATTCCATTTCAAATAAATTGAAAGTTTTGTTCCAATGAAACTTGGTTTAATAAATAAAAGAACCTTTAAAAGCTAGTTTGGAGCACAGAAACTCCAGATTTTAGGTAATAACTGCTTTTTCATATTATTAGATGTATTTTATAGAAATTATCATTATCTCAGGTCTCATTTTAGCTGGAAAGAAAATAAAAAGTGTTATAATCTACTACTTTTTGCTACAACTTGGAGTAAGATATTTTCTCAGTATAGTTTGTCCAAGATGTTACACTTTTAAGACACTAAAATGACTCTTCACAATATCTTGAAATGTAATAATTGACATTAGGTAATTTATATGTATTAATAAAATGACATCTTAGCCCATTAAAAAAACTATGCATTGACAATGAAAATGTCTGTATGTTATAATCTCAAACTATTTGTGTGTGTAAATTTGTTTGAAAAAAGAGTAAGTATACATATGTGTATCTATATACCAATCTATGTATCTTAACTATCTGCGGTGTGAGAAAGATTGTGTTTCCATTTTCTCATTTTTTGACTCTCTGAGAGGTTTCTTTTTCCTCCTGACACCAACACTGATTCCAATAACAACTGAATGTCCTACAATTCAATTCTGACACTAACTACATGGAATTAGAGTCAGACTTCCTAAGTTTAAGGGCTCCATCCCACAAAACTGCATCCTGCCTGAGATGTTGGAAGTACATACACGATACTTCTGACTGGCTATCATTTGGAGGCTTTCACAGCTACCTCCTCGGATTTGATGACAAAAAATACTTTACTCACATTTACTGGTTTTTTTGTAAAGAATATAACTGAAGAGCCAAAGGAAGGGGTATATAGGCCGAAGTCTGAAAGGATCCCAAGCACAGGAATTTTTATTGCTCTGAAGTTGGGGTGTGCCACGCTCCTGACATGTGAATGAATTTGACAAACTCTCTGAATCCCAACATTAGGGGTTTTTATAAAGGTTTCATTATATAGGTTATATAGGTTATATAAAGGTATATAGGTTATATAGGTTATATAAAGTTTCCATTGATTTATTAAATTATCAGCAATTGGTGACTACTCATCTCCAGTTTCTTTCTTTATCGAAGACTGAGGCTGAAAGTTTCAAACTTATAATCAAGCAAGATTTGGTCTTTCTGGACATCAGCCACCACCCTCAAGCTATAGTAGCTAATCAAAGGAACCTCATCAGAACAAAAGATCCTATTACCTTTTTTTAAAATAAAGATTTTATTTATTTATTTGAGAGAGAAAGGTACAGGGAGTGTGTGTGTGTGTGTGTGTGTGTGAGAGAGAGAGAGAGAGAGAGAGAGAGAGGATAAGCAGGGGAAGAGGGAGAAGCAGACTCCCGGCTCAGCAGGGAGCCCCATGCGGGGCTAGATCCCAGGACTCTGAAATCATGACCTGTTCTGAAGGCAGATGCTTAACTGACTGAGCCACCCATGTGCCCCAGTTCTATAAGCCTTATCACTAAGGAAACTCCAGAGGTTTTAGGAGATGCCAGGAACCAGAAACAAAGACCAAATACCTTTCTATGAGACCACACCCTATATCATTTTTAAAAAAATAGTGTATATACATACATGTGTGTGTCATTTGTATAAAAGAAAAATAAAAAAACATAAAACTTGTTATTTAGCAAAATATGGTACTCAGATGAAATATCTGTTTTATAAATGTAGAAATTATAAATATTTGGTTCATGCAATGAATATCTTTGAACTGAATTATTTCTTAAGAAATGCTTAAAATATATCAGAAGGCTTTTAGGGTAAGTTAAACCAGGTTTACATGGTCATTTATGTGGTATGATCTGAGGGTCACAATACCACCACTTCCTCATTCCCACCATTGCCATTGGCCTTGCCACAGAAGTTGAGTTACCACATAACATGTTTTTTCTTTAAGTCTGTTTCCCGCATGAGACAGCATACAAAAGGAACACCGACAGTGAAAATAAACTCAAGAACTCATTCATCTTTCACTTACAAGTGTCTACCCTTTAATTACATCTCCTCAGTACCTCCTCCCTCATCCAAGCCTCTGGTAACCACCATTCTATTCTCTGTTTCTATGAATTCAGCTTTTTCAGATTTCACATTTTAGTGATATTATGTAGTATTTGTCTTTATATAAGTTGTCTCACTTACATAATTCCTTTAAGATGTATCCATGCTGTCCTAATACATCTTAACCACAACATTCATAAAACATTTGAACTAGAAATAATTTGATAGATTACCTAGTATACTTTCTAATAAGGGTTTGATTCCCTCTAGACCATAAGTTGGCAAACTAGTGTCCTTGGGCCAAATCTGGTCCACCTTCTGTTTTTTATGAATAAAATTTATTGGAACACACTCACACACATACATGGAAGCTTGAAGAGAATGTAATTCTTTTTTTTTTTTTAATTTTTTATTTCTTTTCAGTGTAACAGTGTTTATTGTTTTTTCACCACACCCAGTGCTCCATGCAATCCGTGCCCTCCCCAATACCCACCACCTGGTTCCTCCAACCTCCCACTCCCCGCCCCTTCAAAACCCTCAGGTTGTTTTTCAGAGTCCTTAGTCTCTCATGGTTCACCTCCCCTTCTTGACTTAAATCTCACAAATACTGAGAAGGATTCCACTCCGGTTTGTCATGGCTGTTATTATCATTTTTAATCTTTTAAAATCCACATAAAACTTCTTCAAAAATCTAAATTTGCTGAGCATAGTAAGCCTATACTCCAGATCCCATAATTAGCTCTTATCTGTTAGTAGCTCTCAGATCTTACCAGTAAAAATCAATCTAGCCCATCTGAGGTCTTTTCAGTTAGGCTCGACTCAACCTGGTCAACTCAACAACAAAATAAAATTTGGGGTCTTAAGCAACAAAACATTTGTCCCTCTTAGAAGACAGAGAAGTGGCTAAAGTTGTTACTATTCATAATTCTAGTTTTAAATTTACTTTTAATTGTTATTTTAATACTAAAGTTTGGTTCAGGATAGTATAAGCCCCAGTGAAGTTCAGATGTTCAATTCAGGTTAGAATTTACATTTACCAAGAAACCAATTGCTTAATTTCAGTGACAGAAAAATAAATGAGACATAATTGTGCCCTCAAGAAACTCACAATCTGGCAAATGACAAAAGAACACAAACAACTTTAATACAGAGAGAATAAATGTCATAATCTATCATGCATCAATATCATAGTATATTAGCTATATTTATAGGTTACTTGGCCTTGTACTAAATAGACTATTTATGGGATAAAACAAAAGATAATTATATTTTGCTTTCTAGGTGAGGGTGGGCAAGGACTCAAAGCAGAAGGTGTTTTCTGAGAGGATAAAAACAGAAATTAGAAAGAGAGAATATACACCAGACTCTTCTGCTTGAGTAGAAGCTCAATGAAGGAAAGGGGTAGAAGAAGAGATGTCAGTGAGACTGGAAAAAACCTTGGAATCCAGGATGATATGCCCAAGATAGAGATTGATGCATATGTGTCCTTGGCTACTGTCAAAGTCATTTGGAGATAGTTGAGAGCTGGAGTAGAGTTCTTAAAATCACTCAGGTGTTCAGCTTTACTTGGTCACTAGAAATGGCAGACCATTTAGCTTCACATTCCCAAGTTTTGTTTTTTTTTTTTAATAGCTTTATCAAAGTATAATTGATACACAGAAAATTGCCCATATTTAATGATTTGGGACATATACTCATGAAATCATCACCTTAATCAAGGTAATAAACATATCAATGATCTCCAAAAGTTTCCTTATGCCTCATTGTGTGTGTGCATATCTTTGTGTGCTAAGAACACTTAACATGGGATCTACACTCTTAACAAAATTTTAAGTGCACTATAGAGTATTGTTGACCACAGGTACTGTGTGATATAGCAGACCCCTACAACTTTATGCTTGTTGGAAAACAACTCATTTCCCTCTTCCCTCAGCTATTGGCAACCACCATTATACTCTCTGCTTCTAGGAGTTTGATAATTTTAGATATCTCATATTTGAGGAATTATGTGGTATTTGTCCTTCTATGACATGGTGTATTTCTCTTAACATAAGGTCCTCCAGTTATTCATGTTGTTGCATATGGAAGGATTTCCTTTTTTGAGACAATGATAGTTTACATTATCTGTATATGCCACATATTCTTTATCCATTCATTTGTGAAGTTTGATTGTTTCTACATCTTGGCTATTGTGAATAATGCTGCAATGAACATGGGAGTGCAAATATCTCTTTGAAATCCTGATTTTAATTATTTTGCATATATCCAGCAATGGGATTGCTGGATCATATGGTTATTCTATTTTTAATTTTTACCTCCATACTGTTTCCATAGTAGTTGTATCATCTTACATTCCCACCAACAGTATATAAGGGTTCCAGTTTCTCCACATCCTTGAAAATTTTTACTTTTTTTTTAAAGTAATTGTCATCTTAACACATGTGAGGTGATATGTCATTGTGGTTTGATTCATATTTCCCTGGTGATTAGTGATGTTGAACACCTTTACATATACTGAGCTTTCATTAAGAAGTTGGTATAAATTGATTTAAATATTTCCAACAACACCGAGTAAAGCACAGCAAAAAACAAACAAACAAAAATGCCAAAAGAACCCTACAGACAAAACAAAAAATAAAATAAAATAACAAAATCACTTTGTGATTTTCATAAAAATTGCTTTTCAGTGGATTATCACAATGTTCACCTGAAATCTGGGACAACATCACCAAGACTACTGAGAGGAAAATTCTGACTCCAAAATCTGGAACAGCCAGCACAGCTGTGAAGCCAAGTTTATGGGGCTTACTAGGGCAGCAGCTGGGCAAGGACGAACAAAGAGAATAATTCCAGTGCTTTGGAGCAAAGTGCAATGAAAAGCACAGCTTAATCTTCTCTTGGTGAAGCAAGAAAATCACATTTTTTTTTAAATCACTAAGTGATCAGCACATTAAATAACAATGTCATTTTTAAGGCACTCTGAAAAGTTCATGTTCTTCATCTCCCCCACACTCATTACTGTCATTCACAAATCATTGCCAAGTCAAATTTTCATCTCCCTTTGATTTTTAAACTGGGCATTGGAGAAACTTAAATAATGTTTCATTTTGTTGGGAAAATTTGATTTAAAATAGAAAAAGCAAATGAGGTCCAAGTTGACAGCATAATCTTTGGGAAAGAGGGATTAGAGGATGTGGCATTTCTTGTGTGTCCCTAACATTGGACTTTAGGGCAAAATGGTAAAAATAGACTGTAAGGAGGAAGTAGAAAGTCTGACAAAGACGTGTTAAAGTTTACCTTGGTTAAATTACCTCTTCAATTATTCTTTTACATAATATTTCAGCCTTATGCTGATTATCAGAGGGGTCTTGAAAAAAATTTAAAGTATTGCCATGTGATGTTAAAAATAAATCAGATTATGAATGAATAAAATCAGAGAGTATGTGGCTTAAGAGCAGTAGTGGTCTAATAAATCGCATAGAATAGGCAAAGCTTCATAATTGTCTCACCCCTCTCTTTTCTAAGTCCTGTTTATATGTCTCCTATAATACTCCCTCCCAACCTCCAACTGTCAGGATCCTTATGCTTACTTGAAAGAATAATCAGGGGCACCTGGGTGGCTCAGTGGGTTGAAGCCTCTGCCTTCAGCTCAGGTCATGATCCCAGGGTCCTGGGATTGAGCCCCGCATCAGGCTCTCTGTTCACCGGGGGGCCTGCTTCCTCCTCTCTCTGCCTGCCTCTCTGCCTCCTTGTGATCTCTCTGTCAAATGAATAAATAAAATCTTTAAAAAAAAAAAAGAAAGAATAATCAACAACAACAAAAAAATTGAATTTAAATCTTTCAAAGAAGTAACACAATTCAAAACAGATTTGTATGTGTAGAAATAGATTCATCCATTTTATTGAGGTGTATAAGCAGGCTCATTATTTTTATGAGAATCTGATGTTTGCATATATATGGAATGATGATTGCATGCTTCATCTGAGCATACCAAAACTTCTGAATATGAGCTGATAGACAATGGTAGAAACCCACACTTTGACCAGAATAACGAAAGAGAATCACCCAGGACCCAGGATGTTCTGTCCTAAATGTCATGTACATAGAACATTACTAGACAAACTAATTCCACAAGTATTTCTGAACACAGGGAAAGTATATTTATATATTACGATATATATTAACCACTGTTTACATGCATAAGATATGTGTAAGTTATGAGTTTGTGGGATGTCAATAAAAAATTGTCCAACACTCAGAATTGGACAAAAGAGATCTATTGTTAATATTAATGTTCTTCATCCCACGGGTTAGGTTTGGATGGAATCTCAGAATAACCAAAAATCTTCATAAAGATTATGAGATTATTACCTCAATGATTGTATGGAAAGCAAATCCTCATATTGAAAAGAAAACCCTGAACCAAAAGTTACAAATCACTTTCAGTGATTTGTAACTATCAGAGGAAAAGGAAAGCATTAAAGGCTGGGGGGTTGGGAGAGACTGATGTGTGTTCTGATGACAGACTAGCTGTGTAATTCTATAGTTGTCACTTTATGTTATCTTCTTTATTAAAGCTTGCTTTATTAAAACCTGCTGGGACCAATATTGGTTGGACTGGGTGGTAACCTTCTCCAGGAAATGAAGCTGATTCTAGAGGGATGATGGTATAGTGGAGAGAGAAGTGAGAACAATAAAGTACAGATATCGAGTGTACCAGGCTCAGGGTCTTTGACTGGAAGATAAAGTGAGCTTCAATTCTAATGACTCAGAAGTTGACAGAAATGTATACCCCTTACTGTATAGAGATTATCCCCATGTAAAGAAAATGAGATATATTTCTACTCATCTTAAAAATCAATCATTTGAAATTTTTATGCTGAATTATTTGAGTAAATGAATCATAAAAGGCAACATTTGGGAAATTTCCTATGAGTATGTAGGTCAAAAATTTTAATGCCAATTAAAAAAACGAAATAAGACACTATGCCAAACCACCACAAAGAATGTTTTACTAATTTTAATAAGGAATTGTTATAATTTTCTAAAGTCTTAAATTCCCAATAACAACATACCAAGTTGCTGGCAAGATGATCCACACCAAAGAATCTAAAACAGTTTAAAGTCTTAAAGAGGATGCATTTTTATCTATAAATTTGAGCAGCAGAGCTCCCCTCAAAGTAATCTCAATGTTATTTGGAATCTACCAATCAAGTAGTTTCTAAGAGTGGCTTTACTCTGCAATGGATGAAATAACTCACTTTCACTGCCATTTACTCTCCCCAAGACTCAGTTTCTTCATATATAAAGCAAGAACAATAACAAAACCCAATAAATGAGGCTGTTATAAATATTTTATATATTAACCTTGCCCACAGAAGTGTTCAAAAAAGGGCATTTCCTATATAAGTAAATACATGCAATTAATTGTGGACACCCAATGATGATATAAGTAGTAGAATACCATACTCAAGTTTTTATTTTATTAAGATAACTAAGGCATCAGTTTGCATGATAGTAGGCACAGAAATATGTTGAGAAGACTATAGTATTGTAATGGTCCAGATAAAAGATTATGAAGCACCAATTTAAGGAAGTAAAGGTTGAGGAAAAGAAAAAATTATACCTGTGGGAGTTGTTAAGAATCTAAAATTGCCAAAGCTTGATCAGAGATGGTAGAACAAGTGAAGGGAATAGAGAAGTCAAACGTATCCAGATTTCTGAAATGGAAAATGGAAAATGCTAATAGGGGAAATCTAAATACCTTACAGGTTCTTAATGATCTGCTTCTTTCCTACCTCTCTGACCTCCTTTTACAGCATAAATAATAGAACAAAGAGAATTTTTAAAAATATAAACCAAAGCACATCACTAATCTACTTAAATCGCTCCAATGAATCCCATTGCTTTTAAGATAAAGTCCAAAATTTCCATATGGTCTAGGATTGTCATGACTGAGTTCCTGTGCTTATATCTCTTGGATTATTTTATGCCTCATCCCTCCTCAATTTCCTATGTCTAAATCACACAGCTCTCTTTCCATTTGGAAAACACAGCAAGCACTCTCCCAACTCAGATTTTCCCACTTGCTGTCCTTACGCCTTGAAGCTACTCTTCACATGCCTGGACAATTCTCCATCTGGCCTCACCTTAAATATTATCTCCTCAGAAAGAACTTCCTTGGCTACCCAGTTTTTTTTTTTTAATTGAAAACTAATTCTGTTATTATAGCATTGTATTTATTTTTCTGAAAGGTATTGCTTAGAACATGTTAAGTACATTTATTTATTTGTTTAATTGTTTTTTGTATTAACACTTCCAAAGATTTCCAGCTGCATGAATGCAGGGACTATGTCACTCTGCTTTAGCCACTGTGTGCCTGTCAGTTATCATGGCACCCAGCATGTAGTAGGCATGTAATACAAAAATCTCCATGAAAGGATGCATCTCCTTTTTCAAGCCACAGAGATATTTGTGGCTTGAAAAAAATATCTAAATGGAAATATGGATTTATAATCATTGCCATCATCGCCAGAAAGTAAGTAAAACCTTTGGATAGAATGTGATGACTAAAGGAAAACAAAGAGAAGGAGATATGAACTAGGATTAATTCTGGGGCATTCCAATACTTTTATTAAAAGCTTTTTTTTTTTTTTAAATCATAAGAGTGACACATATTTGTTGGAAAAATAATAAATATTCTACTGTGCACTACCCAAACTAGTCTTATAGATAGCTACTATCAACTATTCTGTAAATATCTCTGAATATGTATTTTAAGAATATGCAAACCCATAGTTTCAATAAGTAAAGAGAAAATGGCATTTACCGGAGTTTCAGGTAGATCATGACTTTTGGTCTGGAAAATATCTTTCACTTGACAACTCACCATGGAAGGTAAGATCCCCTAAGAGACTAAAAGAACTGAAGTATGAGCAAAATGAAGAAGGAGTTTCAGTAAAGAAAAGGAATAATTTGTGTTTGTCTCTGAGGAAATAAGAAGTTGAAAAAGTTGAGATAGAAACAAGGATGATGGCCAAAATTTCTGGGACCCTGGACTTAACGTTTCTTTTTTACCTCCTTTCAAACTTTCATAGTTTGAAACAAACAAAACAAAACAAAACAAAAACTTCACAGTGTGTGTGTGTTTGTGCTTCAAATCTATCTTCATGCTTAGGCAGAGATAGGGGAAAAACAAGCATGAGAAATAGAAAAAGTGGAGAGGACATTTATGTCCCAGATAACAGAATTAGATCATGGCTGAATTTTACAAAATTTTCTAGTAATAGCTGGATAACTTACATATACTTTTGTTTACTTTCATAGAAGCATACTTTACTACCTGTTCTGCAACTTCCTTTTATCATTTTGTCACAAAATTCATTCCATGTTAGTAAAGGCAGATTTTATTAACCTTTTTTTAAATACCTGAATCAGGTATTTTCAATATAGATTGGCCTCTTTTCTCAAAAAACTTCTGCTAACTATGGATCTCACACAGTATTCTATACAACACTACATCCAACCAAAGGACGTGTGTATGTGTATGTGTGTGTGTGTGTGTGTGTGAGAGAGAGAGAGAGAGAGAGAGAGAGAGAGAGAGAGAAGAGCATGTGGCAATGGCTCAGTCCTATGTAATATGTGGCCTTATGATACGTCCCATCATCCACATGCAACTGGCCTGGTAGCAAGTTTGATTGGGCTGCTGAAGGCTTAGTTAGATGACCCAACTCAGCAAGTTTGGGGTGAAATCCTAGAGAGTGGAGTATATATCTCAAACTATTACTCAATATTTTGTGCTTTTCCCCTAAAACCCAGATGTAAGGACCAAGAAGCCAATGGTAGAGGTAAGAATGGCTTACCAGAAGAATTTGTTCCCCTTTCCTCATGAGTTTTGATTCAATGAATTTGGCAGTTGTTATGCCCAAGGAAGTAATGTTTCTGTGAGTGGACATGTCCGTGTTTTCCATAAATTGGAATTTGAGACCATCTTCAGATGATATAACCTTTCACAAAACTGAACCACTAGGAAGAGAAGTATTTTACTGGTTAAGAGGGTTGATCCCAATTATTAAAAGTCAATGAGTTCCTGCTATTAACTTTTGTAAGAGGACTATGTCTGAAACTCAAGGAATTTATTTGGAATACATCTTGATAGTCCCTTGATAAATAGTTCTGATCACTGGAAATCTGCAGCAATTCAATAGAGATAAAATCATCAAGGATTCAGATTCTTTTTTTAAGATTTTATTTATTTATTTGACAGAGAGAGAGATCACAATAGGTAGATTTTTACTTATTTATTTGACAGACAGAGATCACAAGTAGGCAGAGAGGCAGGCAGAGAGAGAGGGGTAGCAGGCTCCCCACTGAGCAGAGAGTCCAATCCCAGCCTTGATCCCAGGACCCTGAGATCATGACCTGAGCCGAAGACAGAGGCTTAACCCTCTGAGCCACCCAGGTGCCCCAAATATTCAGATCTTATAAGAGTAAATATTTGAGCCACACAATCAGGTAGAGAACCCATTTAGATAAACTGGGGACAGAGGATAAGATGACCTGGAATGAGTTGATGAAATCAGCTATGTTATTTAACATAAATCTTGTGATCAACTACAGAAACGATTTCTGTATAAGTTGTATTTTATGGGGTTAAATTGTTTATATTCTCCCTTTTTTAATCCTTTGCTTTATTTAGGTTTTAGAATATGACTAGACTGGCAACACTTTAAAGGGGAATCCTCTTACACTGTTGGTAGGAATGCAAGTTGGTGCAGCCAGTTTGGAAAGCAGTGTGGAGATTCCTTAGGAAATTAAAAATAGAGCTTCCCTATGACCCTGCAATTGCACTACTGAGTATTTACCCCAAAGGTACAGATGTAGGGAAAAGAAGGGCCATCTGTACCCCAATGTTCATAGCAGCAATGCCCACAGTTGCCAAACTGTGGAAAGAGCCAAGATGCCCTTCAATAGATGAATGGATAAAGAAAATATGGTCTATATATAATGGAGTATTAAGTCTCCATCAGAAAGGATGGATACCCAACTTTTGTATCAAAATGAACAGGACTAGAGGAGATTATGCTGAGTGAAATAAGTCAAGCATTGAGTGTCAATTATTATATGGTTTCACTTACTTGTGGAGCATAAGGAATAACACGGAGGACACTGCGAGATGGAGAGAAGTGAGTTGGGGGAAATCGGAGGGGGAGACCCCCCATGAGAGACTGTGGACTTTGAGAAAGAAACTGAGGGTTTCTTGAAGGGGAGGGAGGTGGGGGGTTGGGTGAGCATGGTGGTGGGTATTAAGGAGGGCATGCATTGCATGGAGCACTGGGTGTGGTGCATAAACAATGAACCTTGGAACACTGAAAAAAAAATAAAATAAAATTACAAAAAAAATAAAGTGATATTGCAATATTGCAATTAATGGGACCTCATGCATTCCCCATGTTAGGGACACAACGTTTACTTGGATGAAGGACAAGAATGGAGCATGAAGTGTAAGAAAGGAGTGATAATTGAGAGGCAAAATGACTGAAATTTACTAAAGATCTTTTGTTTTATTCTCCAGATACATGGTTCATCTTTCCTACCTTGCTGTCTGTCCAGAGATGATAACAAATATGGATTACATCAAAGGGTTGGTCAGAGAGATAGTGAGAGAGCTGCTAGGTTTTCAAGTGGTCTCTTAGGATAATAAACCAAACTGAAAGTAACAGCCAAGTCTTTATTCATTTACTGAGATAGTTTAAGAGACCATAAAGAAGTTGCTGGCTCCCCCAGAGTTCCATTTCTCCCCCACAGAATGGCACTGAGGTGAAGGTCAGATGAATCAATGCAGACGGAGGGATTATCTCATTGCCAAGGGAACCTCCAACCCAAAAGGCTCCTGTCATTCTACAGACCTGGGGCAAGGGGAAAATGTTAGGAGGGGAGAAGTACTGGGCACTGAGTAAGCACAGATAAAAATGTCTTAAGGCCTTTGCCAGCTTCAGAGGTCTCCAAATGTAGGCACCTGAGCCAGGAATGCAGATATACATGAGAGCATGGATGGCTGACCAGTGGGAGTTGGCAGGAAAGAGTAAGTCCTTTACTGTAATTCCCTCCAGAGGTTGCAATGCAACCGGCTGTGTACAAAGTCTGGTATGAGATGGATGGCTTCTCCCCATGAGAGCCAGGGAAAGACTTTATAAGTGCCCATTTTGGGGCCTGAAAGATGATATAATGGATTCTGGTTTTCATCTGGACTCCTCAGAGATCTCATATTCTCTAGCTTCTCACTGAATTGAGCTAATCGGGATCTCAAAAGAATAGGAAAGAAGGAGCGTAAGGTCCAATATTTACTCCCTGGTAATCTCTTTCCCTACCATGAGGCACCTTAAGTCAACTGTGTCCCTGGACTGAAGGTTGCCCTTCTTTGAGGGCAATGGAGCTCTCACAACTAACTCTCTGTCCATCCAGGTTCTGATAACTATTATTCCTGGTCTCAATCCTTAGAGCCTGGGATAGGGACTAACTGAAATTTTACTAAACCTGGGGGTCTGCACCTTTGTCATGTTTTTCCCCTACACCTATATCTCATAACAAAACCTTCTTTGTGGGTTGCTTGAGTGGCTCAGTTGGTTAATCGTCTGCCTTCAGCTCAGGTCATGATCCTAGGGTCATAAGATCAAGCCCCACATTGGGCTTCCCACTCAGCAAGAAGCCTGCTTCTCCCTCTCCCTCTTCCTGCTGCTACCCCTGCTTGTGCTCTCTGTCTAATAAATAAATAAAATCTTTAAAAAACCCCTCTTTATTATTGTGACATCTTGACTGTTTTAATTACCTTGCCTGAGACAGCTTCATGGAAATTCCTTCAATTTTCAAAAATTCACCTTTTTTTCTCTCATTTTTAAAAAAATAACTCTGTATTCGTTGATTTATTACAGAAATACTTATTCTCCACTTGCTTTAGTCAGGCTTTGTTCTGGGCTATATAAACTATGTATGAACAATCCAGCGAACGTGCACTTATATTTAATGGGGGAAAGGGGGCAAACAGTAAATAAACAAACATATCATATGCAAGAAGAACAAAAAGAAGGTCAGAGGTAATGGTGATGGAGTTGTTGTTCTATATAAGGTAGTGAGATAAGCCTTCATCTATTTTGCAGTATTTGAGCAGAGACTTGAAGGAAGTGAGGTAGCAAGAGCCAGGCAGGTAACTGGGAGATTATAGGAAGAGCATCACAGCAAGTGAAATGGCTCTAAGGGGGAAAATGTGCTTGGCATGTCAGAGGAATAGCCAAGAGGCCAACATACTGTAGTGGAACAAGCAAGAGGAAGAGTGACTGAAAAGGCAGCCAGAGTGGTGGCTATGGGCTGGGCCATGCGACAGTTGTTTTCACCTTAGGGTACATAATCTTAAAAAAAATATATCTAAGCCTCATCCCATACAAATTAAATCAGAACCTGTGGATGAGGGCTCTAAAATTCATATATATTTTGAAAGCTTGCCAAAAAATTTTAGTGTGTAGCCAGAATTGAGATCCACAGGTAAAAAGAAAAAAAAATTATTGTATACCTTCAAAAAAATACTTTGGCTTTTGGGGCACCTGAGTAGCACAGTCTTTTAGGGGTCTGACTTTTGGTTTCAGCTTAAGTCATGGTCTCAGGGTCCTGAGATAGAGCCCTGAGTCGGGCTCCATGCTTAGCACAGAGTCTGCTTAGACTTTCTCTATCCCCATCCCTCTGCCACTGCCCCTATTCTCTCTTGCTTTCTCTCTCTCTCTCAAGTAAATAAATAAATTTTTAAAAAAGAAAACTTTGGGTTTTACCCTTAGAAAGACAGGAAGTCACTGAAGGGCTTTGAGAAAGGGAGAGATGTGATCTGACTTCTGTTTTCAGGGGATCTCTCTGTCTCCTGTGTTTAGGATAGACTGTGCTGGAAAGTGGATAGGAAGAGCAAAGCAAGAAAACCAATTAAGAGACAATTGCCACCCACATGCCCAAGATGATGGTGAAAGTGAAAAGTGAAAGAGACAGAAGTAGTGAGCTTCTAAGTGTATTTTAAAGGCAGAATTGACCTAATCTGCTGCTAAGTTGTCTGTGAAACATCAGACAAAGAGAGGACCCAATAGTATCTGCAAGGCTTTTGATCAAGGCAAATAGGATAACAAAATTCCTAAAATTACTGAAATGAGGAACATTACAGGTGCAAATTTGGGGATAGAGTGGGATTTTACATTCAATTTAATACATATTTTAGCTTTTAAATTTACTTCTTTATTAAAACATCCATTTAAGTTTGAGATGTCACTTAGACTTCAAGTGAAGATTTCAAATAGGCAATTTCATGTGCAAATATGAAATTGAGAACTGTTGACCACATCAACCATTGTTGATGTAACTCATTATGTCTTCAGCATACAAGTAGTATGCTATTACCTGAGTGGTGATGGAATGAGGAAGTGTGGGTCCACAAGAAAGCAGGCACCTGAGGACTGAGCTCTAGGACACACCAAACATGAGATATCTTAGAGTTGAAGACAATCCAGAAAAGAGAACGTGGGGTGGGGGTGGGGGTCACATGGGAAGAGGAGAACCTGCAGAAAGTGCTATCCTAGGAGCAAAGTGAAGAAAGTCTTCAAAGAAAGAAGAGTGAGTAACTATGTCAAAGGCTGCTTATAAGTTACAAATAATAAGGACTTCAAAATCTCATTAGATTTAGCAAGATAGAAGGCATTGACCACCTTGGTGAGAACTGAATGGTGGAGTGCTATGGACAAAGAAATGACAGAAAAGAACTGGTGACTGCAAAATAGGCAACTACACATTTACTCTAATGGCAGGAAGAGAAATGCTCTGATAATAGCACAAGAGCTGTGAGGTTATAGAAGGGATTTTTTTTTTTTTTTTAACATGAAAGATGTTACGGCATGGCTGATGGAAAAGATATATTTAGACTTACTCATTTGTCATCAGTTCTGCAAGTATTAATGATAGTGTTTGTCTTTTGATATTGTTGCTGAAAGCACTGATATTTAAAGGGTAGAATAAGAAGAATTAAACAAAATCTGAGAATTCATCAGCCACTACACAGAGTAAGACAGAAGACTGACAAAATCAAGCATCTGGAATATATAATAGTTAAAAAAAAAAAAAAGGAAGAAGAATGCAGAATAGTTTAGGAAGTCAAATCAAGACAGGGCCAAGGGATAGACGCTATAAGAGATTTATATTAATTCCAGGGGGATTTCATGAAAGTAAGTATTTGGTAGAATTCTTATATCAATCTCTTCTCCCAGGCCACTTGGATCTTCAGGGTAGGGTGTGTGTGCATGTACATAAACTGAAAAGGAAAGAGAAAAGGAAACTTAGTGCTTGAAACCGGCCATGTTTAATCTTTCTCTCTATAAGTGAGCTTTAATGCTCTTGGATCACCTGAAGAAGACACCAATATGTATATCTCTTTTAAGACTGAAGTGGTATATATTTTGAAGATCTGATATATAAAAGTAGTAAGTCTTTAAAACCATTCTGCATTCTGTCATTCTAAAGAAAACATGTACATTTCTAAAAATAAAACAAAACCTAGGTTATGGAAGTCCTTAGCCAGAAGTTTGAAGGCATTTACATATGAATTTTAATATAAAAATGTAGTCACTTAAATGCATACTGTATCCATCACAACTCAGAGCCCTCTTAAACTACATAATTGCAACAACTCTTCTATTGCCATCTGCCATGAAGACGGTATTCACTGAAAAAGAGCCAGATGTGGTAAACAAATTAACACGTGCACCATTGTCAAATGCTGCTGTTCTAAAGCGTGTAAGTGACATGGCAATTAATGCCTGTGAACAGCTGGTTTTAAAGAGTATGAAAAGTGATTACTTTGCCCCATAAATGGACAAATCCACAGATGTTTCAGGTTGTGCTCGGTTGCTGGCATTTGTAAGATATATTTTGGAAAACACTGTGAATGAAAGCATGCTGTTTTGTAAAACTTTGCTGGATGGCATAACAGAAGAATAAAACTTTCTGAAATATTTCAAGTGACAGCACAGATTTTAGGGTAAGTGGGATGCAGTGTGCAGTTCTTAATATGGACGCCAGCAAATCAAAGATCAGAGGTAAAAAAATAGTCTTTCTTTACTAATGCCTTCTGGATATATTATGCTATCCACCACAATCATCTAAATGACCATGTCTCTGGAGAGATGAGAATGAATTCCATCACTTCTTGAATCTCTTCTACATGCAGATCTTCAATGGCAATGATGGAAAAATTTTAAATTGTGGCTAATTAAAATGTGCTCAACTGTTACCTTTCTTTCTTGATCAAAAATTAAACTTGGCAGACTAATTAATAATCCATTTAGCTTTACAAGGTCAGCTTCCTGGAATATCCTTCCTTTCTCACCTTTTGAATGATATAAACATTTTTGAGACAAAGAGAATTGCATCCCTATCATTGCTGACAAAATTGAAGCTGCTATAGAAGTTAGTCAATAAAATTAGAAGGCAATATTAGGTTTATCTTCTGTGGAAAAAATATAGATATAACCACCCACCAGGTTTATCATTTAATAATCACTCATAAAACAATTTGGAAAATATTGTATGGTAAGAAAATAGAGTTGAGTTTCTCAAAATAATTATATTATTTTATTTCTAGAATCACTTTATAAATATGAGGTTACTTTCCATATTTATCTTTAAGTGTGAGTTCTTTATTATCAAAATAGAGTCTCAGCCTTAATATTACACAGCATCACATAACCATTTGATTATTGACAGTATTTCAAATGCATCAGAAAATATATTCAGATTCTATAGGGAGCTAACTTGAGAAAAAACAATATGAGTCAACTGTTTCACATGTCGAAGAATTATTATAATTATGGTAGTTCAATGGCGTAAGTTCCCACCCATGATTGTAAATTAAAAATAGAAGAGTCCAGCATTAAAATCAGAGAGGAATGTGGATTGTTTTCTAATTCACCAAGAACCAGAGTTCATAGATATAAAATCCCTCACTTTCAATCAAACATTCTTAAGTAATACAGATAGAGATAGTGATGCATGAAGAAGCCGATTCAAAACCACCCAAAACAAACCAGAGTCGTATCTTTCTACTCTTCTCCCACATCGACAAGATCTGCACATTCCTAGCCACCCTGCTACGTCAGCTGCTTTCTCTTAAGATTCTAGTTTAAGAAAAAATCACAGTGGGTCACTCTCTGATTTTATGTGTCTGAAAGAAAGAATAGACATCAACTAATTGAAAAAAAAAAGGTGAAAGAAATGGATTAGTGGTCAAACACATCTAAATTTTTTCTTTGTATTAGTATGAAAAGAACTAAAAGAACTAAAATCTCTCTCTGTATTTTCTTATGGACACAATAGAATAACAGAAACAAAATTTACTTTTCTACTTTAAAGAATTTTAAAAATCTATAAAATGACGGACACCAGACCACAGGCATAGCAGGATGATAATCTTGGAGAGGAGGTAAACAAAAAGAAGCGAGCCCTTTGATAGCTCTGGGATACTACGTAGACAGCATATTTAGAAATGTGAGCTGAGAGACACAGTTTGGATTTCAAGAAGGCCAAGGCAAGTAGGACTGCACGACAGAGTATCATTGAGGATGGAGCTGAAGATGGAGGGCAAGGGAGAGGAGAGAGATCTAGAGAAATACAGTTTTCCCTTGAGGATTCACCTGCGTATAGTCAACACATGCTAGGGAAAGAACTTAACAGAACATTCTCAGCGTTTACACACGGATAGAAACAGTTTGTTTTCATTAGATAATAGTTTAGTCTCACCAGAAAGATCTTCAAATGATGTGATGTTGAGTAGAATCTTAGAAAAGTGTTGTTTCATTAATAAGGCCATATTAAAACAACATCATTCTAGATCCACCTGGCATAGCGAACTTCAAAAGAATCAAATTGCTTCCAACTAACTTAACTGCACACAGAATAAGATTTTAAGATACATAAAGGCACAGAAAAATTATAGCACCCCATTCATGAAATCCATACCTGGCATAAGAAAGAGAAGGAAGGAAGGAAGGAAAAAAGGAAGGGAGGGAGGGAGGGAAGAAATAAATTACCAGGCATATGAAGAGGTCAAGCAAATATAATTCATAATGAGAAGAAAAATTAACCAACAGAAACAGAACAAAAGAAGGAGAGAGACACAAATAGTAGACAAGGAAAATAAAGCTACTATTATAAATATGCTCCATATATGCAGAAAGATAAAGAAGGAAGCATGAATATAAAAAGGAGGGGCAGGTAAGATATAAAAATGGCCAAAATTAATTTCCAGTTATAAAAAATAACATCTGAAATGAAAAATGCATTGGATAGGATTATAGCAGATTATATTCTGCAAAGAAAAGAAAAAGGAAGTTAAATACACATGAAAAGAAACTATACAAGATGAAAAACATACAGAAAACATAACTTACAAATGTACCATACTAATAACGTAAGATGTTAATAGTAGGGAAAGCTGGTTGTGGGGTATAGGAGAATTCTCTGCACTATCTTCACAACTTTTCTGTAAACTGAGAATCATTCTAAACTGCATACTGCATTTAAAAAATTGAATGGAGAATAGTGAGCTGAGGGACAGAATCAAGGAGCCTATATTTATGTAATTAGGGTCCCAGCAGAGGAGAAAGAGCTGGCAGAGGCAGGAAAAAATATCTGAAGAAATAATGGCCAAAATCTTTCTAAATTTGATGAAGCTACAAACCTACATATTCAAAAAGCTCACTGAAACTCAGGTGAAGAAACATGAAGGAAACCACTCCAAGATGCATCATAATCAATTGCTTAAACTGTTCATGATCCATGTGACAAGAAGAATGTTGTTAATTCCTTCTCATTTTCTGCACATCCATTCATACACTGACCTCTGACTTCCTCTCCAGAGTCATATTTTGACACAACAACATACACTATTCTCTAGATTTTTTGTACAACTAGAATATTCAGGAACACTGATTCGTAGTTTCATGTGTTCACTTCTTCTGCATTAAATGCATTAAATGATTTTCCTGTTCTCATGCAATCCAGGACCACATATTTGTTTCCAAACATTCTGCTCAAATGCCACTTCTTAAAAGTCTTCCCCAAGTTTCTTCCATGAACTCTGGAGGTCCTCAGGAAATGCTTGCTGAATGAATGAGAAGATGGATGTCTAAATGGAGTTCTCTAAGGCTTAAAGCAAGGAAAAAGGACACAGAAATTGAGAGGAAGTTAGATCATAAATCTAAGCCAGTATATTGGTACAAATGTCCTTGGAATTCCTTTGAGGAATGAGCACTACTGGATTAGTGGGTGATTATTGCAATTTAACAGGAAAAGATGGATTCTTATGGGGAACGCTTTCTCAGGCTCTTTGCATTCAGTTTCATCTCTCTTATGATTGGGTGAGAATGGAAACATTTTCTTACAGTTCCTTCAGTTTCTGCAGAGGAATCCACACACAAAAGCATGCTGATGTGTGCATAAGTTTCAGCAGCCACAGAGATAATGACGTCAGGGTGCAGTCAGGTCTCATGATATGGTTTTGAAAACCTAGATTTCATGGAATAACAATAGTAACACACACTATTTGTTTTGTAACCAAACTTTTTCAAAGGCCCAAGGGTAGGACTAGGGTGATACAATGATGTTACTTGTCTCAGCACAAAATTTAAAGAGGCACCCAAAATCTCAGTAATCATACTCATTTTTTTCTTTTTCCTCAGTCCTTAATATGTCTCAGAATGATGCATTCACTGGTTCTGGATAAAAGTTATGATTTGACAAAAAAAAAAAAAAAAAGAAAGAAAGAAAGAAAGAAAGAAAGAAAGAAAGAAAGAAAGAAAGAAAGAAAAGAAAAGAAAACAGAGAAACAAAAAACTATGTCAACACCCTTTAGTTGTATACCCATTTAAAATGTATACTTGTTACTTAGCTGGGAAAGTTGCCACTTCCTTAAGCTCATCCCCCCTTACTCTGCCCCCCCCTCCCCCGCAGCAACAAGTTGGAAACAAATACCACACTGAAATCCACCTTCATGGTCAGGTTATAGTTGGCCAGTCCAAATAAATACCTGAGAGGATACAGACTCTTGTCTGACTCTGAGTTTCCTTAAGGAAACCAGTTGTCTTCTGGATCTTAATCTTTTAAATGGTTAGAAATAGTACTATGCAAACAAACAAGAAATACAAACAAAACCCCCCACCGTGTTAATCTTAGGGGGTTACCACACTGTGAAATTTAAAAATATATATATTTTGCCTGACCTTTATTGACTTCAAATATAAGTGTTCTTAATTTCAGAGTTAAGATGGATTTTCCAGTAAAAAGTTTTGACCTTAGCCAGCTCACCGATCTGAAAGCAAATACTTGCAGAAATACAGCTTTGCTTGGCTGAGTTCGCACACCAAACATCCGACAGTAAGAGTGAGGCAGCTTTCGTGCGCTGTGCTGAACAGAACTGCAAGGAATACCATAGCCTCAAACTTACAGCCCCCCTTGACCAGATGCCACAGCTGTGGAGTGTGATCTGTGTCAGACCAACAGAAGGGACAATGGAATCAGAATTGAATTGATGGACTTTGAACTTGCACTTAGAGTGCGATACACGCTAAGGCTATAGGCTGAGCACAGCTCAATCACATAGCTCTTAGTTACCAAGAGCTGACTCTTCCATGCTGCTTTACTGTCTGTAAAATGTTTTCATAAACAACTCCTTTGAGCCTCCTAGCTCAAATAAAAGAACTGATGTAAATAATGTAAGTATTGATACCACATACTACATGAAGAAACACAAGACCTGAAGTAGACTTGTTCCAAGTTCAACATAGTAAGATTTGGAGTAGTTCCTGAAGCTATCTGGTCCAAATTCAGGATATTTAAAATTTTACATCCTTCTTTGCATTACACTGTCATATGCAGAGTGGAAAGAACATCAAATTCCTTTTTCCTTTTCTCATATCAGTATATGTTGAAAATGCCTTGCCTTTATTTTTGTAAACTTCAAATCTTTAATTTTGAAACAAACTCAAAGGTACAAAAAATTGCAAGAGAATAAATAAATAATCTGCCCTTTATCATTTGAAAGAGTTATTTACAATGATCCCCACATGTGTAGTTTTAAAACAAGAACACTGGGGCACCTGGGTGGCTCAGTCCGTTAAGCGTCTGCCTTTAGCTCAGGTCATGATCCCAGGGTTCTGGGATCGAGCCCAACGTCAGGCTCCCTGCTCTGTTTTTCCCTCTGCCTCCTGCTCCCCCTTCTTGTGCTCTTACTCTCTCTGTCAAATAAATAAGTAAAATCTTTAAAATAGATAAATAAAACAAGAACATATTTTCTATGGAGCGCAACAGAATCATCAAAATCAAGAAATTAACATTGACACACCACTACCATTTACTCAACAAAGTTGAATTTAAGCTGCCATCTGAGTCTTACAAAGTGTTCCAGAAATGTTCTTAACTGCGAAAGAATACAATTCAGAAAACTGCGGGGTGGGGGGGATGGTATTTGTATTTAATCTTTCTCTTCCATATGAAACTTTTTATCAATCTTTCATTGGTCTTCATCACACTGCATCTTCACAGATACAGGCCAGAAATTTCATAGACCATACCTCAATTTGAGTTTATCTGATGTTTCCTCACAACTAGATTCAGACTGTGCATTTTAGGAATATCACAGAAGTAATATTGTGTTCCCATTGCATCTTATTAGGTTGAACAAGGTTTCAATTTGCCTTATTACTGGTAATGTTAATTTTGATCACTTGGTGAAAGTGGTATCTACCGTGCTTCTCCACTACACAAGTTTTCAGTTTATTCATTATTTTTGTGTATCACTCTGAACCATGGTTCCCTATTTTATTCAGTGGGCTGTAATCCACTGACATCATCATTTATTTTGATATTCAGTTGTGCCACAACTGGCCATGGAAGTCCTTCAAGCTTCCTTCTATGTTCTTTTGTTTATGTCCCTTCATCGTTTGAGACTTTTATTATCCCTAGTACATAGTGTTCTAGACTCATGTTGTCCTTTTCTGGCCTACCTCTGGGATGAGATTTTCTGCAAGGATTCCTAGTTATTTGGGGGAAGAACAGCATTTAGAAACATCTGGGCTCAGAATGTGCTTATTAGTATTGGAATGCCCTTGTTTCCAGACTTTCCACATGGGGGAAAAAAAAAAAAACTAGAAAAGAACATATATAAAGACATACACATTTATATCTCTATTTATTCCTATATTTATTTCTATACTGAAAATCACAGGTTTGCACTGATGTCTTTAATTTCAAAATAATACTGCTAAGTTCTTGTTAGATTCCCCTATTTCCATATTTGTCATTTCAATCTCTGATGGTGAAAAATCCAGTTCTTATTATCCCTCCCTGATATATTTATTTATGTGATCAATCGCCCTCTGTGTAATTGATCTCCTAATACTGCTGCCATCCTCTTTATGCACCGATTCCTCTCTCATCCCACTTTGGCTCCAGTGCTTTGCACCAGGCTGCACTGTTCCCCACCACATATGAATACCCTTCTCGCCACACTTTGCTCCAATTTCCTGGACAGGATTTCCCTGTTATACAGAAAATGTTCTCACTCCATCCTCCTTACCCCACTTAGGGTCCAATACCTTCTGATGATATGGTCTTCCAGGTAGAAATACACTCTCCTGGCTACAGTGATGATAACTCATACCACACAGATGCCCTTCTCAACCCACTTGGATTCGCACACCTAGTGAAGAGATTACCCTGGAGATGACATCTTCAGACTATTCATAATCTGATCCTTCATGCCAAGATTCTCTCCTCCCACACAAGCTGGAATGTCCTCCTTAGGGTACTCAAACATTGACACTGCACTGGATTAACCCCTTCACATGCCCCTCAGGCTCCAACACCCATGCCAGGCCATGCTGTAACTCCCTCCTTTACACGTGCTTTTCTTACCTTGCTTGAGCCCTGAAGACTCCCCACCACCCTCTGCCCTGTTTGAAATTCACCTCATTACTTTTGAGATTCAACATCCAGCATAGGGCCAGCTCTACCCACCACATGAATATCCTTCTACACTACTTATATCAGAAATCCTAAAAAATCAGCCATGTGTTCATGAGGACATGCTTCTCACCATGTTTTGGCTCTCACATCCCAGGTCAAGCTGCCTCTTAGTGGGCATTCCTAAAGAGGTTTGGGTTTGATCCTCCCCATTGGACCATCTCCTCTTGGAAAATTCTCTTTATTCTCACTGATTATAAAACCCCACACTAAGCACTGTGCCCCCACCCCTGGCATGGACTTTTATTGTCTTTAGTCCCGTGGGTTGGTAGACTGAATTTTTCAAGATGAATCAGAAAATGGAATGGGAAGAAGAGTAAAGCTTTGTGTTGAAACACAGACAGGATGACTTTCTTACCATTGCCCTCTTTGTTTTTCAATAGGCATTTTATTCACAAAACTGATTTCCAAGTTCTTTCATCCTGATCAGAAGCCATAGTCTCAGGTGGTTTATTAAGTCACATCAGGAAATGATGTAAATGAACTAAGTGTAGGAACCACATTCTTTAATAAATCAGCAAAATAAGCACAGGTAGGAAGAGGAATATTCTTTTAGAGGAATATATTTTAAAAGATGCCTTGGAAAGAATGCTTTTTTTAATGACATCAAATGATTAGGAACCATTTTCCATGATCTTAATTCATTTGAGAGAATAATTGTCAGCTGACAATAATTAATTAGAAAACTTTTGTGTTAATTGGACAAGATTGACTTTACAAATGAATAAAACCAAATGATTTTTCGATTTATTAGAAAAAATATGAAAAATAATAGGAAAAAAAGCTTTCAAGTTGTAACATCAGCTGGGAATTATTTTGACAGCACACTTTATAAGGAAAAGTGTGTTCTAAATATGCTGGCCTAGTTGTTCTTTTTCAGAACCTTATTTCATTTTTATTTTTAGACTCTTTCCTTACTGAGTATATTCTTGGCCTTTGAAATACACTATATTGCTTTTTAAATGGTGTGTATATGTACCTTACTTTAAAGAAACTGGACATATGTGAGAAATAGAGCTCAGAGTGAAGACTTAAAGCCTTTCTGGGTTGCAAAGTCTGATGAACTCATATGGTTTGTAGGGTCAGATCAACTAAGATCATTTTTAGGATGATGTATGGCAGCTAAGTAGATCCCTATTACAATGTCACCAAGACTAAGATGGCTAACCTGCTTCATTATTAGGTCACTCTTCACACTCCAAGCAGCATATCAGAAAGGACAAGAAGGTCTAAAGTGTGATGTGTATGAAGACAATCTCAACATCACCTATCCATACACACTATTTTTTTCTCCCACATCAGCACCTTTAGACCAAGGAAAAGAAATCTGGAATGAAGGAGGCTGAGATATTTAAAGTACTATATAGCTAAGTCTTCTGAATAAAACAGAGGGCACAAAGCATTACTGCTTTTACGATCAAACATAGAAAAGCACATTGTAGCAATGGTTACAAAGGAAATGCAAAATATTCATATGTACAATGGCAGAAAATGTTCCTAGAAATCAGGACAGACCAGCGCTGCATTCATGCCACTGCATATGGTACATAAGGTTTGCGGCAGAGGCAGCCGTGGCACCTAAAAATAATTGCAAATGGTACAAACCCAATACTGCTGTTCAGATCTCATACAAAAATCTTCACAGCACTTTTTCTACAAACAACTGTGAAAGATTTAGAAAGGCCTACATGTAAAGATTCCAAGTTGAGGACATGTCAGAAAGTTTCAACTTTATTAATGCTCTTGAGTTTATTGTTTACTGGTCACTTTTACTCCAATTATATCAGACTTAATTTGTTGTGGCCCAAGAAATCCTTTTTTTAATATATGAGTATCCAGCTTTATTCAAAACATAAATTCATGAGTTTATAAAATTGCTATATATATATAATATACATATTATATGGTTTTCCTAAGTAGCATATATGGTTATATAAATTGCCATATATATGTTTTATATTATGTATTATATATGGTTCTCCTAAGTAATCAACTTCCTTTTGACATCTCACATAAATCACCGTACTCTGATCCAAACTTTGACAGCGGTTATCTCCCACTATCTCTTCTTGCTTTGACTGCTATCTGGCCAGACTTTAGATCTCAGCCAATCCTCTTGGCTTGCTTGATTTGAAAAGACCTGTTGGCTTCATCACCACTCAAATCCTCCTGAACTATGCCTGGTGGGACTTCCCCCCTGTGCTTCCCTTGAAGGACGAAGGAATGGAAACTTCTAGTGCTAGCTGTAATTCTTATTAATGTCAAATGAGGCAAAGTAGGATTTTCCTTGTCTTCCAAAAGTGAGACCCAATCAGAGGAGATTGTATAATAAAGAACTAAAATGAGACAAACCCTTAGGGAATGCTGTGAATATTATTAGAGAAAATTATTCTCCTTTCCAAAGCCAAGGGATCACCCACTTAAGAATGGGTGCCCAGAATAAAGGGAGAGAGTTTTGTTCCCCAATGGCTGTCTGCTTAGGCAGTGAACTTGCCATGGTATGAGAGAGGCAGAAAGAGAGAATTAGAAATATATGTTAGAGCTAAGAAAGAGGGAGCTGAATGGAGCTCCTTATCCTTCACCAGTTGACAATGTCTGTTGTAAACAGACAGAAGGAACTTCATCAGTAAGAGATCTGGGGTAGATTGATGCTGGTGGGAAATGAGTGGCATTGGAATAGGTCTAGCCAGAGCCTCATTTCTGATATCAAGAAACTGTGCCATTTAACACCACTTTGGCAGGGAATCTTAACATCGAATAGGTGTCCTTCCAAGAAAGCCAGTATTTAAGTAACTGCTATATAAAAAGCAAGAATAACCAGTTTCAGTTATCTAGAGAAGCAACTATAATCAACCTAGCCAAATTGCCATCAATCCCAGTTAAGTACAAGGAACACTCCCATTTCTCTCTCTGTCTATTCCTCCCTCTAACTAGCCCTAGAAAGGGAAGGAGGGGAGTGTGTAAATAGTGATCCTGTCAGATTTTCCCTCTTCCTGCTCCTCTTTCAAAACACTGAAGTCATAAGAGACTTTGCCTGGGATGGTGGGAGGAAGAATAAAAGTTTGATTCTAATTTAATGTGAATGCTTATTAAATAATGGGACAGCATACTAAATACTGAAATGAAACTCTTCTAGTTACTGAGAAATGACTAAGTTTATTGAAAATCCCAAGATATTAATGGACTCACTGCATAGTAGTATTTGGATACATAAAACTGTTACTTGTTTATATCATCAAAAGTTGATATTTCTTAATAAACTGTTTTACTAGTTAAATGACCCTGACAATTCATTTACACTTTTTGAATTTTGGAGTTGAAAGTATGACTTTAAATTTGGAAGCTAAAGTTATAATGGAAATCCATGAAGGAGAGCAAAGAGCTGACGGGGTGGAAATGTTTTTCCTTCTGCCTTTAGTCACTAAGAAGAAAAAGGGCTCTACTGCATGGATTTGAAGGTCAACATTGTATGGTAAAAAGATTTAACTGAATTTAGGACAGAAGGAGAACACTGAAGGAAGACCTATCTCAGGCATTAGGAGGTAGGAAATGACATTAAATGTCCAGAGCTGGATAAGACAGGCCACAAAAAAGGAAAGAGGGGTATGACAAACCTAAGCCAAATGTCAAAGCAAGACAATTTTTAGAATTAAAAACAAACAAAAAAACTAAAAAAATCAGAGGCACAAGTCTTTAGACATCCATAGACAATTAAACTGAAATATTGTTGAGGCATATTTTCATTTCACTAAACAAATATCAATGAGTATCAAACCTGCTAATTACTGGGTCTGTAAGAGTGAACATGATACAGTCATTTCTTGTCCCCAGATTGCTTAAAATCTAGATAAACTGAAAGAGCCTAATGTTTTCTCTCTCCCATTTCTTGCCAATTAAAATGTTTCATAAATTTTATATTCATAAAGTATTTTTGATTCTCCCAATGTAGCTTATTTTTTAAAATTTCATTATAATTTGACTTTTTAATCTTGTTAACAGCTGAATTCTATCAAAATTCTTGTCACTGGGACAATGGTTTCTGCAGGCAGTCAATCTAGACAGAATTAAGTATAAGACTTGCTTGGAAAGCTATAACTATACATAGAGGCTATTGATTTTGTCTATCTGGACCACAGAATACTGGTTGCCACAACCAGGCAGAGTTGGCTTAGCAGGGTTGTTAAATATAGGTATTCTATAGTCATTCATTAAGTTGAGGATTGTTCAGTATGGGTATATGATGATAATTATATCTGTCCAAACGCTATATGGATGGAAGAGGACTGTAACCATTTCCCTTTGGTTATATTCTTCAGTGAGGTTCTTCTGATTTCTCTCTCACAAAGTATATGGTGAGAGCTCTAAATGGGCAGGAAGTCTAAGGGTTGCATTTCTTTAAAGCTTTGGTTGGGCTACCTTTTCTCTTTGAATTTCTCAAGTCTATTATTTCTTCTCTGGTTTCCATATGTTTTATCCTGTCATGTACAAGACATATTACTACTTAAAGACAACTTTTGGTTGTTATATTTTGCATTTGTTCACAATAACATTCTTTAAGTACAGAAGTTTTGCTTTGTATAACAAACTCCAAAATGTTAGTTGTTTTTTCTTTACTTATTATTGGGAATGGCTACAGTTACTGTGATCTAACTCTAGTTTAGTTAAACATGCTATCTGTACTCTACTTCCTACATATTTTCACTCTGCCACCATCACCATAAGATATCTTCTGGTGAAGGGATATTTGATACAGTCATTTGTAACTTAGAGTTCCTTGCTGAAAACAAGATTCTCCAGTGAATATGTGTATTATCATTGAATGACATTCTTTACATACTTAGCAACTGTAGTGCATCTTGCTGTATACTTCTCAGATCCTTTTTCAGGATGAAGACATTCTTTCCTCCAATACTCATGAGCATTGGCTGCAGATGGCTTCTAATTAGTTCATTTTGGAAACTGCCCTCAGCCTGAGGAAGCTGCCTCTCCCAAAGTCATGGCCATTGCTGGTGTCAGTGACTGGTACATGCATATCTGTGAAGTCTCGGCCTTGTTACTTTAACTTGGGAAAATTCTGAGGGGACAATTCATTCCATGGATGCCCACGGGGCTGGCTGACTTCTGTTGCATCTGCATTACAACTCAACTTCTTCCTCTGTCCTGTCCTATTCCCTTCACTTTCCTACAGCTGTTCTTCCAGTATGTCTTCCCCAGTATAGTTTCTGCATACAAATTCCTAGCCTAGATACTGTTTTTGAAGACTGTGATCTAAGCCAATTAGTGTCAAGAGCGCTTCTAAATAGTGAACTCTAAAATGGGATATTAGAGCTAGGGGACCCACTGGCTGGCCACCATGGTGAATCCTATTACTGATAGTACAGGGGGTACTGATAAGCCCTGGTATGCTAAAGCAATGCAATTCACCAGTAGTGAATAAGTGAAAATAACTGCATTAGGTAATACAATATCTCAAGCATTTAAGAAATAAAAAATAAGTAGTCATTATAATATAGGAATTCAGTGTCTCTCATGGGGTACTATCAATGTACTGGAAAAAAACAAAGACTCTTGATTGATCACTGTTGTAAAGCAATGTATTAAAGTTACAATGCCTCTTCAGAAATACACACAAAATATTCATATTCTCTGAGGCTAGAGAACATGGGCTTCGATAGGGAAGAGTGGAATCCTGAGATTAAGGATGTCGATATCTGCGTCAATGGTCAATGATCCCTAGAACCTTGACACTTCAGATAACCTTAAACTCTCTGGGCTTTCAGGAATGTCTCACTCCTCCCTGTTCAAAAACTACCTTTTCATCTATACTTAATGATGATGCAGACACCTCTGCTTGCAAGACAACACATTCTTTTCTCAGGTTATGCCTCCACTTCTGCTCCTTGCCAGACTAAGTTGGCTGAGGAAGTGCTGGGTCTGCTAAAGGAGAAAAAAAATCATTAAGTGCCAAAGAAACTGCAGGACCTAGCCAAGATTACAGACAGGACCCTGGAAAGTTTATATGAGATTAGATCGGAGGGTGCTAGAGCAAGGATAACAAACTATATGATTATATAAGGGACAATTTCCTCATATAGGAACATTCCTTGTCACTTAGAATTGAGCCCTTTGACAAGGACAGGGGGAGATGGTGCTAGTTACTACTGGGTGTCTTGTGAAAGGCTGGAAAAAGTGATTGCCCTCACTAAATAAAGAGAAATGCAGAGATACCTTGGTAAACAGTGGGGAAAAGATAAAATGTTCACAAACATGAGCAATAAGAGTGCATATAATACATAAACCTGTGAAACCCTGTGGGAACCCTGAGTGCAACTCATTTAGCAGAGTGGGAAGAAAAGTGTTAGTGAGCGGTACACCAGTATTGTAAATATCTGTGATGGCTATCCCCTGTAGGTTAGGAATGATTTTAAAAGATGATATTATCTGATTGAAAGAAAGGTGATGGAATGCCACATTAATAGAGGCCAGGTGGCAAGACTTAATTGTCAGAAGAAAGATGAGTGGGATTATTGAAATATGTATCAAAGTCAGAGTGGAAGCCAGGGACTGAATCAGCCATCACTATGGTAACTGTTAATAGAACACAGTGCCTTTGGGAAAAAGCTATATGGTAGCCAACAGTGACATTGCTTGATTCACAAAATAAAACAAAGCAAAGCAAACATTATCCATACTGGTTGAAAAGGAAATCAAGAAAAGCAGCCCTAATGAAGTCATGATGCTTTGCCCAGTTTGTACTTTCTAGTCAGTTTATAGACTTGGAACTCACAGAGTGAATGGGAGGCTGGGTCTCCAGCACCCTGTAATAGCATAGGAAATGTGTAATGGTTCTCTTAGTTCTTCCCCCAAATAATCTTTGGATATTAACTCAATAATCATTTCCTGGCAGTATATGGCAGAGAGATAATAAATGGATAATAAGTGAACCTGGCTCAGGTTCATTTCACTCTAGTTTCACTTGTTCCACAGACACTCCAGTTAGTAATTTTCTAAGTCCTCAAACATACAGTCAAAACGCACATCATATTTGTTGGTTGATAGAGTCCTTTCTTCCGGTTACTATTGCATATCACAAATTATCCCAAGGCTTAGTGGCTTAAAATAAACATTTTATATCTCATGTTTTGAGGATCAGGAATTCAGGAAGAACTTGATTGGGCAGTTCTTACTCAAGACTTCTCATGCTGGTGTGGTCAGATGTTGTCTGAGGCTGTAGTCATCGGAAGACTCGACTGGATTAGATATCCAAGGTAACTCACTCTCTTGGATACCATAGGATACAGGCTGTTGCTTAAGAGCTCAGGTGAGGATGTTATCTATAGTAGTATATGTTGAGTCTCTAGGGTATTTGGAGTTCTTACATGAAAGCTGTTTTCTCCCAATGCAAGCATTTCCTGGGAAATAGGTGGATAGTGCACGGCCTTTTCTGACATAGCCCTGAAAGGCATATAGCATTAACTCCACTGCATCATCTAGTGATCAAATCAGTCAGACTACCAAGATTTAAAGGAGACAGAATAGGAGGAGTCTGAAAGATTTTTGAAGCAATGTTAGTAAAATTGCCATGCCTTCCCATTGATCCTGTGAGGTAAATTATAATGGGAAAGGCCATAGCAAGTTCCTGGAACTGTCCCTTCAACAACTTGGTCAAGATAGTAAATTAAAATCTAAAAGGAATGGTAGATTAATGTCACCCTTGTAGTCTTAAAGGACATGAGAGTGATCATCTTTATCATATTCTCATTTAATTTACTAGGTAGGGTAGTCGCTATAAAAGCCAGAGGGATCCTGAAGTTTAATAACAGACTATCAAAACTCAACTAAGAAGTGGACCCAACTGCTGTTTTCCTGGTAGGAGTAGTTAAAGCACGTTAGTGTAAATTTAGGTAAATGATATGTAGTCATTATTTGAAGAAAATACTTTATTCCCTCTCTATCAGGAAGGTGAATCAGAGGTAGCTAACAATCACATAGAATGAAAAAAGTATGTATTGTGATATGTATGTTAACTCTCCTTCTCTCTAGCGTATGATAGTCCAAAGGGACCAGGATCCAATGGATATTCTGTAAAATTATAGTAATATGGTTGGCATTGTGTTATTTGGACATGATGAATAAGAAGTAGCATGCTGGCAACTTTGGTGAAAAAAAAAACACATGGTCAAGAAATAGGAGTTTAAAACTTACAGAGATTTAGGAGTTACTGATATTAGTGAAGTGTTTATGGGTCCAGTGAACTGGAATATACCAAAATATGCCATCCATAGCAAAGAATAAATTATTGCAACTAAGATCTCCCATTACTAAGAAAGAAGGACTGCCCTTATGTGGTTTCTTGAGGTTATGGAGACAGCATATTCCACACTTGGGATTATTGTTCTTACTCATTTAGTTGGTGACACAGAAGCCAGCTTTGGATGAGGGGCTGTGCAAGAAGGATTTTGTAGCAAGGTCAAACGATAGCAAAAACTAAGCAAGAAGACTTGCAACTTTGGCCACTTAACACAGCAGACTCAAACTATGACACTCAAGACAAATCTTGCCAGCTGTTTTTGTAGATAAAGTTTTGTTGGACCACAACAGTGCCTATATAATTACATGTTGTGTACAGTTACTTTCACCCTGCAATGTCAGGGTTAAGTACAGGCAGGCCTTGCTTTGCATGGTTCTGATGTGTACAAATTTCAGTGACCACAGTTTATTTAGATAACACCAATCTCCCAAGAACATGGTTCAAGTTTCAGTTACCATGTTATATTAACTGTAATTCCATAAAGCACAAACTTTGCTGCTAGCTCTTCAGTCCCCAAATCACTGTGTAAATAACAGATACATATCATAATCAATGACCGACCAATCAGCAAATTATCTTTGAGCATCAACTATTCAGTTCACACACAGAAAGTATATTGTTGTGTTACCAACAATACTTTTCTAGTGATAAACTCATGTGGTATTTTTTTAAAAATGGATAATCAAGAGAGAGAGACTTAGCCAAAAAAGATGAAAGTGTTTGAAGAAATAGAAACTAATAATGCTTGATGTGAAATTTGAGTATAACATAAATAAAACTAGAGAAGCAATAGAGGACCGTGAGAATGTTAACATTACTGTCATTAGAGAGACTCTAGATATAGAGCCAGAGAGGAATTTGATGAAGGAGAATTTATCAACATAGTAAGTAAAGTGGGTGTGATGAAAATGATGAAGATGTCTCAGAGGAAGTGATGTTGGCCAAATTCTCAAAACGAAAAAAAAATTGGAGATATTTTATTGAAATTGAAAGAGCAAAAGATAAAATATTGGCAGCTGATGCAAACTTAGAAAGAAGCATGGCAATTTACCAAGGCACAGAGAAAATGATCATTCCATATATTTAGTTATACAATAAGAAGAGAGCAAGTATTGTTCAAACTACTTCTAAGTTTTTTTATTTAATCTTTTCAGAGAATTGTAAATTCACATGCAGTGCTAAAAAATAATCAGACAGATCCCATGTGCCCTTTATCCAATGGTAAACATCTTCCAAAACTATAATATACTATCACAACCAGAATAATCAATTTTTAAAAAACATAATTGTCCACATTTTCAATGTCTGAAGTCACAGTATTCTAGATAAATATTAGTTCTACTATTTTTTTTTAAATTTCCTGTACATTTACAATTGGCTATGACTATTTGGTGTTTTAACAAAAATTTTAAAGGTTACGGAGCAATCATATTTGACCCATTAATTATTGAGATTGCTTTGCAGTCTCATAGTCTGCATAGTTATTGCTTTCAGGACCTTCTCAAAAGTTCTTTTACCCTGCAAAGCAAGGACTTCTGAAGGTCTGACAGAGTCTGTATGATCCATAGAGCCTAAACTATTTACTATCAGGGTCTGTACAGAAAAAGTTTGTCAACCCCTGATGTATGCTATTAGTAGGCCTTTTATGTACTCTGAAATATTTCCATTTAGCGGGGTATGTTATCTGAAAGAATCAGATGATTTTTGGAAAAATCATTAGGAACTGTCAAGAAATTCACATCTAGAATATAAATAAGAACTTAAAGGTATTTGAAGCTGTAAAATGTCTAGCATTAGAGAACATTATAGCATTCATTAAAACAGGGTGGATTCTATTGAGTGGCTGAATGAATTGCATCTCGCCCACCCCACACACCTCAACCAGTATATGTCTGGAATTATATTATTTTTATCCTTCCTGTCATGTCTTTATGGGAAAAAAATGGTAAGATAAGAACTGCATGGTACTGAGATTTCAGGACAGCTCTTTTAAACTTACTTTTTTGTTGATCTGTCTAGTTTAATAAAAGTGATTATATTTTACTTGTACAAATTGTTCCAAGATTGAAAGGTTTATGTTTTCCCTACTTTGCCTATACAATGTCTTTAACAAAAAAGTTCATTTTATTCATTTATATTAAGACATTGTGAGTAATTTTTAAAGTAGAAAAAGAGTCACTTTGCAGAGCAGATTTTTTTTTATTAGCTCTTGCTTTTCAGTATCTAGGAATAATTAATTACATATGAATTTACATTATTATTTTGGAATTTTGAAGAGCACCACAAATGATATTATTAAATAGTTTTACAAATTTAAAAAAAATGGAAATTGGAGCTGTAGGACAGGAGAGATTTGAGTTCTGTCTATGTTACCATCCGTGTACTCTTTATCCATGATGACTTACTGTCACCATTAGAATGTCAGAGCTCAGGAAAGCATAGGATACAAATTAATCACCATAAAAAGTGTTACTCAGGCAACTCATCTTGAACAGTTTCAATATTGAGTTGAGTCTGCAAAAAAATGATGAAGACAAAGGGGAGAGACTCTACCAATATGCTTTTTGTACCCCTAAAAGACCTACTGAGACTTTTGCTTTTCATTTATTTTCACCTTGCTGTGTGACTTTGGCCAATAAACTTAACACCGTTAGTTAGTAGTTTTCTCATCTGTAAAAAAGAGGTAATAATCGTACTTACCTCAAATGTTAGCTTGAGAATTAAAAGAAATACTGCTTGTGAACGCTTAATACAAGGGTTGGCAAAAAGAGTTCTGGTAATTATTGCAGCCTATGAACAAGCTCTGAGTTCAGCCAGCAGTCGCTTAAAAAAAAAAAATAAGCTAACTCTAATGTGATATGATAAGTATTACAAAACCCATTTGATGTAGTACACAGTCAGAAGCCAATTTACCTATTGACCATGATCTGCTTTCTGAGGCAGCCAAGTCAATAACCTCTCATCTTGTGCTTTTTAAAAAATCAAATTGGTGCCCACATATCATAACGATGCAAAAAATATCAGGGTCAAAATAACAGAGGAAAATTATAGGTTGGGAAGTCATTAAGAAAAACTGCAAACACAGATAAAAGCCAAGGGAGTAGTATACTCTCTATGTGGCAGCTTTTCAAGCACAGTGCCTAGCGAAGAAAGACCCGAAAGACTTATTCTCAGTCATCAGTCCTTGGAAATAGGAGCCCTTTCCTCATTCTAACAGAATCATCGTTAGAGCAGAAAAATTTGGTCTGTGGTTGTTTCCCTCAATGTGTCCTATTGCTTATAGTCTGAAGTGTAGGAGACTGAAAATATTCAATAAACATTTGCCATATGGGCTTTAAGAAGCATTATCAGCCTAAAATGTGGGGGAAAGTACATGGTATTGAAAAATATTCTGCTAAATAATTTTGGTACAAGGCAAAAAAGACAAGCATCATTTGGAACAGTATTTTGTTATTAAAGAAGTAAACATTTTAAATCACTTTTTTTCCCCTTTCAATATATTGAATTAATTATCTTATCAAATAAGAGATGGAAGGTGAGATGACATAATTTAATGTAGAAAGAAATGTGACTGAGGGAGTGGGATGGATGAAACATACTTATTTAAGGAAAATAAAATAAAAGAATTAATATCCACATTATAGTTAAGAAAGTAGAGATAAAACTAAATAATCATGCAAGTAGTGTGGAAAACAAATCTGACATGCTTTCCCATAAAGATAAGTATCTTTATCTTTATCTTTCCCATAAAGATAAGTATCTCTAGTAAAGGCTAGAGATACTTCAATGATCAGAGAAAGAATAGAGAACTTCTATAAATCAGTAATAAAAATACAGACATCCCAAAATAAAAATGGGCAAAATAAATGAACAGGCACTTTCCAAAAGAGATATATAATGATCAATACATGTTTGAAAAGATGCTCAATATTATCATTCATTAGGGAAATGCAGATTAAAACTACAAAGAGATACTATGGCATACCTTTGGAAATGATTAAAATTTATAAAGACTGGCCATACTAAATATCACCAATGATGTAAAGCAAATGTAATTCTTATACATTGCTGGTAAGAATATAAAATGGTACCATTTTGTAAAACTATTTGACATTTTCTAGTAAACAGAACACATATGATGAATGCATATCTATGACATAGAAATTCCATTACTAGGTATTATGAAAAAACATTTTTATATACACAAAAAGCTGTGTACAAGAATGTCATAGTGACTTTATTCATAATGGTTAAAGACTGAAAACATCCCAAATATCTGCCAAGAGAAAAATGAATATCTAAATTGTATTCATACAATGGAATACCACTTAGTAGTAAAAAATAATAAACCATATATACAACATGAATGAGTCTTCCACATGTCATGTCAGATAACATAAGACAGACACAAAAGAATAAATGATATATGAGTTCATATATCATTCATATTTCAGGTCAAGAACAGGCAAAACTATGCTATGGTGACAGAAGTCAAAATAGTGCGAACTTTTATGGGTACGGTTGGGATTAACTGGAAAGGTCATGAGGGAACTTTCAAGTATGAAGGAAATATTGTACTGTGATTTGGGTGGTCTTATGCTGAGTATATTATCAATTTTAAGCACACTATTTGATAAGTTTTGACAAACATGCTAGATCATATAATCATCACCACAATCATGACTTACATCTATTCTGTTCTATATGGTGGCCAATAGCCACATGTGCTAATGAGCACTTGATAGTAAGAGATGCTGTAAGTATAGACTACACTCTGGGTTTTAAAAATTTAGTACAAAAAATGTAAAATACTCATTAATAATTTTTACACTGGTTACATGTTAAAGTGATAATATCTTGTGTATACTGAGTTGCACAAAATATACTAATAAAATTAGTTGCACCTGTTTCTTTTTTCTTTTTTTTTTTTTAAAGATTTTATTTATTTATTTGACAGACAGAGATCACAAGTAGGGAGAGAGGCAGGCAGAGAGAGAGGAGGAAGCAGGCTCCCTGCTGAGCAGAGAGCCCAATGTGGGGCTTGATCCCAGGACCCTGGGATCATGACCCGCACCAAAGGCAGAGGCTTTAACCCACTGAACCACCCAGGCACTCCTCTTTTTTCTTTTTTAATGTGGCTACTCCAAAATTTACAATTCCATATATGGCTTGCATCATAGTTCTAATGAGAAGTGTTATAAGAACATTTAATGAAATTATTGATATGGTTTATTTTATCCATTATTTCCCAGCACCTATCCCCTGCAATACAAATGTCATGTATTTTACTTCTACGCATGTTTACTTCTACATTGTTTTTTTTTTGCTGTAAATAGGAAGTTATATTTTACAGTAAATTTAAAAAATAAGAATGTCTTTTGCAATTAATTGCATGATTACTGTTTAGGATACCCCCCAATTTTTCTTTTGTCAGAAAAACTTTTTAAACATATTTTGTGATGCAGGTCTCCTGCTCCACACATTTTATTTGTCTTAAATGTCTTTATTTTGCTTTGATGTTTTAAAAACCTATTTTTGCTGGCTATCAAATCTGAGTTTGGCAGTTATTTCTTTTAGCACTTTAAATACATCACTTCATCACTTTAATCCTTCTCTGTTCTTACCTTTTGTTCTCTGACTAGTTTCTTTTCTGGGTGCCTTGGTGCGGTTTTCTTTATGCTTATTCTGCTTTGGGTTTTTAGAGTTTCTAGGATATTTGGTTTTATAGTTTCCATCAGTTTCTTTTCATTTTTTTTTTAAGATTTTATTTGTCTTTTGACAGACAGAGATCACAAGTAGGCAGAGAGGCAGGCAGGAGAGAGAAGGAGAGAGAGGAGGAAGCAGGCTCCCTGCTGAGCAGAGAACCCAATGTGGGACTGGATACCAGGACCCGGAAATCATGACCTAAGTCGAAGGTAGAGGCTTAACCCACTGAGCCACCCTGCTGCCCTCTTTTCATTTATTTTTTAGTTTTTAGTTTTTCTTCAAGATTTTTCTTCTCTTTCTTTTCTTTCCTCTCCTGAAAATTAAATTATGAATATTACAGTACATTTAATAATGTTCCTCAGGTCACTGATCTGCTAATTGCTCTGTTTATATTTCTTTTCTATGTGCTTCATACTGGTAGTTTCTAAGTCCTTAAGTATATTGATTTCTTCAATATCTAATCATTGCTAATTTCATTATTTTTTCCACTATCATTATTGAATTTTATCTCTCTAGAATTTGCATTTGTGTATTTTGTTTGTTTTTATTCACTTTACTCTTTTAACAGGTTTGTGTTTTCCCTTAAATTTTCTGAATATCTGGAACACATTTTATTTTTCTGGATCTGTTTTAAGTAAAATTATAATTAGAACTTACAATTTAGGGGCACCTGGGTGGCTCAGGCATTAAGTGTCTGCCTTCCGCTCAGGTCATGATCTCAGGGTCCTGGGATCGAGTCCCGCATCGGGCTCCCTGCTCGGCGGGGAGCCTGCTTCTCCCACTCCTACTCCCCCTGCTTGTGTTCCCTCTCTCTCTCTCTCTCTCTCTGTCAAATAAATAAATAAAATCTTAAAAAAAAAAAAGAACTTACAATTTAAAAATTACTTCATCTATGTAATTTTTTAGTTTGTCTGCATTGATTGAGTGTTATCCTCATTATGAGCCCAAATTTCCTGCTTCCTAGCAAGTTTGGAAATTTGGATGCTGACCAGTATGAATTTTACATTTTTGAGTTCTTGGTATTATTGCATTCATGTAAATAGTGTTGGACTTTTTTCACAGGTAGTTATTTGGAATTTGTTTAATACATGTGAGGTTTACTTTTAAGCTTTGCTGGTCATTGCAGAGCAGTCTAATCCAGGGCTAATAGAGCTTTATTACTAAGGTGATATTTTCTGAGAATTCTGTCTGATGCTTTATTTATTGAGATTTTTCAATTTTTGGCTGGTGGTAATATGAACTATTCCTAGCCGTGTGTGAGATTTGGAAATTGTTCAGTTTTCTCTTTTCTGGAAGTTCTTTCCCCAACCTTTGTAACTTCCTTTTATCACATGCATTGAGTTGTACTCAGCTGAAGAGTTGAGGGATCTTCTTCTAATCTCTCTACCCTTCCTAGGTGCAACAACCTCTCTCCAATATTGAGTCACAGATTATAGGCACCATAGCCTCCATAAACTTTGATTTATGTCTCTTCATATTAATGACCACCACATTCTTTGTAAGTTTTTTTTTCTCCCTGCACAACCCCAAAACTTCTTCTAGGCAGGAAGCTGAGGTGATCAGAGGGTTTACTTCATCTCTTTTCTGTCACTTAGGATCACCATCCTATGCTATCTGTTGCCCAATATCTGAAAAACATGGTTTCTAATATTTTATCCTATTCTCCTGTGGTTTGAGATAGGGACATAAGACTTTTTATTTCATACAGACCTAAAATTAAAATCAGTAATTATCTTTTGATTGATTTGTTTCCATATTTAGCAGATTATACATTCAGGTACTGTTTTAAGAGGCTCAGAAATTCTTATTAATTGATTCAAAGAATACAGAAAATTGTGCCCCCCCAAACTGCAAACATTAAATAGAGAACCATGAAAAGAAATAAAAAGTTGAAAAATAAGCTGGTAAATATTTCGATATTTGCATGGATAATTTATCAGCTTGTCACTTGGCAAAATTTTGGATTCAATATTAGGAAGTGCCTCTTGAGAGTAGAGATTGTTAAGAGATAACATAGGTTACTAAGAAAAGTTGTTCTAATGTTATTTTCCCCTAGAAATAAGGAAGAAACTTTTCCTCCACAAATGCTTTAAATAAAGTTTTCTGGAAGAATAATGCTGAACAGGATAAATGATTTTTTTTTCCAATTTCTCTATTTTTATAACATGCTTTCTCTCAGTCATCTAAGAATGCTTAATCAGCTAATTTCTATTTTCACTGATTAGCCTTCTGTGTGCCTGGCTCACTAAATAATCCAGTCACCATCTACGCTTTGAGAATGATGAATCATGACACATATTCTTCCTATACTTCTTCTCCAGAATCTCCTTTTCATCAAAATCCTCTTAATGAAAAAAATAACTTATTTATCAAGGAATGGCATTATATAAAATTTCAGTAAAAATGAATATTCTGTATGACTGAAACTTACCTCTTGGTTTATCTACACTCTAAAATGTTGAGCAGCTGTGTTTTGCATATTTTTTTCTATTTAATTCTTAAACACAATGCTATTTGATATCCGTGGTACCAGAGTTACTCATTTGTGAACACCAAAAGCTGTGTAATATTCTCACATACAGTGTGCGTGACTCTTGACTCTTTTCCAGAGGGTTAAGATTATGGAAATTAGATTCCTGGATGAATGTCTAATTACTGCCGGGGTGGGTGCCTATGAAACTGTATGCAATGTTTTTATCAAGGAAACTCAGGATGATATTAAAAGTCTTATTCATTAATTCATGTGTTCAATAAATATTTATTGCATTCTTATTATGCTTCAGAGACTACATTTGAGTATGTAATGATAAATATAAATGCCAATTATAAATATTACAATTTTTTACAATATATAATTGTAAAATGCCAATTACAAATATAAATATAAATAAGTAAAAATAATTAACATTAACACCTTTATTCTCTGCATTTAATTTCCCATAATGGATTAGCTACACTATATTTAATATGTAGTAGTGAAGTTGAATTTTTTGTCAAGAACTCTTTACTACTCTAATTTACTGTATTTACTCTTCTAATCCTAGGTATAAATTATCAAAGTGCTTGGAGTGCAGTTCTGGGTAGTTTTGAAATAATACATTTAAATAGTGATAGAATGTAGTTTACCCAGTATGGTTTAAAAAAAAAAAAGCATGATTGATCTGACTGTGGCACAAATAAAGCCTCACTTTTCATTTTCCTAAAGTCTTAACTTTACATTGGCTCTCTGGATAGTATGTTTGAGTCCTAAACATCACTACTAGAGTAATACTAATGATTTACAATTATATCTACAGTAAAAGGGGATACTGAGAAGCTTCTTTCAGCAAACGCCCTCCTACAGATATGATCTGGCTTATGGTGGCTATTTGGTATTGCACATTTTTTACTACAAGTCTCAAAAAAAATCTTGATAGAGTATTTCTGTAAGTAGTTCCAGAGGGTTATTTATGACTCTGCAAGGATGCCAGATTGCCTCATTTTGAGACAATTAAAACAGGACTTTAGGCAGCCATTATTTGCATCTTCAGGAGAAATACCCATTAGCACAAGGCCAGGGGTTCACTGGGGCCTGGAGAAGCTACCTTGAATAATAATCCTGGACCCCAGTAAACTTGAGCAAGCAGAGCTAGTTGATGCCTGTTAGAGCAGTCTGCATGTAGATAGACGGGCACAGAAACAGAAGCTGGGAGTCTTTTAGGATGATAACTAATATATTTTTTATGAGGCCGACTGAAATGAGACTCCAGAGAGAGCAACAGAAAAGACTGATCAGATAGAATAAAATTGGTGACAAGAAGATTGGAAAGTAGAATTCACTGTAAAACATATAAATCATGGGGAAGTCTGTGCACAGAAACAAACTAAACTTCAGAAATCCACATTTTGCTAGAGGTCAGCTTAATGAATTATCAATGTGAATACTTAAAATCTTTAATATTTTACCAGATATGGGAGAAGACCAGTTGTTGACTAGAAAGAAAATATCATCTCTCTGTCAGGAGGTTCAACATCGTATTAGGAAATACCCACACACAGATTTGGAATAAAGAAGACAGGAAGAATTCTTTCAAAGGCACACTTAAAAAAAACAAAAGACAAAAAACAAAAAAACCCCAAAACAAAACAAAACAAAAGACCATAGTTCTTGGTCTCTGTGTTAGCAACTAACATACAAACTGACCCACTCCCACAGTCAATATTGACACCAATATTTCCTCTTCCTGAAGTAGACTTAATTAATGCTAGATGAAATGCAACCAATGTATTTTAACAACCAAGGGCTAGGTGTTCTAATAGGTGTTCTAGTAGACATGGTGAGGGGGACAGATGAAGTGAAGTCACCATTATTTCTTCTTTTTCAAAAAATTTCCCTAGTTCTTGGCCTAGCCACCTCTTCTCATATAAAGTTTTACAAATAAACTACTCCAAAATCCACTATGTTCAGGTACTATGCCAGGCACTGGAAAAACAAAAATATTAAAAATTTGGTCTTTTTCCTCAAAGAGCCCATAAATGAGGAAACAGATAAACAGTGGGAATTGTGTTTGATAAGTATATTACGTATCTTAGGTTTCTACGCCAGCAATATAGAGGTGAAATATGAGATAATTACATTTCATTTCCTTCTTCATGAGTTGGAATACTTGCCTGAAGAAACAGAATGCTAGAAAATTTCATCCGTAAAATCCCCCTAGTCCAATACAAATGTAAAATAAAGCCTAAAAGACTAGTGTTATTTCTAGCAAAATTCAGAGAAAAATATGACAACTTACAAAGCTATTTATTCTAAAGACTATATATACTTTTTAATTAGGAATACTCACCTAAATCTCATCTACTGTAACAGGTTCATTTCATGCTGTTCAAACTTCATTTAAAAAAAAAAGGGCAAAATGAACTAACAATAGAACACTTGATTACAGCTGCAACTTAGATGGAATAGGATTTTGTAAATAGTTTTTATGGTGTTTTCATGGATATTTAAGACTCTAATAACAAGTATCTCACTAGAAAAATATATGTAATATTAGTTTTTCTATTTTGAAATAATGTAATATAAGTTATGTGTACAGTATATGCACAGTACATTCATATATAAATATGTATATATGCATATAACATACATGTATACACAGATATTTATGAAATAAAAGGCTGACTCAGAAAACTAATGAATTATTGCTCATACCTATCAAATTTCAAGGGGAATTATTCTTCACAGAACTAGAACAAATAATTCTAAAATTTGTAGATCCTGAATAGTAGAAGTAATCTTGAGAAAGAAGAAGGAGATATCATGCTCCCTGATTTCAAACTATACAAAAAAGCTATATTAATCAAAACAGGATGATATTAATACAATAACAGACACACAGACAAAAGACCAGAATTGAAAGCCCAGAGGTTAACTCACACACATGAGAAAAATTAATCTATGACACGGGAGCCAAGAACATACAAGGGAGAAAGAGCAGTCTTTTTAATAAATTTTGGGAAAAGTGGACATGCAAAAGAATAAAATTTGACCACTATCTTACATCATATACAAAAATTAACTCAAAATGGATAAAAGCTTTCAATGTAAGTCCTGAAACTATAAAAGTCTTAGAGAAAACATGGGTGGTAAACTCATTGACATCAGTCTTAGCAACATATTTGTGGATCTGTCTCCAAAGTCTAGGGAAACAAGAGCAAAAAACAACAAATGGGCCTACATCAAACTAAAAAGCTTCTATATAGCAAAGGAAATACTCATCGAAACAAAAAGGTAATCTACGAAACGGGTGAAAATATTTGCAAGCCATGGATTCAATAAAGGGTTAATATCTAAAATATGTAAGAAATTCATACAATTCAACACACACACACACACACACACACACACACACAAACTTGATTAAAAAATGGGCAAAGGGGGAAGCCTGGGTGGCCCAGTTGGTTAAATGTCTGTCTTCGGCTCAGGTCACTATCTGAATCTTGGGATCAAGCCCTGCATTGGGCTCCCTGCTCAGCTTCTCCCTCTCCCTTCTCTCTATCCCTCTGCCACCCCTCCCAACTCTCTCTCTCATGAGAAGATGCTCAATATCATTAATTTTCAGGGATACGCAAATCAAAACCACAACATATCACATTATACCTGTCAGAATGTCTGTTACAAAAAAGAAATAACAAGTGTTGGCAAGGATGTGGAGAAAAAGGAAGCCTTGGGGAACCTGCGTGGCTCAGTAAGTTAAGCATCTGCCTTTGGCTCAGGTCACGATCTCAGGGTCCTAGGATCGAGCCCTACATTGGGCTCCCTGTTCAGCAGAGAATCTGCTTCTCCCTCCTCCTGCTCCTATGCTCCCACTCACTCCTGCTATGTCTCTCTCTCTTCCCCCCTTAAATAAATTAATAAAATCTTTAAAAAAAAAAGAAAAAGGATCCCTTGTGCACTATTGGTGGAAGTATAAATTGGTACAATCACAGTGCAAAACAATATGGAGGCTACTCAAAAATTAAAAGTAAAACCACCTAAATAAATAAATAAATAAATAAATAAATAAATAAAACTGCCATATGACCCAGTAATTCCACTTATAGGTATTTACCCGAAGAATACAAAAATACAAAAACACTAATTTGAGAAGGCATATGCACTCCTATGTTTATTGCATCATTATTTTCAATAGCCAAGATATAGAGATAACATAGTGCCCATCGATAGATGCACGGGTAAAGGAGATATGGTATCCATGTATACAATGGGATACTGTGCAGCCATAAAAGAGGATGAGATTATGCCATTTGAGATGACACGGAAGATCTAGAGGGTATTATGCTAAGTGAAATTAGTCAGGCCGAGAAAGAGAAATACCACATGATGTCACTCATATGTAGAGTCTAAAAACAAAGCAAAGGAATAAACAAACAAAAATGAATAAAAAGCAAATGAATAAACAAAGAAACAAAAGGCTGGGTTCTATACAATTATAGAGAACAAACTGGTGTTTGCCAGAGGGTGGTAGGTCCAGGAGATGAGCAAAACATGTGCAGGTAAGTTAGTTGACAGTCTTCTGGTTACAGAATGAGTAAGTAATGGAATAAAAGACCCAGCATTGGGAAAATAGCCAAGGACACTGTAATAGAGTTACATGGTGACAAACGGTAGCTACAATTGTGGGGAGCAAGGCATAAAGTACAGACAGGGTGAAGCATTATGTTGTATACCAGAAACTAATGTAACATTACATGTCAACTATACTCAAGTAAATAAAAAAGAGTACAGAGTATATGTAAAATGCAATGGTATAAACAGCTGATCTTTTAAAATATTTTATTTATTTTTATTTCAGAGTGAGCAAGCAAGAGAACACAGGGAGAGAGCACACAGAGGGAGGGAGGGAAGCAGACTCCCTGCTGAGCAGAGTGCCTGATGTGGGGCTCAATCCCAGGACCCTGGGATCATGACCCGTGCTGAAGGCAGACACTTAACTGACTGAGCCACCCAGTTGTCCCAGAAGCTGATTTTTTTTTTTATCTGAATCCATATTCCATAGTTCTCCACGTCTTCTTGCTCACTTTTCAATTTCTAACCTCAAGTCCTTTAAAAAAATATTCCTCTGCCTTTTTGATATCAACTACCAAACCAAACCTGTTCAGCTCTGTATGGCTTCTAGATACAGCACATTTTATTATTTGGGAGTAGTAATATAAATCCAAACATTTTGCCTCCAACACTAAGGCTGAGAAGATTTTATCAAGATGACCGCTGATATCCTGATCTCTGTTCTATAATAAGCAGGACATACTGAATATGAATAGCTTTAGTGAAGGGAACAACAACAGCACTATGAACCAGAGACCCAGATCCTAGTGGGAACTGCTGGCACAGGCAAGCAAGATCCAGAATCATAAGAAAAGTAATGGAACAAACATCAATCAGCTTTTATCATAGAGAAAAGAACTTTTCTTTCAGACTTGTTTTACAGCCAAACTGTGTCTGAGGGGCGGGGCCTGTGCGCCTGTGGCTTAAGATAATTCTAACAGGTGTCCTACAGGTGCTGTTGATACAACATAAAATAGGACAGGTATAGGTATTAGAGTCAGGGTTCTTCACATAAATTTAGAAAACCATTCATTGAAATCAGCTTATTTTTTAATAGGCAAAATCTCATCAGATTGTGATGACAATCAAGGGGAATGTTGAAAGTAAAATAAGTTATCAGGGTTTAATACATTCTTTGTCTCCTTTTCTAATAAATAATATATAGAAGAAGGAGTGGGCTTTTAGGAGCCTCCTCTAGCTACTAGCTGCTGATTTACTGATGTGCTTAGCAATATTCAAAAGATTGTGTTAGAGAAGTAGAGGCTGCAATAGGTCCACAGAACCTGGTTACAAAGAAATAGCATCTGGGATGGATTGCTACATCACCCAGCAAGATAATTCCTTCTTATTTGATCCTCAATGTTTGTGGGTTTCACACTTGTGATTAAGGGGTTGAGAAAGCACTTTAGAAGCAAGGAGAAAGCTTCTTAGCACAGGTAAAGAACACCTGCCTCATCGTGCGACCAACTTGCTTGCCCCACTCATGCTACCTCTGTGGTTCTTGACCCTCCTTATTTAATACACCTCAACACCTCAGCCTTCCCCACTGCAGGTAAGAAAAATGTTTTCTGTTTGTTTGTTTGTTTAAATACCATTTTAAGTAAATTAGTGTGTATAAACATGATTTGTATAATTACAGCAGTTAGTAATTAGTCTAAGTAGAGATCATGTCGCTACTAGTAAACATCATTAAAGCATACAAGCGTAGAAAAGCCTATATGTTTTTTGCAAGAAAAAAAGTGCATTACATGACTTTGCCAATCACCTTTTAGAACAAACTCGACATCAAACATACTGTATTTCTCTCTAGGTAAAATTATTGCATAGGAATGTTTCTTAGGAGCACTTTTCTTCACAGATTTTAAATAATTTTTAAAATCAGAAAAATAAAATGCCAAAAGTATAAACTTTTTCTTTCCTTTTCTTCCTGCTTCCATGTGAAAGAACTGTCACTTATACTGTCTCTTGGTGGGAAGTTTTATTTATGGTTTCACCCTTCTTAGTGCCCTAATGGAAACTGATTTTTTGTGTTTATCATTTACTACTTTGTATAGCTATTAAAATGTATGAATGCTAAATTTTTCCACCTACACTACAAGCTCTTTTGAGTATAGAAATCTTAACACTTTTACATTCCTTATGCTCACAGCCCCAAAGATGATGCCTTCCAAATACCTAGTAGCTGCTGAGTCAATTAAAAAAAAAAAACTGAGTAAAATGTTTATGCTAGTAGTAATTATTTAAATAAGTTTAATTTGTCTCAACAGATCAAATCTATACAAAGAATAAAAATTATTTGGTCAGCATTTTTAAAGTACAAAAAAATGTTTTGTTTTACACTAGCCCTTTGTGTCTTTATAACTGCCTCATGAGGAAATTATTTATACAAATGAAGGCAAAAACTCAAAGAAGTTACAGACAATGTAAAGTTATAGCATGTCATTTGGAATGCAACTGGTGGAGATATAAATTAAATTCAAGAACTTCAACTAGTGAATACCTAAGAAACCTGAATCTATTTAATTACATAATAACTAAAACATATGAAAGAGAATTTATGTAAAAAAGTAAATCTAACTAGCTTTGTGAATAATAAATACATCTTTGAAAGAACACTTTTTCAAGAAAATATATACATTTGATTCTCATTATTCATTATAGCTATGTTCTGTAAAGTTGCTGTAAACAGTGAGTTAGCAAATCCTGAATCATTGCTCCTTGAAAAAAAACAGTGCTAGATACCTATAAGACATGGCCACAACATTTTCCACATGTAACCTTGTTTTACATGTCTTTTGTTTAGACACCTTATTTAATACATATTGTTGATTCATTAATATTGAACCCACAGTCAACAGCACTATATCTCATGCCTGAACAAAGCTTGCCCAACAAACAGTCTCAGTAAGGCACATCACAGCCTTTTGTAATTAGGAACAGTAGACAGCACTGAACACTCTGCTCGGTGGCCATTTGAAGCTGTGACATCAATACTAAAATATGAAAAAAATGAAAAATAAGATGTCAATAAATAACTCACAAAAAGTATGCTTGTTTATAGGGGGAGAACCAAAATAAGAAGGCAAATTATCTCCTGATTTGCTCTCAGCTGGGAAAGCACATTTTGGGTGATTCATATTTCTCACCTCTCTGGACATATGCATGTCTCCAAATTACTGTGAAAGTATCATGAGCATTGATTTGGGATTACAAATAAATTTTAGTCAGTAGGCAAATTTGTAAACAGAGCCCATGAATAATGAGAATCAACTATATTAAATTCCCAAACAAGAAATATTGTGCTACGCATTAAGGAAGATGAATAAAATATTATTGCTGATTTTGAAAAGTTCAAAGTCTATCTGGGGAGATGGAATATCAACAGGTAAGGCCTGTTCAACGTAATCGTGTTCTTATCCCTGGACAATCACAAAGGAGAAAACAAGTTGATCTTTAGTTTGCGTGTGACTATGTCCTTCAGTTTTACACATATGGAATAATAGGGTCAATCCCACTGCAATTCTTACCATTTTCAATTTATGAACGAGCTCTTCCTTGTTGATATGAAAGAAATCTCAAAAAGCACTGCCTCATTGTTTCTCTACCCTTTTGGTGCTCAGTAAGGCAAATTAAGGCCTCATGGAAATTTGAATTTAGAAAAGTGAAACATTTCTTATATCCTTGTTTTATATATCACTCCTATACATTTTCCCGCTGAACTGGTTCTATAAGCATTATTAGAAAAAAATGCCAGTACCCTCTTTCTCCATGAAGACAGTAGTATGCTACTATAATGTAATTGCCTCTCCTTTCTTCTTCAAGACTTATCCAAATGAGGTCTGTGTATTTCCATAAAACCTAAAGTTTCTTACCTTCTGCAACTTTGCAATTGATTATATTTCTTTGAGTAGCATAGTGTTTTCTAAAAATAACTTTTTTTTTATTATTCTAGATCTGAGATCTAATCCCCCACATATTAATAGATGTAATACCTGTATACCTGGGAATCTATAACTCCAGGTTTGTTTCCCAATTTTCTGGCCTGGGCCTGGACCCTGAAAAATAAAGTATAATTATTTTGCTATGTTACATTTTTCCTATGACACACCTATTTTACTCTGGGATCTGATTCTTTTCTTTTCCTTTCTTTTCTTCACTTTTTTTCTTTCTTTCTTTCTCTCTCTCTCTTTCTTCCAATTTTCTAGGGAATTGTTTTGCCCTTCAACTCATCCTTTATACTCTCTACCCCATCTATAAGAAGACAACACCAATAACCTTACTATCTAAAACTCTATTGTTCATGTAAATAAGACTTGATCTTAATAATCTTTAGCAAAACTCTATCTTTTGTTGGAAACATCTCATTCATTTAACCTTGCACTTAACACCAGTGCCTTAGATGGCAAAACATGGTTTAAACTCATCACTTCCAATTAATCACGTTTAAATTTCACACTGAACCATGGACTCCTTTGGTCTGTCCCAATTTTCAACTGCCTCTCATATTACAATTGTGCAGATTTCCTTCCTCTTCTTACATTTTTGTACATCTGTTAAATTAGCTCTTTATTTCCACTCCTCTACCATGAAACCTGAGTTTGCATTCTCTGAATTTGAAATTAACCTTCAGCTAATATTTGAAAAGTATTTATTTAGGTGAATTTGAGATACATATTTACTTTCTGTACTAGAACACTGAAACTCCAAAAGAAACCATTTTACCAGGATGCCTGGGTGGCTCAGTTCCTTAAGGGTTTGCCTTCGGCTCAGGTCATGCTGGGATCAAGCCCCTCATGGGGAATCCCTGCTCAGCAGGGAGCCTGCTTCTCCCTCTCCTCCCTGCTTGTCCTCTCTCTCACTATCTCTGTCTCTCTGTCTCTCTCAAATAAATAAATAAATAAAATCTAAAAAAAGAAAAGAAACTATTTTACCCCCACGACTGTATGTTACCTAAAACACTTTGAACATTACCCTCCTCCACAGCCTAACAGTGCTATATCACTGGACCCCATACACTTGTTGAAATGGGATTCATTTTGGTCAGATCTAAAGTTCTTTTAACTGGTATTTTTATAAATTTTCAATTTTATTTGATCTCCTATGATCATCCCTGTGACATAGAAAGAGATTATGCACTTTGGTGAGATTTGTTCTGTAAAATCTCACAGATTATTATCACTACTCTGTCATTTAGAAAATTGAAAATTATTCTGGGATGTGTTGGCAGCAAAAATATATTAATATTTTATAGTTTTGTATCATTAGAGGAAATAGAAGCTTTTGAGATATCATCCTGTTAATGAGTTGATCTTTCCCCTCAATAATTGGGTCTTTCAATTTACTTCTAAAATTACTGGTTATGGTTTTTCAGGTAATATAAAGTAAAATTCATTTAATAAAAAAATGCCACTTGAAAATAATAGATTTTTTTTCCTTGTATTGAATTCAATTCTCTCAACACTCTTGGTGGCTAATTCATTGCTACTATCATTTAAAAGTTTGATCTTCTAATTTTTAACGTTTAAAATTGAGATAATTAGAAATTACATGATAATGACTAATTAGAATATGAACAGCACTATGCCTGAAGCACAAATAATGAGTGGGAATGCGTTGAATTTTTTTAATGTTTGGAATTATATTGGTATTTGAGAAATGCAATTATCATTTTTAATAGCAATTTTGTTCATACAAAGAAGTTTTAAAACAGAATTGCAGCTTGAAACCTCCCAATTTATACAAATTTGTTAAAATCTCACTTATGTCCTTTTAATTTTCATATATATAAACTGTGAATTTGAAGTTGAGATTTTCTGTCTATTTTTAAAAAGAACATTTGGGGTTACATTAAAATATGTATCTCGTCTCATTTTTGAAATATATTAGACAGCAGGCTAATTCATTATGGGCCAGTTGGTTGGCACTGGTGCAGCTACTCAATGAATAAATCCAACCTCAGCCCAAAGTCGTTCGGTGAGAAAGTAAATAGAACTTTAGTTTAGTTACCCTCTCACCAAATAACTTTGAGCTGAGGTTGTATTTATAGCAGCTATATTATATACTTATGTAGAGAGATATTTTGATAAAACTGTAAGAGTAAGGAATATGGCAAGATTTTTGGATGAATTATTAGTTATTAATAAGGATGGCTTGGGTTTGCAGTTGGGTTGTGATGATTATTTTGCCACTAATTCCATCTTAAAATTTTTTAATTAGGTATATTTTTATTAGTTCTGGGTCAAGAGCAAACTCACTAGAAAAGCCAACTCTCCAAATTGTTCAAACACCTCAGTTATTTCTAATTTAGAATAGCTCAACTTTCTAAGTTTTTCATATGATAGCTTTTTTTTTTTCTAAGATTTATTTATTTATTTGACAGACAGAGATCACAGGTAGGCAGAGAGGCAGGCAGAGAGAGAGGAGGAAGCAGCCTCCCCACTGAGCAGAGAGCCCAATGCGGGGCTCAATCCCAGGACTCTGGGATCATGACCTGAGCCGAAGGCAGAGGATTTAACCCACTGAGCCACCCAGGCGCCCCTTCATATGATAGCTTTTTTATCTTCCCAACTTCACTTAAGTCATAAAATACAATTGGAATTATCTTAGAAGGAAATGTAAGGCTCCAAACTCCAGATAATTTGATGTACATGGAAAAACTAGATCATTTATAAAATATCTATAATACATGGAGTAATCCTAAAAAACATTTACTAAAACCTGTGTAAAATATGTATATAAAATTTTTCAAATAAACTTCAGTTATACAGATGAAGTAACTTTAGTTTGTCCAAATATGAATCTCAAAATTAAGAAGAGTATTTTCTGAATTGACCAGATAACATTAAGTTGCATACCCCATTTCAATTTGCAAATTGGCCACATTGCCTAAGTTGTGTGAATGTGAAGAATTTTCATGAACCTTAAAACAATGAAACATGGAATGTATACTACATAGCAAATGGAGGAAAAAATGATAACATCATCACCTTTGATTTCTTACTAAGTTCTAGCTGAAAGAAAGGAGGAAAAAAGATGCAGAATCAAAGAGACTTTCCATGCTGTAATCATGGTCAAGAACTATTACAAGGCTCATTGGAAGTTACCACAATTTCTTGGAAATGTAAACATTCGATTTCTAAAACGTATGCATACTTAGTGTGAAATTTTGAAAACATGACACGTCAAAGATAATACAATTAACACGTTGTCTATCCAGTCTCATTGCTAGAATGGACAAAGGAAATCAGGTTGATAACCTAGATAGACAAGCTTATCTCACATCCCCAAAACCAAGCCATGGAAACTATAGCTCTAAAAAGTAGAATACCTCAGAGCAGTGCTGGAAAAGAGGGAGAGATCTACAGAGAAAATAGAGATATCAATAGGGTACCTGAATAAAATTAATTATGTCTAATTATTAATTATCTAATTAATAATATCTAAAATGCAAATTATCTAAATTTATTCATGAATCAAGGAAAAAAATCCGTATAGCATAATAACCATAGGGGGGAAAATGTAGTTCATGTTTTATGCAAAATATACATTAGTCCCCAAACATTATGTGGCTGAGTTTTACAAAACTTTGAAGGAACAGAAAATTCCTGCGTTATATAGCCTTTTCCAGAAAAACAAGGGAATTTGCTTTATTGTAGGGTTTGTGAAACTTCAGCCTGATGAATCAAACCCATATCACTATCTCCTTATATACACTTTCATAATCATAAATAAAAATTGTCATTTCAGTTACCCACCAATACTTGATGTTATCATACTCATTTATTTGCATAAAGAGACAAAAATTTTATATCTTGTTATTTAAATTTATATTCCCTAATTACCAGTCAGATTGAGAATCTTTTCATGTTTATTAGAGATTACTTTTGTAAAAACAAAGAAATCTTGAATACAACAATATATATAAAATAGTTCATACACACGTGTATTATATTTGTTGAATGTTTCCAAAAACATATATAGCAAAGATATTCACCAAATTCTGCATCATGACTACCTTCTGGGAGGACTTAATGCTAGAGTGAGCTAAGACTAAAATTGAGTAGATTGGATTTTTATTCACAAATACTTACTCTTTTCTTCCCCTGATATCTATGAAAGAGATATTTATTTATTTGAAGCTCATCCATGTGATTTGTTTAGCAGTAAAATATGGATTGAAGTGAAGGTATATTAACCCTGAGGAGAAATTCCATATTTCCAATCACCTCTCTGGGAACTTCCATTTCCTCCATGAAAAGAAAATGTTCCCAATTTCTGCTGTCAACTCAACGAAAGCCCAAAATCTGTATGGGTGGAATGGACCCAAACTCAATGGCAGCCTTTATTACAGCTGACCAAACCACCCCTTAGACACATGAGCAAGAAATTGATATTATATAAAATAGCCCTGCAAATCAGTATAAAAAAATAACATGGGATATAAACAAACACATAACAGAAGACAAAATATAAATGAACACCAAAAGAAAGATGCTCAAATTTGTTAGGAAAATATGGGGAAAAAATCAAGGAAGTTATAATTAAAATGCCAAATAAACCAGCACTTTTCTCTTACCACACTGGTAAAATCAATAGCTTGATCATATATAGTGTTAGTGAGGGTATGGGGAATCGAGCATCATATACCTTTGCTGGAAATGTTAGTTATTATAGCATTTTGGAACACAATTTGACAGTACCTATTAACTTAAAAAATATACAAACATAGAGCCTCAGAATTTCCACTTCTACAGATCTATCATATAAAAGTATTGTGCACCTACATGGAGAGTCATGCAAAACTCTATTTATTGCAGCAGTATTAGTGAGAAGTTAAATGTACCATCCTGTCCCGTTGTTAAACAATATCAAGAATAGGCAAAATAACTTAAATACTTGCTCCAAAAAGATAAGACAAAGAAACGATTATAATAAGCTTACTTGTCAAAAATAACATTCTTGTCAAAATGGTTTCCAGTACCTCACTTTTTGTTCCCACCAATCCAAAAGTGTTATACCTTCTGCTCAATCCCACTCGGTTCTTTACCATGTAAGATTTTCTTTAAAAGTTACCCTGCCCAAACCTTAAAATCCTGATTCTCTTTTCGAGGACATCCCTAAAACCATGTCAACTTGATATTCTCTCTGATTGCAGTCAATCTAATCAACCCACACAGATTTTCCTGGTGATCTTTTGAAAATTGAAGACCAACATTTGAAACTGCAGTACCAAAATACACAAAACAGCAGTAAAGAGCACAGTTCTGGGGTAAGATTTCCTGAAGCTGAACCCCTGAAACCACATCTTACCAGCAGTGTGACCTTGAGGAGATTATGTTCTCTCTCTGGTCCTTGTCTGGAAAGTAGGGACAATAACAGAAATTATTTATTGAATTTTTGTGAAAAATAAATTATTTATTTAGACCATATAGGGTGAGGGCACAGAGTAAGGCCTCCAAAACTGTTAGACATTTAAAAAAAAGTATTAGACGTAAGCAACAAGTAAAAAAAATGACCTAAATCTCTATCAACAGAAGAATGACTAAAAAATCTACAATACATTCTTATTTACAGTTTAAAAAATATTAATTGAAGAAAATCAAATTGTGACCACAGACCATATCATGTGAATACTTAAGGAAATTATAATATAGGCATAGATTTTACATTTAATCAGTATACAAAATTGTTTTTGGAGGATGTCATCAATCCAAAACTGTGTTCATTTCTGGGGGAAAAGAACTGGATTGCAGATATTGAAAGGGATTCCAGCCTTTTTTCCCCAAAAAACCATATTTATGTATTAGTGATTTTTCTTGCAAAGGACATATTTTCATTGACGATTTTTTTTAACATTGTGGTGATGGGAAATTGTATATATAGCATATGGAATTGCAAAAGTATATATAAAAAGCCTACCTTTTGGAACTGAAACTTCCAAACAATTTATAAATGAATATACAAAATACTTTCAAATACTGCTCCATTTACAATTTTGAATAGTCACTTCAGGAAAGAGACTAAGCAGATGTTTTTACTGAAGCATAAGCAACTTTGAGTCGTGAAGTAAGAAGTAATTCCTTAACCAATGAAAACGTCAAGAAGAGTTTAGGTAGGCAAATATCATCCTGCCCAGATGGTTAGATTGAATATTGCTTCATTTAATTTTTTGGCAAATTGATCCATTTCGTTTTAGTGAATACATTTCTGGAAATCATAGGATATTTTACATTAGCTCAGAAGGAAATATTTTCCTCAATAAAACCAAGCAGCATATTTTATCTGGTTTTTACTCAGAACAAAAAGAAAGAAATTTCAATCATTGAGATTTAAGGACCAAAACAGAACTCCCTCCTATACAACTTTTATAAGTATCAACCAAATGTAGTATAACACCATGTTGTGGATAACAGCTGCCCTCGAAGTCAGTTAATAGATTTCTTTACAATTTTGTTTTTTAAAGTGATATTTTATTGCTTTAAAGTGTATAAATCTCATTCAGAAATTTGTCTGATTGCAGCACCCAGGTGGCTCAATTGGTTAAGCACCCCTCTCTTGACTTGGCTCAGGTCACGATCTTTGGGTGGTGGGATTAAGCCCCACATTGGGCTCTGACTTCAGCAGGGAGTCTGCTTGGGATTTTTTTTCTCGCTCTCTGCTCCTCCCTCCCAAGCTCTCTCTCTAAAATAAATGGATAAATCTTAAAAAAAAAAAAAAATTTTTTTTTGTCTGATTTTTAAATATACATAGTGCCACTAAAACACATTTACAAATACAAATGAATTTAAGAAAAAGAATACTGACTAGGGAACATTAAATACTTTATTTTATTCTGTTAATTACTAGCTCTAATATGGGATTAATACTCTTTTCAGTTTTATTGACATGTAATTGACACATAAGATTATATTATTTATGAAGTATAGCATAATGATTTGCTATATGTTTATATTGTGAAATGATTAACACAGTAACTATAGTCACCATGCTGTATATTTTATTTCCAAGACTTATTTATCTTCTACCTGGAAGTTTGTACCTTTTGACAACCTTCACCCATTTCCCCCATAAGCTACCTTCCCAGGCTCTGACAACTGTCGTTCTGTTTTCTGTTTTTATGAGTTCAGTTTCTGTAAATTAGTGTGATCATACAGAATTGGTGTTTCTCTGTCTGACATATTTCACTTAGCATAATGCTCTCTGTCTGACATATTTCACATATTTGACAACACATCCATGTTGTCAAAAACAGCAGTATTTCCTTCTTTTCATGGCTGAATAATAACAGTAACCAAACTTCTTTATCTATTCAATTCGCTGATGAACACTTAACACTGTTTCTATGTCTTGGCAATTGCAGATAATGCTTTGATGAACACAGGAGTACAGATATCTCCTCAAGATAGTGACTTTGTTTCTTTCAAATATACACATAAATGGAATTGCTGGATCATATGGTAGTTCTATATTTAAATTTTTGAGGAGCTTCCATGCTGTCTTCCACAATGGCTGCACCAGTTAAGATTCCTACAAACAGTGTGCAAAGGTTTCCTTTTCTCCACATCTTTGCCAATACTTACTATCTCTTCTTTTTTATAACAAGTATGAAGTGGTATCTCATTGTAGCTTTGATTTGTACTTCCTTGATGGCTAGTGATGCTGAACACCTTTTTATGTTCTTATTGCCCATTTGTATGTCCTCTTTGGGAAAATGGCTATTCACATCCTCTATTCATTTTCTAATCATGTTAGGTTTGTTTGGGGTTTTTTTGTTTTTGTTTTTGTTTTGTTTTGTTTGTTTGCTATTGAATTTTATGATCTTTTTATATACTTTGGGGGTTAACTCCTTATCAGACATATGATTTGCAAATATTTCCTCCTGTTCTGTAGGTTGCCTTTTCATTTTGTTGATGGTTTATTTTGTTGTATAAATACTTCGTTGATGTTTAAGTTCGATGTGGTCCCACTAGTTTATTTTTGTTTTTGATGCTTCTGCTTGTGGTGTCAAATCCAAAAAAATTCATTGACAAAACCAATGTCAAGGAGCTTACCCTTATGTTTTCTTCTAAGCATTTTATGGCTTAGGTCTTTTGTTCAAGTCTTTAATCAATTTTGAGTTAATTTTGTGTATGGTGTAAGATAGTGGTCTTGTTTCATTCTTTGGCATGTGGCTGTTCAGTTTTCCCACTCTCATTGAACAGACCATCCTTTCTCCATTGTATATCCTTGTTTCTTTGTCATAAATTAATTTGCCATATATTAATGGGTTTATTTCTGAGCTCTCTGTTTCATTGATCTACATGTCTTCTGTGCTCTCTATCCTGTAGCACTAATCCAACCCATGGTCTACTTTTAAGCTAATACCATACAGTTTTGATTATTGTATCATTGCAATATAGTTTGAAATCAGAAAGTTTAATGCCTCTGGTTTCTCCTTCTTTCTTAAGATTGCTTTGGCTATTTGAGGTCTTTTGTGGCTCCATACACATTTTAGAATTGTTTTCCATTTCTGTGAAAAGTGCTATTGGAATTTTGAGAGACTGACTTGAGTAGTATAGACATTTTAACTCTTCCATTCCATGAGCATGAAATATCTTTCCATTTATTTGTGTCTTCTTCAATTTCTGTCATTGATCTCTTAGAGCTTTAACATACAGATCTTTCACCTCCTCAGTTAAATTTATTCCTAGGTATTTTATTCTTTTTGATGAAATTATAAATGGGTTTATTTTAATTTCTTTTTTTGATGGTTTGCCAATAATGTTAGAAACACAACAGATTTTTTTATACCTGAATTTATATCCTACAACTTTACTGAATTCATTTAATAGTTTTACACTTTTTGGTGGAGTTCTTGGTTTTTTTAATATATGATAATATTGTCCTTCCTCAGACACTTTTACTTCTTTCTAATTTGGAGGTCTTTTATTCCTTTTTATTGTCTAATTGTTCTGGTTAGGAGCTCTTTTTTTAAGATTTACTTGCTTATTATTTGAGAGGAAGAGAGAGAAAGAGAGGGAGAGAGAGGGAGAATCTCAAGAAGATTCCTTGCTGAGTGTGGAGCCTGATGCAAGTTTTGATCTCACAACACTGAGATCATGGCCTGACCCAAAATCAAGAGTTGGACACTTAGCCAACTTAGCCACCCAGGCACCCCCTGGTTAGGACTTCTAATAGTATGTTGAATAAAAGTGGCAAGAGGAACATTGTTGTATTGTTCTTATTCTTAGAGAAAAAGCTTTCGACTTTTCACCACTGAGTATGATATTAGCTGTGGGATTGTCATATATAGTCATTATGGTGTTAACATAAGTTCCCTCTATACCCAGTTTGTTGAGAGTTAATATCATGACTGGATGTTTAATTTTTGTCAAAAATTTTTTTGCATCTTTTGATATAATCATGTAATTTTCAACCTTCATTAAGTTAACGTGGTACATCACATTGATTTGTTTTTCTTGAACCTTGTTTGTATCCCTACAATCGTTCCCACTTCCCACTTGATCTTTTTAATGTGTTATTGAATTCAGTCTGCTAATATTTGGTTTAGGATTTTGCATCCCTGCTCATCATGGATGTTGGCCTGTATTTTTTTTCTTATAGTGTCCCTGTTTGGTTTTGATAAGAGGATGCTGATCATAAGATCAGCTTGATAGTGTTCCCTCTTCTTCTATTTCTTGGAAGAGTTTGAGAAGAATCGGCATGAATTCTTTAAATGTTTGAATTCAGCAGAGAAGCCATCAATTCCTGTTCTTTTCTCTGTTGGACATTTTTGACTACGGGATCAATCTCATTAGTAGTAATTATTCTGTTCAAACTTTCTACATCATGATCCAGATTCAGTGGGTCTATTCTTGGTTGTCCAATTGTTGGCATATAATTGTTAATAGTAGACGCTTATGGTCACTGTATTTGTGCAGTAACAGTTGTACTTTTTCCCCCTTCATTTCTAATTTTATTTGAGTCCTCTCTATTTTCTTTTCCTTGATGAATCTGTTTGTCCATTTTGTTTATGTTTTCAAAAACTTAGGTATTAGTTTCATTGATCTATATTTTGGCGTTTGGTCCTTTTTAGTCTCTAATTTATTTCTGCTCTAATCTTTATTTCCTTTCTTCTACTAACTTTGGGCTTCATTCTTCCTTTTCTCTTTCCCTGAGGGGTAATGTTGAATGTTGTTTATTTGAGTTCTCTCTTTTTCCTCTTTTTTTTTTTTTTTTTTTTTTTTTGAGAGAGAGAGAGAGAGAGAGAGAATACGTGTGTGAGATGGGGTGGAGGGAGAGAGGGAAAGGGAGAGAAAGGATCTTAAGCAGGCTCCACATCTGCATGGAGCCTGATGCACGGCTCGTCTCACAACCCTGAGATCATAACATGAGCCAAAATAAAAAGTTGGCTGCTTAACCAACTTAACCACCCAGGTGCTCTTTTTTCTTAGTGTAGGCGTTGATAAATATAAACTTCCCTCTTAAAACTTCTTTTGTTGCATCCCACAAATTTTGGTATGTTGTGTTTCACATTTTAATTTTTCTCCAGATCTTTATTTTTTTTTTAATTTTTATTTGTTTATTTGAAAGAGAGAGAGAGAGCACAAGAAGGGAGGAGAGACAGAGGAAGTGGGAGAAGCAGGCTCCCCGCAGAGTGAGGAGCCTGATGCAGGGGTCAATCCCAGGACCTGGAGAGCACCACCTGAGCAAAAGGCAGATGCTTAACTGACTGAACCACACAGGTGCCCCTCTGCAGATATTTTTTATTTCTCTTTTGATTTTTTTCCTTGACTCATTTATTGTTTAGTAGCATGTTGTTTAATCTACACATTTTTTTTTAAAGATTTTATTTATTTATTTGACAGACAGATCACAAGTAGGCAGAGAGGCAGGCAGAGAGAGAAGGGAGGAAGCAGGCTCCCTGCGGAGCAGAGACCCCCGATGCAGGGCTCCATCCCAGGACGCTGGGATCATGACCTGAGCCGAAGGCAGTGGCTTTAACCCACTGAGCCACCCAGGCGCCCCTAATTTACACATTTATTTAAATCTTCCAGTTTTCTTCTTATAATTGACATCTGATTTCATAAGATTGTAGTTGGAAAAGGTGCTCGATAAGATTTCAATCTTCTTAAATTTATTAACACTTGTTTTGTAGCCTAATATATGATCGATCCTGGAGAATATTCTATCGGCACTTGGAGATGTTCAGTAAATGTCTGTAAAATTCATCTGGTGTAATGTGTAGTTTAAGTACAATATTTCTTCATTGATTTTCTATCTGAATAATCTAGACATTGTTGAAAATGGGATACTGAAGTTCTGTATTATAGTTATATTGCTGTAATTTTCTTCGGATCTGTTAATATGTGCTTTACATATTTAGGTATTCCTATGTTGGGTGAATAAATATTTATCATTGTTATATCTTCTTCTTTAATTGACCCCTTTATAATTACATAACAACCTTCTTGCCTCTTATTACTCTTTTTGGCTTACATCTATTTTGTCTGATGTAAGTACAGCATTAGGTTGAGAAAGATGATTTGGGGAATTTTCTGAGACCAAAATATAGACTAAATGAGGATTGAGACAATGACTGAAGATGAGGCTGAAGAGACAGAGTATAGCTAAAGTATTACGGATCTTATGCACTTACACAAACTTGGGAACAAACAAGTCACCAGAAACCTATGGAAAAATCAAATGTTTTTTTTTTTTCTTTTTTTCCCTTTTAAGGAATATCCCAGACAACAGGATGGATGAATGCAAATGAGACCAAATGCAGACAGACTGCAAAGAAACTGAGAGGTATGAAATGGGCCCATGGGATATAGAGTTAATCACATGCCTAAAATCTGAATATAAACTCTGAATATAAAAGTAGCACTATATGTGGATTTTAGACTTTTTTCTTTTTAAAATTTTATTTATTTATTTGACAGAGAGAGACAGTGAGAGAGGAAACACAAGCAGGGGGAGTGGGAGAAGGAGAAGAAAGCTTCCCACTGAGCAGGGAGCCCGATACGGAGCTCAATCCCAGGACCCTGGGATCATGACCTGAGCCGAAGGCAGACACCTAATGACTGAGCCACCCAGGCACCCCTAGACATTTTGAAAAAAACAGAAAAACATAAGAAATAAATATATGTTGGGGGCGCCTGGGTGGCTCAGTGGGTTAAAGCCTCTGCCTTCAGCTCAGGTCATAATCCCAGGGTCCTGGGATCAAGCCCCGCATCGGGCTCTCTGCTCAGCAGGGAGCCTGCTTCCTCCTCTCTCTCTGCCTGTCTCTCTGCCTACTTGTGATCTCTGTCTGTCAAATAAATAAATAAAATCTTTAAAAATATATATATGTATCTTTAATCTTACAACATAGAAATTGGTGGTTAACATTTTAGTATATTCATTTCCAGATTGTTTTCTCTACATAAATATATATTTTAAACAAAATTTGTGACATCAATGTGAAATACTTTGTAGATAAACAGTTTCTGAGCCATCAAATAATAGACAGATGTGATTTATGTGATATACCATCAGTTACTCCCATTATTAGAAATGTAGAGATTTTAAGATTTAAATAAAGCATTTGTAAATGTGATTGTGCCTACATATTTGTGCCCTTGTATGATTATTTAGAAAAAGCTATTAGATGTAGAATTTCTAGGCAAAATAGAATATACATTTAAAGGTTTTTAAAAATACCCATTCAAAATTCACTTCTAGAAAGCAATTGATATTCCTACCAGCGGTGTCTTTCCCTGAAGCTTTTAAAACAATGAATATTTTTATTTTTTCCTGACAATAGGTAAATATGATATCTCACTGTTTAATTTGCATTCCTTTGATTACTTATGAAGTTAAATTCTTTCATGTTTATTGTAACTTGTCTGTTCTGTCAATTTTTCTATTGGGGTGTTTGTAGTTTTATGTTTGATTTAAAACGGCTCAAGGACCTATCTGTTCAGGCAAAACACAGCATAACAATTGGAATTCATTATTCAGCCATAGCGAAACTGTAAAAGCATCTCAAAAACTCAAAATGTGTGAAAAATAAGAACACAGCAAGGCTTCAGGTAAACAGAAATGCGTGTAAATATTTGGCAGAAAAGTCATAGTTATGCAAACTTACTAACTACATGCCATAATGAAGTTAAGGCAGGAGAACTGGCTATTTTCAAGTTTCTGGAAGAATGAAGCAATGGAATTGCGTCTTTGTCCATGTGAATGCAAAGAAATCCCCTTGGGTTTTAGAGAAGAGGGCTACACTGAGGTGTAAATGACTGCTAGTTAGCAACGTCAGTTTTGGTTTTTTTTTTTAAAGTGTGCACGAAAGTTAAAAAAAAAATGCCAAATTTCAATAACCTTGAAAACTGGTAATAGGTATCAGCAACATATTAAGCTTCAAAGAAGACAGAGGAAAACTAGTCAAAGAAAAACTGTATAAGACTAACTCACACTCTCTGAATATTAGCCCCTTAAATGCAGGCACCCTGCTCCACAGAAAGTGAACATCCTGTCCTGAAATTTGTAGAACAATCTTCCTAACATTACTAGGACAATATAATAAAATGTACTCACTTGTGTAACCACCATTACGATCAAGATTTAAAATATCTTCATCACACCGAAAGCTCTCTCATTTCTCTGTTTTCTCTCACTATGGGTAAGTTACCTTTTTGTAAAATTTCATATAAATGTAATTACAAAGGATTACTTCTGATACCTACTTTTACGCAATGCAATGTATTGAGTACATGGAGATTCATCCATGTTGCCATATATATCAGTAGTATGCAGCAGAATTATTTTTCATTGCCATACGGTATTCCATGTGAAATGTTACTTCATGTGGATATACCACAAATTATTTATCCATTAATTTGTTGATAAGCATATGGGTTGTTTGCAGCTTGGGGGTAGTATGAATGAATTTGCTGTGTAAAAGTTCCTATTTACAAATCTTAGTATGGATATATGTTTTTATTTTTCTCAGGTACTTGCCTAGAAGTGTAATGGCTAAGTCCTGTGTTAGGTATAGGTTTCACTGTTCAAAAGATATGCTAACTTTAACAACAACAAAAAAAGCTAGTCTTTTTAATCATACCCATTCCATTGTCTGTATAGTAGTATATCATTGTGGCTTCAAATTACATTTCTCTGATGATTAGTGGTGCTGAAAATCTTGGTTGTATAAATTGGTCATCTCCATATCTCTTTGCTTATTATTTTCTAAACCATTTGCCTACTTCTTTATTTTTTGTTTGTTTGTTTTTTATTATTCAGATATGAGTTCTGTATAAAGTCTGGAAAGAAGTCTTTCATCAGATATACATATTGCAAATATTTTCTCTCAGTTTGTGCCTTGCTTTCATTTGTTGTTGTTTTTTCATTTTTTGTAATAGTGTCTCTCACAGAGAAAAATTTAGTTTCGATAACATCATTTTTTTTTTTTTTTAAGATTTTATTTATTTGACAGAGAGAAATCAGAGCTAGGCAGAGAGGCAGACAGAGAGAGGGGGAAGCAGGCTCCTGCTGAGCAGAGAGCCCGATGTGGGGCTCGATCCCAGAACCCTGAGATCATGACCTGAGCCGAAGGCAGAGGCTTAAACCACTGAGCCACCCAGGTGCCCCCGATAACATCATTTTTATCAGTCTTCTCCTTTCATACCTTTTGCTTTTGTGTTTAATCTAAGAAAACTTTCAGCTATGTAGGAGTTTGATAGTTTTACACCTTTACTTGTAGATCTATAATCAATTTTGAGTTATTTTCAACATATGGCATTAAAGTTCAATACTTGTTTTTATTTTTATTTTTGGAATATCAGGGCTTTGAGTACAATTTTTTAAAAAAGACTATCATTCTTCCCATCGCATAGCTTGGTGCCTTTTTCAAAATTAAATCGATCAGTTACATGTTAAGTCTATTTCTGAAACCTTTATTCTATTTCATTGATATGTACCCTTATGCCAATACAATGCTGTCTTCATTATTATAGTTGTATAATGATCACAAAGTTAGGTAGCGTAAGTCTTTCAACTTTGTTCTTTCATTTTAAATTTGTTGAACTATGTCACATCTTTCATGTTTCTATATGAATTTGAGGATCTTGTCAATTTCTAGGGGGGTAAAAGAGTGATGGTTGGGTGTTAAATCAGATTTCACTGAATTTATACATAAATTGGAGGAATAATCGTAACAATTCAAGCTTTTAATTCAGAAACCTTACATATTGCTCCATTTATTTTGTTGTCTTTAATTGTCCTAAGTGATATTTTATTTTATACACAAATTTTGTTAAGTTCATTCCTTAATATTTAGTAATGTTTTAAATTGTGTCTTCTAATTGTTATTTAGAAATAAAATTGAATACTTTTTCCTAAACTTCCCTGCAATCTGGAAGGTGCCTATAGGAAGATAGCCCAGGTTATCGTTGGGCTTACCTATTTTGTATTTCTCTTGGCAGCAACAATGGGCTGATTATTGACCAGTGTAAAGACATTTGTTTCATCATTTTTCTTTTAGTGTTCTACTTGTTCATTGTGGGATAGCAAGTTTAGCCTCAGTTACTGCATCACAGCCAGGAATGGGGTTCTTTAATTTAGTTATTATTAATGGGATGCATTTTCAGAAAAGTAAATAGGCAGCCATGCTCTTTGCATTCAGGAATGGGAAGATTATGGTAGGAATTAGGAGATATTGGCAGATTCACAAGAGTGGTGTAGTATGAAAGGGATGTACTTTTACATGTATTTTTCCTGACATAATAAAAACTACGAAACTCTACAAATTATTAAGTGATAAATTATCTCCCACATAGTCAGATAAGCACAGGACTGCTATAGGAGTTCCATCTTTTAGCAATTATAAAACCCTGAGACTTTACTAAAGGTTTTTCTCTTCAACCTCTATGTCAGCATAAGAGCTAAAAGGATATGAGTAAATGAGGGGAAGGGGGAAAGGAAATTACCAAAGTAGCTGGCTTTGCTAGAATTTTCTGCACTTAACAATTAAAAAACAAAACCAAATTTCTTAGGAAACCATAATAAATAGTGTAATATAGGGAACCTTAGTATTGCATCATGGATACGGAGAAAAGAATATTGTTGAGTATAGTTTTATTTGAGAAAACACAAAATAACTTTAAAATTTTCTTTAACTTTTAAAATAAAATTCAAGAAATCTTGGACTATAAAACAAAGTGAGATATGATACAAATTCAAGCAATTTTTTTTAAAGATTTTATTTATTTATTTGACAGACAGAGATCACAAGTAGGCAGAAAGGCAAAGAAAGGGAGAGAGAGAGAGAGAGAAAGGGAAGCAGGCTCCCTGCTGAGCAGAGAACTGGATACAGGGCTGATCCCAGGACCCTGAGATCGTGACCTGAGCCAAAGGCAGAGGCTTTAAGCCACTGAGCCACCCAGGTGCCCAAATTCAAGAGATGTTTAATAAATGGGTGAGAGAGAATAATATATAAATTAAAAAAAAAAAAAAAACCCAACAAGGATCTCTGCAAGAAATAAAAGCAAGTCTAGGAGAAAATTCTGAATATTTTGCAAAATATTTAGAAGAAAGATGCTAAGATATTAGGACAAAGAAAAGATAAACAGTATGGAAAGTAAACATGTACTTTATTTACAAGCAGAGTACCTAAACAAACAAACAAACAAAAAGAGTTATATCATATATATATGACAACAAGATAGAATTAGATATTTATGACAACCAAATAGAAGTAATAATTAGAATCTGGAAAGGATAGCTTACCTAGGCTGAAGGAGAGTTAGAATCTGGGTTTATTAATTTAAGTATACCAATACCTAGAGATCCTGGTGAATTTTTTGAAGTACACGGGTTGAGAGAATTCCAAAGGATGTTCAGGCAGAAATAAATAAAGTTTACATACAAAGAAATAATATCAGTTTGACATTAAACTTTTTCTATATCACTACCTCTAGAAGACACTGAAATTAAGAGAGTTTTGAGGGAAAATATTCCAAAAAAGAACTCTATAACTGTGTAATGTTTGAAGGAAAAAGAAGAAAATTCTCAGATACACATGGTTTAACAGTGTAATTTCCACACTTATAACATGGAAAAAAATCTTCACAGACATATTCCTGTTGAAATATGCAGTGCTTTGAAAGCTGAATCAAAATAAAGAAAAGTTAAGAACATTTATAAGAAAAATCTCATGGTCAGCATGATGTCAAGTGAACACTGAGTTAACATAATGAATGGTTATAACAAACTGAATACAAATGCCATCTTAATTTTTGGACAAAGAAACACATAATTTAAAAATAAAGTAAATCTGAACTGAAAAATGTTAAATTATATTAAAACTGGAAAACAACTATTAGTAGAAAAGGAAAACAAACTTGCTAAATTTTTCTTCTTTGAGAAGAATCAATATATAACATATGGATGTAACTGATAGTAAGAGAAATACAGTTCAAGTTTGTTATATAAAAAGGTCAAAGTAATCTCTAGTAGGACAAAGATTTTTTTAATAGCCATCAAATAGTGAAGAAAGAAAATAGAATTATACCTTACATATCAAAAAAAGAAAAATAATAATAAAAACAAGATATTGAAACAATATTATAAGATTAAGTATATAAATTTGACAATGCAAATATGCTAAATTACCTTAAACAAAAAAAAATACACAAAGATTGTCATATTTGTGTACAAAATTCAAACACATTCTGTTGCAGTTTCCTAAGATTTGGGGTTATTTGCATTTATTTAAAATTTAAGGTTTTTTGTTTTTTTTTTACAAACATAATAAAGGATTTAAGAAGAATAATACAGAATTTAACAAGAAGCCTACAATACAGTGTCCAATTGTCTTGTGTCACCTGCCTGCTATTTGCAGTAAACAAGTTAGAATACTTTTCTGTGTTATAGTTTCTTTATCTGTAAAATGAAAATAATAGTAGTATCTACCCAACAGGATGTTCTAAGGATCTCCTGAGTTAAAAGATACAAAGTGCTCAGAACATTGCCTATTTTTAGGAAGTGTTACACATTAATATTTTTATGTCCAGAAATTCAGCAGGAGAAAAACTGGAAAGAGGAAACTACGTTCAAGTGTGAAAATATCAACACTTTGCTTGAGTTGGGGCTGACTGGGTATACAGTGTCAGACACCAGGTGTAGACACTTGCTACTAGGATTTACAGCTCCAGAGGCCCACTAGGTAGGCATCTAAGGCTCTGATAAGATTGTCCCACACTTATCGGCCATGCACCTGAAAAAGCGCCAAAATTCAAGGGTTCAGAAAGGGAAGACATGAGGTTAGAAGGCATCATTTAGCATCATTAAATCCTGATTATGCCCACAACCGTTAGTCTGTCCCACTAAAGAACTTTTTAGAGTAGAAGCAGTCAACTTTCAAGGACAAAAACAGAGCTGTTCAATTGATTGATGGGAAATCTAAGTTTTTTTCTAAACGGGAACAGAGAATGGCTATTTATTATATTTGAACGATTTGTGTTCTTCTTAAGAAACACAAAGCTTTGCTGAATGACGTCCTGGGTGCAAAAATGCTCCGTTTGCCAGTGTAAAAGGTGTTCTGCATCTGAGTGGGTGGGTGGGGAAAGAGATAAAAGCCACTAGGAGAGTGAAGTTAAGCAGCCATTTAACTTCTCCTCTGATGAGAGATGGAATGCTCCTTCTGGGGGAAATACATTCCACACTGGAAAGCAGTATAGTGCAAGATGAAAAAGAGAAAGTAATAAGCCAGGTATGTTCATGATAAAGGACTGCTTTTGTGCTGACAATTCTCTAACTGATTAAGAAACAAAGGAGAAAATATTTAAAATATCTAAAAAATCGTGCAGAGAATTTTGAATGAGAGTCAACAGAAGAAAATGCAAAGTCAGAAATTTGATGCAGTAATTCGGTGAAGTCATAAGATTTATTAAAGTTGAAGACAGAGCAGTAAAAATACTTGTCATACATGTTAGGAAAGGTTTACCGGATAAATTTGGAAAAGAAAAGCATGCTGATCTGCTGAGCTTTTTAAAACTGGTGTATCACTGGTGGCTCATACACACAAGTATTAATTGTCTTGAATATTAGTTATGGATGATGAGTATCAACCCCATGCAAAGTACTTCAGACTCTCCCTTCTGGAACATCAGAAGAAAATCAAGCAAGCTGCAGCTTCTGTGCCTGACATCGGAGGTTCTGTCTGTGTAGCTGGCACTGGTGGGACAGGGTTGCATGCCTGACACTGAAGGTATGAGGTTAGGCAGTATCAATAGACTTCTGTTACAGTTGGTTACCTTTCCTATTTCAACGTTTAAAAGGAAGATAACATTGGCTAAAGGGTAATTCTCTCATTCTTGCTATTCCTGTTGAGCCTCTGGTGAAGATAGTACACTCTGCTGAAGGCAAAGTTCAGAATGCAAGGAAGCGCCTATCTTCAAAACGGTTTTTGTAAAGATGAGAAAGTAGAAGTTAAAGGAAGAAAGAAGTGGACACAATTCCTATATTGGTGGCGATTAGGAAAGAATCGTGTGGAAGTGGAACTTTAAAACTAAACTAAGAGGAAGAAGGAAATCAAAACTGAAACCAGGCTTCTTCAAATCTTGCTGAAGTTGAGTTTAAAGAGAATGTACGAGCTTGCCAGAAAGACTGCAAGGAGTGGGTGGGAGAGGGGATAAAGCAATTCTGCCTCTGAATGTGATAGCACGTTAAGACTTTAGACCTACTTACTTTAATGGAAAAAAACAAATAAACTACAGTTACAAAGAAAGTATTTAAGGAGAAAATAAGAATATGCTAATTATAATTCAAGCATATATACTCTGAGTAGCATATACATGCAATAAAATGCCTAGAGACAAACATTCCAGAAATAAATTAATTGATTAACTAATAGAACAGAACGGGAGAATAAAAAAGGTAAAGGGAAACAAACTTTTGGCATACAGTTATTCAGGTTTAAGTAATTGATATTCAATTTCTGTAGAAACTTTGTTAGACTGGCTCGTGGGAGTTGGATTGTAAATATGTATAATATGTAAATAACTTTTAATATACTTGAAGGATTTAAAAAGAGGGATAATAGATATGAAAGTGCTCTACAATGAATATCATTACAGACACCGGGAATGTTGAAAGGAATACCCAAAGAACATTTCCAATTCTTGTCTCATATCTGCTTATATGTATTTAATTTCCTGCATAGGGTCACTTACAAAATATAAGCCCTTCCTTATTGAATTTATTTTCTTTCAACTTATCTTCTTTCAAGGCATTGCCTCTCAGAATTTCTATATAGTGGAGATTCATTTGTCTGCTTTTCTATGTTTATTGTTTTTGTCATCCATTTTAGGCCCAAAGATTCTCAAAGGCAGGAAACATAGCCATTTACATTATCTGGTCCGGAAAGAGTAAATATTATATGATAATGCTTTTCAGAGATTAATTCACTAGGCGATATTTAAAACAATTCCAGTTTGGAAAATAAATTCAATTTTAACTTTCTGACATACAGCTTATATCTTCTACTAAAATTCATGGTGAAACTGGGTAAGTCTTTTTAATACATAGCCAACTTTCAATTACTAGGCAAACCTTGTTTGCAAATGTTGGATGTTCTTCCAAAAATGTCACCTTCATCATATTTCGAGAATCTTAGTTCCCAGTCACATAGTAACTATGAATCCAGCATTTATAGTTTTTAAAAATGCCACCCAATATCACCATAGTATAACGATCGAATTCCTTTTTTGGTTCTGCTTTGGTTAAATTTTGCCAAAACTACACATCACAAATTTTCTGCAGTCTGAAGTACTTCCTTATTTTTGCATGCTCACATTTAATACCAAGTCTTTACTTTGTGCAGAATCCACCTCCTGGAACAGCACCTTAATGCAATATTTCTGTGTCAGTGATGGTCCAAATTTTCAAAAGGCTAAGTATCCATTTACATTTATATTTTGGAATAAGTTTAGTAGTAGTAGTAGTAATAATAATAATAATAAATTTCAAGGTGATTTTAAATGTTCATCCTGGAACTAAGGTTCCAAGGAAGGATGAGAGAAGAGGATATATTCTGAAATTGAACCTGAGAATAATAAACCAATCACCAAGTTTTAGCCATTAAACTTCCTAAGAATTCCTCTTTTCTCCCATTTGTCTAGATAGCCATGCCCACTGTCTCAGTTTACACCATTATCATCTTCTGCCTGGATTTAGAAAGGAAGATTTACAAACCAAGAATTAATAGGAACTTCTTAGTATCAAATTTTCCAGTTTGAGGGCTCTCTGCAACCCATTTTCCATGTTTTTCAAGAAAAATAAAGCTCTAAAATATAATCTAATCACATTATCGCCTTACTTTAAAAACTCTTTAATGGCTCTAGATTATCTTCAAGATAATTATGATTTCTCTCCAAAAGTCCTCCACCCCTAGCTGGTCCCAGTCACTGCTTCAGTTCTTCTGCAAATTTTAAGCTGCAGTGTCTTGAATCTATCAGCAGGTATATGAGTGATGAACCATTCCCAGTGTCCTTAGGTTTATTATCCTCCTCCCGCACACTGCTCCTTCTTGAATTGTGAAAACATGAGATTTATTTAACCTTTTAACAAATTTTAAATATTTTTCCTTTTTTCCACAGTTTTACTGAGACATGATGGACATAAATCACTAACTTTCAGGTGCACAGCATAAAGGTTTGACTCATATATATTATGAAGTGATTACCACAATAAGTTTAGTCAACATACATAATCTTATGTAGAAATTAAAAAAAAAGAAATGGAAAAAAAAAGAGAAAAAAATTCTCCTTCTAATGAGAACTCTTAAGATTTACTCTCTTAACAACTTTCATATATATCATATATGCTACATGTTATATTCTGTATGGCAGTGGTAACTATAGTCATTGTGTTGTACATTATATTCCTAGCACTTATTTATTTAACAAAATCTTAAGTGTATAATATAGTACTATTAACTAGTGTACAATATTGTTAACTATACACACAGTATTGTTTAGCAGATTCTAAAATGTATTCATCTTGCATAACTGAAATTTTATAACCATTGAATAGCATCTTCCCGTTTCTTTCTACTCCTAGCCCCTGGCAACCTTCTTTTTACTCTCTCTCTCTCTCTTTTTTTTAAGATTTTATTTATTTATTTGACACAGAGTGAGCACAAGCAAAGGGGCAGAAGGAGAGGGAGAAGCAGGCTCCCTGCTGAGCAGGGAGATGTGCGGCTGGATCCCAAGACCCTGAGATCATGACCTGAGCCCTTCAAAGACAGACGCTTAACCGACTGAGCCACCCAGGCACCCCTACTCTTTGTTTTTTTAGTTTGACTATTGTAAATACCTCATACAAAGTAGAATCATACAGTATTTGTTCTTTTGTGACTGGCTTATTTCACTTAGCATAATGTTTTCAAGGTTCATCCATGGTGTCATATATGGCAAGGTTTCCTTCTTTTTAAGACAGTAAAATCTGATCGTATGTATATACCACATCTTCTTTATCTATTCATCTATTGATGGACATTTAGATTGTCTTTACACCTTTTCTATTGTGAATAATAATGTAACAAACATGGGGATGGAAATACTTCTTTGAGATCTTAATTTCAACCCTTTTGCATAAATACCTAAAAGTGAGAATGTTGGATCATATGGTAGCTCTGTTTCTAATCTTTTGAAAAAATTCCACATTGTTTTCTATAGCCCCTGCACCATTTTACATTTCCACCAACACTGTACAGGGTTCCAGTTTTTACACATCCACACCAATATTTTTTTTATAATAGCTATCCTAGATGTGAGGTGATATCTCATTGTGATTTTCATTTGCATTTCCCTTTTGATTAATAATGTGGATCATCTTTTCATATTCTGTTAGCCACTTGTATGTCTTTTTTGGGAAGATGTCTGTTCAAGTCCCTTTCTCATTTTTTAATAGTTATTTGTTGTCTTGTTTTGGTTCGTTTGCTATCAAGTTTAGGAGTTCCTCATATATTTTGGGTAATAAAACCTTATCCAATATGTGGATTGCAAATATTTTTCCCATTTTGTGAGTCACTTTTTCACTCAAAAGATTGTTTCTTTTACTGTGCAGAACTTTTTTAGTTTGCTATTGTCCACGAGTATTTTTACTTTTTTTTTTTTTTCCAATCCTTTAGTGTCATATCCAACAAATCATTACCAAGAACCAAGCCATGAAGCTTTCCCCTTGGGTTTTCTTCTAGGAGTTTTATAATTTCAGTTCTTATGTTTAAGTTTTTAATCTATTTTGAGTGGGATTTTTTTTTGAAGATTTTTACTTATTTATTTGAAAGAGAGAGAGGACGAGCAGGGTGAGGGGGGCAGAGGGAGAAGCAAATTTTTCAATGAACAGGGAACCTGACACGGGGCTTGATCCCAGGAGCCCAGGTTCATGACCCAAGCCAAATGCAGCTACTCAACTGACTGAGCCACCCAGGGGCCCCTTGAGTTGAGTTTTTGTATGGTATAAAATATAGGTCCAATTTTATTCTTCTGCATATAGATATCCAGCATTCCCAACACCACTTGTTAAAGACACATAGTCTTTAACCCATTGCATCATTTGTCAAAACCAACTGACAATATATATGTATGGGTTTATTTCTAGGCTCTTTATTCTGACCTAGTCTATATGTCTGACATCATGCCAGTTCTTTTTTTTTTTTTTTTTAAGATTTTTATTTATTTTTTTGATGATGAGAGAGGGATCACAAGCAGGGGGAGTGGGAAAGGGAGAAGCAGGGAGCCTGATGCAGGGCTCAATCCTAGGACCATGACCTGAGCTGAAGGCAGACCCTTAATGACTGAGCCACCCACGGGCCCCATTATGCCAGATCTAAACTTAGGCAGATTTTTTTATTTTAAGATTTATTTATTTATTTGAGGTGGTTGGAGGAGAGAGGGAGAGAGGGAATCCTGAAGCAGACTCCCCGCTGAGTGTGGAAGCTGACGCAGAGCTTGATTCCAGGACCCTGAGACCATGACCTGAGCCAAGTCAAGAGTCAGCCACTCAAACCACTGAGTTACCCAGGTGCCCCAAGACAGATTTTTTAAATCTGTTTTTGTAGCAATAGATCTATATGGAAGTAATTTCTTAAGATTTAATATTAATATTTTGCTCTGTCCATAATCTGCAACAACCTAGTCCTTTCAAGTAATGGAATCACAGAAAAGGAGAGTTATACGATACTTGACCAGTGCTATTCAGCTAGTTGGTGGTAAAAGAGGAGTAAGAACCCTGGTCACGTGAGATCTTGTCCAGTGTTCTTATACTACATGACTGACCACTCCTAAGATTATGAAAAATTTACTGTAGTTGTAAAATATTGCAAAATTTTCCATTTTTTGGACCAAATTTCATAATTAAAGTGTAAAAATAAAAACAGCAGATGGGAGAGAGAATGGAGACAGCCCAGTTCAGCAGCATTCCTTGGACAGCTGGATGAGCAGATTGTGGGAACTGGAAAACAGTGATCAAATTGCTAACGACGAAGTCACCGATCAGTCATAATCAATTGGCTGTCAAACCACAATCTTGTTCAGATTTCTCATAGGCTTCAGTCCCTTTCTTATTTTTGTGAATGAAATACACAAAAGTTAAAATATTTTTTGAAGATTTTATTTATTTGCATGCACAAGAGGAAGAGAAAACATGGGCCAGGGTGGTGGAGGAGGGGGACAGAGAGAGAGGGAGAGGCAGTTTCCCCGCTGAGCAGAGAGGCCACCACAGGGCCTGCTCAATCCCAGGACCCTGAGATCATGAACTCAGCCAAAGGCTGATGCTTAACCAACTGAGCCACCTAGGCACCCTTCACAAGAGTCAAAATTTTTGAGTAGAACAGACTGCAAGTCAAAGATGTAGAAATTTCCTTTTACCTCAATATTTCTCAGTGTCTTCAATCTCTTATCTTTATACTTTATATCATTCTTGCCTAATTAAAAATTCAAATATTTATGGTTTGGAGAAATACTCTTAATGAGTGTAATTTAAGATATACACATTAATGTGGTAAAGGAGAAAATTAAATTCTTTTACCTAAAGAAGGCTACAAAAATTTGCATAATATGTAAAAGAAGAAAAGGTAGTAAAGCATAGCCAACTGCCTGATCCTAAGACTTATAGGAACAAGTTCTTTTAATTATATATTTTTAAATATATAAATATGATTTTGAGATGGCTGAAGAACAAGGTTAAGTACAGTGTATGAATAGAGATGGAACTGATACTAGAGCAGATTAATAAACATCAGAATGGGAGAAATGTGGACAGTAAAACCAGAAAGCTAGACTCAAGGAGTCGTTTGTGAATTTCTATTTTTTAGAGTTGAACAGAAGATTGGATATCTTCTTAAAAAAATTTTTTTTTAAGATTTTTTATTTATTTATTTGACAGAGAGAAATCACAAGTAGGCAGAGAGGCAGGCAGAGAGAGAGGGGGAAGCAGGCTCCCTGCCAAGCAGAGAGCCCGATGCGGGACTCAATCCCAGGACCCTGAGATCATGACCTGAGCTGAAGGCAGAGACTTAACCCACTGAGCCACCCAGGTGCCCCTCAAAAAAATTGTTTTTTGCTTCTTTTTATGGTAAGATTATCTCTAATGTGTAAGCAACACTACTGGGTTTCTTTTCCAATAATCTACAGTCTCTGAACTGCCCTTTTGCCTCCCATCTTGCCAACAAGTTCTTCATTAGTGTTCTCTATAATGCAAAGATCATAAGAAATAATTTACATGAAGTATGCCATATTAAACACAAGCAACTCTATTTTTATTCAGAATTCTAAAAATTCTCTTTGCTTATAGTGATGTAGATAACATACAACAGAATAAGAGTTTTCCCTTGGATAATTAAATACTTTTATTCAATTACCTGGTTTAGCTGTCTAACCACTTAGGAAAAAAAATCTTTTGCAATGCACACAGAATAGATGTCTCAAAAATGGCTAATGAATAAATCAATAGTTGAACAAATGTATTTTTTTTAAGATTTTATTTATTTATTTGACAGAGAGAGAGATCACAAGTAGGCAGAGAGGCAGGCAGAGAGAGAGGGGGACACAGGCTCCCCACTGAGCAGATAGCTCGATGCAGGGCTCGATCCCAGGACCCTGACATCAAGACCAGAACCGAAGGCAGAGGCTTAACCCACTGAGCCACTCAGGTGCCCCTGAACAAATATAGGTGGCTCAGTGGGTTAAGTGGCTGCCTTCGGCTCAGGCCACGGTCCCGGTGTCCTGGGATGGAGTCCCACATCGGGGTCCTTGCTCGGCAGGGAGCCTGCTTCTCCCTCTGCCTCTGCCTGTCACTCTGTCTGCCTGTGCTCGCTCTCTCTCTCTCTCTCTAACAAATAAATAAATTTAAAAAAAAAAAAAAAGGAAACACTTACTTGGTTACCCTCTCAGAGCACACTCAAGATAATGCATGCTTTCCTTTTAACCAAAGTCTTTATATTGCAAAACAATTATTACTCATTTAAAAAGTGTGTCTTATTGTACTGCTGATATGCATGTATGAACCAATAGGAAATTATAGTTGCTAAAAAAAAAAGACTATTGCAATCATAGGATGAATTAACACAAGCATCATGAAATCTAGTAGAGGAGGAGATAATTCTATTTTTTTCTCTGCACTAATCAGACAACATATAGAGGAATATATAAGATGTGGGTTAAATTTTGATTATCATATGAATTTTTTAGTTAGTGTAAAAAAGAGGCACAGAGAAAAAGGAAAAAGAGGGGAAAATTCTTACTGAAACTACATTGCAAAAAATAGAAGGTGGTATTTGCAACAGATATATTAATGCAAAATCTATTCCACCTTATACTCTAGGGGAGGGGCAAGAGTTAAGAATAACGTAAATCAAGGATATCTAAAATGCATTTTACAAATAATAAAAAAACCACTATCTCTCTATTTGCAAATGGAGAAACGCATACATGCTTTGCATTTAGAAGAGCATATTGGTTTATAGCTGCTTCATTTTAAGAAGGGATTTTTAAAAAGTGTGGTATGTGAAAGTTAAAACAATCATGACAATATGGGTCTTCAAAAGCTACTCATGCAAGGGTACATTTAAAGGACTGCAGGCCCTGTGGTGAGGAGTGGAAATGAAACGGGGAGCCACTCTAGTTTCTGCTCATTTTAATTATGAAATGGGAAAGATACTGTTTGAGCTATCAACTCCTTACAGCATAAATTATGCTATGAGTTTTACATTAATATCCTTCACCAAATTAATTTTAAATATTAGTAGCTCAATAATCACTGGATGGATGCAGGAAGTATGCATTTAGAATAGATGAATTTTAAGTAAAAAATGAGTATGAGAACTATTCTCTACTTCTAAAGGTAGAAACTTTAGTTTGTGAACAAACTTCAACGGAGCTAAAAAAGTTTTTTAAGGCTGTTTCTCAAGTATATTTTAATAGGTAGACAACTGTGGTCATTTAATTGTGGGCAGAATTACATAACTAACTAAATTTAATCTGCAGGGTAGCAGAGTAGTTTAGTTTTGTTTCCAAAAAAAATTCTGTTGCTGAAATTTACTCAAAGGATTAAAGTTAGAAAATTTATGAAGTCCAAAGTAGCTTCATAATATGTGAAAAATATAAATGTCTCATAAATGTTCAGTATTATTCATTTACTCAGTCAAAAAAGTTTATACGAATTTAGCATATGCTAAGCTCTATTCAAATAATATAACAATTAAAAAACTGTTGTCTTCTAGGTACATTTCATTTAAAAGTGTTTATGTAACTAAATAATTATGGGACACTGATAACTTGATGGAATAAATTTGGAATGAAGGATACATTAAAATTTGCTGGGCTAAGTCAGCAAAGTTTCCCTAGAGGGGACAACATTTAAATGAAGTCCTTGACCACAAGGAGTTGGGTGTTCACCAGATGGACAATTGAGAATAAGAAGTCGAGATAGGAGTGAGGGTAAGAAGTAATTGCTTTCTCATTGTGGTGGAAATAGCATGACTCCTGGCAATGGATAAGAAATTTGGGCTTTCAGGAACCAAGGCAAATGGAAAAGAGGAGAACAAGAGTGTACAAATGCAATAAAGAGCTAAATGAACAGATTGTGGAGGGCTTTGCTCAGGAGTTTTATTTATGCTAGTAAAAAGGCAATGAATGATTTGATTTATGAGAGTAACATGGTCAGATCTCTGTTTCAGAAAGATAAAACAGTGCAAGGGTAGTGGTGAGATCACATGAGCAAAGAATCTTATTAGAAAGCTCTTAAAACAGTCCAGATGAAGAATGCTGAGGACTGAATCAAGCTGGGTAAACATGTCAATTTCAATTGTTCTTGTTCCCAACAAAAAAAGTTACAGGAGATATGAAAACTTTTGCACTGTGTCTCTCCTAAGTAGGGAAACTGTGGCATTCACACTAAAGAATAATTAAAACACAGTCTTTTAAGTATGCCCATGTGGAAGCCAGATTCTTCTGCCATATCTCTTAGCTAAACATGTGATATTGGGCTCCAGATAGATCTCTATTTTAAGAATGTACATCAGCGGTTCGACTTTTCTAAAGATGATGTGCTCAATGCTCTTATTACAGGGGAGAGGGGCACCTAATTACATTATTCAAAACAGATACAGTTTCTCCCCTCAGAGATCAGTCGGTACACCTTGACGAGGAAATGACATCTTTTTGTTCCTATTACCTTTTTCCTCACCAGGTTGAGTTCCTTTGTTTCTGCCAATTCCAGGTGCTCATTCCACGTAGCTCAGCATTGGTCTAAGAAGTGTTTCCAAAGTTTCTGAACATCCTTTTTTAAAGTTTTGTAACTCTTAATCTTCCCTATCCACCTGCCAAATATTCTAATTTTCATAATTATCAGGAATTCAGGCTATTTCTTCCTTTGCACAGATCTGATTTTACAAAGTATAAAAGAGTCTTTACCTAAGAATGTGTTTCCCTGGCTCAGTCAACTAGTATTTGTGCTGCCCCTAATCCCTGGTAAAATAATCATTTTTGATGTTTAGCATTTATAGCCTGCCCATAAAACTTATCAGGAAGAGAAGAGTCTGAATTTATTGCCTGTTCTTACTTTAAAATTGCTATCAATGAAATTAAGTCTTAACTACTAGATTCAGTGCTACCTAATTACATACCCATTTCTTCATTTTATAACTTTATTACACTTAATTTTACTAATAGGGATTCAAGATATCCTAATTATAATAGAACATGTAGAAATGTCTATTTTTATATGAAGTAGGCTAAGAATTATAAAGCATATCAATATATATTAGTTAACACCCTGCTTATTATGAAACAGTACCTTCTAATGAAAACCATGGTGGATGATGGGCATTTATAGATTTTATTTGTAGATACTATGGAGATAATCCACAAATTCCTCCATAATTAACACTTTCTAAAAATTCATTCTTTGCTCAATATTTACTTTTATAATCACAGAGTCTATAGCCCCTCAGCACAGAAATGTGGTTTTAAATACATGTCATCTCATTACTTTCTCATTATTATTATTTTTTAAAGATTGTATTTATTTGACAGAGAAGAGACAGCAAGAGAGGGAAAACAAGCAGAGGGAGTGGAAGAGGAAGAAGCAGGCTTCCCGCAGAGCAGGGAGCCTGATGTGGGGCTAGATTCCAGAACCCTGGGATCATGACCTGAGCCAAAGGCAGAGGCTTAAGGACTAAGCCACCCAGGCGCCCCTTATTATTATTATGTTTTAGTTAAAGGACAGTTGACATAATGTTACATTAGTTCCAGGAGTACAACACAGTAAATGTGACAAGTCTAAAAAATATTAAATGCTTCACAAATTTGCATGTCATCCTTGCACAGAGGCTGTGCTAATCTCTGTATCCTTACAATTTTAAAATATGTACTGCCAAACTGAGCACTACTTTCTAATTATTTACTATAAATATGGTGACGAATTATCTACATCAAAAGTACTCTATGAAAAGAGAACAGGTTATTTGTGTTGAAAGACCCTGAAATAATAAAGACATAAAATGATGTGCCACACTGAACTGCACAATCAAAATAGGAAATAATAGTAGAAAAGGAGACAGGAGAAGAGAGGACAGGGCTAGGAGAATTATCAGGAAATATGTGTTTTCTGAGGCTTTGGCACCAGCATTTTACTATTACTTTATAAGATAGTTCCATCATTATAGCAAAGATTTTCTGAAAAACCTCACTTCTTTTTTAGAAAAGCATTTAAAATATTTAAATAATAGGTATTTCATTGGTTAATGTCAGATATTACCATTTAATACAAAAAATATTTTTAAACTTAATTGCTTCATCTGAATTTTGTTTCTAACAGATGTAGTAACCCAAATACCTACTATTTGAATATTAGTAGATCAAATAAAAATGAACATTTTATTTATTTTCCTGAGTATCTAAATATAGTCTAAGTAATGTAAGTTAAAAGGCATATACTTTCCTTTATTGTGTAAATGTTTCCTTTATTAAAATTTTTAATTTTCATATAAACTAGATCTTTTCTGAAATATATAGTTTTCTTCCATTGTATTATTTTTCAATTTTTGCCCCATTTCCATATTGCTCAAATTATTGTATGAGCTGAATACCTACAAAGACAAGCAACTTCTTCTTAAGTAATTTTCTGAATATTCTTGTCAATGTTTAACAAAATTCCTTCCACAAACCCCTCATCCTTGGAAATGCTGCTGGAGTTTGAGCTGGCCTACAATTTTTATATGACATATATGTATATGAGACATATATATATATCTCATATGTAAGTTTGCATTTTAAAAACTATGAATATCTGTGGAAAAGCTGGTAACACATGAGTTTTAAACATGTTTTCCTATACAAAGTGATTATAATTGCTTTTCAACTCCTTTCAATATCTAATTGTACCAGTGTTGCAATGAGCTTACTTCAAGAGTATATGAAACAGGAACTATTAGTATATTTTCTTAAACCTAACTTCCCACATTACATTGGTGATTTAAAAACATACAAGGAAAAAAAAATACAAGGATATTTCTTCAATTTTTCAAACAATTATTATAATTATCAATTATAAGTGTAGTGTCTATATATTTTTTGAAATAACCTTTTTCTATTCTGAATCAATGAATATGCTAGAATGTTTCTTATAAGTGGTAACTCCCCTAACTTGGTATCTTTATTTGCATACCTCTAAACTAAGCTAGGAACTATTTTTTTTTTGCATTGCTTTGGTACTTTGCAACATGTGGCCTAGAGCATATTTTTACAGTATTAAAAAAAATTATTCATTTATTTGAGAGAGGGAGCATGGTGGGGAAGGGATCATAGAGGGTGAGGAGGGAGAGGAGGACTAAAGAGAGGGAGGGAGAGGAAAAGGGGAAAAACCCTAAGCAGATTCTGTGCTGAGCATGGAACGCTCAAGGCAGGGCTCAATCTCAAGACCCTGAGATCATGACCGGAGCCAAAACCAAGAATTGGAGGCTAAATGACTGAGTCACCCAGGCACACTTATTTTTATAGTATTTCTGTTTTGCAAATCAGTCTTAGACATGCTTTCTATAAACAGACTCAGTTCTTCTCTTAAAGAACATTTTTGTGCGTGGGAGGGGAGCTGTTCTGGATGGCCGTCAAATCCAAAGTGGGCTTTTTAATGTAATGTTTTTCATGTGGGAATATTTACCTATTTTTTAAAAAAGTGCCCCAGAGCTGAGGTCTGTTTACTGGCTCATTTGTTTATTTTTGAGGAAACTTTTGGGGGATAATAACCTCTTCACTGTGAAGTCATGATTCACCACAAAACAATAACAATGCATTGTATTTCCCATTTAAATGAAGTAATCAGTAAGTTAGTCTCTGTATTTGGAAGTTTGATAGAAACATTTGTCATATCACACAACAGAAATTTAAACCTGAGCCCTCAAGTGCTAGTTAGTTAATAACAATTCAATAAACTCAAACAATTGAGATAAGCTTATCATAGGTAAGACTATACATTTTGGAGTCAAACAGACCTGCCTTTCCGTTATAATTGTGCCATTTACATGCCCGTAACTGCAAACCACTTACATCAAACCTGTTATTCTTAATTCTATTATCTTTAAAATGTGGGTAGCAACAGCATCTACTGAATTCAATTATTGGACTGATAAATGAAATAGTTAATGTGAAGCAGAACAATGCCTGGTGCAGAATAAAAGCTCACAAAATGTTAGTTAAAACAAGATGACATAAAGTAGTGTATTTTCCCATAGTTAAAATTTCAACACAAAAACCATAAATTTGAGTGTTAAGTATTCTGTATTAAATCCAAAACAGTTCAAGTAGAAATGTCCACAGGGGTGTCTGGATGGCTCAGTGAGTTAAGCCTCTGCCTTCGACTCAGATTGTGATCTCAGAGTCATGGGATTAAGCCCCACATCTGACTCCCTGTTCAGCAGAGAGTCTGCTTCTCCTCTCCCTCCTCTACCCCCAACTCTCTCTCTCTTTCAAATAAATAAAATATCTTTAAAAATGTGAATTTTATTTTTATCTATCTAATAATTTTTTTCTATTCCTGCTAAGAATGCAGAAAGACATTTTTCTTTAATTGTTTATAGTGTTGTTGAGGTATGATTGATACATAAAAAAAACTGCACTTAATGTTTGGACATATGAATATACCCATGATACCATAACCACAATTAAGGTGATAAACATATCCATCCTTTCCAGAAGTTTCCTTGTGTTACTTAGCTTTTTTTTTTTTTTTCTGGTAAGAAAACTTAAGATGAAATCTTTTTTCTTAACAAATTTTGAAGTGCACCATACTGTATTGTTAACTATAAGTGTATGTTATACAATACACTATTTGCTATAACTCTTATTTGAACTATATTTTAAATCAATAATTTAGTTTTTGTCTTTAGATGAACCAAAATATCTATAAGCATTCAGCCACACAAAAAATGTCTGCTGAATTCTACATCATGTTATTATTATTATTTTTTTTTAGGTTTAGCTGTTGTAGGCATAGAATGATCAATGTTTATTACAAGATCTACTAGTATCCCTATAAAACTAGGAGATCCCTTTTAAATGCACATTTCAACTTGGTTATTCCTGAGATAAGAATAGTGAGATATAATCGTAGGGTTTTCAGATCACGAACATAATCTTAACAGTGCACATTACAGCCTAATCCCGGAGTCAATTAATAAATTGGTTGAAATAGCAGTTTGATTAAAATCTCAGATGTGCTAATTCGTGTTCCTAGTGCCCTTTAATTAAGGCTTTAATAGAGTCTGCAATTACCTGCTATTTTTTTCTTTGTCTTAAATATTTGTGCTTTATCCTTAACTTTCAAAGCTCCTTCAACTCACCAAAGCACAAGAACAACTACTCTTAGAAATTGAGTTAAAACATAAAGAAATAACTACCTCTTCCTTCAGTCAGGTGAATTGTACTGTATGACTTTAAAACGGTTATTGAAATTTAAGTTGCAAATGCATACTTAACTTATGGTTGTGTATTTTGTTGTTTTGGTTTTTGGTTTGTCACTGTTTTTGTTGTAAAAAAATTACTTGTGGTGAATTTGATAGCATTTTGTGGATTTTTTAAAAAAAGATTTTATTTATTTATTTGAGAGAAAGAGCACAGAGGGAGAGGAGGAGGGAGAAGCAGACTCCCCGCTGAGCAGAGAGCCTGGTTAGGATGGGGGGGTGGACAGTTCCATCCTAGGACCCTGAGATCATGACCTGAGCTATGGGAAAATACACTACTTTATGTCATCTTGTTTTAACTAACATTTTGTGAGCTTTAAGATTTTTAAAAATCTTAAAGATAATCATAGTAAAACTAAAAGGTGTTTTCAAACTGTACAGAACATTCCTATAAATTTCAAACTCAATATTGTATCATGGCCTTGTCTTAGTCTGTTTGGGCTACTATGACAAAACACAATAGATTGAATGGTTTACAAACAGTAAACATTTATTTCTCCCAGTTTTGTAGCCTGCAAAGTCCAAGATCAAGGCACTGGCAGATTCGGGGTCTGGTGAGGGTTCCTTACTCTCTGTCCTTCTTTTAGTGATAACTTCACATGGCAGAAAGGATGAAGGATCTTGCTGGGGCCTCATTCTTAAAGGCACTAATCCCATTCATCCTCACCAGGACTCTGCCCTCATCCTAATCTAATCACCTTTCAAAAGTGCCACCTCAGGGTACCCCATCACTTTGATGATCAGATCTCAACATAAAAATTTTGAGAGGACACAAATACCCTATCTATACTGGGCCTAGCTTATCCTGAAGTCTTTAATCAGTAGATTGCCCCTCTATATTTTTGGTCATAAAATAGAGATATACAATCTCACATAGTCTTCTGCATATATATGTGTATATTATAATAAAGTTATTATCTGCTTCAGAGTGAAAAGGATCCCCTCCTTCTATAAATAGGTTATGTATTATTCTGCTTGAAGGCAAAAGTAGCAAACTGAATTCCCTTATAAATTTTTTTTCTCCCAGGTGATTTTTAACACCAGCTTATATTCTTATCTCACCAAATAAATAAGAAAAGAAATACTCCTTTACCTTAAATATAGTTTTTTTGAATTCATGACATGTTTTAAAGTCTTTGGAAAACAAAAGCAAATGGCAATTATGAATTTTCTAGTGGCTATGCTTTTTTAGCTTTAACAATAACAGTAGTACCAGCTCAGAAGTCTAGTTGTTAGTGAGACTAACTAGTGTACGAACAGATTTTGTTTAGTTTTTTGTTTGCTTGTTTTCCATTTTGGTGTGAGTAAATATCAAGACTTTGACATTGACAAGCATATTAATCATGCCTCTTTATTTTATTTATTTATTTATTTTTGTATATTTCTGAAGCTTTGAAGCCTGGGGCCTTGCTGACCCTAGAGAGACTACTCCCAAGGGTGGCCAATTCCTAGAGGTGATAGTAAAGGACTCACTGGTAAGGGTGTCTTTCATATACAAACCACCAATCCAAGCCCACATTCCAATACCTCTTCTATCAGTCTCCAGGGCTCTTAAGCTCCAGGCTACTAGCCCCCAGCCCCTAAGCACTCAGGGCCAGGTACCAGACATCTAGAAAGAGCTGCTAGACCCCAGAGCCACTGGAATTATTCAAACTTGCCAATTCTAAACCTGCTTACCTGCCTTGTCCTTTCCTTCACATAGAAACCACAGTAAAGGTTTTTGTCCATGCTTTCTTCCTGTTCCCTTTGCCTCCTTACTGACTCTGGGAATTCCCCATGTGCCACCTGCACGTGTGGTATGCCTCTTCCCCCTAGAAATTGGAAGTAAAAAACTATCCTTTCAAGGGCACTTGTCTCCTGATCTGTTGGTCTCACCATATCTAATTAATAATAACATCTAAATTTTAAAACAGTGATCATAAAATGCTTGTACTATTAAGAAAACATAAATACCCTGCCATTTCTAGGCATGGTGTGACTTTCTAGTCATGCCTAAGTGTGAAGTAAAAAAAAAAAAAAAAAAAAAGTGGCTGCACCAACTTGCATTCCCACCAACAGTGTAAGAGGGTTCCCCTTTCTCCACATCCTCTCCAACACATGTTGTTTCCTATCTTGCTAATCTTGGCCGTTCTAACTGGTGTAAGGTGGTATCTCAATGTGGTTTTAATTTGAATCTCCCTAATGGCTAGTGATGATGAGCATGTGTCTGGTAGCCATTTGTATGTCTTCATTGGAGAAATGTCTGTTCATATCTTCTGCCCATTTTTTTACATGATTGTCTGTTTTGTGTGCATTGAGTTTGAGAAGTTCTTTATAGATCCTGGATATCAACCTTTTGTCTGTACTGTCATTTGCAAATATCTTCTCCCATTCCGTGGGTTGCCTCTTTGTTTTGTTGACTGTTTCCTTTGCTGTGCAGAAGCTTCTGATCTTGATGAAGTCCCAAAAGTTCATTTTCACTTTTGTTTCCTTTGCCTTTGGAGACATACCTTGAAAGAAGTTGCTGTGGCTGATATCGAAGAGGTTACTGCCTATGTTCTCCTCTAGGATTCTGATGGATTCCTGTCTCACGTTGAGGTCTTTTATCCATTTCGAGTTTATCTTTGTGTATGGTGTAAGAGAATGGTCGAGTTTCATTCTTCTACATATAGCTGTCCAGTTTTCCCAGCACCATTTATTGAAGAGACTGTCTTTTTTCCACTGGATATTTTTTCCTGTTTTGTCGAATATTATTTGACCATAGAGTTGAGGGTCCATATTTGGGCTCTCTACTCTGTTCCACTGGTCTATGTGTCTGTTTTTATGCCAGTACCATGCTGTCTTGGTGATCACAGCTTTGTAGTAAAGCTTGAAATCAGATAACATGATGCTGCCAGTTTTATTTTTGTTTTTCAACATTTCCTTAGCGATTCGGGGTCTCTTCTGATTCCATACAAATTTTAGGATTATTTGCTCCAGCTCTTTGAAAAATACTGGTGGAATTTTGATTGGAATGGTATTAAAAGTATAGATTGCTCTAGGCAGTATAGACATTTTGACAATGTTTATTCTTCCGATCCAAGAGCATGGAATGCTCTTCCATCTTTCTGTGTCTTCTTCAATTTCTTTCATGAGTGTTCTGTAGTTCCTCGAGTACAGATCCTTTACCTCTTTGGTTAGGTTTATTCCCAGGTATCTTATGGTTCTTGGTGCTATAGTAAATGGAATCTATTCTCTAATTTCCCTTTCTGTATTTTCATTGTTAGTGTATAAGAAAGCCACTGATTTCTGTACATTGACTTTGTATCCTGCCACATTACTGAATTGCTGTATGAGTTCTAGTAGTTTGGGGGTGGAGTCTTTTGGGTTTTCCATATAAAGAATCATGTCATCTGCGAAGAGAGAGAGTTTGACTTCTTCCTTGCCAATTTGGATACCTTTTGTTTCTCTTTGTTGTCTGATTGCTATTGCTAGGACTTCTAATATTATGTTGAACAAGACTGGTGAGAGTTGGCATCCTTGTCATGTTCCTGATCTCAATGGGAAGGCTGCGAGCTTTTTCCCATTGAGGATGATATTTGCTGTGGGTTTTTCATAGATTTTATGAAGTTCAGGAATGTTCCCTCTATTCCTATACTTTGAAGCACTTTAATCAGGAACGGATGCTAGGTTTTGTTAAATGCTTTTCTGCATCAATTGAGAGGACCATGTGGTTCTTCTCTCTTCTCTTAATTGATTTGTTCTATCACATTGATTGATTTGTGAATGTTGAACCATCCTTGTAACCCAGGGATGAATCCCACCTGGTCATGGTGGATAATCTTTTTAATGTGCTGTTGGATCCTGCCACTTTGGAGAACAGTGTGGAGATTCCTCAAGAAATTAAAAATAGAGCTTCCCTATGACCCTGCAATTGCACTACTGGGTATTTACCCCAAAGATACTGATGTAGTGAAAAGAAGGGCCATCTGTACCCCAATGTTTATAGCAGCAATGGCCACAGTCGCCAAACTGTGGAAAGAACCAAGATGCCCTTCAACAGACGAGTGGAAAAGGAAGATGTGGTCCATATACACTATGGAGTATTATGCCTCCATTAGAAAGGTTGAATACCCAACTTTTGTAGCAACATGGATGGGACTGGAAGAGATTATGCTGAGTGAAATAAGTCAAGCAGAGAGAGTCAATTATCATATGGTTTCACTTATTTGTGGAGCATAACAAATAACATGGAGGACATGGGGAGATGGAGTGGAGAAGGGAGTTGAGGGAAATTGGAAGGGAGATGAACCATGAGAGACTATGGACTCTGAAAAACAACCTGAGGGTTTTGAAGGGGTGGGAGGTGGAAGGTTGGGGGAACCAAGAGGTGGGTATTAGGGAGGGCATGGATTGCATGGAGCACTGGGTGTGGTGCAAAAACAATGAATACTGTTACGCTGAAAAGAAATAAAAAATTTAAAAAAAATGTTGCTTTAAGTAAATATTTTTAATAAAAGTGTCGTGCTTTCCATCAATCCATCAAAGAGCTAGAAGGCCTGCTACCAGTAGAGTTAGTTTATTTATGTAGCAACAGTTCAAGTTACATCTGGCCAGAAGCAGCCTGATGAAAATACTCTCTCATGTCCCCGAGTAACCAATCTTTTTCAGGCTCTTACCTTAAGAATTAAAGGTTCCTCACTTTTACCCATAAGGGAAAATGGCTGAGGCACATGGGACCAGTGTTTATATATAAGGATTCTTTAATTCGACATTGTAAAAATGCTTATATATAAGGATTCTTTAATTCAACATTGTAAAAATAACAATTTATAGACTTCCTATATGTCAAAATTCTTTAACATGAAAGTAAACATGATGTTTCATATTCACTTCACTATTATAAAATCTTCCCCTTTCCTCCTCTCTCCCTTCCAAGCTTACAACTTTTCTGTTTTTTAAAGCTCTACTTGGTCCAACAATATTCAGGTGCAGATTTTAATAGAATGCATGAGCAAAAATGATTTTCTCACCTCTCAATGTGCCATCACACACCAGCATGATAAAACAGATCATTAAACTTAATATAGGAGACATCATGGAATAGACTATTTTATTTATTATCTTTTCAATAGGTTCAAGTTCAAGACCTGATTGACACTGGACAGTGGCTGACATTGATGGATATAAAAACTACCTATGGATTATTTTAAGAACTTTTATAGCCACCATTTCTCTTCATCATTAACTACTCTCTGCATGACCATCCATTTCCATATAGTCAGTTAAATAAAGAAAACTGCATGTGGTTGAGTAGATCAATATTATTGACTTATCAAATAAGATTGATATGTCCATAATGAGTTTAAAAATGTTTTAAGACTAATATATTATGAAAATAATTGCCTATCATCATTACTTCGGCTAAATAGCACAATAATCATCAACCAACCACCTATTGATAGTGATGTGATAATTGCTCCTTCACTTTGACCATTTTTATCTTAATGATTAATCAATTTTTAAACTGTCTTAATTCAACTGCTTCAATTTCTCTTGTTCTAATCCTTCCCTTTCTATTAGGAAGTCAGGCTGTCTCTGTGCTCCTCTGAATTGCTGCGATAGCTTTCTAGCTAGTCACTCTACCTGTACTTTCAACCCTTAATAAGTCATCCTTCAGAGTGCTGCCACAGAAACAGGGCTCACATAGGAACAAGTCTGTCCCATGCACAATACTCTTCGGTGATTGCTATTACCTAACGGGTACCGTAGTAACTTTCTAACATGGCATAAAGGGCCCTCCAGAATCTACTGTTTTCACACATTTTATACAACATGGTCCAACAATACTCGACTATTGCAATCTGCAAACATGGCATGCCCATTTACATCTCTTGCATATATGGTTGACCCTTGAACAACACAGGTTTGAACTGCAAGGGTCTGTTTATACATGGATTTTTAAAATAAGTACAGTACTTATGATTTTCTTAACGTTTTCTTTTCTCAAATTTACTTTATTGTAAGGATATAATATGTAAGACATATTAGATACAAAATATGGTTTAACTAATTCTTTATGTTATCGGTAAGACTTCCAGTCAACAGGAGGTGATTAGTAGTAAAGTTTGGGGGGAGTCAGATGTTATACAGGAATTTTCATTTGTGTTGGGGGCATTAGGGCCCTAATCCCTGCATTATTCAAGGATCAACTGTATTATTTTTTCCTTTTCAAATGCTTTCTTACTAACTTACCACAGACTCAAGAAGCCCTTCCATGGCATTTTTCATGACTTGTCTATGCACACATTGGCATGCTCTATACTTCCCTTGCTACCTGTACATACTGAAGTGTAAGTATTAGTTTCATTTTTTCTTATAATTGTGTGCATGTGTGCCTCTCTAGTAGGCTACAATCTCTTTGAGGTCAGAAAATATAAATTATCATATATATGACTCAGATAGAGCCCCGTACATAAAATGTGTCCTTAATTTGCAGAGTCATCTATTTCAAGTAGTTGAATAACTGAGTGGATAGGGAGCCCCTGAGAGTCATAGTAGGAGGATAATACTGGATATAATTTTCCATCACTTTAAGTCTGATAAACTGCTATCTAAGTAAATGTTAAGATACTAACTTCTAAGTTCCTTAAAGGCAGAAACAATGTGTGAACAGTTTACTCCTGTGAAACACCACCAGACAAACCAATTGTTTCAGGAAAGCTATGCTTATGTTTATGATACTCAATGCAGTCAGGGAGAACATCATCTTTACTGAGTCTTAAACTGTCTTAGAACAAAATTGTTTTATGCAAATGCTAAAACAGGTCCTTGACTGCCTGGACCTATCTGAAATACCCATATGTCAGCTTTCACAGGAAATCTTAAGAGATTTTGCAATGTTCATTTTGATTACTTAAGCATCATATTGTGCACTGAATTTTCAAACATGAAAATCCAGAATCCAATTACATTGAAGAAGAATTATTGTGCATCATCCATGTGAAAGACAATTTGTTATATTCTAGGGAGTTAACATAAACAAATATTCATTTCTTTCGAAGGTTAATAAAACATGCAGGGCCTTACCATCTAGCAGAGAAGACATCTATTTATATAATTAAAAGAAATGTTAAATAGGATAAAATAGATACAAAGTTGTATAAAGTATGTGTTGTAAGAGCTTAAAGGAGGGAAAATGTACTTCTGTGTGGAGTCTACTTCAGAATATAATTTTGGACACCATTCCTAACTTCAATCTCACTTTCCTTCACCTTTCATTTCTTCTTATCAATTGATATGCATATATACATATGCACAGAAGAACTTTTCCTTTCTGAATGTACTTTAAAATTTTTATATTCTCTCTTTCCTTTGACAGGAGATCAAAACTAGAGAAATGTTCCTGAGTTTTAGTCCTAAAAGACACTTGCAGAATTGATCTCAGAAAATAAAGAATTGTCATTCTTAGCCAAAGCTGGCATGTAATTTTTCCTTATGGCCCCTTCTTAGCCAGCTGATAATTGGTAAGTCTAACCAGTGAGGACTTATAATTGGTCATTCCAAATGAGTTTGGCCAGTCATCCTTTTTGCTGCCATGGCACCCAAATCAAACTCTCTTTCCAGTAAATAAAAATCAACCAAATATCTAAGTCACTACCTGCTCTCCCAAATGCTTTCTGGCAACTGCAACAGTGTGTCATATATATCAAATAGCCAGCAGCAGATGGGGCTGAGTTTGTGTTTATGTTCGGGTAGAGGTTTGAAGTTATGCACATTTTGAATAGTAACCACTTAGTTTTGCAAGACTTGGAAAATGGCACTAAAGATAATGATGACTTTCCCAGGTTAAAAAGAGTCAGGCAAGATCCTTTTGCATTGAATTTAGTAGAACACAAGACTCTGATTGCTTTTTCATAGGTGTATCCAGAGGTAGAATTAAGTAACTCTGATGAGTGCATAGCATTAACTTTAAAAAAAAAAAAAAGTCTGTTTTTGGGAGAAATTTAAAAAAAAAACTTACAAATGCACCAAAAATAATAAAATACTTAGGAATAAACTTAACCAAAGAGGTGAAAGACCTATGTTCCCAAAACCTAAAAATGATTAAAGAAAATGGAATGAAGATGACACAAACAAATGGAAACATATCTCATGTCCATGAATTGGAAGGAGAAATGTTATTAAAATATCCATATTACCAAAACAATCTACAGATCCCGTGCAATCCCTATCAAAACACCAATGGCATTTTTCACAAAACTAGAACAGATAATACTAAACTTTGTAAAGAACCACAGAAGACCCTAAATACCCAAAGCAATCCTGAGAATGAAAAACAAAGCTGGAGGTATCACAATACCAGATTTGAAGATATACCATAAAGCCGCAATAATCAAAATAGTATGGTACTGGCACAAAAACAGACATATAGGTATACGGATCAGCATAGAGACCCCAGAAATAAACCCATGATCATATGGTCAATGAACCTATGATAAAGGAGGAAAGAATATATACTAGGGGGAAAAAAAGGATGAATCTTGCCATTTCCAACAGTATAGATAGATCCAGAGAGTAAAATGCTCAGTGAAATAAATCAGTCATAGAAAAACAAATACCATGTGATTTCACTCATATACGGAACTTAAGAAACAAAACAAAGAAAAAAAGAGACAAACAAAAACCAGACACTGAACTATAGAAAACAAACTGATGGTTACCAGACAGGAGGTGGGTAAGGGGTGGGTGAAGTAGGTAAAGAGGGATTAAGAGTACACTTACCGTGATGAGCACTAAGTAATGCCTAGAATTGTTGAATCACTATATTATACACCTGGAACCAATATAATACTGTATGGTAAGTATACAGAAATAAAATAAATAAAAAGAGAATATATAATGGGGAAAAGACATCCTTTTCAATAAATGGTACTGGGAAAACTAGACAGCTACATGTAAAAGCATGAAACTGGATTACTTTCTAACACCAAACACACAGATTAACTCATAATGAATTAAAGATTCAGACATGAAACCATAAAAAATCCTAGAAGAGAACAAAAGCAGTAATTCCTCTGACATCAGCCATAACGACATTTTTCTAGATATGTCGCCTAAGGCAAGGGAAATAGCAGCAAAAATAAACTATTGGGACTAAATCAAAATAAAAAGCTTTTCCATAGCAAAAGAAACCATTGACAAAATAAAAAGACAACCTAGTGAATGGGAGAAGATATTTGCAAATGATTTATCTGTTAAGAGGTTAATATCCAAAATATATAAAGAACTCAAACTCAACACCAAAAAAATAAACAATTCTATTTAAAAAAAAAAATGGGCAGAGGACCTGAATAGACCTTTTTTTCCCTAAAGAAGACACACAGATGGCCAAGAGACACAAAAAAAGATGCTCAACATCACTAATTATCAAGGAAATGCAAATCAAAACCATGATGAGATATCACCTTACACCCGTTAGAATGGCTAAAATCAAAAATATGAGAAACGTCAAGTGTTGGTGAGGATGTAGAGAAAAAGGAACCCTCATGCACTCTTGGTAGGAATGTGGAAAACAGTATGAAGGTTTCTAAAAGTGTTAAAAATAGAAATATCATATGATCCAATAATTCCACTATTGGGTATTTATCCAGAGAAAACAAAAACATTAACTCAAAAAGATACATATATTTCTTCTATTTCAACATTATTTACAACATTATGGAAGCATTATGGACACGATCTAAGTGTCCATCAACAGAAAAGACAAAGAAAAAAATACACACACCACATACACACACACAAATAAATAAAACATGGAATATTACATAGCCATAAAAAGGATGAGACAGTGCCATTTGAGACAACAGAGACCTAGATGGTATTATGCTAAGTGAAACAAGTCACACTGAGAAAGACAAATACCATATGATTCCACTCATAAATTAGAATCTTAAAAAAATAAATAAATAAAAAGTAGAATCAGATCTATAAATAACAGATAACAAACTGAGGCTTACCAGAGGGGAGGTGGGTAGGGGGTTAGGTAAAATGGGTGGAGGGGATAGGGACCCTCCAGTTATGGAATGAGTAAGTTTTGCGAATAAAAGGCAGATCATACAGGCAATGATATTGTAATAGTCACATAATAGGACAGATAGTAGCTACAGTTGTGAACGTACCATAATATATAAACTTGTTAAATCACTAAGTTGTACACCTGAAACTAATGAAATAGTGTGTGTCAATTATATTCAAATAAAAAGAAGAAAAGAAAGAGAAAAAATAAAGAAGCCAGAGATGCAAAATCCACATAGTTTACATAAATAAATAAATAAATTTATTTGGACCTGTCGGTAGATAGAACAAACAGAACTGAATTATCTTCTCATGCTGTGAGTGTTCATTCATATTGTGAGTGTTAAATTTTCTCTTGTTTAGTTACAGTAGAGATAGCTAAATATTTATAACCTAAGATGGTTCAGCTTGTCTCATATATTTATCATTTTAATAAATTTATAAAAAATTATTGAACTTTTCATGTCTTATTTTTATGGCCTAGGAAAAGGGAGTGTTACCTGCCTCATGATGTTATTATAAGAACTGAAGAAAGAGTATATTGCATATAGTAAAACCTTACTGAGTTTGATCCAGTATCAAGGAGCAAACTGAAGAGATGGTGATTTGGTATTTGGAAAGCTATCTGTGACTTTTAGAAAGGAGTTCAGTGGGATAATACTGACAAGAGGAAAGTCCCCAGGGATTATGGAAGAGTTGTAGTGAGAATGTGTGGATAGCAACTGTAAGCTGATTTTTCAGGAAATTTCTTATTTAAAGGAAATACATAAAGTTTGAATTAATGGAAAGTCAGACAGACAAAAATTGGTTTAAAATATGGCTATAATGGTTATAATGTTTTGAATGATCAGTTAAAAATGATTATAAGTTTTGACACATCTCCCATTAGGAGATGTAATCTATGTCTCTAGCCTTGAATCTGGGTAGTAACTGCTACAACCAATAGAAGATGATGAAAGTGACAACCTGTGACTCAAGGCTAGGTCGTCAAATATCATGCAGCCTCAGGGCACCTGGGTGGCTCAGTTGGTTAAGCAGCCAACTCGTGATTTTGGCTCAGTTCATGATCTCAGGGTCCTGGGCCTGAGCACTGTGTGGGGCTCCCTGCTCAGTGGGGAGCCTGCTTGAGGATTATCTCTCTTCCTCTGTCCCTCCCCGTGCTTTCTCTTTCTCTCTCTCAATCTCTTAAATAAATAAATACTTTTATATATTAAAAAAAAAAAAACATGTAGCCTCTGCCTGGGTCTCTTGGACTGTCATTTTCTAGACACTCATTCTCAGAACTCAGCTGCTATGTTATGAGAAGCACAAGTCCATAAGAATGACAAGTATACGTGTTTCATTTGAAAGTTTCGGCTAAGCCCAGGCTTTGAGCCAAGACAGGCACCAGTCATGGGAGGGGGGTAAAAAAATCCTTCTAATTAATTCTAGCTCTAGAGTTTCAAGCTACCCTCAGATATTAGGACTTCCTTGCTGAGGCCCTGACATCTTTGAGCAGCAAGTCATGCCTGCTGTGCTCTGCCTAATTCCTGACTCATGAAGTCCAACAGCAGAATAAAATGGTTGATGTTTAGGTCACTAATTTTGGACCGCTACTGTTTAATAAATAGCAGCAGATAACTAGGAAAAAATGTTTATTAAATCATGAAGAAAGTTTGAGGTTGTTTGTAGGTCAAGGAGGCAAAAAACAAACAAACAAACAAAAAGTTATAAGGAAATAATTAATAATAGACCAGTAAAGGAAAACAGTAAGGCTCTAGGGTCTACCAGAAGAGTGGGGAAGAATGGGAAGAGAAAAAGTTGGCAATCAAGTCTCTTGGGCTCTACAGATGGCTGCCAGAAGAAGAAATTCAGGACCAATCTGTGATCAGCAAGAGTAGAAAAATCATGCACAGCAAGTACTTACTGAACACCTAGTATGTTCCACATACAAATTCTCCCCCGCCCCCCCGCCACATGCACACACAATTTCAGTTTTTGTCACCTACCTTAATATTCTTTATTGTCATGTTCTAACACTTTCTTGACAATCCTTTGCACATTTGAAAAACCTTTTCAAAAGAGAGCTTTTATAATATCTTATAATTATTATTCAAGACATTGTTCATTTGATTTTTTTTTAATTGTACTTAATGATGTCTGATTTCATGATGCACTCATTGCTCCTTTCTCATAGACAGAATTAAATCTGGCTGCCGGTAGTTTATGAAGAATATTTGAGAAATGTGGCAAAATCTTGCCGTCAACCATCTGTTTGGGGAACTGTTTCTTTTCATAGAAAACATAGAGCTTATTAACAATTGAGACTTGTGATTTCTTACCAGAGGAGACTTAGAAACGTCCAGCAAGATACAACCACTTGCTCTTCTAATGCATTCTCCAAGTCAATCAATAAAGCATGGTTGAGGGAACACCTTAAAAACATCTTTGAAACATTAAAACAAATTCATTTTCTACTTTTTTTATATGTGTTTCAATAAAACCATGACTGTAGACCTGTCTACCTAATAATACAAACAAACAGTTAAATCTTCTAAGTCTTTGTTTCCATGTTGTCTTCTTGTAATGGATAGTAACATGAGAATTGCAAAAAACATCTTCAGGTTTGAGAGGAAAAATTATATATATTGAGCAGAGTCTACAATTGCAAGGGCACTGAGCTCTTGTAATTGAGTGGCAGCTACTCCCTTTGGAAGGGCATATTTTTACAGTGTGCTCTATTCCCCACATCTTTATTGTTTTGAACATAGACTGTCACTTCAGTAGTCCTTATAAGCATCTGAGTTTGCAAGCCCTCTTCTAAGCCGTATCTTAAAAGCAAAAGATTTAAGCCTGGATTTTCAGCTGGCAACTGCAAAACTTAATTCCAAACAGCTTGCATTGATCCTTAAATATAAAACTTTCCTAACTTGGTCTGGTAAAAATCCTCCCAAATACCACAGCTAGAAGCTATGTACTTTATTCTTCTGTTTCCTTGTTCTCTCCCATTAGCATTGATTAATAGTGAGGACAGGTCTTATAGATTCAGCTTTTATAATATATTCCCTCTGCTAGTCCCTTATTACCTCTTACCTAGGAACATTACAGACTCCACATAATCATCTCACAAAAATTCGTCCTATGTATCCCCACTAGGTTAATCATCCAAATGTATAACTTTAACCATACAACTATGTTGCTAAGAAAACTTTCAGAAATTTTCAGTTGCCAACAAATTAAAAAAAAAAAAATCTCAACTTAGCATTCTAGGCCATTCAAAACAGGAACCAATGTGTTCTTCTTAGATCAGAGCATTTTAGAACTGGCATGACCTTAATGATTTCTAGTGCAATTCCCTGTATGTGTAGCTGGGAAAACTAGGTCTCAAAGGGCTAAGTGACTCATCCATAATTCAATAGATAGATAGCTGAGCAAAGATCAAAACTTAACTCTCCAGAATAAGTTCTCAGGACTACTTCCACAATCATCAACCAAACTACTTGTTCTAGCCAAAGACTGGTTCATGGTCTTTATCCCATTCATCACTACCAACATCTGACCCAGTGCTGTTGAGACTATCTCAAAGGTAATTCTATCATTGAAGGTTTTGCTCAACTCTCCTCCTTGCTCTCAGAGTGAGACCTTTCCATATTTTCAAAGTACATTATAAATTTTAATTTTGCTACGGCATTTACCATGTTCTTTTTTACAGAACAGATGCCTGCCCCATCCACACTCTTGTAAGCACACTGGGGGAGAGACTGAAGGAAGATACTACATTCTTACAGCAGCTGACACAGTGTCTTGAACCAAACAATCTGAATTGTCATGGAATCCCCAACCCAAATGATGTGGGAAGCAGAGGCAGAAGAAAAATTATTAAATTTCCTTACCCACTGACAAGCCCTTGAAAAAGGCAGAGTGACATTCCTCTAGGGACTCAATTACCTCCACCTGGAGGCTTTGCTAAGGGCAAAGGGCAACCCTAGCCTGACCGACCTACCCCCTACCAGGATCCTGAAGTCTACTTTAACCATTCCTTTGAAAACTATCTCTAAACCCTCCAAGATACATGTTAACAATCATTCCCAAACAAATGCCCCACTGATATACATCTAAAGGGTCTCACAACAAAGTTTTTATTACTGGTAATGAATAACCCTTTCCCAACAATAGCTAGCCCCTCAAGGTCCTGGAAACCCTGCTTCCAAAATTCCTTAGAGACTTGGGCCCTTAGAGACTTGGGCCATTATATGCTTACTTGCAAGCATATAATGGACCACTCCTCACAACCCCGGGGCAGCAGCTCTTTCTGACTATGGGGCCTGTCCCTGACCATCATTTTGCACCAAAGATGTCTCAAGAATTCTTTCTTGGTCTTTGGCTCCCAAACTCACTCCACCAAACCTCACTTATACTCTAAGACTTCATCACAACCTTTCTCCCTCTCAACTTTATCTTTCTGTAAGAACGTCTGTTAGGAGCTACGAATTAGAAATTTCTCCCCCTGACTCAGGATGCTTCTTTTCCAAATGATTCCCATGGATTTGTTTCTTTCACATTTGCAAATGCTAGGGGTTATATTTTATTTTTGTGTATCTTAAGCACATAACTGATTTTTTAAAAAAATCTTAGAGACAGAGAGAGAAAGAGACAGGGAGAGCATGCAGGGAGGGGCCAAGGGAGAGGGAGAGAAGCAGGCTCCCCACTGACTGCAGATCCCCAAAGTGAAGCTCAAACTCAGGAACCTGAGATCTTAACCTGAGCCACCCAGGCACTGCCCCACATAACTGATTTAAATAACAATGTCCCTCCCTTTGGCCTACACAAACGGACACAAATGGAGATTGGGAACATTAACTGTTTATGTTTCAGTATCATCAGTGATTTGCAGAGCTTTATAAAGCAACATTACAAGTCTGAAGGGCTATAGCCAAAATAAATTTAGACCAAGAATTGTTCATCCACACAGCCCCAAATCTCTGAGTCTATCTGGATTGTGTGTTTGTGGAAAATCTATATCATGCCTCTGGCATCTGCTATTACACCCTAAGAAATAAGCAGTTTAATACTTACTTAGCTTAATATGTACTACTAAGTAATTTTAATTTCATCAAACTGTTCATTCCAGTTATAGCTCCATGCTGTGTTGTGAAATTTAATCAAATATTAATTTGAATTCAGGTCATAACACTTCTAGTTATCTCTTCATAATTAAAAAAATTTAATTAATTGAAGAAAGAATGTACTTATGTCTAGAATTGCCTGTCTGCCACTTCTTTGTTTTGCTGAAAAATAAAATAATTAATGCTAAATGCAATAATGATCTGTCCTATTTTGGGATATACAAATATGGTTGAGGGTATTTTATTTGAGATGACTGAGGCTGATACAAATTAATCTTCTTTTAACTTTAACCTATGCTATCTTCTTGCTCTATGTATATGTGAAGCCTTATTTAATCATTAAATTGAAAATTAAAATTGTCACAACTACCCGTTCACTTAACATTTAGAAATACTTAACCGTCAACTCATTTCATAAGCCAAGGTAAATACTGTAAAATATTTAAATGATTGCTTATTTTCTTCTTGGTTTCTGTATGAGTTTTGTATTGCCTGCCAATGTCAGGCCTTTTTAAACAAACTTTCTTATATTTGAGAAGCCAAATTTCACTCCCTATCAGTTTTCTTAAAGTACACTGAAGGGAAAGACTAAGTTCTATTAGCAATGAGCACATTGCTTTGAAGCTAGCAGGTGCTCAAGGAATATTTTTTGAATTGCTATTGAACCCCAAGCCCTATCTTTCCTTTATTTCAATTTCACCTTCCTCTTCATTTTTCTATCACCTTAGAAACATACTCTTTCCCAAGCACATATGAAATTGGATTTTTAAATTAAGAATAATAATAAATGTATAATTTTAGATTTTTGGAATATCATAATTGCCATGTATAGTCAAAATTAATCAAAATGTATTAAATCACATTAGTAACTACATGATTCAGTGGACACCTATAATGTGCTTACATGTGGTACCAGTAACTAGAGGCTAGGGATCCAAAAATGGTTAAGACATGGTCCTAATCCTGAGGAGCTCATGATATATAAGACAGATTTTAAAAGAATGCTACACTAATCCATGTGGAAGGTGAGAACTTAAACTGGGAAGATTTGTAGTGTTTATTTGCTTTAGATTAGGAACAACAGCAAAAACAGACATGTGTGAAAACATTCAAAACAGCTCAAAACATTCAAAAACAGCTCAAATTATTCTTTTTGTATCCAGAGGTTTCTTTATCTACATATAGAAAACCTTCTCCATATAATCACTGATATTTTCAATAGGTAGTACACATCCAATAACCAAATGCTGGTAAGTGAATGGGCTCTGAGTGATAAGTAAATGAGTTAAGTGTTACTATAGGGAATATATTTACACCTACCTCCATATGGAGACATTTGTTTTGATACTTCCCAATTATGCTAATAAGCACACTGAAGTACAGTCCATTTAAACCTGCTGTCTGCCAAATGGTTAGGATATAATGCCCAGCATCCCCCCTTTCTCTTTGTGATTATATTAAGAATTGATAATGTGGTTTTTTAATTCTCCAATTCTTATTCCTTAAAATGAACAGTGGTTCATGTTCTTCTGTCTAATGTGATTAGGCTAGAGAAACGAGTCCATATTTGGTATGAAGCTATCATATTGTACACTCAATGTAGACACCCCAATAAGCTTATTTTCTCAGTGTCTACACGGTACTTCCTGTTTAACACCATTATCCATCTCTAGCCAATAATAACTCCAGTTGGCAAATAAAACTAAATTGCTGATTTGGCAGAGAATATGACATCATAGAACAAGTATAAGAATGTTTCACATTTTAACTATGTGCATGTGGACTTTAATAGCTTTAAAAATCACTGTTAGTTTCTTAATGTTCATTGCACGTTTGAGAAGAATTATATCAAGCTTTTAATTTTCAATATTTTGGTAGTCAGTCAACAATAAGGCTTCTTGCAAAGACAGTGGTAAAGAGATAGAAGGCATGTTTTCTTTCTTGAAGTTACATGTAGTCAGGAAGCAGTTTAAGATAAATATCTGAACACTAATTAATAATTATATATTTTTAAATTTATTATTGAATAATTAGATATTAATTCAAAGTAATACATGTATATTAATGTATACACACACACATACATACACAGGTTACTTAGTCTCAGCTCTCTGGAAATTGCCCTTGGCTAGAGAGAACTGTCTTACCAAAGAAACTCTTCCTTCTCAGGAGCACCTAACTCTAATGACTGTTTGATAAGGATGAAACTGAACCCCCTCTATGCATCATGGTAGAACTCTGAAGGGACTATTCAGACCTCAAGTCTCCCTGTGGCTTTGGCTAAGACCTATTTTGAGTGCATTTTCACCAACTCCTTTCTCTAATATTTCTTCCTTCCTTTTCCTCATATAAGTGTTGACCCTAATAACTTAGAGTTGATAAATTATTTTGATGAAGATGCTGATTATTCACCTTAAATCCATGAAAAAGCATAAAGTAGGGCATGAGTTGAGTCTACTATGATGAACACAGCACAGAAGAGTGAGAACCTTGGTTTTTCATCTATTATTTTAAAGAACTGAATTCATTTTAGGGTTAACCATATATATTTTAAATATGACGATGTGAGGACATAGAGTAGGTACTTTATTCATTAATTAAAAACTATTCAGTATGTATCACATTCGGCATGTTTGCTGGGTACTGAGGTTAAAAATAACAAATGGCCACCCCCCCCCCCTTTTTTTAAAGATTTTATCTTTAAGTAATCTCTGCACCCAATTTGGGGCTCAAATTTACAACTCCAAGACCAAAAGTCTCATACTATACCAATTGAGCCAGGCAGGGCCTCCTTAAATGGCTCTTTCTTAAAAGAACATGTCATCTACAAGAGTCAGCTTATTTTATAGAAATCTTTAAATAACAAGCTGAGTATCATATAATTTAGAGCATTTATTCTCCAAGTGTGGTCCCAGATCAGCAGTAACTTGTTGCTGAAGCAAATTCTCAAGCCCCACCCTGGACCAACTGAATCAGAAACTCTCCCATGGAGCCCAGCAATCTGTATTTGACTAAGATGTGAAGTGATTCTGAAGCTCACTAATATTTGGGAACAAATCTCTTATTTTATTTTTATTAAGTAAGCTCTATGCCCAACATGGTGCTTGAACTCATGACCTCAAGATCAAGAGTCTCATGCTCTACCAATGGAGCCAACCAGGGGCTCTTATTTTTAAAACATAAAAACAAAAGAAGTTTAGAGAGTAGTAATTTAGTTGCAATTTTTCTCTATGAAGGCAAAACTAATTTGGATTAATTCCATCCTGTATCAATGTAGTATATAACTCGGTTCTTAAAGGAAATTGGATAAAATATAAAATTGAATCACTTAATAAAACACCCAACCTTTAAAGGTACTTTGTAAAATATTTAATAAGTTATAAATATAGAGAGCAAACAAAGAGCAAATGTAACCAAACAGTCCACCTTCATTTGCTGATATCATCCTAACCCAGTTTTTATTATCATAAGGCTCTTCCCACTTCCATAATACAAGTGGTTATAAAAATAATCCACATATTACTCTATGCCTGTTACTGTGAGATGGATCCTTTTCAGTACTATCACTGTTGAGCTAACCAGTGTATTTAGACTGAATTTTCAAAGCTTGGGTTCCTTGACTTCAGTTACAGAGCCTGGAATTCACCTTGGTTCAATTCAATCACTATCAGAAAATAATGATTTTGTTGTATGGATAACCAAAGACATTTGCCTTCCAAATGTATTTTGTGACTTTTATTTCTTTGGTAAGTCTTAATTCAAATGACTAAGGAAAATCTAAATGACCCTACTATATTAGTGATTTATTGGAGATGGCCTATTTTATTAAATACTACGGCATTTGTGGTTATAAAGGACCCAGTACGGCACAGATTATGGAGTGGCCCAAGTACTCTGTATGATTTCCATATATATTCTACCTTCCATTATAGTTAAATTGGTACTACAAATTAGTTGTAGATAGTGGAAGGAAGAGAAGTGTATCACTTCTGGTCTTAGGAATGAATCTTCCACATTCTTTGCTTCTTTGCCTGAGCAAATCTTTAATGCCCCGTAGATGCCATCAAAATATAGAAGACATCTGAATTCTTGAGTAACCATGTGGATACTTAACCTAGATTGTTACCTAATTCACAAGAGAGTATGAGTGAGAACCACATCTTTGCTATGTTAGGACACTGAGCTTTAGAGCTTCTTTGCTTCTGTAACACAGCCAAATATCCTAATTATCCTGATATCTTTTGTTAGCCATTTTCTCAGTAATAACTAGTAGGAAATAGAGCTTGCTCTTGCTTCCAACCGTTTTATAGAGTTTGTTTTTGAACTTTTGAAAAGGTAACATATTCATGTGGTTCACAAAGTAAAAACAGATTTTCCTTAAAAGTCTGATCATTTGGGCTATATTAACATGAGTGTGTTCTTCTCTCTGGCTGTGATAGGGATTGTTATAAGATTATAACAATAAGGGATTGTTATAAGATTACCCTCTTGGGGGCACCTAGGTGGCTCAGTCATTAAACATCTGCCTTAGGCTCAGGTCCTGATCCCAGGGTTCTGGGAAGGAGTCCTGAATCAAGTTCCCTGCTTGGCGGGAAGCCTGCTTCCCCCTCTCCCACTCTCCTGCTTGTGTTCCCTCTCTAGCTGTGTCTCTCTCTCTGTCAAATAAGTTTAAAAAATCTTAAAAAAAGATTTCATATCAGGTTTTCATATCAGGAAAACCTCTCATGTCAAAATCTTTAGGTTGCCCAAATATCAGAGAAGAAACTACTATAGTCTCCTATACAATTAATGGGAGTTAAATTAGAGAAGTAGATAAACATTTATTTTAATGCTTTCGTTTTCACCAATGAATATCTTATGGACTGAATTGTGTCCTCCCAAAATTCCTAAGTCTGTTTCGAAGCCCTAATCCTCAATGTGACTGGATTTAGATATAGGGCCTACAAAGATAATAAAGGTTGAGTCATAAAGGTAAGGCCTAATCTGATAAGACTGATACCCTCATAAGAAGAGAAAGAGACACCAGAGATCTCTTTCCCCCTGACTGTGCGCAGAGGAATTTTGATAGCCATTTTGTTACAGAGATCTGTTTTAGGTCATAGGTAGTATCTGTACATATTTTTTTCCAATATGTTGGCTTGAGGGTGATAAAATATGATAACAACTCATCTATAGTTCTTTTTTCACAGATTACTTCAATCCCTTTGAGGCAATTTGAAAACTATTGTTTGAAATAGATACTAAGTTAGAATCTTTGTATTCCCAGTACCTGAAGCAGGGCTCTGATTGTGCAGGAGATTTCTGACGCACTCTGAGAATACACGGAACACCCTGAGACATTTTGAGGTCCCAACACAATCAGAGTGTTTTTTTCCCGAAATGATCCATCTTGAAAATACAATCTGGAGTCTTATCTGAGGCACCTACACATTTTTCACAGCCAAGAAGTTCTTGCGTATGGTTTTGTTTTCATCAAAATAACTCTGAGATGTGATACTTGTAGTATGATCGTGATATTATGATTACTATTCATTACCTCAAAAATATTTATTGACCACCAATAATGTGTCTGAGAAATATAGCAGTAAAAGAAATAGGCCAAAATTCTGATTCCTGGGCCTCACATTTTAGTTGAAAGAGATCAGCAGCAAAAAAACCACAAAATATGTACCCACCAAGTGTGGTCAGATCTATAAATAAGGTGACATATCATGCCCTCCATAAAAATATATGCCATTATTTAAAGACAAAATGCCAAAAAAAAGATTCTTAATATTTAGCAGGATAAGTAAAATGGCCAGTTTTAATTTTATATCATCAACAGAATTTTAAAAGAGATTTTTTGAAATGGGGTAGCTTATAAGTACATTACCTAATGTACCCTCCCCTGCTGAGTTTATGAGATCTCATCTCCTGTATCTGAGGCTCATGATGTCTCCTCTTCCTCAGCTAAAGATCATGAGGGCCCTTCATCCTGGAAAATCACAAATCAATTCTTGAAAGCTTCCTTTAATTGCTTTTAATTGTTAGGAGAAAAACAAAAAAGTTCCTTAACTCCCTTTGAATGTTCTCTCTTTCCTACCTTCAATGCAGTTTTATATTATAAAGGGTAAAGACTTGCTTGTAAGTTTGAAATCTGTGTTGTTGTTTTGTATTTTTTCCTAACACAAGTGAGATTGACATAGCAAAGTAATTCCTCCATATAATGATCCTTCCTGACCAGATAACTCATCTGACAGCTTTTGGGAATACTGTGAAATTATCAGGGGGTATCTTCATTGGCCATTTCTTCCTTAACCATTTAAAGGTCCATATAAGTAAACTATTACCCCATACAGTTAAATGCATGATTTAAACAGCACTGAGGAGTTATGCCATAGAAGACTTTGACCATTAACACTTGCAGCAGAGGGCCAAAATATAAAGTGTAAAAGGACTAAATAAATATGACATAGCATTACCATTTTCTCTCTTGCCTTCTAGCTCCCCCATCTCATGTGCATCTGCACATGTGTGTGCATGCATACACACTGACATACACACTTTCTTTTCCTTCCCACCATCTCTCTTCCCCACCTCAGGAACCTTGACTATCACATAAACCACAGGCTTGCAAAAGTAATACCATGCCAACACTGTTCTCATGGTTATTGTAACCCCAAGCAAAAGGCATGACCCCCAAACATGAGTTCCCTTACAGTCAAAAATTGCTGCCTAAATCAAAACCATGAGTTCAGTACTCAAATGTCCCTTATTCTATCAAAATGTTGACTCTCTTTCAATTAGTATACTACTTCATCTTCAGATGCTGTTTCACACCAGCTGAATAAATCCTTTAACCTCTATTTGAATCACTTAAAATTTCTTTTGAAAATTTAAGATCAGAGAGTTCAGGGAACAGGCACTAAAATTTTCATTTGGGCTTGAAGGAAAATGATAGATAAAGCATTAGACTTCAGCACTAAATTATGTTATGCAGTAATTTAATTTAATATGTATTTATATTCTTAGAAAAATTCCCCACATTGGCTTAGGATCAAAACAAATTATAAAAGTATGTCTCTAACATGCTTATAGAAGTATTTGTGGAATTCTGATCCCTGGTTAGAGTAGGAATCCTCTATTGTTTTATGCATGGCTTTATCGTAGGTATTGTGGTAACTGATTCCTCAAAGATACGATATACCTTATTGATCAGTACAGACAGCTCCAACACTCCAGGAAAATGTATCAATGTTATGAAATAAAGGTCTATCTTTATTGTAGAAAAGTGATGTAACCACTGAGATGGTAAACCAGGAAGAGTTTTTTACTGCTTTTAAGTCCAATACTATTGGAAGATCCTTTTCTAGTAAGCAATGTAATTGATCAACTGTGGAAAAATTTGTGACCAATAATGAATAATTCAGGAAGATTTAGAGATGGTAAATGTCTTTATTTCAGTTATAATTATCTTAGAAACAATGTTGGAATGTCCATTTTACCATTTCCATGTGTGTATGGTTGTATGTGCTTAAATCTTGTCCTATGTACTGAACTGACTCTAATTTCTTCCCTGGTTTAAAATATCCAGTTTTGAATGTGTGAACATGTCATCAGAACATAACGTATAATGACATCTCTATGTATTTAAAAGAGCCAGTAACATGCCACTTAGAACTACAAATGTGTTTTTTGTGGTTTCTTTTCTATAGAGAAAGACATGGAAAAGAGGAGGGAAGGACTGAAAGGAAAAAACAAGAAAGAAAGGAACAGGAAAAACTTCTGAAGATAGAGAACATCTACACAAATAAAGGTCTCTTGATCCAATTATATATTTCAGGTGGGCTATATCTTTCATGACTTTTAAATTCTAACAGTAATGGGACCATTCTGTAAGAGCTACAAACTGTAGACTACTAGAGTTTTACAGCCCTGTGATGTATTTTATTTGGCCATTTTGTGATGTCTGCACAGAGTTTTAAAATCAATGACATTAGGTATGTACTCAGCTTGCCATGACACAAGCATCTCAGGAAATGCATACACATATAGCACATTTAAGATTCAGCACTTAAACAGAATCCATAACCAGTGGCTATCAGACATACATTGATTTTAACATTAGGTCGATTGGAAAATCCTAGACTCCTAGAGGCCAGTGTCTTCTTAAAGAATTGCCCAAAAAGCAAGAAAAAGTCTGTGCTGGGACTGAATTTGTCCAAATTGAAAATATTAACCCAGCAGAAATAGTCTGTGCTTAGACTCGAGCAGTGTTAATTTAGGAGAATAGGGTTAAAAGAAAAAAAAAAAAAAGACAGAACACTTGCAATTTTTTTTTTTGGAAAACTATTACAAAATCTTTTATTACAAGAGTGTAACAATTGTAAAAATATTTCCAAATTGCCTTAAGATTTAAAAAAAAATAGAAGTGACTCATGCAAAATGAATGAGATGAAACTGTTCTAGCTTGACTTAGAGTTCTACTCTCAATGTGAAGTACTGCAAAAGACAGCTAAATATATTCAGGTTAGAGAAAAAAAAAATCAGCAGCTAGTATTATTTCTTTAGAGGGGGAGTAGGTGATGGAGATAGAATGGCCATCTGGGAGCCAAATCTCTGTAAAGGGACATTTATCATTGGAACAGAAGGACTTTAGCTCTGCAATCTGCTTGCTATGTTTGTAGAAAAAGCAGCATTTAAAAACTTAGACAGCTTTTCTATTTCATGGGTCTTTTTTACATAAGAAAAATTACTCTAAAAAATTAGAGTAATACGTTACTCTAAACAATTGTTGCTTCCTATGTGTTTTACATTCATCTACTCTTAGAACTTGCTAGGTTAGATGTCAATAGATTAACCTTGGAAGAGAGAAGATGTCAAGGGAGTAAAATATTTTAGCACAGTACTATTTCTCTTCTTGTCCATATTGCACACACTAAATTACACCCACCTCCTTTTCTCACAACGCCCCACAATGGCTACTTTTCTCTTCTTCCCTTCCCCCTACCATATGGTCCTAGCATTGCTTGAAAATGTTTTCAATATGTTCCTGCTCATCTTCTGAAGTAAAGGATGGTTTGTCTTGGTCCAGCTTTACTCAGTACATTTTGGGAACACAGGTTAACCTTAACAACTAATTTTCACATAAGTAAATCAGGCACAGGGAAACAAAATCAGCAAACATTATTTACAAAAGCTTCAATAAGTTAAAATTGGGGGGTTTTTAATGCAAGGGAAAGCTAGGTTTAGAAGTGTTTTGTTGGTTTTTTTTTTTAATTGTAAATCTATACTAATCAAGGGAGTATTGTATTGATGAAAATACAGACACACAGATCAACAGAATAGAGTAGAAACAGACCCACATAAATATCACCAACTGTCCTTTTTTTGTTTGTTTGTTTACAAAGGTCAAAGGCAATTCATTACTGAAAGTAGTTTTTTCAATGAATGATGCTGTAACAATGGAATATTCATGTGCAAAATAAAAATTAAACAAATTTGGGTCTGTTAGGACATCTTCATTATTCCCTTCCCATGTAAGTTTTTACATATGAGGTTCCTAATAACATATGAACCAACCGATACAGACCTGGGAATCTTTGTATTTCTAGATCTATTCTACATTGATCTGTAACTTTCTTTCTATATTACCTAGCTTTAGAGATTTTTTTAAAAAGTTTTATTTATTTGAGAGAGAGAGACAGAGAGTGCAAGCAGGGGGGAGGGCAGAGAGAGAGGGAGAGAGAATCTCAAGCAGACTCCGCACTGAGCCTGAAGCCCCAAACTGGGCTCAATCTAATCACCCTGAGATCATGACCTGAGCTAAAATCAAGAGTTGGGCACTTAACTGACTGAGCCACCCAGGTTTCCCTAGCTTTAGAGTTTTAACAATGGCTCTGAGCTTAGCCTGGACCAGGGCTTAAAGTCAGTCATAATGGGTTTGTCTGTTCCAAATTGGCATTAATAAAAACTTTTTAAAAAATTATTTTTATTTATTTGATAAGAGAGAGCGAGCGAGCATGAGCAGGGGTGGTGGGGAGCAGACGGAGAAGGAGAAACAGATTCTCTGTTGAGCAGGGAACCCAGCATGGGGCTTGAATCCAGGACCCTGAGATCATGACCTGAGTTGAAGGCAGACGCTTAACCAAGAGAACTACCCAAATGCCCTTTTTCCTTTTTTTTAAGGTTTTTTTTTTGGGAGGGGGGGCATTAACTTTAGAGACAATTATCTTTGTGAGTTTTGGGCAAGCCAAACTAAGGGAAATGGGTCAGAAAGAGGAGTGTAGATAGAATGCATAAAGGGGCATATAATGGGGAGAAGCAAGAGTAGTTTAAAGGGTGTTAGTTTCAAGTAACACTGTGGAAGAATCTGAGAGAACAAGTTTTAAAATTTTTGCAGATTTGACTCATTTTATGCAAGGGAAATTTTAAGGATGCAATGTTGTTATCTAAAATTATTTTAGAAGCTTCCTCATACAAATTTACAAAAATGGGCATCACTAGATGTTTGGAATTTTATTCCCTTTTTGTTTTAAAACACCTCTCAAACGAACAATTTGTGTCGGAATTTTCCCAAAGTGGCTACAGATAATTTTAAATTATCTTTGGTAAAATTTTGTCACTTAGAAAAATAGATCTTGGGGCCCCTGGGTGGCTCAGTTGTTAAGCGTCTGCTTCGGCTCAGGTCATGATCCCAGTGTCCTGGGATGGAGCCACATGCTGGGCTTCCTGGCTGCAGGAAGCCTGCTTCTCCCTCTCCCACTCTCCCTGCTTGTGTTCCTTCTCTTGCTGTGTCTCTCTCTGTCAAATAAATAAATAAAATAAAATCTAAAAAAAAAAAGAAAGAAAGAAAGAAAAATAGATATTAAAGTTAAAATGAATATGAATAAATTTTTTTTAAAGCTGGAATCTGACCTGGAGCAGACACAGACTTTAAGAGGAAATAATCACGAAAGGATTGCAATGGTTGATTAAGTATGTTGTTGCTGTACCTCATGGCTCAGGCTCTCCCTCTAATGGTGGGCTGTCTGCAACTGCAGACCCAACAAACCCAGGAAGTTTTGGAAATAGGATCCATTCCTGAATCACACTCCCACAGACTGCCACCCCCCTCCAAAAAAACCCTGCACCCCCCCAAAAAAATCCATAAGAAAATTATCATAACATTTTAAAGGGAGGACCTAAGCCAAAGTTTGTCCCACAAGGACTGCCTACTGCAGAAAGGCAGAACATTACACTGATAAAGTGTTAGTAGTTTCTTTCTTTTTTTTTTTTTAAGATTTTATTTATTTATTTGACAGACAGAGATCACAAGTAGGCAGAGAGAGAGGAGGAAGCAGGCTCCCTGCTGAGCAGAGAGCACAATACGGGGTTTGATCCCAGGACCCTGGGATCATGACCTGAGCCAAAGGCAGAGGCTTTAACCCATTGAGCCACCCAGGCGCTCCAGTATTAGTTTCTTAAAGAGGGCAGTCAGTGGATAGTATTTACAAGGCTTGGTGAGGATATTTCCTAGAATGGTTTAGATGGATCTTTCTAGGCATGAAGTTAACTCAGTTGAGGAAAATCTGTGATATAACTGTTTAGTATTAGAGTACACAGCATCCAGAGTCTTGAAGGAGACTAATAAATAAATTGGTGTGTGAAAAATGAATTGTCTGACCAGGTGAGCAATATATTATTGTCCTGATAGGAGAGATTTCTGCCCAGAAGCAAACAATTTGCCAGACAATTTGGTTTACAGTAATTTCCTGAAGTAAATAGTTAAGCCATATCAATAAAGATAGTCTCAGTTCTCAGTCCTGATCATTAAACTTTTGAACAAGGGGATCTCAATTCTCATATTTAAGGGGAATGAAGCCAAAACAAAGGAAAACCACATACTTTGAAGCTTTAGCTCACATTCCAGTTTTTCTTCCTCCTCAGTGTCTAACCATGAACAGATTCATTAATATTCTGAGGCCATACATATAATGCATATTGTATCTTGCATGTTCTTTTTTATCTATATCAATTTAATAATGCATGTATAGCATCTAAACCAGTACTAATCATATAGAAGATGCACGCTAAGAGTAAATTTCTTCCACCTGGAGAGGATTAAAACAATAAGGTCCATAGTGAAAATAATATTTTAAGTCACTTGAATGTAGGGGATGACCTGATACATTTTCTTTTATGTTTGCAAGGCAAACTTTTTTACAGATACATTTTTGGTATGCATTAAATTGTGTTGATTGATTTTTGCCATGTAGGAAAATTTATTTGTTATAAACTTAGAATGTTTGAGGAACACATTAATGGACAGGTTTATTGAGCTAAATCTTACTTTTAGTTACACATCATAAAATTTACATGCTATAAATTTATAGTTAGAGGAGCTTCACAAAATGTATGCAGTTGTTCAGTCATTACTGTAAGTGAGTTTTAAAATACTTAATGATCCCAAAATATCTTTCCTGAAATTTTGCAATCCATCCCCACTTCCATTTTGGAAACAGGCAATGATTCATATGTTTTCCTAATTTATAAATTTTGCCTTTTCTAGAAATTTCCTATAAATGAAATCATATACATTATAGTAGTTTATGTTTGCCTTGTTCTACTTAACATAATATTTTTGTAAATCATCCATGCTGTTGCATGTTGAGTCAGAATTTGTTTCTTTTCATTGCTTGGTAATATTCCCTTCTATGCATATACCACACTGCATTTATCTATCACATAATGATTGACATTTTGGTTGTTTTTAAGTTTGACTATTAGAAATAATGCTGTTGTAAATAGTCACATAAAAGATTCTCTGTGGATGTATGTTTCCTATTTCTTGAGTATATACCCAGAGATTAAATTGCTGCATCATATAAGGATTACATTCATTATTTTAAAAAGTTACCATCTTTTTTGAAAGTGGTAGTATAATTTTATATTCCCACCAGCAATACATGAAGACTCCACATTCTTTTTTTTTAAATTTTTAAATTTTTTAAATTAACATATAATGTATTATTTGTTTCAGGGGACCCTCCCCAATGTCCATCACCGAGCCACCCTATCCCTTCCACCCCTCTCCCCTCCAGCAACCTCAGTTTGTTTCCTGAGATTAAGAGTCTCTTATGGTTTGTTTCCTTCCCCAGCCCCATCTTGTTTCTTTTTTCCCCTCCCTTCCCTCTCTTCCTACCACAAACCCCCGCCCTCTCAAATCCCTCATATCAGAGAGACCATATGATAATTGTCTTTCTCTGACTGACTTATTTCGCTTAGCATAATACCCTCTGGTTCCATCCACGTCGTCGTTGCAAATGGCAAGATTTGGTGGGGGGGGTTGATGGCTGCATAGTAGTCCTTTGTATATAAACCACATCTTCTTTATCCATTCATCTGTTGATGGACATCCAGGCTCTTTCCGTAGTTTGGCTATTGTGGACATTGCTACTATAAACATTCAGGTGTATGTGCCCCTTTAGCCCTTTACCTGATAGGTCATTTACAAATATTTTCTCCCATTCTGTCAGTTGTCTTTTGATTTTGTTGACTGTTTCCTTTGCTGTGTAAAAGGTTTTGATCTTGAAGTCCCAGTAGTTCATTTTGCCCTTGCTTCCCTTGCCTTTGGTGATGTTTCTAGGAAGCAGTAGCTTAGGCTGAGGTCGAAAAGGTTGCTGTCTGTGTTCTCCTCAAGGATTTTGATGGATTCCTGTCTCACATTGAGGCCTTTCATGGTGTAAGGAAATGGTCCATTTTCATTCTTCTGCATGTGGCTGTCCAATTTTCCCAAAACCATTTGTTGAAGAGACCATCTTTTTTCCATTGGACATTCTTTCCTGCTTTGTCAAAGATTAGTTGACCATAGAGTTGAGGGTCTATTTCTGGGCTCTCTATTCTGTTCCATTGATCTACACGTCTGTTTTTGTGCCAGTACCATGCTGTCTTGATGATGACAGCTCTGTAATAGAGCTTGAAGTCCAGAATTGTGATGCCACCAACTTTGGCTTTCTTTTTCAATATTCCTCTGGCTATTCGAGGTCTTTTCAGGTTCCATATACATTTTAGGATTATTTATTCCATTTCTTTGAAAGAAATGGATGGGCTTTTGATAGGGATTGCATTAAATGTGTAGATTGCTTTAGGTAGCATAGACATTTTCACAATATTTGTTCTTCCAATCCACGAGCATAGAATGTTTTTCCATTTCATTGTGTCTTCTTCAATTTCTTTCATGAGTACTTTACAGTTTTCTGAGTAGAGATTCTTTGCCCCTTTGGTTAGATTTACTCTGAGGTATCTTATGGTTTTGGGTGCAATTGTAAATGGGATTGACTCCTTCATTTCTTTTTCTTCTGTCTTGTTGTTGTACAGATATGCAACTGATTTCTGTGAATTGATTTTATATCCTGACACTTTTACTGAATTCCTATATGAGTTCTAGCAGTTTTAGAGTGGAAGACTCCACATTCTTAACAATACCTGGTATTGTCATTATTTCTGATTTTAGATAATGAGTTTGTGGTTTTGTTTTGTTTTGTTTTTAAAGATTTTATTTATTTGACAGAAGGAGAGACAGTGAGAGAGGGAACACGAGCCAGGGGACTGGAAGAGAGAGAAGCAGGCTCGCCATTGAGCAGGAAGCCTGATGCAGGGCTGGATCCCAGGAAACCTGAGATCATGACCTGAACCAAAGGCAGAGGCCTAACAACTAAACCACCCAGGTGCCCCAGCTTAGTGCACTTTTATTTTGTATTTTCCAAATGATCACTAGTGCTGAACATTTTTTTCATAAACGTATTGCTCACTTTCATAACCTATTTTGTTTAGTGTCTGTTTAACTCCTTTTGCCCATCTTTTAATTGAACTGTCTTCTCCTTGTTCAGTTGAGAACTCAATATATTGTAAATCCAAATCTGTTCACCTTTGTTACACAATTAACTTTAGCCAATCTCTGATTTGTCTGTTTGTATTCTAAGATGTTTCTTTCAAAGAACAAAAGTTGTAAACTTGACATTGTCCAATTTGGTTTTTATATAGTTTAAGTTTTTTGTGTCCTAAGAAATCTTTGTGTAACACAAAGGTACATCTATTTTCTCCAGTTTCCTCTAGAAGTTTTATAGTTAAAATTTTACTTTTAAGCCTGTGGTACATTTTGAGGTTAAGTTTTGTGCATAGGAAGAGGAAATGGTGAAGATTCATTATTTTCCGTGCCAACAGCCAATTACTGAACCAGCATTTATAGGCACACTTCATTTTATTGTGCTTCACAGATACTGCATTTTTACAAACTGAAAGTTTGTGGAAGTACTGCATTTAGTAAGTCTACTGGTGCCACTTTTCCAGCAGCATTTGATCAGTTCGTTTCTCTGACACATGTTGGAATTCTTGCAATATCTTAAATTTTTAATGTATTTGTTATGGTGATCTGTTTTCAGTGATCTTTGATGTTACTATTGTAATTGTTTTGGGGTCCCAAGAACTGCATCCATATAAGGTGGCAAATTTAATGGGTACATATTATGTGTGTTCTGACAGTTAAACTAACTGGCTATTACCTTGTTTCCCTCCTTTTCTTAAGATTCCCTATTCCCTATGATATAACAATATTGAAATTAGGCCAGTTAATACGCTTACATTGGACTCTAACTGTTCAAGTGAAAATAACAGTTGCACATCTCTCACTTTAAACTAAAAGTTAAAAATGATTAAGCTTAGTGAGGAAGGCATGTTGAAAGCTAAGATAGGCCAAAAGCTAGACCTCTTGTGCTGAACAGTTAGATCAAGTGGTGGCTGCCAGGGAAAATTCTTTAAGGAAATTAAAAGTACTACTTCAGTGAACACCCAAATGATAAGAAAGCAAAACAGCCTAATTGCTGATATGGAGAAAATCTGGGTGGTCCGGATGGAAGATCAAACCAGCCACAATATTCTCTTAAGCCAAAATCTAATCCAGAGCAAGGCCCTAGCTCTGTGCAATTCCATGATAGCCGAGAAAAGTGAGGAAGCTGCAGAAGAAAAGTTTTAAGCTAGCAGAAGTTGGTTCATGAGGTTTTAGGAAAAGCAGCCTTCTCCATAACATAAAAGTATAAGGTAAAGCAACAAGTGCTGATGTAGAAGCTGCAGCAAGTTATCCGAAGATCCAGCTAAGATAATGAATGAAGGAGGCAACCACAAACAATAAATTTTCAATGTAGATGAAATAGCCCTCTATTAGAAGAAGATGCCATCTGGGACTTTACAGCTAAAGAGGAAAAGTCAATGCCTGGCTTCCAAGCTTCAAAGAACTGGGTGATTCTTTTGATAAGGCTAAGCCAGTAGGTGACTTAATGACAAAGTTGAAGCCAGTGCTCACGGACCATTCCAAAAATCCTAGGGCCCTGACGAATTATGTTAAATCTACTCTACATAGAGACTCTGCTCTATAAGTGGAACTGCAAAGCCTGGATGGCAGCACCTATGTTTACAACATGGTTTATAGAATATATTAAGCTCACAGGTGTGACCTAATGTTCAGAAAAATAGATTCTTTTCAAAACGTTACTGCTCACTGATAATGCACCTGATCACACAAGGGCTCTGATGTAGGTATACAACAAAATTAATGCCACTTTCATGCCTGCTCACCCAACATTCATTTCTGCAGCCCTTGGATCAAGGTATAATTTTAACTTTCAAGTCTTTTTTTTTTATTTTTTAAAGATTTTGTTTATTTATTTGACAGACAGAGATCACAAGTAGGCAGAGAGGCAGGCAGAGAGAGAGAGGAGGAAGCAGGCTCCCTGCTAAGCAGAGAGCCCAATGCGGGGCTCAATCCCAGGACCCTGGGGCCATGACCCGAGCCGAAGGCAGAGGCTTTAACCCACTGAGCCACCCAGGCGCCACTTAACTTTCAAGTCTTATTATTAAAGAAATAGATTTCATCAGGCTATAGCTACCATAGATTGTGATTCCTCTGATTTAAACCTGGGCAAAGTAAACTGAAAACTTCTGGAAAGGGGTGCCTGGGTGGCTCAGTGGGTTAAAGCCTCTGCCTTCAGCTCAGGTCATGGTCCTGGGGTCCTGGGATGGAGCCCCTCGTCGGGCTCTCTGCTCAGGGGGAGCCACCCCACTCTGCCTGCTTCTCTGCCTGCTTGTGATTTCTGTCAAATAAACAAATAAAATCTTTCAAAAAAAAAAAAAACTTCTGGAAAGAATTCACCATTCTAGGTGCCAGTAAAAACATGTGTGAATCAAAATATCAATATTAACTAGAGTTTGGAAGAAGTTGATTCCAACCTTCCTGGATGACTTTGCGGGGTTCAAGACTTCACTGGAGGAAGTAACTGTAGATGCGGTGGAAACAGCAAGAGAACTAGAATTAGAGGTGGAGCCTGAAGATGTGACTGAATTGTTGCAATCTCATGATAAAACTTGGACAGATAAGGAGTGATTCTTATAGATGAGCAAAGGAAGTGGTTTCTTGAGAAGAAATCTACTCCTGATAAAGATGCTATAAAGACTGATGAAATAACAAGAGATTTAAGGCATTACAAAAACTTAGTTGATAAATGAGTGGTAACACAGAGCATTGACTGAAATTTTGAAAAAAAAAATTCTTTGGGTAAAATGCTATCAAACAGCATCATATACTACACAGAAATGGTTCATGAAAAGAAGATTCAATCAAGGAGGCAAACTTCATTGTTATCTCATTTTAAGAAACTGCCACAACCACCCCAAATCTCAGTCTGATCAGTCAGCATTCATCAACACTGAGGCTCGACTCTCCATCAGAAAAAAGATTACAAATCCCTGAAAGATCAGATGAGGATTAGGTTTTTTTAGCAATGTTTTTAAATTAAGGTATTTATACTGTTTTCTTTACACATAATGCTATTATACACTTAATGGGGTATAGTAGAAACAAAAGTTTTATATGCACTGGGAAACCAAAATACTCATTTCACTCAGTTTATTGTGATATTCACTTTATTGCCTATCTTCATTTCAAAAGCAGTTTTTACCCTTTTTAATAAATAATACGTGAATTGATGCTTTGAAATCTTATGAATAACCTCCTCCACAACTAACTGGATCCAATGATTTAGCATCTATTGTTGATCTTTCCTGAATGAGATATCTTAATGCTTTCTGATTTTCTAGGTGTCTTAGTCTTTCTTCCTTCCCTTCTCCCTCTCTTCCATTCTTCCTTCATTCATTCCTTTCTCCCTGTCTTCTTCTCACCCCCCCATTCTCCCCCGCCTCTTACTTTCCTTCTTTTGAAATACAATTATGCATTCATGGGTTTCCATTTTTCTTTATGAATTTATCTGGTGGGAAACCTTTCAGTATAGATATAAATGTGCCTATTTTCCTTGGTGTTTTTTTGCTTCCAGTCCCTTTCAGTGAACAAAACTAGAAGATATACATATGTGTGTGTGTGTGTGTGTGTGTGTGTGTGTAGATACATGATATTACATACACTCTAACTATATCATTATATGTAAGATCATTATATATGCATATGAATATATAGCTTTGTTGAGTATAAAGACTTCTATAAAAGGTGTTCTGTTATGAATTCCACCAGCAAAGAATAAAATACAAGATTTCCTCAAAGACTCTTCAAGGGTTCTGATGTTTTTTTCACATCTGATAGATAAGAAATAATATTAAGCATAGTTTTAATTTTATTTATATTATACATGAAGTTGAGTATTTTTTATATGTTTAAGTACCATTTTTATGCACATTTAAAAAATATCTGTTCATGGTTTTTTCTCCCTCATTTTTCTATCAGATGTTTGGTCATCTGGAATTTTAGAGTTATTCAGAATGTTAAGGAGATTAGCCTTTTATCTTTTATATATATATTACAAATATTTTCTTCTAACTGTGATTTGTCTTTTTGTTTTTGCCCCTGTTGTCACTGTATACATAATGGAATAAGTTTTTCTTTTTTATTATTTATTTATTGTTCTGCTGTTGTTTGAGTAAATAGGTTTTTTTTCTTTTAGTATAGCTGTCACAATTAGAGGTTTTCCTCTGTTTTCTTATGGTTCTTGCATTTTTTTTTAAGATTTTATTTATTTATTTGACAGACAGAAATCACAAGTAGGCAGAGAGGCAGGCAGAGAGAGAGGAAGAAGCAGGCTCCCTGCTGAGCAGGAAGCCTGATGCGGGGCTCGATCCCAGGACCCTGGGATCATGACCTGAGCCGAAGGCAGAGGCTTAACCCACTGAGCCACCCAGGTGCCCCTTGCATGGTTTTCTTTTTGGACATTTAGTTCTCTGATCCCTCTGGAGCTTTTGTGGGTAAGTGATTTGAAGCATGGGTCCCTGTTTATGTTTTTCCAAAATGCTGTCCAATGGTCCCAACACTTGTCCTTAATGCTTCTCCTCCCTCCCATGTGGTATGAGATGTGACTTTCTTCATATTACTAAAATTTTATTATATACTGGAATCTATTTTTGAATTTTCTTATAATTTTCACTTGTCTACTTATGTGTCAGTTTCATACTATGATTTTTGGCACTCAAAACTATATTTTCAGCAGCCCTAGTTACCCCTCACTGATAACATTTTTAGGGCCTTCCTAACTTTTCTGAATGTTCATCCCATACCTATTTTAGTATCATTTATGTATCTCCAAAAATCATTACTTTATTGAAATTTTATATTAACTTGGAGATATTTGCCATTTTTTAATGTTATGTTGTCATATGGAAGAACGTACTCTTTAAATTTGCTTTTGTGTCTTTTTCTGGTTATTTTCAAATATCTCCCCTTGTAAGTTGCTATACTATCTTACTAAGCTTTTTCATAAGTATTTAATCTTTATTTTGTCTTATGATGGGAGTTTTCTTTTCCATTACACTGTATGTTCTATTAAATTTTATTGCAGGTGTAGATTTAAGTAACCATCATCACATTCAACATACAGAATCGGGTCATCATTACATAGACACGTCATTGTATTACCCCCTTGATGGTAATACCCTTCCTTTTAATCTTAACCTGGCAATAATTTATCTGTTCTCATTACCATAATCTTGTTCTAGAAGTGGGATCATATAACATGTAATCCTTTGTTTTGTATGCTTCCCTCAACTGGGTTTGTTCAGTGCTTCCTCATGATTGGGTTCCTGCATTTTTAGCAGAGATACTACAGATGTGATATTTTTCCTTGTCAATTATTCTTTTTTTTGGTAAAGATTTTATTTATTTTTGAGAGCAAGTGAGAGAGCACATAGAGAGAGAGAAAGAGGCGGACTCCCTACTGAGCAGGGAGCCCTTTGTGAGGCTCCATCCCAGGACCCAGGGGATCAAGGCCATGAGCCCAAGGCAGATGCTTCACTGACTGAGCCACCACCCAGGTTGTCAGACTGTCAATTATTCATGTGGTTAAGCAGCCACATGATGCTGGCTGAGTATTAGTAATGTTAATTTTATTTACTTGTTTAATGTAGCATTTTCCAGGTTTCTCTACTCTACAGATAGTATCTTTCCCTGCTATTAATTAAGAAAAAAAGTTCTTGAGGAGACATATTGTAATTACATATGTATCTTACACCTCATTAAATTTTCACTCATTAATTTAGCATTCACAAATTTTTAATACTTGAATTAAGCACATCTGTATTTATTATTTAATTGGAATTTTTATCCTTAATTCTGTCTTATCATCTTTCATATTTTTGTTTATTATATTATTATTTCTCTGTGTTATTTTTATTTTTATTTATTTTTATTTTTTTAAAGATCTTATTTATTTATTTGACAGACAGAGATCACTAGTAGGCAGAGAGGCAGAGAGAGAGGAGGAAGCAGGCTCCCTGCTGAGCAGAGAGCCTGATGCAGGGCTTGATTCCAGGACCCTGGGGTTCATGACCTGAGCTGAAGGCAGAGGCTTTAACCCACTGAGGCACCCAGGCGCCCCTCTCTGTATTATTTTTAACTTAAAAAATTATTTTGATATTTTCAAAGATTTGTACCTACGTCTGGGTAGTTACCAATGTAATACTGTCTTTTATAATGCAATTAATACCCTTAGATATCTATCATTTGACTGAATAGCTTTAAATAATAGACTATGATGTCAACTTATTGTGTTGTATATACTCTTAGAAATTAGCTTATTCTATGTAATTTTCCCTGATATTTAAAGGCACTTATTTGTTTGTATTATTTTTTCTTGTCCAAAACATAGAAGGTTTACGTCCTATTTTGCCATTTCTATCCCACCTTTGATACCATCTTATGTATGTTCCCTTAATTCATCGTAGTGAATCTTCTCATCATCCTTTGTTGGATGATTTGCTTCTTCTGGAAGACAGAAGTACAGTGTGTGAGTACAGTGCTCTCTGAATTCTCCCATATTTAAACTGTTTTACTATAAGCTGTATCCTTAAATGGCAGTTAAAATGGATGTATTTTGGCTTTTCCTAAGACAAATTTTTGTTGCATTTGAAAATGGGAGTTAAAATTTGAGTTTTTATTAGATTGGGAGATTAATTTCAAAGACTTGGACCTCTACATATATACCTCTCTGATAATTGGAGCTTCCTAGATTATAGAATTAGGGAGACATTTTATTTAAAAGGGGAAAAAAGATACCCATTTAAAAAAAAGACTTTGATATAGGAAATTGAGGTACTCAGGGATCTGATGTTATTATCATATATTAATGAAAGAGAGAGTGGTTTTTAAATCAATTTTCAGTGTTTTTATTTTCATATAAAGGATAATAGCAGAAAAGATGCAGATAAACATTTCATCTTTTGGATGGGATTTAAGCTCAGCTGACCTGGAGAATACAGAAGATGAGAAATGTGAGGAGGTCTGGCTTACAACCCCAGGATCCATCACAGTCTCTAATCATTCAGTAATCTACCTTAGACTTTCCTTTAGGAAGGGGCTAAATTCCAAGAGACAGAAGTGGATGCTGCCAATCCTTTTAAAGTTTGGGCTCCACAGCCCCAGAATATCTTACCTGTTGCATTCTCTTTATCAAAACCAGGCAAGGATCAAAGAGAAGAGAAATAAGTCCACCTCTCCATGTGAAGAACGGCATGCACTTACAGGAGTGAAGTCGCAGCTTTTTCTGGATATAATTACACAGTGTCAGTGTCCCTAGAAAACTGACTCTACAATTTTTTAAAGGACAAGATTTTGCTTTATAGTTCTTTATATTCTCCAGAATGTCTCAGATAATATTAATAAATAATATTTGATTGTTGTTTGGTTTCTAAAGGTACTTAATTAAACTTTTTGTCTGAATATCATGATGAATTCTGGCAGTAAACTACAGTACTCAAATAGATGGTACATAATTTACTGATCTATCTAACCACTGTGACTTAATATGGATTCTGCAGTTTCCACATGGAGAGATATATGTCATTAGAAAGACAATATCAACAGTGTTGGATTTATTAACTTCCCTTACAACAAGAGATTTTAGTTGAGGTGAAGGTACTAGAATTTCTTTTTCACCTCATGCCCAGATTGCATTTTACATGGAAAGTTTAAAAGAAAAGGAGAGGTCAAGAAAGAACTGAGAAGGTCAGACAATATGTTCTTTGCTCTAATAACCATTTAAATTCGGTCATCAAAAAAAGGTACAATCAGAGAAAGCTATGCCCACAGTTAAAGATAAGGTCACCTACTCCTTTTTTAAAAAATAGGGTTTAATATGTACTGCTCTCTGATAATAATTTTTGCGTATCAAAGTGGCCTCCTAAGAAATTTTACTTCCACTGATGAAATTCATACAATGCTGTAACAATACAACTAATGATAGTCAAGATTTGTTGAACTGTACAAACAATATTCAATGTAGTGCAACTGAATGCTTCTTTAATTTAAAGTTTTTATTGTATTTTTTTATCCCTTTGCACCCCTCCCAACAAATATCACAGTTCTTAGACATAATAGATACTCAGTAAAATTCAATATTTATTGACTATTAATATATTATATATTAAATTTGATTCCTTAAGTCAAATCTTTAGATAAAAAGCCAGATTTAATTAGATATTGTAAATCCTTGGTTCATTCTGGATGAACTAATTCTTCTTACTCTTTTATAAAATTAATTCTGAACCTTGGTTTCTCCATTCTTATGGGGGAGGGGCTAAAATGGCATTTAATTTGTTATACTTTCTTAAAAAGTTTATATATAAAACCAATATATTCTATAAATATCTGTAATATCAACAATCTATGTAAGTGAATTATATATTAGAGTTTATTTACCCATAAAAAAGGCAGACATTCAAATTATGATTCTTGATTCTGGATTTAACAGTTAAAATATAGTAGTTAATTTAGTTATCTTTCCTGAGTCTTAGTTTCCTCATTTTTTTTCAATGAGCACAATGTGTTGTTGGTGGCATAAAATCAAACAACATATGTAGAAATAATGTATATTTAGATTTTAGTTTTAGCTTCTTGGCAGACTGATGATATTTTATTTATCTTTATACCCCAGGACCCTACAATATGACCTTATACACATCACATTATTCTTAACGGTTTGACAATTGAGTAAAATAATGTAAACTGAAGAAAACATTGTGTTTTTTTTTGTTTGTTTTAGAATTATAAAGCAAAAGTGCAAACAGATTTCAGCATGACAATATCTGTAGAACTTCTAGAAGAGTTTTTCATGAGTATTTGTTTTTTTTTAAAGATTTTATTTATTTATTTGACACAGAGAGGAAGGGATCACAAGTAGGCAGAGCAGCAGGCAGAGAGAGAGTGGGAAGCAGGCTCCCTGCTGAGCAGAGAGCCCGATGCTGGTCTTGATCCCAGGACCCTGAGATCATGACCTGAGCCAAAGGCAGAGGCTTAACCCACTGAGCCACCCAGGTGCCCCCTTCATGAGTATTTGTAATATATTCATATTCTTCTTCTTCCCACATGAAACAGCTCAGTGATAGCTCTAACAATTTGTGTTTTGACAAGTCCCATATACTCTTAGATTCAATTAATTTATTTTTAAAGTTGGTTTATTAAAACATCACCTACATAACTACTGTGAAGGTCAAAATAAATACAGCAGACAGAAACCCGTTTTGTGACATGAATTTAAAATATTAACCAAGAAACTGATTTCAAGAAAGTAAAAGGTTTCATCTGACTTCTTTTAATAGAGGAAAAGATTTTCATGCAACAATTGGACTATAGTGGTTACCTAAGATTCAATTTCTCTCCTTTTTTGTAGCAATTAACCTTTTAGAAGACTGTCATCTACTCGGATACAAAGTACATTTCAAGTATACCATGCCCTCCTCATGAGATAAAAAGATTCATAACCACAGTAATATGACAGAATATGCTTGGAATCTGGTTAGAAAGGCTCACTTCTTGCTTTGCTGTGGTAGCATATATATCTTAAAAGACTACTGAGATTGTGTTTGCCTTAGTCATATTTAGTTTGTCAACTTCATCTTATCTTCTGTTAGCTAAATGTAGTATTATACACTTCCTGTAAAAGCTAGGAGACAAAGCATCTAGGTCACCCTTTTTTATGGTAAGTTTTTAAAACTATCTTACTCATTTACCCATTTAAAAGTTCCTCTGATAATAACGTCCAATGCAATGAAACGTTATTTTGCCAAGTTGCCTCAATGGATAGAAGAAATGTGCAGCCGTGTGTCTCCCTAACTATAAATGAGAGATGACTTCATTTAGTTTTAGTACCATACTTAGGTAATTATTTGACTGATGGACTTTACATATATATATTTTATTACCTTCGGAGAGAGTCATTGACAATAGAAGACACATACGGTTGGAATGTGCAAGCAGGTGTGAGTGGCACTTATATCAACTTGGTCAAACATGTAGTGCACCCCAACAATGTATATGGCAAAAAATACTTCAAAAAGTATTGTTTTTCAAACACAGTGGTACTTTGCTAGTCTATGCATGGTATACTTTATGCCAAATCACATCTCCAAAAACTTTATTATAAAGTAGATGGTCATAAAATCAATTGTATTTCCATGGGGCACGTGGGTAGCTCAGCTGGTTAAGCACCCAACTCTTGGTTTTGCCTCAGGTCATGACCTCAGGGTCATAAGATCAAGCCTGGCATCTGGCTCTGCACTCAGCATGGAGTCTGCTTAAGATTTTTTCACCTTCCACCTCCCTCACCCACTACTCCTCTCCCCATGTGCACCCTCTCTCTAAAATAAATAAATAAATGCAAAAAAAAATATTTCCTCAGAAACAATGTTGTGTGTAGATGTTATGCTCTTTATCAAAAATCTGTTCTCATAGTAGCTATAAACTGACAATATGACATAAAATTGAAACACTACAATCTTGGCAATATATAATTATTTGAATATAAGGCACATGCCTTCATAATCATAGTGCTTCAAAGCTACAGATGTCGTAAAGATCATAGCCCAATCTCCTAATTCTAACATGAGGGAATTTGAAGAGTTTAATTTTTTGCCCAATATTAACTATTTAGTTGGTGATAAATATATGACTAGATTCTAAGTTTCTATACACCAAGACTAATTATTTTAGACCAATCTCCATTACAAAATCAAAAATTTGAAGTTATTTGTAAGTGATTTAGTTTCTCTGAAGAAAGATCATGTCTGGCAACTATCATATTGGGTCTTGCACCTCCACAGACTTGATACTTTACAGGAATTTTATCTACAACTAGATTACGAGACTCATTTTGTAGGAAATATGTACCAGTTGCCAGATATAAGCAAGATTCCTCAGGATGGGAATTTACCACTTTTATACCAGATTCTGCTAGAAAAGGAGGGGAGGACTAACGGTTACATGTTCATCTTCTCACTAGAGTGCATGTGATTAGGAAGTTGCAAAACTGTGTTTCTATTGTTTTTTAACTCATTTATTTGACCAACATTTCTAAAACACACATATGTGGCAGGATTTGTATTTATCCTAGGGATAAATAACTAAAAATTCATAACTACTTATTTAATGTTACTATGCTTTCAGAAAGTAATCATTTGAAGAAATATAGTGAGTCCAAAAGAACCCTCTTTTCAGTCTTCAGTGTGGAAAATTTCTGGCTACCATGGCCTTATACTTACATCTTACTATATGGTCCTATAACATTCAAAGGGAGATACACAAAGAAAGGATGTACATTTCATGATAGTGGGAAATAATTCTTCATAAATAAATAATGTTTCATAAATTGGATCATTCTACCAAAGACAGATTCTACCAAAGAGATATGGAATTATATATATTATTTGGTTACTAGTCTCTGTGGAGGTACTTCAGTTACTTCTTTCCATCCAGTCCTGGGAGTGGAAACTTCCCAGGGTGGTTTGGTTGGTTGGTTGGTTGGTTGGCTGGCTAAAGTGGGATTTAGTTATCACTCCATAAGGTTAAAATGTTAAGTTAATACTCTGAATACTACGATGGTTGGCTTCTCATGGCTAGGGATGTTATGGACCCAAAGTCTGACCATTAACGGTACTAGAGGAGACAGGGTAGTACAATTTTAAAGTCTCAAGACTCTAGAAATGCCATTTAGAAAGTATTAAAAAAAATGATCCAGGTCACTGAATCACCTACTATTATAGCACTATGCAAATGTACAGAGTAGTATTATTTTTATTTTTGATAAAAGACACTGTAAGTAACCAACTAGTTATTCCAAGATTTATGTTACTGAATTAAATTCACAGGCTCTCCTAATTTGGTAACATTTGAATTTGTAGTGGTAGTAAGTTTTGGCTGTAAGGTCAGATTATACAGTGGAAGATACACTAGGTAAGAACCTCCTAAAGCAAAACAGAGTATGTGAGTTGACTTCTAGATACAAATGTTTTAAGAGTTATATATTTTAAGAACGAAAACATAGCAAGTGCAACTTCTGGTACAATATTTTCAGACATATCTGCAAACTCAATTTCTTCATGGGAAAAATGGGGATAATGAGTATTTTCATGGAGTTTTGAGGACACAAGTGTAAGACATGTTTCTAAATGGACTTATCACCACTCTCATAACAGATGTGCACATAATACATGGTGGTTTTTTCTTTTTTTTTTTTTAAGATTTTATTTATTTATTTGACACAGAGAGAGAGAGAGAACAAGTAGGGGGAGCAGCAGAGGGAGAGCTTCCTGCTGAGCAGGAAGACCGATATGGGGCTGGATCCCAGGGATCATGACCCAAGCTGAAGGCAGAGGCTTTAACCCACTGAGCCACCTAGGCGCCCAAAGGTTTGCTCTCTTGAACATGAAGATGAACATCTGGCCTTGAGGCTTTTGGTCACACTGAATATAGTAATGAAACCGCTTCTCTGACACACACTCCTATAGTAAAAGGAAAAATCTGCTAAATCTCGGAGGCTGTACAGTTGGATTGGACTACAGCAGTATTAACAGAGACTTTTCCAGCTCTGTTTGAAATAAACACAAAATATACTTAAAAAATCTAATTAACAAGAAGCTTCCATTTGTGAAAACATTAATATATTAAAAAATATAACCCTGCAATTAATTTAAACCACACAAAACTAACCAACTAATCACCAAAAAGGTTAAGCACAATATCAACCATATTTTTGTTTGTTCTCTTAGCATTTAGAAGGACTTTCAGAAATATTCCAATATCTGTTATTAAGAGAAAAGACTGGAGGGGTCCTTGGTGGCTCAGTCGGTTAAGCATCTGACTCTTGATTTCAGCTCCGGTCATGATCTCAGGGTTGTAAGATGGAGCCCCAAGTCAGGCTCCATGCTGTGCCTGTTAAGATTCTAGCCCTCTCTTTGCATAGCCCCCAAACTCCACCCCTGCTCTCAAACTCTTTCTCTCTCTCTCTCTCTAAAAAAAAAAAAAAGTCTGGAAAAGACTCTGTTATTCTACAGAAAGCTGAGATATTAAAAATCTTTTTTCTGAAAACTTATTGAATAATAATCATTTTAACAGTTTAAATGTTTAAAGGCTATAGATTATACTAAATATGCTAAATATTATAAATGTTATGGATTTGAGATAGCAGTTATCTCTTACCTGTGTATCTTTTGATCATAGCCTCTCCCTTTCCTTTCTCAAATATCCCCTTCCCAAGTTCAAGGGCAGAATGGAAAGGGAATAGTGGTTTGTGTTTCCTAAAGGACCACAGGCATGAGCAGGACTGTCAGATAAAGGCTGGATGGGGGTCTTCATCCGTACTTCCGTGGAGAGTGGGAGAAAGATGGACAGTGAGCTAATTGGCCTCAGGATTTTCATTCCAGCTGTTGGAACCCTTCTCTTGATCATTGCTACAGGGTTGCTGACTTTGTGGGGCTGTGCTATAGAAACCAACAGTAAGAAAACCCTGAAAAGTGAAGAATCGCTGTTAATTAGATGGTGGTGAATGAGCTGAGCAGGGATAACATGGGACTGCCCCATCTTAAGAAGAAATTTAGCCCCTGAAATAGGCTGCATGTTAGTGACAGCAAAGGATATCAACAAAGGATGGTTTCTAAAGGTTGCGACTTTATTCTAGCCTCAAAATTCCTCACATAGCAGAGGTTTGTCATTCACATATCACTGTCAAAAAGTAACAAGAGCTTTCAGATTTTCTACTGAACTTTACAGATGTTTGCAAAGCATTTATGTGGCTCCTAAAGGTAAATGTGTTCCACCAGGCTTATATAAACGCTATTAGGATGAATACACCTCCTAAGCCATTTTTCTCTTTTCACTGTCTTTGAGTTTGCAAATATTACCTTTGAAATGTAAATGGAACTTACTTGTTCCCTTACTATGGCATATACTCTTAACTCTAATATTGAAACAAAAATAGAATTATCATGCAATGAAGTTGAGGTCCCTCATTTGAGATATATAATAAAGAATCCTTTGTGTGTTAAATATTTGACATAGAAGTCTGAGAGATATAAGGAACAGTGCAAACTCATTTAATGTATACAATCCCCAGACGTATTTAATAGGATTTTTAAGCATAACATCTTATATAACCGCACAGAAACAGCAGTGTTTCAATTTCAGTCTTTCATCAGCAGGAAACTAGAAAATAGTGCTTCCTATGCTAAAGAAGAATTTGCTGGTGATTACACTTTTTTATAGTTGAGCTCCTTATAAATGATTTTCTCCACTTGTAAAGAAAGTGGTAGTAACCACCCATATGTTAAGAGAAGGAGAAAGAAATAGATCCGTTTGCATCACATTGCACTGTACTGGTCTTGAGAAACTCCTCAATCTCCAGATATTTTATTTACAAAGATAGTTTCTGTATACTTGGCAATAGCTTTAGTACCTCTGCAGTTTACCAGCCGTCAAAAAATATGAAATTGATGATGTTCCAGGCATTCAATAATGCAACTGATCAAAAGAAACCTTTCTTTTCTCCCTGCTCCTAATTTAGATGGTCAGCGAATATTTTTAAATTAATGAAGCTCTGATTATACATTACATTTTAATTCTCAGAGGAATAAGATTTTGCTAACTAAGTTTGGGTGGCCACAAAGCAATGCATTGCTTTCTTGGAAAAGTCAGACATCCAAGAATTTCTAAACATCCTGCAAGAAATAGACTGAATCTATAAAAGCTAATTTAGTTCTGTAACTTCCAAATGTAGAAAAAATATATTATTTGAAAATCCTGTCTTCAACTCAAATGGGATCTCACCTAAATTGGGGAGATATATTATTAGAATATTAAATTCCTTTGATTGATAAAGGGGAGTTTTAACAGAAATGCAGATGTAAATTACTTTAATAGGGATGAATTGCAGGTTTTAGAATAATGGCAATAACAGCAATATTGACCACTGTTGTAAAATACTGAGAGCTTATTATTCTTCAGTTACTGTAAGGGGTTTTTTACATACATCTCGTTTATACTCAGACCAATTTCATGAATTACTTTTATTCTCAATTTACAGATAATTAAGTGATAATTCTGAGATCACATATGGCTCATAAGAGATAAAGTTGAAATTCAAATTCTAGTCCCTCTGATTCTATAACCTCTGCTCTTGGCAACTGCCGTAATTGTGGAAAGCTGCAGAGCACTCCCCACAAACATAATGGTGTAAAACAACAAGCATTTCTTGATCTTACTGTTCACAGTTCTGGGGGTTGACTGGGCAAGACAGAGTAGTTCTCTATGGGTCTCTCATACGACTGCACTCACACAGTGGCTAGGGCCGGTTTTATCACAGAAGATTGTTTATAGGCCACCTGTTGTCCAGGGCATTTTACACATGATCAATACTCGCAGCCTGGGCTTTCTCAGAGCACGACAGTGGAGTTCTGAGGGTGAATGGCTCCAAATATAGAGCCTGAGGAAAGCTTTCTTTTTTCTAAACCAGCCTTTAAACTTGCAGTGTCACTTCTGTGGCATGCTGTATATTAAAAGACACTCAATAAGAACAGTGTATTTTGGGGGCGCTTGAGGGGCTCAGTCAGTGAAGCGTCTGCCTTTGGCTCAGGTGATGATTTTAGGGTCCTGGAATCGAGTCCCTTATCTTACTCCCTGCTCAGCAGGGAGTTTGCTTCTCTCTTTTCTCCCTGCTCCCGCACTCTCTCTGTATCTCTGTCTCTCTCTCTCTCCCCAATAAATAAATAAAATCGTAAAAAAAGAAAAAAAGATTATTTGACCATAGAGTTGAGGGTCCATATCTGGGCTCTCTACTCTGTTCCACTGGTCCATGTGTCTGTTTTTATGCCAGTACCATGCTGTCTTGGTGATCACAGCTTTGTAGTAAAGCTTGAAATCAGGTAACGTGATGCCACCAGTTTTATTTTTGTTTTTCAACATTTCCTTAGCAATTCGGGGTCTCTTCTGATTCCATACAAATTTTAGTATTATTTGCTCCAGCTCTTTGAAAAATACTGGTGGAATTTTGATTGGAATGGCATTAAAAGTATAGATTGCTCTGGGCAGTATAGACATTTTAACGATGTTTATTCTTCCCATCCAAGAGCATGGAATGGTCTTCCATCTTTTTGTGTCTTCTTCAATTTCTTTTAGGAGTGTTCTGTAGTTCCTCGAGTACAGATCTTTAACCTCTTTGGTTAGGTTTATTCCGAGGTATCTTATGGTTTTTGGTGCTATAGTAAAAGGAATTGATTCTCTAATTTGCCTTTCTGTATTTTCATTGTTAGTGTATAAGAAAGCCACTGATTTCTGGACATTGACTTTGTATCCTGCTACATTACTGAATTGCTGTATGAGTTCTAGTAGTTTGGAGGTGGAGTCTTTCGGGTTTTCCATATAAAGAATCATGTCATCTGCGAAGAGAGAGAGTTTGACTTCTTCCTTGCCAATCTGGATACCTTTTATTTCTCTTTGTTGTCTGATTGCTGTTGCTAGGACTTCTAATACTATGTTGAACAAGAGTGGTGAGAGTGGGCATCCTTGTCGTGTTCCTGATCTCAATGGACCCTCAACTCTATGGTCAAATAATCTTTGACAAAACAGGAAAAAATATCCAGTGGAAAAAAGACAGTCTCTTCAATAAATGGTGCTGGGAAAACTGGACAGCTATATGTAGAAGAATGAAACTTGACCATTCTCTTACACCGTACACAAAGATAAACTCGAAATGGATAAAAGACCTCAACGTGAGACAGGAATCCATCAGAATCCTCGAGGAGAACATAGGGAGTAACCTCTTTGATATCAGCCACAGCAACTTCTTTCAAGATATGTCTCCAAAGGCGAAGGAAACAAAGGCAAAGATGAACTTCTGGGACTTCATCAAGATAAAAAGCTTCTGCACAGCAAAAGAAACAGTCATCAAAACAAAGAGGCAACCCACGGAATGGGAGAAGATATTTGCAAATGACAGTACAGATAAAAGGTTGATATCCAGGATCTATAAAGAACTCCTCAAACTCAACACACACAAAACAGATAATCATATTAAAAAATGGGCAGAAGATATGAACAGACACTTCTCCAAGGAAGACATACAAATGGCTACCAGACACATGAAAAAATGTTCATCATCACTAGCCATCAGGGAGATTCAAATCAAAACCACATTGAGATACCACCTTACACCAGTTAGAATGGCCAAAATTAGCAAGACAGGAAACAACGTGTGTTGGAGAGGATGTGGAGAAAGGGGAACCCTCTTACACTGTTGGTGGGAATGCAAACTGGTGCAGCCACTTTGGAGAACAGTGTGGAGATTCCTCAGGAAATTAAAAATAGATCTTCCCTATGACCCTGCAATTGCACTGCTGGGTATTTACCCCAAAGATACAGATGTAGTGAAAAGAAGGGCCATCTGTACCCCAATGTTTATAGCAGCAATGGCCACGGTCGCCAAACTGTGGAAAGAACCAAGATGCCCTTCAACGGATGAATGGATAAGGAAGATGTGGTCCATATACACTATGGAGTATTATGCCTCCATCAGAAAGGACGAATACCCAACTTTTGTAGCAACATGGACAGGACTGGAAGAGATTATGCTGAGTGAAATAAGTCAAACAGAGAAAGTCAAGTATCATATGGTTTCACTTATTGGTGGAGCATAACAAATAATATAGAGGACAAGGGTAGATGGAGAGGAGAAGGGAGTGGAGGGAAATTGGAAGGGGAGGTGAACCATGAGAGACTATGGACTCTGAAAAACAACCTGAGGGTTTTGAAGGGGCGGGGTGGGAGGGTGGGGGAACCAGGTGGTGGGTATTAGGGAGGGCACAGATTGCATGGAGCACTGGGTGTGGTGAAAAAACAATGAATACTGTTACGCTGAAAATAAATAAAAAATTAAAAAAAATAAATAAAAAAAGAAAAAAAAAGAAAAAAAAAGAAAAAAAGAACAGCATATTTTCAAAAGGAAAAGAAACATGTTCCTTTTCTTAGTAGGATTAACGTCAAAGAATTTGTAACTATCTTTTCATTAATACTGATTTTTAAAAATTGCGGTAAACACATGTAACATAAAAATTTGCCAACTTAGCCTTTTGTAAGTGTAAAATTCAGTGGCATTAACAACTTTAACATTTCTGTGCAACCATTACCATTCTCCATCCACAGAACTCTTTTCTTCTTGCAAAATGGAATTTTTTTTTAAGATTTTATTTATTTATTTGAGAGAGAGAACACAAACACAGGGAGTCGCAGAGGGAGAGGGAGAAGCAGACTCTCCCCTGGGCAGGAGTCCTGATGCGGGTCTCCATCCCAGGCCTGGGATCATAACCAGGGCCAAAGGCAGGCACTTAACCAACTGAGCCACCCAGGCTCCCCTGGAAATTCCTACCCCTTAAAAATAATTCTTCATTCCCTGTTTCCCCAGATCCTGGCAACTACCGTTCTACTTTCTGTTTCTCTGATTTTGATGTGAGCATAATCATACAGCATTTGTCCTTTTGTGACTAGCTCTTTTCACTTAGCATAGTATCCTCAAGTTTCATCCATGTTGTATGTAGCACATGTCAGAATTTCCTTCCTTTTTAAGACTAAATAATATTCCATGTATGTATAAATATCCCTTCAAGGAGTAGAATTGCTAGGTCATATACATACATGCTTATAGTACCATTATTCACAATAGCCAAAAGGTGGAAGAACATATGTGTCCACTGACAGATGAACGCAGAAACAAAATGGGTGTATACATACAATGAAATATTATTTATTAATATTCTACTTTTTTAAATTTTTGTTTACTGGTTTTTAAAGTGTATGCACCACTTTACATTTTCATCAATAGGGCACAAGTCTCCAGGAGAGCATGAGAAGCGAGAGGGTCGCTGAGCAGGAAGCCCAATGCGGGACTTGATCCTGGGACTCCAGGATCATGACCTGAGCTGAAGGCAGTTCCTTAACCAACCACCCAGTCACCCTCAAATCTGAATGACTTTTATATTTTGCATCCTGTCTTAATCTTGATCTTACAGGAAAGCTTCTAGTCTTTCACCATGAAGTATGATGTCAGCTGTTGTTAACATCTTTTAAATTACCATAGTAATGTTTAATTTTTAATTTTGTTTAATTAGTTTGTTTAATTAATGTCATCTTCATACTCAAAACTTTATTGTATTTATATTTAAGTGATGAGGCATCACTAACTATACTTCTTGTCCAGTTATGCAAGAATGAAAAGATAGGGAAAGAAGCAGTCAAAGCAATCCAGGACTGACAAAAGTGCTTGCCAGTTTATTCAAAATGGAAATATGAAGCTAAAGTTAACATTATTAGATTCAAGACTTATGGGCTTATTTGGAATTATTTGGATACTGTAAGGATTAAAGCTACTACCTTTATAAATGAAAGCAATTATTATTTAAAATATAATTGAAGTAAGTCAGTGATAACATTTCAAATAAGTGTAGAAAGGACAGTGTTTAATAAACAGTATTAAGAAAATTACATACTGATTTGAAAAAAACTGATTTCAATATTTAGCTGCCACTGTTCCCAAATTCATCCCAGAAGGACTAAGGAATTAAGCAGGAATAATGAAGCCATCAAAGTATAAAAAGAACACATCAAGACAGTTTTTATAATATTGGGGTGCAGAAGACCTTTCAAAGAATGACATAATAGCAAAGATTGACATACATGACAAAATAAAAGTTAAAATTTCTGAATGGAAATGACACAAAGTTGAAAGGCAAAATGGGGAAAATCATCACATATATATGACAAAGAGTTATTAAAAAGTCGATAGAGTGGATAAAGAAATTCTACCAAAAAAATTTTTAAAGGATTCCACAAACAACACACCCCCAAATACACTAATAGTATAAGCAGTTAATTCAGAAAAAAATAAAAACAATATATGACCAATAAACATTTAAAATTGTTTGATCCAACCACAAATTAAAGGAAAACAGTATTTATTTTCCTGCTAGAGTGGCAATATTAAAAGGCTTGGTGATATCTGTATCTGAAGTGTACTGGCCATTTGCTTATTTTCTCTTAAATCCATTCTTTGCTTTCTCTTCTTTCTTCTTCGTTATAGAAGGACTGACTCCTCTAGGCTGCATTCCCCAGATACTCATGTCAGCTGCCTTCCAGCTGAATCTGCCAAAGGAAGGAACTGGAAGCAGAATCAAAATTGGATAGAAGAAATAAGTCAAGTTTATTATTTTCCATCTCCTTTTTAGGGCAGTGCCTTTGGCTGAATGACACTGCCTCGGTGGCTGAACTTCCAGCTGGTAACTCCAGCTCCCTGATACCAGTAACACCTCCTACCCCCATGATCCTTCTGCCAGTGACACACCCAGCAAGCAAAGCAGTTGGAACAGTCCCCTGGGTGCAGGCAATTAGGGGGTACACTGTGTGAAGAGAATTTCTAAACCATTCTAAAACCAACTTAAAGTCAGTTTGTCTCTAAATAGATAGATAGATGCTAGTGTAGATGGATATGAACATAAACTATGTGCTAGAAATTCTAAGCAATGTCCTCCCATCAAGATCCCTACTCCCAACCTACTCCTCCTGCTGCCTCTCACTTGGTATTCTACCAATCCAGTCTGAGGAGTGACAGCAACAACTTCCCGCTGTTACTAATCTCAGGGTTGCCTCACCATCCCATCTGGTTTCTCAACTCTTCCATTATCTTTGTCAGAAATTTTTCTGTTTTAATCCTAGAGCTTCCAGTTTTTCTCTTTCAGCCCTGACTGATAATGGGAATTATGGAATCTGGCACTTATTTTTGGTAGATGTTAGGATAAACTTTTAGTTGGAAATTCAGTCTTATTTCTCTAGGTTTCAATGTGCATTTGCTTATTGTGGAGGTGAGAATAAGGGGTTACAAGGGCATGTCTTTTCTAGCTTAAATTTGTTTGTATTAGTTACTTGATTACTTTAACAAGTAAAAAATAATGACTTTCCAACTTGAAAAGAAAAAAAAAAGTTCCATATCAGAAGCATATACTGTGTACTGTCAGCATGAGAAAGTAGATGTGCATCTCTGATGGTCAGGGTGTGTCTAGAGAAAAAAAAAAATTAAAAATGTATACAAAAATCTTAGTCAAAGAGAAGTATGACTGGAATGAATCACAACATAGAGGGAGGAAAGTAATCAATGGTGAGGGATGGGCCTGCTGCTCTGATGCAATTAATTTCTCAGCAAAAGACTTAATGAACTGGGGCATTACAATATATGCTATGAAACGTGCTGTGATAGAACAGAAAACAGGAAGCATGCTAGCTCAGAAGGACATAAACTTTCTCAAAAGTTTAAGAAGTAAGCAGGCTTTCAAGGGATCACTTTTACCAGGCTACAGGGAGCCAGTGAATTGAGAGCCACGTATATTATTACAAAGCTGGGATAGATAATTTATAGTCAGATAAAGCATGCAGTGCTCAGTGGTAAAAAAACACCAGTTCTCAAACTAGGTGACACAGGTACCCAGGGAATGCAGTTATTGTAAGGTACCGCACAGCCAAAGTGTTTTAGTCACAGACTTCCTAAGTAATATGTCACACTTCTATGCAACACAACATATTGATGCATTTAGAATCTGGCAGATCTGAGTTTGATTCCTTTTTCTGACTAGCAGTAGCCCTGGACACATTACTCATGCTCTGCTACTTTCTATTTTTTAATCCACAAAATGTAGACAAAAACCTTTTTTTTTTCTTTTTTTAATTTTTAAAAAATTTTTTATTAACATATAATGTATCATTAGCCCCAGGGGTACAGGTCTGTGAATTGCCAGGTTTACACACTTCCCAGCACTCACCATAGCACATACCATCCCCAATGTCCATAACCCCACCACCCTCTCCCTACCCCCCTACCCCCAGCAACCCTCAGTTTGTTTTGTGAGATTAAGAGTCTCTTATGGTTTTTCACCCTTCCAATCCCATCTTGTTTCATTTATTCTTTTCTTATCCCCAAACCCCAACATTGCCTCACCACTTCCTCATATTAGGGATATCATATGATAATTGTCTTTCTCTGATTGACTTATTCCGCTAAGCATAATACCCTCTAGTTCCATCCACATCGTCGCAAATGGCAAGATTTCATTTCTTTTGATGGCTGCATAGTATTCCATTGTATATATATATATACCACTTCTTCTTTACCCATTCATCTGTTGATGGACATCTAGGTTCTTTCCATAGTTTGGCTATTGTGGATATTGCTGCTATAAACATTCGGGTGCATGTGCCCCTTCTGATCACTACATTTGTATCTTTAGGGTAAATACCCAGTAGAGCAATTTCTGGGTCATAGGGCAGCTCTATTCTCAACTTTTTGAGGCACCTCCATGCTGTTTTCCAGAGTAGCTGCACCAGCTTGCATCCCACCAACAGTGTAGGAGGGTTCCCCTTTCTCTGCATCCTCACCAACATCTGTCATTTCTTGACTTGTTAATTTTAGCCATTTTGACTGGTGTGAGGTGGTATCTCATTGTGGTTTTGATTTGTATTTCCCTGATGCCGAGTGATGTGGAGCATTTTTTCATGTCTCTGTAGGCCATCTGGATGTCCTCTTTGCAGAAATGTCTGTTCATGTCCTCTGCCCATTTCTTGACTGGATTATTTGTTCTCTGGGTATTGAGTTTGCTAAGCTCTTTATGGATTTTGGATACTAGCCCTTTATCTGATATGTCATTTGCAAATATCTTCTCCCATTCTGTCAGTTGTCTTTTGGTTTTGTTCACTGTTTCCTTTGCTGTGCAGAAGCTTTTGATCTTGATGAAGTCCCCAAAGTTCATTTTTGCCCTTGCTTCCCTTGCCTTTGGTGATGTTCCTAGGAAGAAGTTGCTGCGGCTGAGGTCGAAGAGGTTGCTGCCTGTGTTCTCCTCAAGGATTTTGATGGATTCCTTTCTCACATTGAGGTCCTTCATCCATTTTGATTCTATTTTCTTGTGTGGTGTAAGGAAATGGTCCAATTTCATTTTTATGCATGTGGCTGTCCAATTTTCCCAACACCATTTGTTGAAGAGGCTGTCTTTTTTCCATTGGACATTCTTTCCTGCTTTGTCAAAGATTAGTTGACCATAGAGTTGAGGGTCTATTTCTGGGCTCTCTATTCCATTCCATTGATCTATGTGTGTGTTTGTGCCAGTACCGTACTGTCTTGATGATGACAGCTCTGTAATCGAACTTGAAGTCTGGAATTGTGATGCCACCAACTTTGGCTTTCTTTTTCGATATTCCTCTGGCTATTTGAGGTCTTTTCTGGTTCCATATAAATTTTAGGATTATTTTGTTCCATTTCTTTGAAAGAAATGGATGGGCTTTTGATAGGGATTGCATTAAATGTGTAGATTGCTTTAGGTAGCATAGACATTTTCACAATATTTGTTCTTCCAATCCATGAGCATGGAAAATTTTTCCATTTCTTTGTGTCTTCCTCAATTTCTTTCATGAGTACTTTATAGTTTTCTGAGTAGAGATTCTTTGCCTCTTTGTTAGGTTTATTCCTAGGTATCTTATGGTTTTGGGTGCAACTGTAAATGGGACTGAGTCCTTAATTTCTCTTTCTTCTGTCTTGTTGTAAAGAAATGCAACTGATTTCTGTGCATTGATTTTATATCCTGACACTTAACTGAATTCCTGTACAAGTTCTAGAAGAGCTGGAGTGGAGTCTTTTGAGTTTTCCACATATAGTATCATATCATCTGCAAAGAGTGATTTTTTGACTTCTTTGCCAATTTGGATGCCTTTAATTTCTTTTTGTTGTCTGATTGCTGAGGCTAGGATTTCTAGTACTATGTTGAATAGCAGTAGTTATAATGGACATCCCTGCGGTGTTCCTGACCTTAGCGGAAAAGCTCTCAGTTTTTCTCCATTGAGAATGATATTCACTGTGGGTTTTTCTTAGATGGCTTTGATGATATTGAGGTATGTACCCTCTTTCCCTACAATTTGAAGAGTTTTGATCAGGAAAGCATGCTGTACTTTGTCAAACGCTTTCTCAGCATCTATTGAGAGTATCATATGGTTCTTGCTCTTTCTTTTATTAATGCATTGTATCACATTGATTGATTTGCAGATGTTGAACCAACCTTGCAGCCCTGGAATAAATCCCACTTGGTTGTGGTAAATAATCATTTTAATGTACTGTTGGATCCTATTGGCTAGTATTTTGGTGAAAATTTTCACATCTGTGTTCATCAAGGATATTGGTCTGCAATTCTCTTTTTTGATGGGATCCTTGTCTGGTTTTGGGATCAAGGTAATGCTGGCTTCATAAAATGAGTTTGGAAGTTTTCCTTCCATTTCTATTTTTTGGAACAGTTTCAGGAGAATAGGAATTAGTTCTTCTTTAAATGTTTGGTAGAATTCCCTTGAGAAGCTGTCTGGCCCTGGGCTCTTGTTTGTTGGGAGATTTTTGATGACTGCTTCAATCTCCTTCCTTGTGATGAGTCTGTTCAGGTTTTCTATTTATTCCTGGTTCAGTTGTGGTAGTTTATATGTCTTTAGGAATGCATCCATTTCTTCCAGATTGCCTAATTTGTGGGCATATAATTGGATTTTGAGGGAGGTTCTCTGCACTTCCTGGATTTTGATGCTTGTTCCCTTTGCCATATTAGAGAAATTCTCTACAATAATTCTCTCCAATATACCTTCTGCTCCCCTCTCTCTTTCTTCTTCTTCTGGAATCCCTATTATTCTAATGTTGTTTCATCTTATGGTATCACTTATCTCTCGAATTCTCCCCTCATGGCCCAGTAGTTGTTTGTCTCTCTTTTTGCTCAGCTTCTTTATTCTCTGTCATTTGGGCTTCTATAGCACTAATTCTCTCTTCTGCCTCATTTATCCTAGCAGTAAGAGACTCCATTTTTTATTGCACCTCATTAATAGCTTTTTTAAATTTCAACTTGGTTAGATTTTAGTTCTTTTATTTCTCCAGAAAGGGCTTTTATGTCTCCAGACAGGGTTTCTCTAAAGTCTTCCAAGCCTTTCTTGAGCCCGGCTAGGACCTTGAGAATCGTCATTCTGAACTCTAGATCTGACATATTACCAATGTCCATATTGATTAGGTCCCTAGCCTTTGGCACTGCCTCTTGTTCTTTCGTGTGTGTGTGTGTGTGTGTGTGGTGAGTTTTTCCACCTTGTCATTTTATCCAGATAAGAATATATGAAGGACCAAATAAAATATGAAAAGGGTGGCAAAGACCCCAGGAAAATGTGCTTTAACCAAATCAGAAGAGACCCCAAATCGTGGGGGGAAGATGGGGGTAAAAAGAAGTTTAGGAAAAAAAAAATTAAAAAATAAGAAAATAAAGAAAAAATATAAAAAAGAAAATATATATACTAGACTGGTGAATAAAACAGGGTCACCCACTTAATTTTGGGAGTATTTTGATCTCTTAGAAGAAACTACTTCCCAAAATTTTAAAATGAAAAACATATATAAGGGTAAACACAGTGAAGGGATGGATGGAATATGACAATAATGACGAAAAAAAAATTTTTTTTTTAATTTCTAAAAAAGAGTTGATAAGATAAGTTGGTTGGGAAAATAAAGAAAAAGAAAGTGGAGAGAATTTACTCAGCCTGGAGACTAAAACAAAGCCCTGTGCTAGATTTAGGGTATATTTGATCTATTAGAATAAGTTGTATCCCAAAGTTTTTAGAAGAAAATACCCTATGTGTATACAAAAAATAAAGTTAGATACAATGAAGGATAAAATAGGACTATAATAATGAAGTTTCAAAAAAGATTTTTTTAATAAAAAGTATTGTTAAGATAAACTAGTTAAAAAAACATTAAAAGAGGAAAGAGTAAAAGTTAAAAGAATTTCAGCATAAGAAAAAAATTTAAAAAAATTAATTAACTTGCAAGACTAAAGAATCATGGGGAGAAAGCCATGAATTCCATGCTTTGCTTTCTCCTCTCTGGAATTCCGCTGTTCTCCTTGGTAAGTGAACTTGGTCTTGGCTGGATTTCTTGCTGATCTTCTGGGGGAGAGGCCTGTTGAAGTGATTCTCAAGTGTCTTTGTCCAAGGCAAAATTGCACTGCCCTTATCAGAGGCCAGGCTAAGTAATCTGCTCGGGTTCACTTTCAGGAGCTTTTGTTCCCTGAACACTTCCTGTAGAGTTATAGAGGACGGGAATGAAAACTCCAGAGGAGCCGAGAGCTCAGGGCCCCACTCCTCAGTGCGCCCTCAGAGAAAAGCACTCAATCACTCCCGTCACCCTTATCTCTGGCCGCGCTCCGAGCTCACCCAGCCTGTGACCAAGCATTTCTGTCTCTGGCACACAGCCCCGCTTGGAGTCTCCAAACCCCACAGATCCCTGTGCTTTTCTGGGGAGGGGGGTCTCCCTGGATTTTGTAGGGTCCCTCCTCACAGAGCAGTGGCCTTACTGTGCCATGGGTCACAATTTAAGGTAACCTTGAGTTGAGAGCTCACTCCTTGGCTCCATCTCTGTAGCCAGCTTCCCTGCTCTAATACCTGCAAGCTCTGTGACACTCAGACACCCCCAATCCTTCTGTGACCCCATGGGACCTGAGACCACACTGTCCCCACATGGGCTTCCCCCGGCTTAGCCTCTGGAGCGATGTCCCTTAGTGGGGTAGACTTTTAAAAGTTCTGATTTTGTGCTCCATTGCTCCGCCACTTGCCGGGAGCCAGACCCTCCCCCTACGGTCTATCTTCCCATCGCTTTGGATTCACTTCTCCGCCGGTCTTACCTTTCAGAAAGTGGTCAATTTTCTGTTCTAGAATTGCTGCTCTTCTTCTCTTCAATCTCCTGTTGGATTTGTAGGTATTTGGAATGGTTTGATAAACTACATAGCTGATCTCCTGCTACCCAATGTCCTCTCAGCCTGCTACTTCTCTGCCATCTTCGCCAGTGCTTGACAAAAACCTTTATATCATATACTTACTGTATAAAGTGAAGAAACACCTTACTTCTTAAAACTGCTTAATACTCCCCTGTTATCTAAAAATCCATATTTTGATGAGTAAAATGAAACTTTATTTATGTTTCTGTGTTCAACATTAGTCTGTTGCCATTATGAAATCTTCTCAATCAACTGCTGTGGAAAGTATGACTACATGATGTTGGGATCCACAAATGTTACAACTCAGACAGACAGTAACCAACAAAATGTAAATATTGTGAGTATATGAAATGGTGGTGCTAAAGTTTCATTTAGGACAGCCCCACAGTATAATAAATAAAAGTCATTATTTTAAATGGAATCAGTATGAGTGGAGAAAAATCCCCACAAAATAACAACAATTTGGAGACATTAAAATGTCAGCAATCTAAGAGATAATATGTGGGATTCTTATTCCAAGTTCTGTGATATTAAAGTAATCAGAAGTTTTATATAGTAATTGTTATATATTTTTGAAATAGTTTATTTATTTTGAGTGAGAGAGAGAGAGAGAGAGAGCAAGCAACCACAAATGGGGAGAGGGAGAAAGAGAGAGACTCTTGGGTAGACTCCGAGCTGAGCTCAGAGCCTGACTTGGGGCTCCATCTCATGACCCTGAGCTTGCTACGTGAGCCAAAATCAAGAGTAGGATGCTTAACTGGCTGAGCCACCCAGCCACCCTTAATTATTATATTTTCAATAATAAAAAACACACAAAGCACTTTGCTGTATGGCAGGTACTTTCTAAGCATCTCACATAAATTAACTCACTTTATCCTACAAAAATTCCATGAAATGATGATGATGATGATGATTCTCATTTTATAGTTGAGGAAAAGGAAGTAGAGTATAGGTATCTGAATTCAAGAAAATGAGAGGTATAAGTATTAGTTGAATTCCTAGCTTAAGAGTAGATTAACATAGTTCACAAAGCAAAGCTATGAGACACAGTGAATGTATTTCAAGTGTTCCATCTCTATCATTAGTATCTGAATTCAAAATGATGTTACTATAGCAACTACTATGATGGCATTTCTGTTCCTGTGCATTTTTTTAGATTCCTTTTATCAGAATGAGGAAGTTCTTATTACTACTTTTCTGAGAGATATTTTAATTCATTTTTTTTCAAAAGGTTTTCCTGCATCTATTAAATTGACTATGAGACTTTTATCTTTTATTCTATTATTATGATAAATTAGATTGACTGATTTTCAAATTGGCCTAATATTTGCATTCCCTGGATGGATTTCATGTGGTCATTATGTATTAGTCTTTTTTAATAAGTATATGTATTGCTGTATTTGATTTGTGACTACATTATTATGAATAGTTGTGTCTATGTTTATAAGGCATATTATTGGTCTGTAGGTTTATTTACTTGCAAGGACTTTAGTTTTAGTAATGTTCTTATAAAATTAATTGAAAAATATTTCTTGGCCTTTCTATTTTCTGTAACAGTTTGTGTATAATTAATATTATTTATTCCTTAAATATTCGGTAGAATTTGCCAGTAAAACCACCTGAGGGTTTCTTTGTTTGGGGAGGTGTGTGAGGGTGGAAGGTTTTTAGCTTTGAATTTCTTCAGTAGACATAGAGCTATTCAGAGTAGCTAGGAATGAATTTGTGTCATATAAGTTGTTAATTTGTTGGCATAAAGTTGATAAAATTCTCTTATGATCCTTTAGGGTCTTTAGTGATCTATAGAATCTTTTAGTGACAACCTCTATTTCATTTCTGATATTGGTGACTTGTGTTCTCTGATTTTTATTGATTGGTACAGCTAGTTGTTTACCAATTTTATTGATTGTTTTCAAAGAACCAACTTTTAATCATTTAATTTTATTTATTGCTTGTTTTTATTTTAGTTGGTTTGCTTCTACTCTTATTTTTATTATTTCCTTTCTTCTACTTGCCTTGGACTTACTTTGCTTTTTTTTTTTTCTAGATGGTTGAGGTCCAACATTAGGTTGTTGTTTTTAAACTTTTCTTAAAGGAAAAAAAATAAAAAACCCTAAAATATTCCTTCTAAGCTTCTAAGTACTATTTTATCTGTATCCCACAAACTTTGAAAGACTATGTTCTTATTATCAATCTTATTTTGAAATATTTTCTATTTTCATGGGTGACAGCTTCTTTGACCAATATATTACTTAGAATTGTATGGTTCAATTTCCAAAAATTTGGGAGTTTCCCAAAGATCATATTGTTATTCATTCCTAAGGTAATAATTTGAGAATACTTTTTATAATTTCAATCATTTTATATTAATTGGAACTTGTTATATGGGACAGCAATATGGTCTTAGTAAATTTCAAGGAAATGTGTATTCTACAGTTTTTGTATATGAAATTGATATTTAACAAATATCAATTAGGTCAAGTATTTAAGAGTGTTATTCAAATGCCCTATATCTTTATTTTTGGAGCTAAGAGTACTATCAACTGCAGAGATGGGGATTACAATATTCTGTGATTTAGGAGTTATTTCTCTCTCCATGTATTTTGAGGCCACTTTGGGAATATAAATATTTATTTTTGTTATGTCTTCCTGTTGAACTGACCTGACCTACTTTGTGACTCTGAAATGTTCCTCTTTATCTGATAATTCTCTCTATCCTAAATTCTATTTTATCTCCTGTTATTACAGTCATTCCAGCCTTCTTCTACTTCCTATATGCATAATATATATTTTTTCTATCCATTTACTTTGAATCTATCTGTTTATCTATATTTAAAGTGTGTTTACCATAGGCGACAGGACAAGTAAGGTCTTATACTTACTTTCTTCTAACCATCTCTGATTTTGATTGGCATGTTTAGAAATATAATTATTGTAATGATTCAAATTAAGTCTAACAATTTGTTTTATGTGTGGGCTCTTTGATCTTTCTCTGTTCCTTTCTTCCTGTCTTCTTTGGAATTATCCCTTTTAAAATTTATTTTGGGGGGGTGCATTTTGATTTTTTTTCTTGATTTTTTTCTTGTTAAAATGATTATTATATACATTTTAAATTTTTTCACTTGAAATTAGTATTTTTATTTGTTTAAATGTAGAATCATTCATTTCAATCTAAGTCCATTTAATATGCCCTTGTCATTCTTTATCTTACTGTTTTCATATGTATTACACATTCATACATTATCAAGTCCAAATGATACTATTAAAATTTTTATTTAAGAAATCTTGGGTAGATGGTGGATTAAGATGCCCCATCTCACTCCAACTCATATTTACAAGATGGCCCTAACATCCATGTAAGTAAACCAGAGAGGGATCTGAAGACTGCAGAGAAACTCCACAATTAAATTTAGAGAAGCTGTATCTGAGAGGTTAGGAAGGGCAGAAGTTGCTTGCTGGAGGGAGGGAGCTGCTAGAGAGGAGAGGAGAAAGAAATAGCTCTTCACATCAAGCAACCCACACACAAGTCCCCATAATGTCTAGCTTTGATAATCAGAGGGGCTGAATTCTGTGAGTGTGTATAACTAACAGGAGAAGGAGTCTGGAGCTTTAAAAGTCAGCTGACTCAGCACTAGGAAAGCCTGGAGGGCAGGGAGAGCTGGATCCCAACCTTAAAGAGACAGATGCCCAAGGAGAAGCAACATAGAAAAGTAGTATGTACAACACCCGGAGCAAATGGGAGGAAGATCTGTTTATACTGATTTCAGAGCCTGTTGGAGGACTTCTTTGGAAACAAAGATGCTGACAGTCAGCATTTTCCTCCCCTGCCCCTCATTATAAAACCAGGGCCACCTGTGGGAGGTGGTGGTGCACAGACACTTCCTATCTAACCTGTTAGCAGTGGTCTACACTCACACGTTTTTGTGACAACTCCCTCACTCCAAGCCAGCTGGCCTGGGCTAAGTGCAAATTGGGCTAATGCCTTGCCCAGTCACTACACACAGACACTGCACTCTGCTTATGACACATGACACTGACACCCTCATGAATTGGAAGAATAAATATTGTTAACATGTTCATACTATCCAAAGCAACCTACAGATTTAATGTAATCCCTAACAAAATACCAACAGCATTTTTCACAGAACTAGAACAAACAATCCTAAAATTTGTATGGAACCACAGAAGATTCTAAATAGCCAAAACAGTCTTGAGAAAGAAAAACAAAGCTCAAATTTTAATAGTTCCAGATTTCAAGTTATACTGTAAAGCTGTACTAATCAAAACAGTATGGCACTGGCACAAAATCAGACACACAGTTCAACAGAATAGACTAGAAAGCCCAGAAATAAAACCATGTTTATATGGTCAATTAATCTTTGACAAAGGAAGAAAGAATATGTAATAGGAAAAAGACAGCTTCTTCAACAAATGATGTTGGGAGAACTGGACAGTCACATGCAAAAGAATGAAACTGGACCACTGGCTTACACTGTACACAAAGATAATTCAAAATGGATTAAAGACCTAGACATGAAACCTGAAACTATAAAAATCCTAGAAGAGAGCACAAGTGGTATTTTCTCTGACATCAGAAGTAGCAACATTTTTCTAGCTATGTTTCCTGAAGCAAGGGAAATAAAAGCAAAAATAAACTATCAGGACTACATCAAAATAAAAGTTTCTGCACAGTAAAAGAATCAACAAAACTAAAAGACAACCTAATGAATGGGGTAATATATCTGCAAATGACATCTTTGATAAAGAGTACATAAAATATATAAATAATTTATATAACTCAATAATGAAAAAAACAAATAATCCAATTAAAAAATGGGCAGAAGCCATGAACAAACATTTTTTCCGAAGAAGACATACAGATGGCCAACAGACACGTGAAAAGATTCTCAACATCACTCATCATCAGGGAAATACAAATCAAAACCACAAGGAGATATCACTTCACACCTGGCAGAATGGCTAAAATCACACACACACACACACACACACACACACACACACACGAAATAACAAGTGTTGGAGAGGAAGTGGAGAAAATGGAACCTGTGTGCACTATTGGTGGGAGTGAAAACTGGTACAGCCACTATAGAAAACAGTATGGAAGTTCCTCAAAAAGTTAAAAATGGAACTACCCTATGATCCAGTAATTGCACTACTTGGTATTTACCCAAAAATACAGGATATATGCACCCCTATGTTTACTGTAGCATTATTTACAATGGCCAAGTTTGGGAAGAAGCCCAAGTATCCATCGATAGATGAATGGATAAAGAAGATGTGGTATGTATGTAAAATGGAACATTATTCAGCCATAAAAAGAATGAAATCATTTGCAACATGGATGGACCTAAAGAGTATAACACTAGGTGCAATAAGCCAGTCAGAGGAGGACAAATACCGTATGACTGCACTCATATGTGGAACTTAAGAAACAAAATAAACAAGCAAAGAAAAGAAAAAAAAAAACAAAACAACAAAACAAAGGGAAGAGAGACAAACCAAGAAACAGACCCTTAACTATAGAGAACAAACTGATGGTTACCAGAGGAGAGATGGGAGGGGGCATGGGTGAAATATGTGATAGGGATTAAGGAAGGCACCTGTCAATTCTATACATTAGAATTGTATAGAATTGTTGTATATAGAATTGTATAGATGTAATGTATAGAATTGTTGAATCACCACATTGTACACCTGAAACTAATGTAACATTGTATGTTAACTATACTGGAATTAAAATTATCAACTTAATAAAAAAACTTAATTTTATACAAACATTAATTTAAAGAAACTAGGAGCAAATATTTTTATTTACCCACATATTCACTATTTCTAATACTCTTCATTCATTCTTGAATATCCAAGTGTCCTTTGCTATCACTTTCCTTCAATTTAAAGAATTTCTTTTAGCATTTATTCCAGGATGGTCTGGTGATGGCAGATTCCTTTGATTTTTCCTTATGTTAAAAAAGTTTTCATTTTTTTCTTCATTCTTAGAGGATATTTTCACCAGATACAGAATTTTTGTTGATCTTTGTTCTTTTGTTTACCTTTCAGTCCTTTAAAGAGGTTTTCCAATGTCTTCTAATCTTCATGCTTTTTGTTAGCATTCTCTGATGTTTTGGATTTTCCCCAATATTTAATATGGAGTTTTTCTCAGGTACTTTAAAGACTTTTCCAAAATGTTGTCTTTGCCTTAGTTTTTAGCATTTGACTTTTATGTGTATAGGTGTGAAATTTCTTCAAATTTATCCCATTTGAGTTTCACTAAGCTTATTAAGTCTATAAATGTATATGTTGCTGCAAATTTGTATAATTTTCTGCCATTGTTTATTCAAATATCTTGTCTTCCCTATTGTCTCTCTCTTCTCTCTTTTAAAAGAAGAGATTTTATACACACACACACACACACACACACACACATATATATATTAATGTATAGGTCTTTGAAGCTTAGTATATCTTTCAGTCTTTTATCTTCTAAATTTTTTTAAGATTTTATTTATTTATTTGACAGAGATCACAAGTAGGCAGAGAGGCAGGCAGAGAGAGAGGAAGGGAAGCAGGCTCCCTGCTGAGCAGAGAGCCTGATGCGGGGCTCAATCGCAGGACCCTGAGATCATGACCCGAGCCGAAGGCAGAAGCTTTAACCCACTGAGCCACCCAGGCGCCCCAGTCTTTTATCTTCTGATTGGACAATTTATATATGTCTGCCTTTAGTTTCAGTTTTTCTTTTATTATATTCCTTCCGCTATAAAGTGCAGCTCTAAGTTTCTTATTTTAGATGTGTTTTTCAATTCCAAAATTTACTTTAGATTTTGTACTTTGTTCTTTTTAAATATTTTCTATTTTTTCTCTAATATTTCCTTTTTTAAAAAAATTTTACCTGAGCACTTAGCATAATTATATTAGCTTCTCTGATAATTCCACACCCAAAGTCATCTTGATATTGGCATCCGTTTACTCCTTATTCTTGAAACGGAGTGGTATGTTCTTGCTTCCCATATGTTAAAGATGATGATTTTATCCTGGATATTTTACGTATTATGTTATATAGACTATGAATTCAACAATATACTTCCCCCCCAAAATATGTATGTTTTGTTGTATTCAGCAATTAACTCACTTAGATTCAAACTTTAAACTGTCATACAGTAACATAAAGCAGTTCAGATCTCGGGTCACTGCTTTCAGCCTTGGTTCAGGGCTGCTCTCAGTTTTTGCCATCAGATTCAGGGGTCAACTATAAATTTAGGCTATTTATCAACTTTTTCCTCTTCTTTGGTTTTCTCCTTTCAAGGGTTTTGTTTCCATCTCCAGTGTGCTTTTACTGCCTCGAATTCCTTTCTTTGATTTCTCAAGCAAGCTAGAGAAGAGGCTCTTTTCAGAGTTTTGCCATTCTTAAATCACAATCACAGCCAAAACTATGGCCATCCAAGGGAAACAAAAATAAAATTGTGGAGGGGCGCCTGTGTGGCTCAGTCTTTAAGCATCTGCCTTCTGCTGGGTCAGCCCGATGTGGGGCTTGATCCCAGGACCCTGGGAAAAACAGCTAATTTACCTATAACACAATGTTGTTTTTAAAAATCACTTGAAACTTGTTTACCACACCTATTGCAAAAGAACTCTTTTTCTACCTTGCCACAGATTTCTTTTTTAATCATATGTTAATTTGCTGTGTTGCTATACTTTTCTGTTCACACACATTTTTGTTTCCAAGCAGAATCACAGTGTCATCTTTTTAAAGACATTTAAGCAGTAATTAAGCATTGTACATGCAGTACAAATAATGCACATAACTCAACTGATGTGAGGACAATATGAACAACTATGATTAATTTCAGGCTTGCTGAGTAATGACAATTACATCATAATTGTTGCCTGGTAGGCCATCATTGATTACAGGAATCCTTCTATTTTAGAGATCTCAAAATGTCAAAAGATGTGCTTCTTAGGCTAAATAAAATACTATTAATATTTATTTATTTACTTACATACTTTTGACCAGGAAGAAAGCATACAAATCACTTGAAAGAAGAGCCACTCCTCTAGATAAGTATCTTTTGTGTGAGGTTATTTTTGTTTATTCATTATTTAACACAACATTCTGGTCTGTTAAAAAAATTCAGTCATTGGAAATTATTGTCACAGACTTTTAAAAAAAAATTTATTGACATATAATGTATTATTGCTTCAGGGGTATAGGTCTGTGAATCATCAGTCTTACACAATTCATAGCATTCACCATAGCACATACTCTCCCCAATGTCCATCAGCCAGCCACTCCATCCCTCCCATCCCACTCCCCTCCAGCAACCCTCAGTTTGTTTCCTGAGATTGAGTCTCTTATGGTTTGTTTCCCTCCCTGGTCCCATCTTGTTTCATTTTTTTCCCTCCCTTCCCCCCATGACCCTCTGCCCTGACTCAAATTCCTCATATCAGAGAGATCATATGATAATTGTCACAGACTATTTTTAAGAAATAAAGTTCGAGAGCAGGGTTTTGGCTAAATTTCTAGCTTAAGACTAAATTAAGTTGAGCTTTCTCTCATACTGCTGTGTGCCTCTCCTTGCACTCCTTCCTATATGCCATGTTTTAATCTGCAAAGAGTTTTTGATGTCTGCTGAAACAACTACATAGAAAAATCTGAACCTTATCTTTTGTGTGGGAAGGTTGTCTGTCTCAAAAAATTAATGGAAAGAAATGGGCCAAAGGACAATTTGGGATACCCCTCTAACAGCAGAAACAATTATGGTCGTATTTCCTAATGAGCCCTCTTAGTTCCAAATAAGAAATCATGATTAGGGCACACACAGAGAGCAAACGCCCACAGACCTAAAAATTTCAAAGGAGTATTTTCATTAGATATGTATGTTGCAAATTTTCAAATACTTTTTAGGCATCTGATCTTCACCCTAATGATCTCATCTCTCATGATCTCAAAGAGGACTTCGTTTCAAACATTTTCCTTTACTAACTCCTTGCATTTCTGTACCATTATGCTGTTTTTTACTTGTCTTCTTCATTTGACCCTGATTCATGAAATGACTTACCTTTTCTTCTTGCTTTATTAAACTCTTTTTCAATCTTTGAAGCTCAGTGAGGGTATCACCTATTCTAAGAAAGTCCCCTGATCTGAGTTATTTGGTTTCTGTCCAAATTCTAGTGAAGGGTTTGGGAATTTTTTTCTTTCTTTCTTAAATTTTCTAATAAGCTAGTCAAGAATATAGGACAATATAGAAATGGAGTTTTTTGGGTCTGTATTAGTCAGCTCAGGCTGCCACAATAAAATACCACAGATGGGGTAGCTCAAACTACAGAAACTTACTTCCTCACAGATCTGGAGGCTGGGAAGTCCAAGAACAAGTTATGGCCACGTGAGCTCTTTTCCTCCTCCGTTCTCACTGGGTGCTTACATGGTGGAGAGAGAAAGGGAGGGGAAAGGGAGAGAGAGAGAGACAAAGAAGGTCGACACACAGCCTCTCTTCTAAAAAGGACGCTAATGCTCTTGAATGAGGGCCCTACTCTTTCCATCTCAACCTTCCTACTTTCATGAAGGCTTCCCTCCAAGTACAGTCACATTGGGAGTTAGAGCCTCAACATATGGATTTGAGTAAGTCACAAATGTTCATTCCATAACAGGTTATTTAAGTAATCCCTTTAGAATCAAAGAGCCAAAGAGGTAAACTACAAATTCTTTAACTAAAATCACTCCCTGTGCTCTCACTTAGCGCTGTCCAAAGAAGTATTCCCCCCTGGTGGCAAAAGAAGAGATTTACACAGAGAAGCAGATAATAGGGGTTCTCGAAGATGGAAGCTCTATGAGAAACTGTTCTGACTATACTTCTGGGTGTGTTTATTACAAAAGAAAAAGTAAATAAATGCCTTATATATTCAAAAAAATACAAATATCTTACTGTTTTATCATCTTTACATCAAACAACTCATGATCAGGAACAGCCCCCCTCACTCCTGAACTAGAAGTGGAATCACTACATGTTATGGAAAGTAGAAGAAACTATCACATAAAAAGGAAAGAACTTGTTCCTTTCCATTTCCATCCACTTTTCAGTCCCCACCCACCAATCCTCTGTGATTCCAAGATTCCCTGGGCATGTCCTTATTTTACTTACCATATAATTTTCTGATGTCCTGTGTATTTTCATTTTGCTCCTCCAAATCCACCCTCTAACCTTCCTCATCATGGGTATTACGTGCTTCCTGCTACTGGTGGCACCTGTTCTTCTCTCTCCTGCTCATTCCCTTTTAAAGAGTCCTTTCATTAAACTCCCATCATTTACCCCTTTGATTGTGGCATTTACTTCCAGCAGGACTCTAACAAATATATGTGTCTTTCACCCAGAGAACTGAGTTCCTTGAGGATGACCTAATTGAATTTGTATTTCGCAGCTTAGCACAGTGCCTGACAGTGAATGGTTAGATGAATAATTATACTTCCCCATATATTAAATTTTCAGTTTTAATTATTTCCTTTTGTAATTGTTACAGACTCAGTCCATGATGACTAGAAACATTTCAGTGGCTGTCATTTGGCATGTCCAGAAATTTCGTTTGAAATATGAGTGGAGAACAGGGTTTTCCTTTGTGCAGTGGGTATATATTATACAGTGAGAACAATAAGCCAAACCTCCAGACAATTACAATGCCCTTGTTTGTCATGGTTATCTCACATAAAGTCTCCTGAAGACCACTTGGGGTTAAATAAAAAGTTGATAAAGTTTGTTTAGGAGTGAGGAACTGAGTTTTATCTTATACAACTTTGCCATCATATTAAGGTTTAATAGAGGAAGCCAAGAGGGAGCAACTGAATATTACAGTGAGAAGGAGGGAGGAAAAACCAAATAACCATAGCACAAACAGAGAGATAATCTGGGGATAAAAATTGACATGGGATATATTGTCCCATGAATCTTTTAAATTTGAAACCTACTATTTTGTCCACTCTTTCTGTTTCTCATTGACATGAGGCTTGGATTGCTGAAGTTAGATCACATAATGTGCTCATATAAGTGCTTTAGCTTGATTACTTTGGCTGAATATGCCTTTTTTCAGAGACGTATCAACTGGATATATATATATATATATATATATATATATATAAAATGACAAACATCTTTATAAAAGATTATAGAGGCCCTTTGAACTGGAGACACAGATGGTAAAATATACTTCTCAGTATACCTGAAAATATTCTTTATTTTTTTTCATCAGTGATAACCATACGTAACTTACTAAATGGATAGCACCATTCGATTTAAATGGCAGATCCAACTATAGCTCGCTTGGAGATGTTCCCTAGAAAATAAGAAAGGTAATTGGTACAATGGAGCTTAATTTGAAGGTAGAAACACATTTAGCATTACAGAAAGATCATTCTTTGTGTTTGGCCTGAGGAAGACCAAGGAGAACAATAAAATAATTCAAAAAGTACAGTATTTTTACTACGTTGTCCCAGTATAGTGGAGGCATGGGTGGAAGAATGGGAGACAGATCAGGGTTTAGGCTCTTAAATGCCACTACCTTGAAAACACAGAGCCTTTGGCATGGGAAGTCCTTCTCTCAATAGTGGTACAGATCATTCATAACAGAGTCTAGACAATTCTGCATATAATGAACAAACGACCAGTTAATCTGTAGTCCCAGAGACTTGTTTTCATGGTATATGGGAATTTATGAATAACAGAAAATAGCTTGGAGTTGAACCTTGTAGCCTTTTTTCCCCTCTTTTTTCTTTCTCTTCTCACCCCCCTTCTCACTTCATAGGTGCTCAGCTCTCATGAACTAGAAAATATTTCCTCTAAATTCTAATAATTTCTCCCAGAATATATTCTCCCAGATTACAGCCAGATCTGGTAGCCTCATGGATTGTGTTTGCTTTTCCTGGAAGAGGCAGAACACACAGTTCTTACTGAGGGATCAGTTCATCAAAATATCTCACCACAACACTGTAGCTTGTTTTTAAATAGAAAGTTATTAATCTCAAGTATTCAGTATTCCCTTTGTTCCCTATGAAATAATTCCAATATTCTGAAAAACTAAATTAGTGATGTAACAGCTCAACTGCATCAAGTGTAATATGTAACAAATTTGTTGTGTTAAAATAGAGATCTAATGATACCTTAATTAATTTGATCACTGAAATGGCAAACCCTTTTCCAACGTAACAGTTTCTATAGATACCACATGCTTATGATCAAAATTCCATTTCTGAATGTGTTTTTCACCCTTACTTGATTGTATTTTACATCTTCTTTCTGGCTGTAAGTTACAATTAAACATAAGGGAAAATAGTGCAAGGCAAAATATACTCTACATCTGTTATACTGCTCAAATAAATACACAATCTGCACAAAACAGATTTCCTAGTGGGCAAATTGCAAATAACTGCTGAGACAGATTCAAGAATTTTTTTTTTTTAATGGCATTAGGGATCTACCAAGTGTTGCTGGAGAAATTTTCCATGTACTTTAGCTACCTACCAATAACATAAATGCTCTGTCAAAAACATTTAAATTAGGCTGTTGTAATAACTGGTACCACACAAGATGGATTCTGGTTAATAAGTAGCTTTCTATCTCTCAAGTAAAAATGTATTTCCCTATTACAATATTGGTTTGAAAACATACAAATAACTTTGGGATAGGAGTCTTTAAAACTGAAGGAAATTTTCTTTAAGTATAGTTGACACACAATGTTACATTAGTTTCAGGTGTACAACACAGGGATTCAACAAGTTATACATTAAGTTATGTTCACCACAAGTGTAGCTACCATCTGTCACCATACAATCTTATTACAATACCACTGATTGTCTTTCCAATGCTGTACCTTTTATTCTCATGACTTAACTCATTCCATAACTTGATGCCTGTATCTCCCATTTCCCTACACCCATTTAGCCTGCCTCCTGCCTCTTCCCCTCACTACCGTCAGTTTGTATTTATGGGCTTGGTTCTGCTTTTGTGTGTGTTTATTCATTTGTAAGAAAACTTTTTAAAAAATCAGTGGAAATGGTTGATATGCTATATTCTTTGTTACAGCATTCAGCTAATCTTACTGTGGATTTGCATTTTCTCTTATATATTAAACAATAAAAATAAATCAGACCTCTAATGAGGAATTAAAAAAAATTATGCTATTTTCCATGAGACCAGTTTTATGTTTAAAGATTCATGGTAATTTATTTTACTTTATTTTGGGTCATTTGTACCTAAACTATGATGAAAGCCATGGCAAAGAACCAACACCCTCATCAGTCATATTGGAGCCTAAAGCAAAAGGAATATTTAGTAATACTGGTTCTATATTTATAATTTTGAAATTTTGTTCATCACAGATTTTTGAATTAACTTTTACTTTTCTTAAATATTGCATTAAAATATGATTCTTCTTGATAACTGAGTTTTTGACATCCCCTTATATTTTGCACCTTTGTCAAGTTCTTCACTCACTTCACTTTAACTATAGCCACAGCCCATCAAGAATGATATACTGTAATTATTAAAATTATTAAATTATAAATTCGGCATGATATTAAACTCTATTTGAATTATTAACAACTGTAAAAAGTATGGAATGTCACAACTCCCTTTTGATTTGTCTTGGGCATTATGATATTGTTAGCCATTTTAGCCCAAATCTCCAGATAATTAGACTGTGCCTTCAATGGCAGTTCTGTTCTAATAGTGACATTTTACATAGTTTGATAAACTACTTTGCATTATATGAAGTGCAAGACTATCACTTTCATTAATCTACTTTAATTCAGAATGTCTTCCACATTGATCTGTGTTTCATTTTTTTTCCCCTCAAAACTGTGACCCAAGGTAAACTGCAATCCCCTGTGATATAAGAAGTTCTTACGAAAATATTTTCCATGCTCAACTGATATTTCCGAAAGCTGCATATTCCCAGGGACAGTCACAATCCATATTTGTATGAAAATTCTAAGTAAAGTTATGTAACAAATGTACCAGTTTAAGTTTGTTTAATTCATTTTTTTCTCAAATTATTGACTGCAGTACTGCTTTTAGGTCAAATAGATTGGTAGACGTGAGCCCTTTCTCCTCTCTTCACTAATGTGCTAACCAGGGCTCTGACTTTTTCAGTCTTTGAAGATTTGTCAGAAAAACAAGGGAGAGTAGTGGGTAAGAACTGTCCTACTTGATGTACTACTGCCATTTTGCATTAGCTTCCCTAAATTTGGTGGATTTTTTAAATATTTTTTTTTATTTTTTTATAAACATATAATGTATTATTAGCCCCAGGGATACAAGTCTGTGAATCACCAGGTTTACACACTTCCCAGCACTCACAATAGCACATACCATCCCCAATGTCCATAACCCCACCACCCTCTCCCTACCCCCCTACCCCCAGCAACCCTCAGTTTGCTTTGTGAGATTAAGAGTTTCTTATGGTTTTTCTCCCTCCTAATCCCATCTTGTTTCATTTATTCTTTTGCTACCCCCCAAGCCCCCCACGTTGCATCTCCACTTCCTCATATCAGGGAGATCATATGATAGTTGTCTTTCTCCAATTATTTCGCTAAGCATAATACCCTCTAGTTCCATACACATCGTCACAATTGGCAAGATTTAATTTCTTTTGATGGCTGCATAGTATTCCATTGTATATATATACCACATCTTTACCCATTCATCTGTTGATGGACATCTAGGTTCTTTCCATAGTTTGGCTGTTGTGGACATTGCTGCTATAAATATTTGGGCACACGTGCCCCTTTGGATCACTATCCCATTCATTTTTATCTTTAGGGTAAATACCCAGTAGTGCAATTGCTGGGTCATAGGGTAGCTCTATTCTCATCTTTTTGAGGAACTTCCATGCTGTTTTCCAGAGTGGCTGCACCAGCTTGCATTCCCACCAACAGTGTACGAGGGTTCCCCTTTCTCTGCATCCTCCCCAGCATCTGTCATTTCTTGACTTGTTAATTTTAGCCATTCTGACTGGTGTGAGGTGGTATCTCATTGTTGTTTTGATTTGTATTTCCCTGATGCCGAGTGATGTGGAGTACTTTTTCATGTGTCTGTTGGCCATCTGGATGTCTTCTTTGTAGAAATGTCTGTTCGTGTCCTCTTCCCATTTTTTGATTGAATTATTTTTTCTTTGGGTGTTGATTGGTGGATTTTTTAAAGCTCTTTCTCTCAGTGAAATAACTTCTGTTTCTCTGGGATCCCCCAGCAGAGAATATCCCTTTGTCAAAGTAGGATTAATTTCATCCTTAAGCAGCCCTCACCCCGGCACCTCCAGTCTACATCATTTGTTGGGTTACAGTGACCCTTCCGGTATGCTTTTTTTTTTAAATATTTTATTTTATTTATTTGATAGAGAGAGTACTTAAGAGAGCACAAGCAGGGGAAGCGGCAGAAGAAGAGTGCAGAAACACGCTCCCCGCTGAGCAAGGAGCCCCAGGTGGGGCTGGAATCATGACCTGAGCCAAAGGCAGATGTTAACAGACTGAGCCACCCAGTCGCCCCCTCCACCCCTTCAGGTATGCGTCAATGATCATGTTGACAAAGTCTACTATCCTCTGTGAGGTGCATATTGGTCTTTGAAAAATAACCTGTATATCATTCTCTCATACCTGAAGTAGAAATTTAGCCAATTCCTAGTTGTATGAGTTTGTTAGGACTGCTATAACAAGTACCAAAAATGGGTGACTCAAAACGCAGAAACTTACTACTTCACAATTTCAGAGATTAGAAGTCCAAGATCAAGGTGTTGCCAGTGTTGGGTTTCCTCTGCGACCTCTCTCCTTGGCTTATAAATGACCATCATTCTTTCAGTGTCCTCTTAACTCTATGTGTGTCCTAATCTCCTTTCCCCGCCTAATCTTCTCTGCTCATGAGGACAGTAGTCATTTTGAATTAGGGCCCATCCTAATAACCTGTTAGCTTTAATTACTTCTTTAAAGAGACTATCTCCGGGTTAAAACTTCAATATATGAATTTTGAGGAAGGAAACAATTCAGCCCATAATACCAGTATAGGTCAATCTGTTCTCCCTCTTCCACCCAGCCCCCTTCTCTCTCTCCCATTCTTCAGTGTCATCTCAGTGGTTAGACACAATATATACATTATACATGTAAACTCCTCAGGGCGCTGTGGAAACCAGGAGTCTGTGTCCTGAAATCAGGACACATGCGCCAATCTTTCTGCATCATCCCATTGTAGTTTCTCCCAAATCACTTAGGGGGAAAATTCCACAAGCCTTCAACAAATTTATCCAAAGAAATGTTCTTTTTGGTATTCCTTTTTAATTTCCACCTTTTTCATACCCTTGAGGTGAATATTCAGCCAAGATTTGAAAACTTGTTTTTCCCCTCAAGTCCTCTATAAATTGTCTAACACCTCATATTAGAATATTCCATCAATTATTTTTTCAGACTTTTACAGACTCAGTTTCACTAATGAAAAACAAAAGTTAGATTTTAATAAATACATTTTCTCACTTTCTGGTATTGACTTTCCAAACCCTTTCATTTCTACAAACTATTTGAACAGAAAGAGAGAAAGACAGAGGGGCTGAGAAAGGCTATTATGTTTACAGAGGTCTCAAAATGCCTTGATAATATTTTTCCCCACTGCCTGAGTTTTATTACTGGTTCCTAAGGTTTGCTAAAATTTCAGGATATCCTTCATCTCTTTTTCTAAATGTTATAGGAGACACATAATCGGTTCTTTTTTTTTTTTTAAGATTTTATTTATTTATTTGACAGATCACAAGTAGACAGAGAGGCAGGCAGAGAGAGAAGGGAGGAAGCAGGCTCCCTGCTGAGCAGAGAGCCCAATGCAGGGCTCGATCCCAGGACACTGGGATCAGGACCTGAGCCAAAGGCAGCGGCTTTAACCCACTGAGCCACCCAGGCGCCCCATAATCAGTTCTTTAAAGTGCTTTTGTATTGCTGCTAAATATCCCCTTCAGAAGCCAGACAGAGTATAGCAGTTCTGAATGACAGCAAGCCTACCACCTACCACACACACACACACACACACACACACACACACACACAATGTCAGCAGTCTATAAATGATGCTTATCATATTTTGGAGACTTGGAGGAGAAAAACAAGATCAAAAGCTAACAGTACTATTTTGGTATTATCTCTATATGTATTGTATATAAAAACTGCCTAAATGGTATTAACATTATTCTTTGATTTGGAACACAATTAGAGGATCCATGTATAACAATGTATTTTTTATATTATGTGTATCTTCAGGGTACCTTCTATCATTATAAATATATTTTTATAATAGCAAATTAGCTATTATTTTGTCTTTTGGATTCTCTAAATCTAGGAAATCTGTATTTTCTCACATCTAAATATAGAATATGTTACATTTGGAAACACACCTCCAAGAAACAGTAAGCTAAATTATGCTCCCAAACTGCTCCTATACACAAAACAGAATGTAGACTTCATTTTCCTTATATAAGACAATTTAATTGTTCCTCATTCAGATGAGAGACACAATGATTCGGCTATTAATACATATTTGGCATTCAAAACTTGAACTTTCTGGAGTTTGAGATCCATATTCCCTAACTGACACACTATTAATAAAGTTCCTTCATCTTTGTCATTGTTTTTCTATTGTTTCAAAAGTCACTTTTTAAAATTATTAATTTTGTACAAATATTCCATCATATATTAATGCCTTTAAAATAGTATTTAAAATAAATTACCTTTTCCAGGAACCAACCATGTCACAAAGGCCAGTTGAGTCACTTCTACTCCTGTTATTCTGTCATATCCAATTTGAAATAAAGCAGTTTGACAGCATATATTGTGTTGGAGTGAACACAAGAACTTCAGGTGAACTCAGCTGAACCTGTGGAGAAAGAATAAAAGAATAAACAGTTGTATTATGGTGAAACTATAGGGATTAATATATTCACTTCAATATTCAAAATTTGAATTTATATTCAAAATGCATTTGGAATATTAATATATTTAATAACTGTATGATACTAAGAACTCAAATGTTTCCTTTTCAAAGGCAGAGACCAAGATACAACAGAGCTGATGGATTTATACAGTTCTGCCAAGCATGTTCCCATTAATTATATTGCAGAAACAGTAACACCCATCATCTGGGCCATTCAGAGGATGCCTTCTAGTAATGTATCGAATAGATGTGCCTCCTACACTTTGAACATCCAAACAGATTCTGATACACTTGTCTGAGATAAAAGGAATATATTCACCATGAATTAAGTGAATTTCAGAAAGTCATCAACTATTGCCTTGTCATTCATTTTCTTCTTTTCCTCCCTGGGTTCTCTATACAATGAAAAACATGACCAAGAAGTTCTGAAAGAGGATAAGCATCAAAATTATGATTAATTTAAAATAGCTGATTTCTAGGGGCACCTGGGTGGCTCAGTGGGTTAAGCCTTTGACTTCAGCTCAGGTCATGATCTCACGGTCCTGGGATCGAGCCCCACATTGGGCTCTCTGCTCAGCAGGGAGCTTGCTTTCCCCTCCCTCTCTGCCTGCCTCTCTGCCTACTTGTGATCTCTCTTTCTGTCAAATAAATAAATAAAATCTTATAATAATAAAATAGCTGATTTCTTTCCAAGGGGTGGCATTCCAATTTCCATTTCTATCATATTCCTCTATAGTGCACAGAAGGTATGAAAAATGTAGAGCCCTATCCTCCTTCCCCTCACCTTACTCCCCCCAAAATATTAAGTGTAATAGTTGTGAATAATCACATCTTAAGTAAAGTTAGGTTTACAAAGTCATTTATGGAAATGAGTGGTTAGGGATAGCTTTGTCTTCTAGGTCTTTTTATAGATCCTTCATGTTATCCAAACTTAAGCTTTAGGATGGATGATAACAGAAATAATATCTGTATATCCCAAGGCTAAACAAGCTTTTTTTTTTTCCCAGCTTTCCTGAGGAATAATTGACAACGATAATGGTATAACTGTAAGGTATACAACACGATGCCTTGATACACATACATTTTATACAATGATTACTAAGATCACCTCACATAGTTAACATAGGTAATATTTTTGTGTGTGGGTGGTGAGTGCATAAGATCTACTTTCAACAACTTTCAAATACACAATATTGCATTATTAACTATAGTCACCATGCCATACATTTGATCCTCAGACTTTATTATTCTGAAATAAATAACTGAAAGTTTGTGCCCTTTAACCTATATTACTCCATTGCCGCCTCCCCCCAGCCCATGGCAACCATCATTCTATTCTCTGTTTCTGTGAAAATGGTGTGGTTTGTTTTTTGTTTTGTTTTTTTTTTTTGTCGTTGTTGTTGTTTTGAGTCTGCATATAAGTGACACCAAACAGTCTTTGTCTTTTTCTGTCTGTCTTAATTCCCTTAGCATGATGTCCTCCAGTTCATCCATGTAAAGACTCACCACTCCATACCACACAATGAGGTCAATTTGATTGTAAATGAGTGAATTATGGGAACATGCAATGATATCAGCCAGATTTTCGGAAATCAGAACCCATCAAAATATCCCCATGCTGGGGTGCCTTGGGTGGCTCAGTGGGTTAAAGCCTCTGCCTTCGGCTCAGGTCATGATCCCAGGGTGCTGGGATCGAGCCCCACGTCGGGCTCTCTGGTCAGCAGGGAGCCTGCTTCCCCCTCTCTCTCTCTGCCTGCCTCTCTGCCTACTTGTGATCTCTGTCTGTCAAATAAATAAATAAATTTAAAAAAAAAAATCCCCATGCTGTTACTGAAAATACCAAAAGACTGCCACATATAAGCCCTCAAAGGTTTAGCATCAAGTCAGAGGCAGATGGGAAAAACAACCAAAGCTAGGCTGAAAGGGAAATCTAGAGGTGACAAACATTTTAAACAATAATTTTTAACAGATTGTTCCAAGTTAAAAACTCCTTTCTTCTACTGCAAATATATCTTCTCATAACTCCTCTCTGGTTGAAGTGATACCCCAGTCCTGGACCACTGCTATTTGGCCGCTGCTATTGACAGAAAACCCAAAATCAAGGCAGTAATCCCATGAGGCTGAGGGGACATCACCCTTTATTTTCTCCCATCTCCTCTCAACCACCCATCTCACCATACTTTCCATACAGTTAGCTTGGAGTCACAGTTTTGCTGCTGCCCCTGTAGAGGTCAGTCAGCAATTATTTGCCCTTTTCTTTATACCATGCTCTGTTTCCTCCTTGTCTAAGCTGCTGAGGACTCACTGCTGACTGTTTGCCATGAAAAGCTCTCCACCCATGTTGACTATGAAAGTCTCTAATATACTATTCTGGAGTCCAAGAAGGGATGTTGAGAAGGCCACAGTCTCCAACTTCTAGCCACATTTTGTCACATAGGCCTTAAAGTTACTCTGCTTGTGTCTAGAATCTCACCAAGTCTCTATGAAAAAGCTCCCATTAGCTTTTGGTTCTTTCACTTATAACCAAAAAGATCTAACTTCCCTTCAGGATTCTTTTTTTTTTTTTTTTTAAAGATTTTATTTATTTATTTGACAGAGATCACAAGTAGGCAGAGAGGCAGGCAGAGAGAGAGGAGGAAGCAGGCTCCCTGCTGAGCAGAGAGCCCGATGCGGGGCTCAATCCCAAGACTCTGGGATCATGACCTGAGCCGAAGGCAGAGGCTTCAATCCACTGAGCCACCCAGGTGCCCCTCCCTTCAGGATTCTTGAAATAGATGAAATATCAGTTACTTTTTACCCTCTTCCGTAAGACTTCCATTATTCCTTCTTCACAGTTGAAATACTCAGTTTTTATTCGTATCTATAGTTGCACACTATACTGAGGAAAGAGTGAGCATTAAATTTAAAAGATGTCATTACTAAATATATCTGTATGCTGAATAATTTGCATTTTCCAAATCTGCTCTGTACCCCTTTTCCATCTTGTTCTGTGACCTTGAGACTAACCTTTCTGGGTTTTATCAATATATTTTCTCTTGAACTTGGACTTAGTCGATGAGGGGCAAGGAGGACAGCAAGCTCAGATTATCCATCCTGCGGGTGACTTCCTGGGCACATCACAGCAACTGTCAGTGCCCCTCCTACCTAGGGCACAGCTTCTATCTCCTATAATGTGGTCCTTTTCCTACACTTGTCTTCTCCGATTCCTGAGGAATTACTCCTCCTTGGCTTCAAGTTTAGAAGTCATAATAGTTCCCCACTGTTACTAATGTTAGGGTTCTTTACCAACTCTTACTGGTTTTCATGTAAGCTCTTCTCGATTTCCTTGTTCGGATCTGGAATCTCTTACCATCAGGAGTGTTAATGCAATCTGTTCTCCATCATAGCAATTCAAATGTGGGAGCACTTTGAAAGAAAAAATATAAAACAATCTAAATCAATTGGTGGTGTCCTTCTACCACAACAGCTAAAGAGCTCAGTCAGGGTCCTCTATAAATACTGGCTTCTCATTTTTTCCTATTCACATACATCCTTCTTTTCCTACCCTGAACCTTTTCTGACTTAGCTGATTAAGGTGAATATTAACTAGCTCAATTTAGTGTCTTGTTTGTTTGTGAGTCATTTAATAATGTGAAATGATTCATTTCAAATATCAGATCAGAGACTTTTTTTCTATATTGCAAGAGATTCATATTCAAAAGCCTAAAAGGTAGTTTTTGAGAAAATACTGCACATAAAACCAGTCAGCTTGGTTCTTCCCTACGTTGTAGAGAGCATTTAGTTCCTGGGTATCCCCACCAAGAATATTCTTCAGAGATAATCACTGTTTGGTAAGTGAGGGCCAAGGCACAAATTTTGACATATTTGTGATTTCTGAAAAAGACATGATATGAAAGAAAAGGTCACTAAGAACCACTACTCCCTTTTATGAGAGAACCCCCATGCTAAGTATAATTCCCAAAGCATCCTATAGGATTAAAGAAATATCTCAGAAGTCTACTTACTTAATATATGTTAGAATGACTCATCTTCACTTTCACTGCTTCACTGCTCCTAAGCGTAACTCTCCAAGGATTTCTTTACATGAAAACCCTTTTCTACAGACAATTTTCAAGTATTTTACGAATTAAGTTATTAGAAAGCTTTAATAATAAAGTTGAACATAATGGCTTTCAGAAGTCATTCATAATTCCATTGTCACAAATAGAAATTATTAAAATCTTGTATGTGAAGTCATACTGTTCATGCAATTTTATTTTCAGTAGTTTTATAAATATTATGTTACAACATGTGGTCCTTATTAGAAGTTTCAAAAATATTTTTTCATATTATATAATATTTAATTATATATATTTTTATGTCATATAATTGTTATATACTATATCTGTATATAGTATATATGTACTGTGAAGTGCTGAAGGACTCCCTGTTGTCAGATATTTAGAAAGTTTTCACTTCCTAATTATATTTTGGATTATTTTATTATTAGTTCCTTGAAAGCATGATTCCTGGGTGTCAGATTATGGGCATGTTTTTAATACTCAACATTTATTGTTATATTCCATTCCAGTATCATCATTTACACTCTTACCAAGAACTGGAATAGAGGTGTTTCCCCACACTGTCCCATTTTTTAATTTTACACCTTGGGAAGTTTACATGGTAGGCATCCAGTGTAGCGATAGCATACATATTTAGTATTGGATTGATTTCACAGCATTTGTATTAGAGACTCTGAAAAAGTACTGTTTCGTAAATTCTGTTTTTAAGGTTATTTCTGTGCCACTTATGTTCTGAAAATATTAACTATTTCGTCTATTTTGTACCTTGATCTTGAATATGTATCATCTACCCTGAATCTTGTAATTTTCTGCCACCAACATAAATTAATAATACTTCAATTGTCTTGAAAAATAATTAACTTCTTGGGAAATCTAAGTTCTGTATCTTCATGTATATCACTAATTTTAAGAAAAAATAAAACTTTGAAATCTTTTATTTCATCTGAAATGTTGTAAAATATGTTTGTCAGTTTTGAAATTTTCAGGGGAGTCCTTAAAATATGCTAGTGCAAAGAGTAAGTCATACTTTAACTGCTGTCTCTACCTTCATTTTCATTATAGTTTCACTTCTAAAAGTTGAAGTATACAAATAGATAGACAGACAGATAGATAGCATTTTATCTTTATAACCTTAAGACATTCACTCAAACTATTCTGCAAAACAATTTTCAGTTTCTGACCTTCTGGATGGTCTCCTGACATCTTGGACATCCAAGCATGTTGCCATATGTTATGGCAACGTGCCTCCTGGAAATGTGATATATGATGCCTGCCTTTATTCACCCTAATGGCAAATGAAGGTCCAGGACACCACTTTGCTTAGAAAAGAAGGAGTAATAACATTGACAAGCTGTATCCCTCACTGCAGTATCATTTTTAAAGTCATATTATTATAAAGTCATATTATACATACAAGCTGTATCCCTCACTGCAGTATCATTTTTAAAGTCATATTATTAATTTATCTGTGTTTACTAATCAGACTGATTATCTGACATATTAAATCTAAGTCAGGACTCCCTTGTTAAGGAAAAAGTTGTTTGCTCACATGTAAGAAGAATAAATTGCTGGAGAATGTGAGAAGCCATTGCCTGGGACAGAAATATGGTGTCAGGAAGTTCCTGTTTAACTTCCCTGTTCAATATTTAGTGGCACACTGGGAAGTCAAAGCCAGAAATTCAAGGATCCAGCTGGCAGTGTAGAGAACAATTTGGCCTTGGAACTTCACCCCTTGTGAGGATGAAATGAGACAAGCATGAAAGCTCTCTAAAAAAGATTAAAATGTTATACACAAATGAAAGGTATTAATAGTTGGGTCAAATTAATTTGGGGGACAAAAGAGCCTCTATTCCTTGCATTCTCAAGACAGTGCTAGGAATACAGTTGAGATGCAAATTGGACCTTTCATAAGCTTTCACATAGTCAATGGAGAAAAATAAGCCCAGTGCCTTTTTTATGCCTTTTTGAAGACATACAAAAGACAAAAAGTAAGTGGTGGGATACAAAACAGCAACTATATAGGACCAAACAAAGTGTAAAACTCATAGGTCACATATAACACAGTTTGTGTGTTTTAGACAAAAGCTGGCTCTTTAGAAGTATAGTTGTAGTGACTGCTTTATGAGGGAAACTCATATGTGTGTCATTCCTTAATGTGTCTCCAGGACCCCAAGGGCCTGGCACAAAAAAAAAAACAAAAACAAAAACAAAAATAAAACAAAACAAAACAAACAAACAAACAAACAAACAAACAAAAAACCCCCAAAATATTCTTTTGAGTTAGCAAATGTAAATTTGGTCCCAAAGTCCTCTAACTACCAGACCCTTTTTAACAAATTACCCTTGAAATCCTTACCCCTACTATCACTGAGCTAAGGCAGAATGACAGAATGTAGGAAAAGTGGGCTGATAGTCTAGGTAAGCAGAATATACCCAAATGATGTTGGTAATAAATGACCACTGATCTCAAAATGATGTTCCTATTCATCTACAGATATTTCTTTTCTTTGCCATTCCTGAGCTCACAGAGCCAAGTTTCAGTCCATCTCTCTGGTCATGATATCTCAAAGGATCAATAATTTTCAAGTTTATATAATACTTCCCCAGCTAAGCTGAATTTTTTAATAGCTATTCATATCACATATTGCCTTCTTATGCAATTCTTTCAATTTTTATTTCTTAGGCTCTTCTAGGTTTTGTTGTAATTACTAAAGTAGCTCAGTGAAGGTAGTTTTTCATGTGGTCATTATAGACAGAACATTTTGTTCTTACACTTCTACTGAAATACCCCTACACTGGTGATAGAGAGCAAAAGAACAAAGCCGGAAATGTGGAATAAGCTCATGTCCCCTTGGGATTCCCATGGAGGTCACTTAATGCAAGTCAGAGTTCCCACATACTTGACCCCTGTGTAGTTAACTGACCAATGAGAACTCTGATCCAACTTGCCTTCTGAGTGCAGAAATCATGCAGTTTTTCTCTTAACTCGTTCACTCACGGTTCCTCATCCTGATCTTTATTACCAAATCACTTATCAGGCTTACTGGCTGTATAAATTTCCTAGGGCTGCTGAAATGAATCGCCACACATTTCATGGCTTAAAACAACAGAAATTTATTGTTTCATAGTTTTGAAAGTCAAAAATCCAAAGTCAGTGTCAGGAGGACCACAATCCCTCTGAAATTTCTAGGGGAGAATTATCCCATGCCTCTTTCAGCTGCTGGTGGGTCCATGTGTCCCTGGTTTGTATCTCCAACACTACAATTTCTGTCTACATTTTTACATGACCTTTTCTCTGTATCTCCTTCGCTTCTTATAAAATTACTTGTCATCAGATTTAAGGACCACTGTAAAACAGGATGACCCCAACACAATATCCTTAACTTAATTTCATCTTCAAAGACCCCTTTTCCACAAATAGTCAAATACACAGATTCTAGGCCATAAACATATCTTTTGAGGGGTTACAACTCAACACACTACACTGACAGATTAGGGAAGACTAAGATGCTGGAACCTTCGTGCACCCCTCTTATAAAGCTGCTCTGTGTTCTACCCCTCCCCCTTGTTAAAAGCTGTACTGGTGCTTTTCCCTCATAATAACCCTTGTGGAAAAGTCTCAACAGAGTATTTCTTTGGAGTCCAAATGATAAGCAATTGAAAACTAAACCCTAGAGAAACAGAGACCTAGAGGGTCATAGGATAAACTCTCCTAAATCCCCTGTGAGAAACACATTGAGGTTTACATTCAGTCAAGGGCTGAATAACTGTTCTCCCATAAAGCAAAGAGTCAAAATAAGTCAAAGCTGATGATATTTAACATATTCATATATCTATGTGTGTTTATATAGAAACATTCATATATAGCGAAACATTCATATATATATTATATATATACATATATATTTATAAATATCCATATGTGTATATTATATACATATATAAAAACATTGAAAGACTATAGCCTAAATGTACAGACATAAAACTAAGTATGAACTTCCTGTATTCAATTATTTCATTTAACTATGAAACCAGAATATGTAAATAATAATAACAAAATAGCTAAATAGAAATAATTCAAATTTTGGCACTAACTGAAAGTGATTAGGATCATTTCTCCAACCAAACCACCACTGGTGAGAGAAAGGTGATTGCTGACTAGTGAATATAGATTCTTCAGGATGTATGATCCTGAGAATGGTGTGTTGAGATTCTTCCACTATCCTCTCCAGCCAAATGAGGGCCTAATTTTTTTCATATGCTAGGCAGAAATGGCATTTGGTCTTCCCTTCATGCCAACTGTTCCTTTCTCCTAATTAGAACAAATAAAGGGGTACTCTTGGGTGCTAATATAACTTTTAAAAATCACCTTTAACTAAAGACATATAAAAGAATATAAGGCTGCAAACTATTAAGTAAATCATACAATTAATGTTCAAGACCAACCCACTTAGTAGCTTCAAGTTTAGGATCAGCATGGTGGGGGGGGCAGTATGTTGCTTCTTTTGAGTTCAAATGAGGATGGCAGAGTCTGAAAAGATGGAGAATGAATAGTAGGATTTCATCTTACATAATTTAACTCAATACTAGGGCTTCCAGGGAGATAGTTTTTTATATTTTTTTAAAAAAAGATCTTTTTTAGTCTGAAGATTATGGACTGAGATTATTTTCTCTCTGGTTGAATTTCAAGCAAAGCAGGTACTATGTGTTGCTTGTCGGAGTGAGAAAAGTGACATCCATGAAGTCATTATTACTCAGTTTTTCCAACTAGTTCTATGACTGATCCTTAGAGGATAAGGGACATTTTTACCGTGTCTCAAAAACTGTTTATAGATTAGAGATAGTCTCCTTTTAACATATTGCTCCTAACTACACCACTGTCATTCAAATAAACATTATTGCATATAGAAATTAATACAATAAGAGAATTTTGTTTTATGCTTAGTCTACACACTTATAAAGTACATAGTTATAGTTCTGCAAGTATCTAGAATAGTCAAGTAGAGGAAACTTAGGTCTCAATTATCTGACATGTCACTGTGTTATGATTGAATTGTCTCCCCAAAATTCGTATTTTGAAGCTCCAACTCCCAATATGACTATATTTCAAAATAGGGACTTTATGGGGGTGTTTAAGGTTCAATGAAATCATAAGTGTGGGGCCCTAGCTAGACTGAACCAAAGTCCTTATAAGAAGAAAAAGAGAGGGCCGCCTGGGTGGCTCAGTTGGTTGAGCAACTGCTTTTGGCTCAGGTCATGATCCTGGAGTATCAGGATCCAGTCCCGAATCGGGGTCCCAGCTCCACGGGGAGTCTGCCTCTCCCTCTGACCTTCTCCTCTCTCATGCTTTCTCTCACTATGTCTCTCTCTCAAATAAATAAAATCTTAAGAAAAGAAGAAGAAGAAAAAGAGACCCCAGAGCTCCATCTCTACATGATCATAGAGAAAAGACCATGTGAGGTTACAGCAAGAAGGCAACTGTCTAGAACTCAAGAAAAGAGATCTCATCAGAAACTGAATTTACTGGCACCTTGATCATGGATTTCTAGCCTCTAGAACTGTGAGAAAATAAATGTCTGTTGTTTAAATCACCTAGTCTGTGGTATTTTGTTATGGTAGTCCAAGCAGGCGATACACAGAGCAAGGTTTGACAGGTATGTATTATCCTATATAATTACTCTACTTTGTACTTCACTGTCCACCTCTAGTTATAACTATAATGTCAATGTCTGATGGAAATGATTTCATCTCTGACTTTGCTAAGACATAGTTAAAGCATTTCATTTTGCAGAGTGTGGGAAATGATTCTGAGTTTAATCCAGTTCTTAAAAGACAAAAGTTGGCATCACAAAAACTCCCATCATCACTGCCACTAATTAGTCTCCTTCCTGACAGCTGAAGCAGGTATGACTAGAGCTGAATATTAATCCAAGATGGAAAAAAAAATGCTCTTTCCCTCAGAGTTGATCTTTCTTTCTCATGGTTGAGATATATTTCCTCAGAAGCCAAGGGAAACTTATTCTTTGCTCTCCTGGTTTTCTGACCAATTAGAAGTATTTTATTCTTCTGTCATTATGACATATTCCACCACAAGATAATATTATAGCAGTTATAAAAAAAAAAACAAAAACTTTGATTCCTATATAAAAAGTGAGGCACAACTGTAGTATATCTTGAAAACCTAAAACACCTGAGTAACATAAAACATTTTTTTCACGTTAGAATTAATACAGTGTTCATCCCTTACACTTTCAAAATAAATCTAAAAAAATACTAAAATGGCTTTACTTTATTGCAAAGAATAGAAGAAAATTATTCAGGAAATCCATTAATCACTGAAAATGTAAATCAGCTGACCATCAGGTGGGTCTTTTCTTTCTATTTAGCTTACTTAGCACTTCTACTTTGTACTTTGAATTTGCAAAGTGCTTATCAGCCTTATTAGTTAACCCTTGTAATGTGTCCATGAAGTAGATGGATGGCAAACATTAGTGTGACACACATTAGTGTACTCCTTTGAGAGATGCTAGCAATGAAGCACATGGAGGTTAAACGATTGCTGCACGACTGCATCAAGTCTGAAGAAAAAAAATTCTTGGTTGGTCTCAATTTTCCTACTTTCTAACTCAGCGATAACAAAGGTAAAACTAAACATAAGATCATCTACAAGAATCTAACATGTAGTCTCCTTTAAAAATAAAGCTCTCAAAAGCATTTTCTTAGGGTACTGAAAATCTATCCATTGAGCAAGTATATTAGATATATATTTCTTTGTCACTTTCCCATTTAAGATGGGATCATCTTAAAAGGCTATGACATAAATTGTTGTGGAAAAGATCGATTAGTTTAAAAGCTTTTTCCTTTTAACAGATCAGATAGTCATTATATTTCACCCTTTTGCGTGTGATTTTCATTGAGCCATTTTAATCATTTACTCATTTGAAAAAATTTCACCAAAACCAAGAGGTTCTACAAATCTATTTATCACCTCTGGCATTCCTTGCTAATCACTGGGTTTGAACTTCTGGGAATTGGGGACAACTGCCTGACTATGGAATCCATTTCTTTAGAAGTAGTTTTTTTTTTTTTTTTTTAAGAGCTCTTCGTTTCTCCTTATGAGTCAGACTCTCTACCTCATTTATAATCCTTTCTTTCATTTGAGAACATCATTAGGGAATGTTTATGAGAAACAAAAGAGGGATATGTTTTGGACCTAAAGGTAAAAAGAAAGATATCATAGTTCAATGGGAAGAAGACTAAATGGCTCATTTTTTTGACAGATAAGTCCTTTAATTTCACACTTTTCCCCAGTATTTTATCTCTTTTGTTATTTTACACCTACCTGTCACCTTTATTTAGAAATGGATCCAGAGAAAAGAAGTATTCAGAGTTAAATTCATGGTATTTCATTGCCTCTTTTATAACATAAATGACAAACTGGTGGGAAATAAAGTTAAAAGGGGTTTGATATAGTGAAATTCACAGATATGAATTACTCACCTTTCTTAATCCCAAACATGGGAATTCTACCATATTGAAATAGTTGGAGAGTATGATAAAATAATGACTGAGATTTTATAAGATTTTGCAATTTACAAAGTATTCCTGCATTCAGTATTTAATTCGATCCTTATGTTAAGCTTGAGAAGTTTTTCTTATATATCATAATTTCTAGTAGAAGAAAATATAGCCCAAAGAATCTGAGACTTGTCCAAGTTACATGGATGATAACTTAAAAGTCCTACAGCCAGGACATGGACCTTTTGACACCAAGTCCAGAGGAACTCTCCTTAGTATTTCATATCACTATTTTACACTGTTGATCTACAGAAGATATTCATAAATAAATTTTGGTGTATGTACAATAATTCCTGTTGCACCTAAAACAGTAAATATGAAAGTCATGACTTAGACAATGCCAATAAAAATCTTGATAAATGTTTCTCATATTAACCCACAAGGATATAGACCAAACTATCTTACCTTTTCAATAAGTTGAGGATTTTCACCCTCCTATCGTCAATTAACCAAGTGGGTGGTTTCCAAATGAAAATTGATCCAGAAATATTTCATGTGATTATTGCACAAGAGCTAAAATTACTTTAAAAAGCTCCAAAGAATAACATTCCCAATGTGCTTGAGTATAAATTCAGTACCTGACCACATATCTAGAAATCCTGTTATACAGCCTAAAATTTTTTTGGTACTTCACATATCTTCCTAATGGGCCATTAACGAGAGTTAATATGCTTCCAAAAGGACCCATCTTATGACCAATAAATTCTGTCTACCTCATGCAGCCAATACCTATGTGGAACCAAATCTCCAGTGGTCTACAGAATTGCCTAATTCTCTTATCCTGATATTGAAGGTCCATCAAGACTAGTCCCAGTTTCCTTCTCCAGCCTTCTCATAACTATTCATATTCATAAATCTACTGTCATTGTTAAACCCATCTCCTCCTTCACATTTATTTTGTGCTCTTTTAAATGGGCATCTAAAATATTTCACCCTTTTTCTTGTGTACTTATATCTTATTTATTTGTTACTATCCAACTTAAGATAGGGTCCCTACAAAACTTTCTGTCTCTATTTTGAACTTCAGCTATAAGTATATTTATTGTTAATTTGACATTTAAAATACACTGCCTGGGAAACCCGGATGGCTCAGTTGGTTAAGCATCTGCCTTTGGCTCAGGTCATCACTTCAGGGGTCTGGGATTCAGTCCCGCATTGAGCTCCTCATTCAGTGAGGAGCCTGCTTCTCCCTCTGCCTGCCACTCAGGGGCACCTGTCTGTGCATTCTCCCTCTCTCTCTTTCTGAGATAAACAAAATCTTAAAAAATTAAAAGTAAAACACACTGCCATTCTTGCATCATATTAGGTTTTTTTTTTGTTGTTGTTCTTTTGTTTTTTTTTTTTATTTTTTACGATTTTACTTATTTATTCTTGAGAGAGAGAGCATGAGTGGGGAGGAGAGGCAGAGAGAGAAGCAGACTCCCTGATGAGCAGGGACCCCGACACAGGACTCCATTCTAGGACCCTGGAGTCATGACCTGAGCCAAAGGCAGGCATTTAACCAACTGAATCACCCAGGCACCCTCATATTAGGTATTTTTAAATCTCTGGGTTCATTTCACTTCACACATCTATTTCTTAAGTGAATCAATATAATCAAACATAGTATTTGTTAACAGTCATTAAATGTTAGGTCCAGACACCAGTTAAGCACTGTAAATACATGTCCTTACTTAAAACAACAACCCAGAAATCAGCACTATTATTATTCCTATTTCATTAATGAGTACACTGAGACCTAGAAAAGTGACGTTTCATGGGCAATGTTAACAGCTGTAAGATAATTAGCAAAAGAAGATGTGAAACCAGGCATTTTTTATTCGAGAACCCAATTTTATCTTACCACACAACCTCTATCAAAGATTATATCGACAATGGAAGTTACAAATTAAAATTATTTATATCCTAAATAGAGTTTTATATTTTGAATGGACTCCTAGAACAGAAAAAAGACATTGGTAGAAACTAGTGAAATCCAAATAAAGTCTCTGGTTAGTTAAAAGTAATGCACCAAAGTGGGGCACCTGGGTGGCTCAGTGGGTTAAAGCTTCTGCCTTCAGCTCGGATCATGATCTCAGGGTCCTGGGATCAAGCCCCCGCATCGGGCTCTCTGCTCGGCAGGGAGCCTGCTTCCCCCCCTCCCTCTGCCTACTTGTGATCTCTCTCTGTTAAATAAATAAATAAAATCTTAAAAAAAAAAAAGTAATGCACCAAAGTTAATTTCTTAGTTTTGACAAATGTACTACTGTTATAAAGGATGCTGACATTAGGGAAAGCTGGGTATACAAGAAGTCTTTGTATATTGTGGCAACTTTTTTATCTGCTCGTAACTGATATTCTAGTTATATCAATATATATATTGATAAATATATATGCTTACCTCTTTAATGAAATTTGTCTTGTTTATATTTGTGTGTGTGACTACTTATTTTTGTTTCCTTCAATTTTGTCAACTTTATGATGGCAGGCATCATGCCTCATAAACTGTTTGATTCCTTCCTAAATTTTGCTAGAGTCTCTCACACACAGTAACAGTGTAAATAAAATGGATTATATTAATTACAGTTTGAGATTGATAATTTGCAGGTAATTCTGGAGTTGTGATCGATTTTCATATAGTCAATCACCCTCTTGCCTTCTACTTTCTTTTTCACCAATGGTATGTAGCAAGATGGCTAGCAAGATTTATATCTGTAGTCTGTGGCTATTAAATAAAATAGCTAAGTGAGTTATGCGATCCCAAAACTGTGGCACGTGACACTCTTGTAAAAATCTATCCTCAGATGATGAAGTTAGACATTATGAAGAATGAAATCCACTTCAGAATATATGTGGACTTAGTGGTGACCAAGCAGTTGGCTGTTTTTTTAGTGCCCTGGCAAAAGACACATCCAGGGATAAACATCACTCATCTATCTGAGAGTGCTTATCATAAAAGAGACACCTACCAACCAAGAAGACAGGATGACTTGGTCAGCTGACATCAGTCTGCTTCTGTCACTGGCTGCCAGACTGCTGGCGCAATAGGCACATGAATGGAGTAGTCATTGTGGCAGAGATGGAAACTATGCACAAGCCCAACAGCACAGAGGCTGACAAATGCAGAAAGAAGTGCCTTTCAAGGAAATCAGTCTCTCTCTCTCTCTCTCTCTCTTTTTTAAGATTTTATTTATTTATTTGATAGACAGAGATCACAAGTAGACAGAGAAGCAGGCAGAGAGAGAGAGAGAGGGGGAAGCAGGCTCCCTGCTGAGCAGAGACCTTGATGTGGGGCTTGATCACAGGACCCTGGGATCATGACTGGAGCCGAAGGCAGAGGCTTTAACCCACTGAGCCACCCAGGTGCCCCCTCAATCAGCCTCCTGATGTGAAGTGGCCTAACTGGATCCCTTCTATACTGGAAAGACCAGTGACTCATCTTGATTGGACCTGATACGTACTTCAGTCATGCATTTGCCTTTTCTGATTGCAGAGCTTCTGCGAACACCATATCTGGGTATGTATTCTATTTACATGGGACCCCACAAAGTATTACACTGGGCCAAGGCACCCACTCTACAGGAAAGGAGGTAGAGATATCAGTGATGATCAGTGGTGCAGGAGCAGGGATATAGACACAGAGTCTAGTGGTCTAGAATCTAGTGGTTGAAAGCTTGCTGGTGGAGCAATTTAAAAACCTGTTGAAGATGCTTTTGAGGGACCAGCTTGGAAATGATTACCAGTGAAGATGGGGTACCATCCTCCCGGATGCAGCATCTGTTCTAAATAATTAACCCATTGTATGGTGTGATAGCTCATAAGCAGAACCCATGGGTCCAAAAAACCAAGGGTGGAAGTAGTTCTCACCTAAAAAAAAAAAAGAGAATGAAATCTACTACTATGCAATAGCCATTACCTAAAAAACTTAGATTTTGAATTGAGAAAATGGGATGTTTCTTCCCAAATACAAAAACACATGCTGATGCTTTTTCTTTTTTTTCCCCAAAATCCACTGGATCATAGTCTACAGTCTTTTTAAGAGTGAGCAGTTTTATTTTTCTTGGCCTAAATTGAGAGGCAGATTTGTGAAAAATAATTTTTAAAACTATTCCCTTCTTTTGGTTACTGAAGTTTCCCTGTTAACCAAATAATCAGATCACATAAGACATCAAGACATAAGTTGTGTGACTCCATTAAGGCAAAAATCTTCCCCAGTGCCAGACTTCTCTCTCAGGTCTAATAGCGGCAAGCTTGTCAGCACATGCCTCGGTTGCAGTGGGTAAAGAAAGTGTCAAGGGATGCTCACAAATCCATCCCTCCTACTATAGGAGCTCATCTCCTCCTGAGCTTGAAGGTAGTTTTTAAAATTACCCCCCCCCCCGCCCCAGCTTTAGTGTGCCTTGCCTCATTGGTGGATGTAACAAATCAGTGGCAGTTGAATTAGAATTCTTTGCCCTTGACACCTCCAAGTACTGCTCAGCCCAGTGAATTAATGGGATACTGCAATGGCAAATTACAGCATCCTGATTTCCGAATATGTTCAGGCTTAAGAATAGAGTGACAAGACATGTTAAGTCATCAACCAGGAAAGATTTCTCCACTCATGCCCTGGAAATGGGAATAAATGTGCAAATCTATACAATTGTGCTTTCCTTGCCATCTATCTTGTCAAAATGAAAATCGACATGGGAATCAAGTCAAATGTGCTTCAGCAGATTAGAAGAAAATAATGTATATTTTCCCTCTCGAGTCACAAAGAGCAACTATCACTTCCCGCTGTGCCAATTTGTCTTGGGCTACTGATTCTGAAGGTGAAACTTTGAAGGTCCTATGAATGAGAAGCCAGTACTATACAGAGTGAAATAAATACAGAAAGAACAATGTGTGGATTCAGTAAGGTACCCTAGAATAAATGGTAGATTGCACTTTCTTTTTTGTTCCTTTCAAGAGAATATAGTGTTCTCTTAAATACGGTATAACATAATTAAAAGAGAACATGTGAAATTACATGTAAAAAATTTTTCTAATAAAATCAAGAAAGCTATTAGGTTACTTTTGAGCCTTTTGTTCTATTTGGTTTTATTTGATATCAAGTCATCCTACAGCTGCCTTGTGTATGAGTGTGTGTGTGGTGGGGGAGGTTGCACAGAAGGGATGGGGAAGGCCTGTAAGAAGAAAAGGAAGAGGTAAACTGATGAATAAAACTTGAACTCTGAAGAATGAATTTTGGTCAGTGTCAAAAGCCAAATGTGATTCAATGTATAAACCACTCATTCATCACCCTGCCTACATGTTTGCTTTCTCCACTAACACTATTACATTCCTTTTAGTATACCCCTACCACAATAATAATTTACTCACTCTGTACAGATCCTTTCTCTTTTTCAAGGAAATGACATGCTGCTCTCATTTCTAAGCCCAGATGTAATTTTTTAAAGACCACGACACTGGCATATTCAAAGCGAAGGACAGATAATTTTAAATTATGTTTTCCTTTTGTGAGATCACTTTTTAAAATCCATCAGGGTGACCTACATTTAAGACCCAAAATATTATAATCTCTCCGCCCCTGCCCTTGAGACTTGCCAGCAAGTCAGGTTGTCTAGGAAAATCTCATTACTGCAGGACTCACTGTCCAAGCAACTATTAGCAGAGAGAACGAAGGGAGAAAAGTAACCCAGTGACTGGCTGCAAATTGACACAGATTAACTGTTCTTTGTCCAGAATCCTGGTGGAATACTGGAGAGCTGCAGAAAGTCATTTTCGGATACAACATTGAGAATAAACTGAAGAATGATATGTAGGCATCCACGAATTACAAGGAGTGCTACACAACTGGAAGAACCATAAGTAAAATTAATTTGGCCCTAAACTATATCCTTAGAAACTGTTTTAAACAAGCCTTAACATGTTCTTGCAGCTGACAATTTATTTAATTGGGAAGGCTATCAAACCATTTGATTGTAATGGGCAAAATTCCATGTGATCCTGGAGCCATATCCATAACCACAGGTTTATCTTTTCTCTTTGTATTCAATTGGGGGCACTAATTGAATTCATCCACAAAGCACTGGATTTTACTGTGGATGGAGTTGGTTTCTTTCCAGGAATCAATTCCCATTTTAAACATAGGCCTAAAGTATCTGGGCTTCAGCCAGATGTTTCTGAGAGAAGGGTGATTAAAAGGGTTGCTAGTTCCATGGCGAGCATTTTCTTCACCATTCTCACATTCCACCTTGAAGTGTCAAGATGAACCACAGATCTGGATTACAGATTGCTGAGTTTATTTTAATTTACATTAGTTTAAAATACATCTTAATGTGTGTAAAAAGAAATTTTGAGAGAATTTAAGTTTGACATGAACATGTAATATTGAGGCTAATAAAATAGTATTTATCTATGGAAAGAGGGTGTATGCTCTGGAGTTACGACTTTCGATTAAATTAAAAAAAAATTAAACTTGTGATCACTAAGACTCACCTTGGAATTTTTCTTGTGCAGTTGAACATATGGTTAAATTCTTAGTTCTAACGATGTATCAGTGTATAAGTTTGTGATACCAATTGAGACTATCTGCATTTTTGAAAACAGCTGTAGAAAGATAATGACAATTTTCCCCATCAGAGCCCAGCTCTGATAAGTAACAAATGCACTTCACAACACCAAAACCACACACCTTCAAACTATGGGTGAAGTGAAAATTTTTATTGGTTGATAATTTGGCCCAAGTTTGCTTGTCTGGTCACTTTTCATTTCCATAGCTGTGTAACACTTACAAAGAGCTTGGATCTCTCTATTGGTGTCTGCTCAACATCCATACATTAAAATGCAGGCATCTACCACAACTGTTTGATATTTGCATTTCCATTACATCTGTTACTTAAATTTCAGTCTTTAAATACTATTGTATAAATCTATGGATGCAAGGCAGGTGACTCAACAGATGTGATTGCCCTTTGTAATAATCTCTATAGAAAAGCACTAAAGCAATTTCATTATGATGCATACTGTTGTAGAAGAAATCTGGCTCAAGTAGGAGAAATTTAAATATCAAGACCAACTTGTAAGAAGAATATTATTTCCATATTACAGGTAAGGAAATTAAGGATCAGAAAAAAGCTCATACTCAATGAAACCTAACCATTAAGGTAAGTTAAGGCAGGCAGGTTATGTTGTAATTGCAGTGTTTCATGGAGCCCTTGGATAAGAGCTAGAGATGATGAGGTCAAAGTGATTGGGAAAACCTTAGCACCTCTCCTCATTTAGAGCAAAGCAGCTGGACTGCAAATGATTTATGCTAGAATTTCAAGTAAAAATTTGTTCGAATAAAAGATAAATAGCTTAGAAAATTTACTGCACATTCAGTGACCATCATCCAAGTTTGCCTAGAACTGAGGGGGTTGTCAGGACACAAGAGTTCCAGCGCTAAGATGGAGAAAGTCCCAGAAAAATGAAGATGAATTAATTGTCCATCCTACTATTCTGTCTTCCATCAGTTTATTTATTTGTTGAAGCCTGAAGATTTAGCAGATGGGAAATAGTATGCAATGAGGTTTCTAATTTATGTGGAACATGACCTTGAGCCACAGGCTTCAGGTGATTCAGCACTGCAACAATATGTACACCTTCTCCAAGTCTTGACTAAGTGCCAAAGAGATGCAACTATATACTTCCCTGAATTTTGCTATGTTCACCCTTTTTATTTTATTTTTTTAAAGATTTATTTATTTTAGTGAGAGAGAGAGAGAGAGAGCGAGCGAGCAGGAGTCGGGGCAAAGGGGAGAAGGAAAGGGAGAGAAGCAGACTCCCCACTGAGCTGGGAGTCCAACAGAGTCCAACACCAAGGCTGGGGCTCTATTTCACCACCCTGAGATCATGACCTCAGCAGAAATCATGAGTAAGACTTAAGTGAGTGAGCCATCCAGTCACAACCCTCCCCCACTCCATTTTTTTTTTTTTTTTTTTTTTTTTTTTTTTTTTTTAAAGATTTTATTTACTTATTTGTCAGAGAGAGTGAACGCAGGCAGACAGAGAGGCAGGCAGAGGCAGAGGGAGAAGCAGGCTCCCCGCTGAGCAAGGAGCCCGATGTGGGACTCGATCCCAGGACGCTGGGATCATGACCTGAGCCGAAGGCAGCCGCCCAACCAACTGAGCCACCCAGGCGTCCCCCCACTCCATTTTTTAAAAAAAAATATTTGTGTTCACCCTTTCTAAAAGCATGCACAAATATCCACATATAGATCTCAAAATTATATTGTTTTACTTTATATATTTCACAAGGGCTTTCAAATATTTTTTTACCACAATCCATACTAAGAAATAAAATTTACAATGCAACTCAGAACATAGATCATATATAAGTATTACAAATGTTTCATAGAACATTTTTGTGTTTGTTACTAGCCTTCAAAATAGTTCATGCATGGCCCTATGATGAAGGACCTTTGGTGCCACTGAAGTTCAATATCATAGAATTCCATTTCTACAATCTGCACCACATACTCTTACTCATCCTGTGGCCTAAGGCTGTGGTTCTCAAGCTATAGCAAACATAAGCATCATTAGAGAGTGTGTTAACTTGGCAATATTATGTTACACCACAGAGATGCGGATTCTTGGGCTTGATTATGGGCTAGGACCTAGAAACTTGATTTTAACAAGTAGTATGAACACAGGTAATTCTCTGGGCATGCTGAAGAACACTGCTTTCAGGGCTATTGTCCTGAGCTGTTCCACAACTTCTATATTGTCACTGATTTATTTTCCTGCTATTTATTCATCCAACTATTATGTGCCCAAAACAGTGACAGATACTAGGGATACAGGCCTCACGTTACTAAAACATAGTTAAATGCAAAAATCAAGAATATGGTCATTCTTTTTTTTTTTTTTTTTTTAAGATTTTTATTTATTTATTTGACAGAGAGAGACACAACGAGAGAGGGAACACAAGCAGGAGTGAGAGAGGGAGAAGCAGACTTCCCGCTGAGCAGGGAGCCCAACGTGGGGCTCGATCCCAGAATCCTGGGATCATGCCCTGAGCCAAAGGCAGATGCTTAATGAGTGAGCCACCCAGGTGCTCCAGATATGCTCATTCTTATTAACAAAGTTCATATAAGAGTTCCATGCAGATCTGATTCTGATTTTCCTGCACAACAGGTAACGATTATAGAATGTGTGCAAGAAAAAAAAAATGATGCTATGCTTTTGCTGATTATAAAGATCATTTTTGTGTGAAGAAGAGCAAGATAAGGGGTGAGGCAACCTTTCCGTGACTTTTTCAACAGTCCAGGTAAAGGATGGTTAGTTAATGTATTAAAGAGAAATACTGAAGGTGGTCATAGGCACTCAAGCTACAACAAGAAAGAAGCATCATTTCTCATTGTTTAATGGAGGGGGTAGACAGAGCAGATGGTCATCCTGATGCAGTGCAATGTGTTCTGTGCTAATGGTGTTTGTAAGTTACAATGATTGCAAAAGGCAAGGAGAGTCAGATACCCTCTGGTATGCATTGCAACTCTGTTTCAGAGTAAGAATTAGAGGAACACTGGATGAGAATTTCATTCTCAAATCCAGGCTGCTGGAATATAAAATGAGCTCAGAATCTTGAATTGCCTTTGAATAAACGTAAAGATACAATACCATTTAACATTGCAACAGATTAAAGTCAAAGAAAGCAAAATTTCTTTGACAGTATTAACTAGTATCTCTTTATCTTCAATGTAAAACCCATATGATCTAAATCTAGATTTACAAAAGGCAGGGATACGACTATACTTTGTCTCAATTTTATATAATCTTATATAGTCTCTATATAACAGAATCATTTGTTGAAAATCCTCAGGACCTTCACCTAGACAATCGAGAGATTGATGACTTTCCTCCCCCTGGCATTCCTCTTCAATTAGGTAGAGGTCAGGGAGACATCTGCTTCATATTTCACCAATGAGGGCTTCAGTGGAAATGAAGTTCCCTAATTTTAGGGCTTGGCACACACTGAGCAAATTCATCTTTCATGTATTAAAAAATCAACAATTAGTTCACTACCTCCACCAATTTCTTATTTTATATTTTTTAAAAAAGTCTTCTTATTATTGATTGCCCTATTTTGTTAGTTTTAGCTTCCCCTCCAACCTTCCTGTTTACCCTCTTTATATACAGCTTGACTCTGGATCAAATGCAGTGGAGGGTCTCATTAAATGCTGAGCATCCAGTTTTGACAAACTCTACTTTCACACAAGTTACACAAGAGAAATACATAATATAATTTTTATGGTTGACTGCCTTGAGAAAATTTAGCACACCAGAAGCATAATTCATTCAAGGGAAAAAAATCTCTTTAGCTGAGTTATTACCTGAGTGCAGCTCTGCTGCTGGAAATAAAGTGTGAAAGCTTCTGCGTACATAAAGAGTACAAATGGATTTGGGTCATCAATAACGTGACTAAGTTCAGAATCAGGGTGTTAAGGGATTTCCCTCTAACAAGCAATAATAGTATTCATTGTGTTTGTGTCTCTGATGTGACAGAGTCCTTGTCCTACACTTTACATCTGTTACTTCATTTTAACCCTAATAGCACTCCCATGTGAACATTATTATCCCCAGTTACAGATGAGAAAGCTGAGGATCAGAAGGTTGAGCAACTCCCACAGGATCACATTGCTGGTAAATACGGAATCTAAGTCTGTTAAATTCCATAACCAAGCCTCTTCCTAAGACTTCTGTGAAATGTTTACTTCTCATTCTACTAGAGAGTTTGTTCATCACTGAGTGCTTGTAAACCATATATTTGATTTTCTGCCCATTGCTAGTCAGTACAAGCAGTAGAGAGCACTAAAAGTGCAGCAAGAGGTAATCTGATCCATAGAAAAACAATCAAAATACTTTAGTCTCAAAAACTCTATGCAGTTAAAGTACTAACAGAGCAGTAGATGAGGAAGAGTTTGGGAGCCTGAGTTGATTCTGATTTTAATACTCAAACACATAAGCATGTGCATCCCTTGCCAAATCTTTTGTTTGCTGTTGTTTGCAAAGTCTAATTGTATCACACTATATAGCCTACGAAATGCTAAGTAAAATGTTTCTTTGCCATATCTATCTATACATAGAGAGAGCTCTGATTTCCTTAATCTAATATTTGCACATACTCAATGTAGTATAAAGACAGAACCACACTGCAGTGGCATTTTAAGTAAGAAGTATTTAGAAAGTAAATGAGGAATAAATATGGTACCTGGAACTTGGACTATATTATTCCCATATGCCCCCTTCTCTGCAGATTTCTATCCTCTTCCCTTTAACTATCTTATGCATTTACTTCATCTGTGTTCGGATTCTTTGCTTTAAGAAATAAACTAAGTTACTCTTTTTCAGAAACACAAAGGAAGGAATGGGGTCAGAGAGCAGAAATATGAAATCTGGAAATGTAAAGAGGTCAGGCATTTGTGTTAGTACTAATCCCTCATCTCCACAGCGCTCTATATTCCTGGCTCACTCTGAAATTTATCTGTCAGACAGAAGATGGTAATTCAATGGTCCCAAGTTTATATCACAAGCAGCAACATGAAGGGAAGATATTCTTAGTATATAAGCTCATTCTTTTGGAAAAGGAATATCAAATTCCTCATTTTATTCAAATCTCTACTCTTGGCCCATTAAATGTGATCAGGTCCTCACAAAATGTGTTCTTCTGTTTGAAAATCTTGGGTCAATTGAGAACCACACTGAACAGAATACTAAAAACAAAAACAAAAACAAAAACAAAACAAAACAAAAACTGCACTGTACTTTCTTTTGTTATTTATGCAAGTTATGACTTCTATGCCCAAAATATCTTGTTTTCAAAGTTCTCTCAAATTATCTTTGTGATAAACCTTATCTGATTATATTTCTCTATCCACAAGAGGAGTCTTGACACAGCTGATGGGATCACTATGGCTTTCTCGCTTATCCAACCTGTGTGGATCAGAGCACGACCATTTATATCAGGGCAACTGATGTCAATTAGAAAAGATTAAATTTGTCACACATCTTTCTGGGATGAGAGACATTCTGCTTTTATCACTTATCACCTAGTTTATATCCTACTTCCAATTTATATGACCCCTGCATGAGAACCTTAGTATTTACCATTTATTTGTAATACTGTTATCATGTTCTTTGTGTGATTATCTATTTCCTGTTAACTGTAGAAATTAATACCATCTGTTTTTAATACTGTAAACCTCTTGAGAATGAGAGCAGCATTCAAATAGTTTTGCCTAAATAGTTATAAACTTCCAAATGGAAACCCTTAATAATTATCATTTAATGACAATGATCATAATGAAGATGGCATAGAATAAAATGAGACACTATATTAATTAGTAAAATAATATAATCAGTAACTAAGAATAAACATAAGCACCCATATTTCAAGAACATTATACCTAGAGACAAAGCAACTGTTTCTGTGGCTTAAAGTCCCCAAATCACTTCAAATAAAGTTGAAATACTTAGTGAATTATCATGCCAGGGCAAAAGCTCCATAGTATACGGGAGACAGTAAGATTATCTAAGATCAAATATTGTTTAACTCTTTTCGCAGAAAGAAAAACTCCTTTCATAAAACATAGTTTTATACTAAGTCTCAGTCTATCAAAGTACACAGATCCTCAACTAGAAAAATATTTTACAAAAAGCTGATTCCAAATAAATGACCTTTGTACAAATGTGACAAGAAATTCATAGACTAACAAATCACACAGGAATAGGCTAAAGATATTTTCACTGAAAAAAGTATAAAACCAAGTGAGCATAATGACAACTTACTAGAAAAAAAATGCCATTGTGGAGAACTTTTATCACATCATATACAATATTATGGATTATGTAGATACCTATCCATTTTAGAAAGACAAATACATGGACGCCTGGGTGGCACAGTCCGTTAAGAGTCTGATTCTTGGTTTCGGTTCAGGTTGTGATCTCAGGATTGTGAGATCAGGCTCCATGCTCAGCACAGTCTGCTTAAGTTTCTCTCCCTCTCCATCTTCCTCCACCCAGCACACGTGCGCTCTCTCTCTTTCTCAAATAAATAAATAAATCTTACAAAAAGAAAAAGATAAATGTAGATACAGAAATAGAGTTAGGTGTGTGTGTGTGTGTATGTATCTATCTATCTATTCATCTATCTCCAGGCATACTGATAAACCTAATTTTTATTTTTACATGGTTGTTAATACAGTAGTGAGAAGGTGAATTGCATGGGATGTGAACAATGCCTTGGTCAAAGTCACTGCACCGCAGAGGCACCGTTCATGGTCACAAATAAGAGAAAAGAAATAAAAGAAGCCTGGAAACAGAGTCAACTGTACCAGGAATAATTCTAGGAGGGTAGATTTGGCACAATAACAATTAGCACCTAGAGTGTTTCTCATTTGCTTTTTGTATCCCAAATCAGCCAGGCTAATCTTAACCTCTATGGAATCACTTATATGCTTATCCTACCGGGACTTAATATCTTCAGCAAAGATATTTCCTCTGGACTGAACAGATGTTCCTTTGGGGGCATTGCATCAGTACTGGTCTGGGTAGAGCCTACCTCCTCTTGATCATATTCACTAGATCTTTCTTTCCCCAAGTGTCAGCTGCCTTCCTGCCACCATCACCTTAGGACCAGAGCACAGAATTTTACAACAAACTCCTATAAGCATATGTATCACCTCTTCTGTGAAATATCCGCAACAATTCACTTTTGTCTCTCTGCTGTAGTCCACCTACCAACAAACACATTTCCTTTTTCTACTTAGCCTTAAACTTGCACATCATTTCCTTCTGCAATAATTTCAACTAGAGATTTACACGTAAATTAGACAAGAATAAATGAACTCACGTGATGGCAAGAAGAAGCCAGGACAGTTATGGACAGAATTCCAACAGCAACTCTGGTAAGTTAAGCCTTAACATGTCTTCTCTTATGTAGTAAAAGGGCAAATAAAAATTAGCTTGAATTTTAATCTTTGTCCTCTTTATATTATAGTTCTCTTGAAAGACTGGCCTATACTTCCAATAAAAATTCCAGCAAAAGTATCACCAATAAACTATGGGGCTCTGAAAGAGAACACATGGTGGTAGCTTTGGGTGAAAGCAACAGATCTTCAAAGGTATAACCGTAGCTGTGGAGACTTAGAGGAGCTATAGATGGTATTTGTCATGGGGCACCTGGGTGAGGCAGTCAGTTAAGCCGTTAAGTATCTGACTCTTGGTTTCAGCTCAGGTCATGATCTCAGTCAGGGTCTTGAGATTGAGCCCTCCATCAGGGCTGCAAGGACTCAGCATAGCGTAGCGTCTGCTTGATATTCTCTCCCTTTCCCGCCCCCTCTGCTGCTCCACCGACTCCTGCTCTCTCTCTCTCCCTCAAATGAATACGTAAATAAAATCTTAAAAAAATCACTGCAAACACAGTATGATCAAACTTTATGAACGCTTTATAAATTAAAGCCAACTTTGGAATGGGAGGAAAAGGGGGTTCAGAGACAACAACTTTTATTTTGTGGATTGTTGTACATATGAAGATGAGTTAATATCAATAGAAATTAAAGTTCTGTATTTAACAGCAATGATGGCTATAAGCACGACAGTGATTAGATTGTGACAACAGCCCCTCTCAGAAATTTCCAGCCTTAACATTCAATTCTGAGTGACTGTGCATCCAGTTCTTGTTTTCTATGTGACATCAGTGGATCACCTTGAACTACTCTATGTTGCTTGTTAGATTTGACTTCTTACAGGATAATTACAATACTGTAACAGTTTTCCTAATTTCTTGACTTTTTTGTAGTGGGAGGGGTAGGATTTAAAATTTGGAAAAATATTTAAATTTCTGGAAAAATGCCATAAGGAATTTTTTCGTGGAACCACTAGGCACAGGAGAATATCTTGGCTCCTATTACTATCTGAAATAGGTTATAGGACTGTGTTTTCTTCAATCCTATTTTCTGCTGGTGTATTTCCCAGAATGCATTAAGGTCATTTACCTTATGATGTTACCAATGTGATGGATAATCCCTGCACATGGCAATTATTTTTTTGAGAGAAGGCATTAAATCACCAAGGAAAATTTAAATATATTTAGTATTTTTTCTATTTTAAAGATTTTTTATAGTTCAGCTTTATTTATTATGCAGAAATATCACAGGATGGAGCCAGTAGACATGTGTTAAATTTTAAATAATAGGTTTTACTATCAATGCACAGTGAAATTTAGGACAAATTATAGTATCTCAACATTTTTCATCTAAAGATTAAATAAAGTAATATTATCCTGGGTACCTCCAGCATATTGGTGGAACAAAACGAAACAAAAAGTGAATATGTTCATGAATTAAATATTTTATTGGCATGACTCCTTTTTTTGGAAACAAAACACTTAATTTTTCTTCTTTATCACTTTTATGTACAATGACATTATCCCCTTTTATTTTCTTAAATAAAATGAAATTTTTAAGAACTCTGAATGTTATGGACTGAATGTGTTCCCTTAAAATTCATATGTTGAAGCCTTAACCCCCATGTGACTTTATTTGGATGTAGGGACCATAAGGAAGAATTTAATTAAAGTGAGATAACATTAATAAGGGTGTGGGACTAATCTGATAGAATTACTGTTTCGTCTTGTTTTTTAAGATATTTATTTATTTAGGTGGGCAGCAAAGCAAGGTTTATTGAATGATAGCAAAGTGACAATACAAAGCTCCTAAGGGGTAGGGGACCCAAAGGGGTTGCCTACTTACTTGTTTTTGAGAGAGATAGGGAGAGAGAGAGAGAGAGAGAGAGAGAGAGAGTGCAAGCAGGAGCAGGGGGAGGGGCAGAGGAAGAGGGACAGAGAGAATCTTAACAAGACTCCCTGCTGAGCATGGAGCTCTCTCAGACAGGGCTGCATCCCAAAATCCTGACATCATGACCTAAGCAGAAATTAAGAGTAGGAGGCTTAAACAACTAATAGACCCAGGCACCCCAGAATTAGTGTTTTTCTAAGATTAGACCTGAGAGAGCTTTCTCAAGTCATGGGAGCACACTGAGAAGGCAGCTATCTATAATTCAGGAAGAGAGCTCTCACCAGAAGCCAAACACTGCTGGACTTTTATCTGGGACTTCCAGTCTCCAGATTTGAGGGACATTAATTTATACTGTTTAAGCCAGCCAGCCTATAGTATTTTGCTCTGGCAGCTCAAGGTGATTAACACACTAATTAGCTTTGTATAAAATGGGCCATCTCTGTGGTCCCCAAATTTCTTATAACATTATTATTATATTAATACCGTATCAAAATTGGGCTCACATTATATTTTTTCTCATTTAAATGTAATATTTGAGGGTTGGAGCTGTATCATATTCAAGTTGGTACCCTCATTACAAAACGTATTATTTAGCCCAGTAGGTGCTTAGTCAGTGCTGGTTACATAAGTAATATGGTATATAAATTCTAGGTCTATTGTCATGAAAGAATTTTGTTCTGATGTTTTGTTTTCCTTTGGGTTTTGTTTTTGTTTGTTTGCATAATGTTAGCTCTGAGTCCATTTTAAAGCTTATTTGGTTTTTTTTTTCTGGCTTGATCACATAATTTTGCTGACAGTGCTTTAACATGATCCACACTTCATGGCGAGTAGGATCTGTTGCTACGAAAGTTATATCTCAATCATTCTTCTTCAATAATATCTTGTCCAATACATGAACTAGGTGATATGAAAAGCACTGGTTTTGAATAGGTAGCTATACCATCTTAGATACAAAGTCAAGAATCTAATTTGATAGAAAAGAAGCATGAACAGCCAGTACTTAGGAATGCATGACTAAACAACAAAGGACCAGAATCAGTCCAAAACTATTCTACACGCAACAGTGACAAAAGAATAAGGCACCAATGTTACATGAATACAACAGCCAGCATGAGAACACATTAGAGTATAAAAGAGGTCATTCCTGATTTTATTTTTTAATAAATTGGCTTCAGAAATAGTGTTTTGCTGATATTGGAAAACTGCAGTTTTTTAGCCATTATTAAATTATGAGCATCAGAAAAAACGGCCAGTATGTTTCATCTAAGCCAGAAAAAGATAGGAAGGAAGGAAGGAAAGGGAGTGAGGGACAGAAGAAGGGAGGGAGGTAACGGTGTGCATATGTGCTATGTTGTGGTTTACGGGGTAATGCATAAGTGAACAAGAGGACAAATGGACACTTACACTGTCAGTTTTCAGTGGCTTAAGGGAAGGTAGCCTTAATCATTTGCTAAGTTATTAACACAGGGAGTAAAGGCAAAGTAACTGAAATGTGTTACTTGTGATCTAAAATGGTATTTCCTAATCTGGTGATCCTGACTCTTCTAGTCAGATGTCAGTAGATGTATTGTGGAAAGACAAAGAAACAAACAAAAACAAAAACAATAAAGTATTTTGAAGTCAGGTAACTTTGGGCGTCAAAGAAAGATACCAAAAGCAAACAAGTTTTTTAACAAACTGAAGTCCTGGCAAAATTCAATAATCAACCTCTGAAGCAGAGTATGTAATTAAAAAAAGGAACCCTTTGCCAAAAGCTTAGCATCTATTAACAACAGATTAGAAAGTGCTCTTGACAGCCTGAATTTTGGCCAAAAATTCCAGATTTTTAGGAGTGATTTTCAACCACCATAATTTTCATTAAAATCCTATCATGAAGTGATTTTGACTCACTAGTAATAAACATATCTAGTACCTGGATATTGTTTTCTAAATATCATTTTAAAAGGAACCTTTCAAAAGGAACCAAGGTTCTGTGCAGAAATGGTTGATTACAGGTCTGAGGCAGGAAATACTACAAGAAAAGCACAGAGGATCTTGCTCTGCCGCAAAGGAAGAAGACAGAAAAAAATGAACTAACAAAATGACAAAGACATCAAAATATCACAGGGACCGACCTGGAAGAAGTAGAATAACTAGATCAACAAAGCAAATAATGATAGTATTGATTATAACCCAAATAATAAAATTAATATTCATAATAAATTAATAAAATTAATGAATGAAGAGAGAAAAGAACAAAGGAATGAAAGAAGGAAGGCACAAAGGAAAAGTAACAGCTGTTCTTTATTGAAGAGTTCCAATTAATACATATAAAAGAAATAAGCAAAATAGAAAATCACCATTAGAACACCATAGTGAAAACTGCAGAAAATTTTTAATAAATTAGAGATATAGTAAGTAAACAGATAACAACCATAGTAAACTGCAATTCTTCCAAAGGATACTAAAACTAATGGGTGAAAGTTTAAGTAGGATAGGATAGTCTCTAAGTATCTCTCCCCAAAACTTCAGTAATTACAAAGGAATGAATAGTAACTTTGCAGGAGGTAAACAAATGATCAAGATTAACATCATGGGTATTACATATCAACATCATGTAACACTTAATACAATCATCCTGAGGGCACATCACCTCTTTAGTATCCTTACAGATAACCTAAACTTCACGCAGAACCTAAATTTAAGCATGAGAAAATATCAGAAAAAAACAAATTGAAGGACATTCTACAAAATAATTAACCAATACTCTTTTTTTAATTAATTAATTTATTTTTTATTTTTTATTATTATTTTTTAATTTCTTTTCAGTGTAACAGTATTCATTGTTTTTGCACCACACCCAGTGCTCCATGCAATATGTGCCCTCCCCAATACCCACCACCTGGTTCCCTTCAAAACCCATCCCACCCCCCATCCCTTCAAAACCCTCAGGTTGTTTTTCAGTGTCCATAGTCTCTCATGGTTCTCCTCCAATACTCTTGAAAAGCATCAAGATCATAAAATATGAGAAGAGACCAGTAACTGCTGCAGATTGAAGGGATAGAAGAATTAAATGGAATGTGGAACTCTGAACTGAATCCTGGATTGTGAGGCGGAGGCGGGGAGGATGTTCTTGGAAAAACAAAAATTGGTGAGATCTAAATAAATTTTGGACTTAAGTTTATAAAATTGAGCTAAGATTAATTTCTTAGTTTCAAAATATACACTTTGGGTTGTTTTAGATATTAAAAGGGAGAAGCTGTGTGAAGGATATGTGAAAATTCTTTCTGTACTACTTTTGCAACTCCCTTGTAAGTCTGAAAGTTCTCTAAAAAAAATATGCACCAATACTAATAATAAAATTGGAAATATAAAAAAAAGAAATATAGTAAGTAAACAGATAACTAAATGAAAGCTCTGGTACAACAGTGTATAGACATGCCTAATATCAGCTAGATTCTAACTAACATGACCACTCCTAACCCTGAGTTTGTCATCTGCATTGAAACGTATATCATCACTATTTAACTGCATAGCAGGAGTGTTTCTACTTCAGATTGATACAAATAAAGTGTTTTCCCTTTTTGCCAGTCTGACTTCCATTTCTCTGCCTTTCAAATGCGCACTGTTCATCTTAGAGTAATTGTTAAAACAGATATCCCTAAACTCCTCATTCTACTGATTCCCACAAGATGAGAATGAAAAATCCATAGGATATTATACATGATTCTGCTTGGTTGTAATTTCCCCAGTTAAGAGTTAATATATCAAGGTAATAAAATGTTATAGCTTTTAGTTCAAGCAAAAACTATAAAAAATAGAAGATATCAGAGTACACGTTATCATACTATGCATGAAATTGCCTATTTGGAAAGAGAAATAGTAAAGTGGTAATTGTTATGATGTTAAAATCTCTGAATAGAAATTGCCACATCGTCAGCAAAACCAAAATTTCCAGTTGGCTTATCAATAAGATTATAATTTTCTTTGGGCCTACACTGTACTTCATGCTCTCTTCTGCGGGGGTTTCACCTCTTCCACAAATGAGGAAGCTGATTTTCAGTAGGACGATTCGGTAGCTGGACAGCTATAATGCTCAAGCCCACTTTTTTTTCCCCCTCCAAGTGAACGGAGTTTAAAATGATCATCAAGAACTGTGAGGGAGAAGAGAGGATCTGGATAGGCACTGGCCGTTGTGCCTAAGAACTGATAGAGAATCATCCCTGTGCTCTGGGGATGACCCTATCTTGTCGGGCACTTGGAATCCAAAAGCTTCTGGGTGGATCACAGGCACATATTTGAGTCTCCACTGTTCCTATTAGCTGTTCCTACAGATCACGGATTGAAATCTCGAAAGTGGGGTTCAACTACATCTCAGAGCACAGAGTGTGATCCCGGAGTCATGATTACCCTGGAATAGTGTTGGAAGGGATTTTTAGATACTGTTTGAGAGGTGGAACACTTGAAGACAAAAAGAAGTTTTAAGGTATATCTGGGCTTTCTGTGACACTCCTGCACTCAGTTCACTTTCAGTCTTCCAGTAGCACACATTATTTGAACTGAAAATGATTAAAGAATTTCAATTTCCCTTCTATCCTTCCAGATCCAAGTAATCTCTTAGTTTTGTAGTAGAAGTGATACTGCAGGAGATCTTTCAGGCTTGAACACGTTTTCCTCTTTTCTATAGTCACCTGAAACCAGAAACATTAATTACTTTTAATTTTGTTAACTTATAATGGTAATCCTAAACATTCTATGGTTGCGATAAAATAAGTGTGCACTTAATGAATACACATTAAGTCCATTAATCAGTATTTCCATCTAAACATGAGAATGATACTTTCATTCATTCTCCTGAATGCATAAAATGAAGAGGATGGTGGGGCGGAGGAAGGCAAATAAGCTCTACAGAGAGTTTAACTACTAAATTCAAATGATTGAAAAAAAATCTTCAAAGCACCCTAAACAAATTTGTTGCAATTATTATACTTTATTGGGAATCATTCACCTACTAAATGGATGGATTCTTCCTTCGTAACACCCAGTTGGGTCCTAAATATTCAAACTATTCAAACTATTCTGTTTCCATATTCTTCTAGAGAACATAAGAAGGGAAGATGTGTATAATCATCCAATAGGAGCTTAACAAAAAAAAAAAAGCGGCTTCTCTTTCTATTCCCAAATGTCTTTCTCAATTTTTCACTCCTACAATTATCATGGGAACTTTAGTGCCAGATGTATAATCGCTTGCTTAAGGTAAAATGGGCCTCAGCTGGAGTCAGATGTCACATTCTGCTGCCTTTTTACTGGAATAAGGCTTATTCTAGAACATGTCTTGTATTTTAACGATGTTTGGCCCAGTGCTTGCTTTATACTCCAGATGCATTGATCCTCAGTCTTCTCTTTGGTACTTGTGTGGGAAAATTCTCAGCAGCACTCCAGTTCTCTATTTCATTGCTACTTGCTCTAGTGTCTGCCCATCCAACTTTTATCAGCCTTGCCATATTGCATGCATCCTTTGAATGACTGCTTTGGCTTTTTTTACTTTGATTAATCTACATCTTAGTTTCTGTTGGTTGGTCTATAAATCTAAATTCTTATGTTCCCTTCCCTTCAGTTAATAAAGGAAAATCAATTTAACTGTCACATAGTACAATGTATCCTATTCTTCATGCTGTAAAAGCTTTCTTCTTCTAGGGACCAAGATAATATCTATTAGTGGCCCTCCTGGTAATATCTGGTGTGTATTTCTGTGGGAAGACACTGGGTATTCAAATACCAAATCATAGCCTTTGTTTTCAGCCAGCAGCTAATAAGAAAATTATATTCATATTTTAATGAATGTTGATATTCATTGATAAATAGGAATCCTAAGAATCATGTTTCAAGTAAAAGAAAATATTTTTGACCCACCTATTCAAACAAACCAAAACAATTTATTGAATGGATAATAAGTTGTTGAAGGAAAACTAAGAATAAATGTAATAGGAATTAGAAGTTATTAGTGACATAGCACTCTCTCATTCTCTCTTTCATTCCCTCCTCCATATCCCACACCACTCCACAGCCAGATACTCAAGTATAGGAGTATTTACTTCATTTATTTTTCTCTCTCTCTCTCAAAGTCTTTTTCTACTTTTGAGTTCAAATGACCACCTCAATCTCAACTTTCATAACCTTGTAATTCTTCTACAAACATATACCAAGGGTCTCGGTGTCAATTTCAAAGTCTCTGCAAAGACTCCAATTGAGTCATCTCAATTTAGATATTTACTCCTGGTCCAATTAGCAGTGACCATGGTTAGCCAGCGGCCCATGATCAGCAAGGATGTATAAAAAGACTCCTAGAGGGCACCTGGGTGGCTCAGTTGGTTAAGTGACTGCGTTTGGTTCAGGGGCTCCCTGCTCAGCTGGAAGCCTGCTTCTCCCTCTCCCTCTGCCTGCTACTCCTCCTGCTAGTACTCGCTCGCTCTCTCAAATAAATAAAAAAAATACTTAAAAAAAAAAAAAAAAGACTCCTAGAGAAGAGGACCAGAAGCCCTAAAGCCCTAATGTTACTATAGGTACTACTATTTGGTCTGTAACCTTTAGAGATAGACTTCAGGTTTTCTTTGCAGTAAAAGAAGTAACTTCCATGTTCTTCATGTTGGTTTTGCATGTATAGCTATCTCCCTCCAACAAAACAGGTACCAAAGCATTTGAATGTGATTAGCACAATTAAGTCTTTGTTGACAAGATTTCCCTTCTGGCTATATGAACTCCTTTCTGAACACAATTTTCTCATTCTCTTTTTCTAAGCATTCACTGTCACTCATTAGGCTAAGATCATGATCAAAATTACTTTCACTAGTGTTGATAGTACAGGACTAATTTTCCAGTAGAATTCATGATCATTTGTGTTATATGTCTTTGGCAGGCAAAAGAATCACCAAAAGGATTGGGTAGGGCCTGAGAATTTGCACTTTTAATAAACATCTACTCAAGTGATGCTGAATGCTATTGGTTCCAAAGTCACTTTAAGAACCACAGACATAATTCATCACTATTCTTATCACAAGAGAAAATGTCTAGAAAAATCTTGCTTATTACTATTAGGGATCTAGGTGTGGTGTCAGTGCTTCATTTTCATTGTTCCCAACCTATATAAATAATGTTACCATTCTAAAATCCTTGGTCTATCAAATTGCAAAGGATTTTTGAGCTTCGCATGTACTGCCTTTCCTATACATGTTCATACTAGACTAATAAGTTTAACCACTTCACTGTACTACCTCCATTTTTATGTCCTCAATATCTTTATTTTATTTACAAAGAAAGATTTACATCACTCCTATAGATGGAAAAGAAAACATATACAAAATATATTTTAAATGTTACTTAATTTTGAAAACTAATGAGTATAAGTGATACCAAATCAAATAGTTTTAAAAATACATATGCAGAAATAAATTATTCAGTGAGTACTTAAAAAATGCTTATAATTTATTCTTAATAAAGGAATCATCAGCTCAATGTTACTTAAGATGGAAAAGAGATCTGACATCATTAATTCCATTGTTTTTAGTTGTGCTATTTGCTTCCATTGAGAATCCCAAAGCATGTGTGTATGCAGTTAGAAAGGACAGACTGACCTAAGAACTTCCTTTGGCATAGCTGGATACTAATATTTATTCCTACTGCTCTGATACAAGCTGTTTTGTTCAGTCAACAGAGTTTCAAGATCTCCAGAAGACATTTCCAGAAAATTGTTCTTCTGAATTTGTTAATGTCTGCAATGTAAAGGGAAAACTAGGTTTCTTCTCTCTCACACTGCCATATTTTTTCAGGAGAAACTTACAGAAATCATTATATTTTTTACATTTTTTTTCAAAATGTTCAATCATGCCTTCAGTGAGTAAGCTGGTAAATTTATAGTTCTGTTCCCCTGAAAAGATATTTTTTAGAATAACTTAACAAATGAGTAAAATTCAAGGACCTATTCTCAAGTTACTCTATGTGCTGTGTCAATCACGGTAAAGAGAACAAACACAATGCATTAATCGACCTACACAAAATATCTTTGAGGTCTCACTAACTTTATGAGGTTCACATTATAAAATCATAAAATTCATATATTCCAATTAATGTGAAAAAAAGATTGGGAGTAGCTGAAATGACCTTCCCAAGTACAAAGAGCTAGCAATGCTTGAGCCAAGACTATAGGCCGCTCTACAATATTCTTTCAACACTGAGTTGGCTATCTCAGGAAACTGAGTCAGAAAAGGGGGTACAGGTATGATTCTGTTTCTCCATGAATGTTTTGCTCTCTCAAACTGCTTTAGTTATGCATCCAGCTTTAATCAGACACTGCCTTAAAAGACCAATTTATTGTAATCTCTAAACCTGGTCTAGAAAAAGATCAAGATGGATCCCTGGTCTGCAGTGTTACCTCTCCATTGGGAGTAGGTTGCACTTTCAGAGATTTAGACCTAGAAATACAAACACCAGTAACCTTGCCTTACTTCATTTCCTTCCTCTTCGATCCCAGCCTCCACTCTGCCAATTAGTAGATTAACACTTTCTTTGGGAGAAAATTGTTTTAAATCACCTCTGTTATTTTATAGATGAAAAAAAAAAAGTACTTTTCTCTTTTCACTGAAGCAACCAATCTAAAAAAAAAAAAAAACCACACAACTCTAAATACCTTTAAAATGTAGATTAGTATTAAGTTTAAAAAATTAACATACTCCAAAAATGTACTAATTTATGTAAACACTCATATGCAAGAGTCTTTTTTGAAAACTGTAGCATCATTTGAAGAGAGGTTTAAGGCCCTAAATGTTCACAAACTTTTACATTAAGCCTCCCATAATGCCTGAATAATGGCAAGTAGAATCATCATAATCGTATTAATAGGAACCACACAGGGCCATCTGTTTGTGGCATCATTTACTAGCTGTCTGATATATGGGAAGTTATTTGACCTGTGCCTCAATTTCTCTCCTGTAAAATCATCATAACTCCAGCATCTGCTTCTGTTGTACAGGTGCATGATGACCCATCCTACTGCATGATGAAATTTCTTGAGAACATCTTAGGAGCAGAGGAGAAAGACAGGAATCCCTCTAATCTTCCATGGTGTTATGCAGAGGCCTGTAGGACCAGAAAGCTGAGCAGCCTGAGAGCTGTCTAGTGAAAGGAATCCCATCATGCATGTCGAATATTTGTAGTTTGGTTAGACTAAAAATGGGTAAAGTATAGCTGGCGTTTGCAACAAAGGGCCTTCCTGGCCTACGATTCTTGAGATGCCTCAGAGCTCACCTAGGGAATTGGAACATTAATGCTCTTGTCTCAGTTTGAGGTCTTGTTCTTCTTCCATGACATGGTTCAGTCCAACTGACCCAGCTCTCTGTCAGGCCACTTAAGTAGGCAAGGAAAGAGAGGTCCATCATCACAGGAGACCAAAGATAAAACCTCATAGGAATTTCATGAAGATTAAACCATAATACATACACAAGGCTTGGATCATCAAAGCACGTAGTACTCAATGTGGATTATTCATTTTATTATGTATCGTGTATAAAGCACTTTGCAAAGCACCTTACTTGTTTTGTTTTCCTTAACTCTCTCAATGCTATGATGAAGTTTTCTTATTACTCCTCTTTTAGGACATAAATAACAATAATAATTGAGTCTCAGAGAGTTTCGTTCATGTGCCCAAGGTCACACATCTCACTCTCAAACCATGATGTGAAAACTAAAATATAGAATGTTATATATCCTTCGCACATTTGTTAGAGAGCCTGTTAGATATATAAACTATAGAGTAGGCTCATACTGTTGTTTATTCAGTAGAACTTGGGAGGGTCTGCACATTAGATATTAAAAACAAGAACAAAAAAACCAATACAACACAAAACTTTGCAAGTGACATTGGCATGATGATAATTTGGAAATTATCGAGAAATATTGCCTATAGATAAAGAGGGGTGATCATTAAAATTACTGTCTGAAACAAATGACTTTTGGGCAAGTAGACACAACAGGAAAATAGACTAGAACCCTGGGACATCTGTAATAATTTATCTAAAGGAGATAAAAAACAAGACAGAAACAGATGATCAGATTTTGTAATGATTGCAACTTACTGGGTCAGAGTTTAAGGTCATTCTCCTACTCTCATAGGGTGTTATTAGAACAGGGACAAAGTTTAACAATTGGGAGGGCTTGCAGGTGTGTAAGATCAGGTAAGCACCATAGTACAAGTAGTGAGTGTTATGAGTGAAGGCAGGAGGAAGAAAGTGCCTCAAGTGCTAGTACATTAGTCTTCACACTTCTTCAATGTGACAGGCATGTATTCTAATATTTCATTGGATCACCATACAAGCTAATATAGCTAATAAATTTTATAATCAGTTGTTGAAACCTGCCCTCCTGACTTTTAAAGTAGAATTATTGCTATTTGGCCACAGATACAGTAGAGTGTAAAAACAAAAAAGGCAGAGAAGGAGAAAGTAAGAGAGGAGATAAAGAAAGGCTTCGGTTTGAAATGTTGCCTAGGACCAATCCTTTCCACACAGCTCATGATTAAGAATCAGAAGAGGACAAATATGAAATTGGGTATGTTTTGCCTCTAATTTCTTTTACCATCTATTTTTTTCTTATTCCAACATATAGTAACTGCCCTCTAATAAAAAAGCAATTTTCATAAAGGAGGACATTGTGACAGCCCATGAAAAGAATGGTGATATTTTGCCCTTTTGTGAAATTGGTAAGATTTTTCTTGCAAAATTGTTTTTACAAGTTGATACTGTATTTACTCTGTGTGAGATTTTACAAATAATAATCATCTCTGGTGGTTTAGTACCTTTACCATTTTATCAATCGTATGAATTCTAATTTATCTCAGTGATTTGAGATTTGATGGTCCTCTGTAAATAACTTTAAAACTTTCTGAATTTTGTGAATGTTTCTGAGGTAGATAGTCAACAAAACCCACTATCATGGGGATACTGAGGGAAAGGCCCAACTTACACCCCATCACAGACTGGTTTATCTTAGAGAACAAGGGATTACTACTTTCAACTTATTTTCCTTCAGTAAGACAGTGTTGCCATGGTTTCTTGTATCCCTAGTTACACATCTGCATAAAAAAGAAAAAAAATTCACAGAACGAATATCCAAGGAAACAGAACACTATGATAAAACAATGGGTACTCATAAAATGTGAAATACCCTTGAATACACAACTTTTTCCCTTCACTACCTCCTCTCTTCACCAAACTCCCCCAAATAACACAAACACTTTGAACATTCCACAGCACAATTATGGAGTTTAATTCCAAATTGATTAATTTGAAATTAAGAGACTGTATTAGCTTAAACAAGATATACTACATATATTCTGCTACACTAGAGAAATAAAAACATAAAAAAAATCAGCTTGTTACAGGAGTTTTTTTTAAAGGAAAAATAACATGTAATGGAGCCAATACTGACTGACTCCAAATTTTGATGAGGACCATTCTTGAAATAAATAAAATATGCTTCTGTTTTCAGACAGTAAAACATACCTATCAATTAGTCATATTCATGTCACGGCTATACTAAAGAAAGAACAAGTTTACAATGTTTGTTCTTTAGGTTTAGAGTAAAGGAGTCATAAAAATTGAATTCCCTTCTTTGCCTTCATTATGCTGGAGAACTGAGGAAGATTCAGAGAGATGGAGACAAAGATTTATTGAATAAGTCAGAGATAAAGGCAAGGCAATCTGATAGAAATCTTTATTCAAACAGTGACAGGTCAGCTAGTAATGGAATTAAAAAATTATACCTCAAAAAGATGAGTGGAGAGGCTGAAGTTTTGTGGGTTTTTAAATTTTTTTTTGCATTTTTAATTTTTCTGTTGAAAACAGCATACTTTATGTAAACCATTTTGTTTTAGCATTGTTAATTCTTTTAAATAAGCCATGTCCTTCTAATTAAAAACTGAAGTTCTGGTTCTTTAGGACATTTTAAAAGTGTGCTTTCTTATTCTCTTACCTGAAAAATAATGACATTTGCAATTTCAGCGACCTCTCAGGAATTAAAGAAATAAACAGGGACGCTTGGGTGGCTCAGTCAGTTAAGTGGCTGCCTTTGGCTTGGGTCATGATCCCAGGGTTCTGGGATCCAGTGCTGCAAAGGACTCCTTGCTCAGTGGGGAGCCCTTCTCCCTCTGCCTCTGCCTGCCACTCTGCCTGCTTGTGCTCTCTAACAAATGAATAAATAAAATCTTAAAAAAAAAAAGTAAGAGAATCAAACAGAAACGTTCCTTAGCTACAACCTAGGAAGAGACTAATAATACTTTGGGGAAAATGTGATTGGCTGTGGAGATTTTCAGAACATTTGAATTGGAATGTGATTTTGTTTCAGTGCTTTTAAAAGAGAAATAAAAGCAATTCAGATGATTTGCTTGGAAGTTGTTTCATTGTCAGTTCTAACTGACTTGTATAATGCTCTTATATAATGTGCAATAATGCATAATTAGTTCTTTGACTTAACTCTAGAAATATATTCCTTAAGGTGAGGATACACTCGAGTAAGAAAATTACACTCTTCCTCTAATCACCAGATTTATTTTTTTGTTTCTTTGCTGATATTGAAAAGTATTGTTCCAAGGATTACAACTCTCTATACATATAGTTTGTGGTAGTATCAGCTCTACTAAACAGTGGACTGCACTAATTGTTAAAAAACAAAACAAAATAAAGAGGCTCCAAATGGTGTCACTTATACAGAATTTCCAAAAATTTCCAATATACAAATTAAGGTACTTAATCCATAATCTAACTGTCGTTTCATGCAGTTTCAACTTCTCCCAGAAATGCAGTCTTAATTGGTCAGTCAGGAATTTTTTAATCAGTGCCAAGTAGTCTTGGCCCTCTCCATCCCCCAAAGAAAGATGTAATCTGTATTATAGGGCCACTTGCTTTTACTCCCTAGAAAGGGGTCTTGCCTGAATCAATCCTTTTCTTTTGCTAATAACTTTCTTGCCCACACCTTCCTTGTCTTATCTTCCATTCCCTACAACTCTGGACTGCCTCTGCTTGCAGATGGGATACTGCCCATTCGTGCACCATTTAATAAAACCAATTGGATCTTCAAATTTACTTGGCTGAATTTTGTTATTTAACAGAATCAGGAAACCTTCCCCACCCCCCCAGTTTGGACACCAACGAGCAGCGTGATCCTAAGCAAGTCATTTTATCCCTCAGTTTTAGCTTGTTCATCTGTTAAATGAGAAATATAGACTATATGGTCTCACAGGATTAAAAAATGTTAGAGATGAAATGGATTATAGTTACAAGCAGAAAGATTTTATTTTACAGATGAAAGGACGGAGCTCCAAAGGGATGGTGTCTTGTCGGATGTTCAAATGAGTAAGTGGAAGAGAGAAAGATAAAACTCCAGTATTATTTCAATCTAATCTATTAATTCAATCTATTATCTCACTTCTACATACTGAAACTTTACATATTTGTCTATTACCTGAAGAACCATAAAGACTTTTCTGATTTATAGGTTAAATAAAACTATTATATATTTATATTTATGAACATGTAGTTATATCATTATATATTATATAAATATAAGATGCATGTACTTATTATATATTAATATTTATACGTGCATATATATTAATCTCTCTTATCCAAATCATTAATAGCATATGAAGATAATTTCTGGTATATTTTGAGGTTTTGTATGAATTTCTAAGAAGTCAATATTTGTTCATGAGTTTTTGACAACAAATTTTTTTTAATTTAAATTTTTTTATAAACATAAAATGTATTATTAGCCCCAGGGGTACAGGTCTGTGAATCGCCAGGTTTACACACTTCACAGCACTCACCATAGCACATACCATCCCCAATGTCCATAACCCCACCATCCTCTCCCGACCCCCCTCCCCCAGCAACCCTCAGTTTGTTTTGTGAGATTAAGAATCTCTTATGGTTTGTCTCCCTCCCAATCCCATCTTGTTTCGTTTATTCTTTTCCTGCCCCCCAAACATTGGGGAGGGTATGTGTTATGGTGAGTGCTGTGAAGTGTGTAAACCTGGCGATTCACAGACCTGTACCCCTAGGGCTAATAATACATTATAAAGTTTATAAAAAAAATTAAAAAAAAACACTAGAGTTGTCAATTTCTAATAATAAGTACGATTCCAAACTTCAGTAATTCCAAATATTCAGTAAATACCTGCATCAGCAGAAATAATATGCTACATATTTAGCAATAGTATGGGAACCAGAAGAGATAGTTCCCAAAGTTCTGGACCAGTAGGTACTTCAGCCACCAGTTCTGCCAGCCATCATTCCTATAGTTAGTTGCTGAATTGTGGTGCACTCTGGCTTCACCTGTAGAAGGGATAACAGGGTAGCTCAGCTACACAAAAAACAATATGGAAGAATTTTGCTATTTTTAGCAACTGGTTCAGCTATCATGGTGCATAGTGAATATTTCCCCTGAATGTTGGAAATCTTTTTAAACACAGTAACATACTTCTTTTTTTGTCCTGCTAATTTAAATAAATTACAACTACAACCTCTTTTAATGTTTAAGGTGGATGTTTAGAACATGAGTTATTGCAGCAATTTGTACTAGAGATGCCTTCCAGTTTTCCAAACTGCACCAAATGATGCCAGGCTGCTATGATTTTTAGAATTCTTATATCTGCTCTGGAAAATCCTTTTTCTGTCTTTTCCTATCAGGGGTGTCAATTCTCATTTTTATCTTCACACTTTCCTCTACCAACAACCCTCCAATTTCTCAGAAACTGAATCTAATTTAAGTCTACTCTGAGCAGGAAAACCTGGCCAATTTCTTAGATATATGTATAAAATAATTACGAATAAATTCCAAATCATGGCTTGAGGAACTATTTTATGAGTAAAGAAACATATATTTTAATTTCAGACCTTGTGACACATATGTTGTCTCTCTGGCACCTTCTGGATTACTTGAGGTCCTTTCATATATTAAAAATATTCTAGGGGCGCCTGGGTGGCTCAGTGGGTTGGGGCCTCTGCCTTCAGCTCGGGTCATGGTCCTGGGGTCCTGGGATCGGGCCCTGCATCGGGCTTTCTGCTCAGCGGGGAGCCTGCTTCCTCCTCTCTCTCTGCCTGCCTCTCTGCCTACTTGTGATCTGTCAAATAAATAAATTAAAAAAAAAAGAAAAAAAATATTCTAGCTTAATTCATAGTAACCACTGGGCAAGTGATCGATTATGCTTCACATTATTGCAGAGGTTGAGAATCAGTAACCAACAAACCAAATCTAGTCAGCAGTTGTGTTTCGACCGGCCAAGAAACTATTGGCTGTGGATGGATATATATATATATATCCATATATATATATATATATATATATGGATATATATATATATATATATGGATGTATATATATATATATATATGGATATATATATATATATATATATATATGGATGTATATATATATATAAAGTTTTGGTACTCAACATTTAAAATCAGAATATTTCAAATGTAAAACAGAAAGTATGACAACAATGGGCACATATATTAATGTGAAAATGATAGGTGGGAACTGAGTATCAGCTGCTTTCTTTAGATGGTGTTATGGGTTTCAATGTGTCCCCCAAAAAGATTTGCTGAAATCCTAATCCTCATTACCTCAGAATGTGATCTTACATGGAAATAGGGTTGTTACGGATGTAATTAGTTAAGATGAGGTTTTACTGGAATGGAGTGGACCCCTGGTACAATATGACTGTTATCCTTATAAAAAGAATGTTATGTGAAGAGATGGAGAACGGAGAAGAAGACTGTGTGACGATGGAGACAAGATTGGAATTAAACAGCCAGAAGTCAAAGAACTCATGGAGCTAGCAGAAGCTGAAAAAGGCAAGGGTGGATCATCCCACCAGAGAATTTGGAGGGGTCATGGCCCTACCAACACATTGATTTCAGACTTTTATCCTGCAGAGCAATGAGAAGATATATTTCTGATGTCTTAAGCCACTCAATCTGCGGCACTTTATTGTGGCAGCCCCAGGAACCTAATACAGGTGGAATTTTCAGACAGCTATTTCTGACAGTATGGTTGACTACCTGATTAAAATTGCTCTACAAAAATCAATTAAATGCTGAATAAAGTATCTATAAAATCTTATCCACATATAGATAAAAGATAAAGTCTTGAACATGCAGGACACATAAAAAATGACCCCTACCAAAGATGACCCTTGACCATCAGTCAAAGCGTGGAGTGGGATCATTCTTTCCACAGGCAAAGATTACAGTGACAGAGATAGAATACTTCTCTGTTTCTGTCAAAAAACTCAGGAAAAAACAAAAATAACAATAACAAAACAAAACAAAAAAAACACCTGACCTGAGAATTTTAAATCACAGCCATATAACTTCCTTGAGTCTGGGCTTGGAATTTAAACTCCAGTAAAATTTCCTAGCAAGCTAAGAAATTAGATAACAAGTGATCACAGGTGGATGACACTTTTAGATCAATAGAAAAATCCCTCTTGAAGAGGTCTTCAACTAAGGCCTTGAAAGATTCAGGTAGAGAAAACACCTCAGCCCCAGTAAATATAGTTTTTCAAATTTAATTATAATTGGAAAACCAATCACAACAAGACGGCCAAAACTCCCACCATACACAATTACAATCTACCAAATATAATTTGCCTAAAACATAAATAGCAGTGTTAGACTTTCAAAAATTTCATATAATTATCAGACTAGATTATACAAATATTTATTTCACTTAACTAACATTTATGGAAGACCAACCATGTCAGGTGTTTTTCTGGTTACTGGGAATACAAAAATGAACCAACATCACCATTGCTAGCCCTGTCATTGTCTTTATGGAATTTATGTTCTAATTGTGAGAGATACATAAAGAAAAATAAACTGTTTCAAGGTGAAACATGCTCTTAATTAAAAGAAAGTAAGGAATACGGATAAAGAGTACAAGTAAAGGTGTGATTTCAATTTTACGCTGAAGATGAGGGAAGGCTTCACTGAGAAAGGGATACTTGAAACATGACAGGAATAAGGGAGCAAGTCAAATGGAGGAAGAATGTTCCAGGCAGAGGGAATAAAAAATGCAAAGGCCCTAAAATGGTAATTGTGAAAACAATAAGGAAGCCTGTGAAGTTGAGTAAGACTGAGTGAGAGAAATCACTGTGGTGGAAATAAGTAATATATATATATATATATGTAAGTAATAACTAATAAGTAATATATATATGTGTATATATATGTATACATCCATATATGTGTGTGTGTGTGTATGTGTGTGTGTGTGTGTGTGTGTATGTGTGTGTGTGTGTGTGTATATATATATATAGTTTCTCTTGAAACTCATCTATATATATATATATATATATAGATGGCAGGCCAGAAAAGTAAGAGAACTATAGTACTACAAAGTATCAGAAAAGTATCAAAAGAACAAAATTAGGATCTCTCATAAGGAAACATAATTCTTAAAATGTGAAAATCAAATGCCTAATTAAATTGCAGATAAAACAAAGCTAAAGGGAGAATTAAGGAAATGAAAGGAAGCATTAAAGAAATGAACCAAAAAGCATCACTCAGAAGGAAAGAGATAAAAACATAAAAGCTAAAGTAAAAAGATTAAAAAAAAAAAAACCCGTAAGATAAAATGAAAATGTCTCACATATTTCTAATCAGCATTCTAGAAGTAGAGAATAAGATTAGAGATAGGCCATATTTGAAATGATAGTAAATTAAAATTTTTCAGAAATTTTGATTTACATGACTCTTCAAACTCTTCAAACTCAGGAAGTACAATGAATCCTAAGCAGAATAAATGGAATTAGGTACATACCCAGCCATAAATTCCAAGTTCCACTTGCCATTAGTCAGGTGTCTTACCTGTTTCATTAATTCAGTTTACCAGCAAGTTTCCTTAAAAGCATTTGAATTTGTGGACTAAGTTCCAAGTCTATAGTCATAATTAAAATGTATTAACTCTTCTCATTAAAAGATATGTTTATCACAAGGCACCTGCCAAAAGAAGTGAAAACAAATGATGACATTTCTTTTTCATTATTTCCATGTGCTTGCTCCAAACTTTTTGACTTTAAGAGAAGGGAGATGGAAATGGGTGGGGACAGAGAAATCAGGCTGCCTCCAGATACTCAAAAATGAATGGCTGCTCTTGTAGGTGAAAGAGTTTCTAGATTTCAATGTTTGTTCAAATGACTACAGCTGACTACAGAAATTCAAGATTGTTCTTGATTGTGTGATCTTGGAAAGGCTTATCTGATGGTTTTATGTACTCAAGTCTGTGTGACTGTGATATTAATACCAGAAGCTACGACATCCAGTTCCAAATTTCAGCATCTGCCTAAGGTAGGATTTCTCTCTTGTGATATGTCAAGCCACCTGTCTTTTCTTCTCTGTACATTTGGTTAATCCTTACTTATTACCAGAAATTATTTCTTGAACTTAGAACTTTTTCCAACATATGCTTATCATTTTTATTAACCCACCGTTTTTCTTAATATTAGGTAATTTAGATAGATGACATTTTACATCTTGACTTCTAACTAATATGCGAGACTTCTGATTTACAAAGTTAGAAATTACACACACACACAGAGTAATCTATTCTAAGAAATAATATTTTTAAAGCACACTTTTTCTGAAGGTAGAGATAATAAAAAATATTGTGACTGGTAAGTTCAGAGGCCTCTGGTAAGTGAGAATTTCCACAATTTTCTCACCCTGATGCACGCAATTTAACTTAAGAAATTAAAGCACAGATTCACTTGGTAGAGAAAACAAAGCCAATAAATAATTAGGGTTTTATTTTTTTCAAAGTTAAGAGGCATTTTTAATTTTTAAAACAAATGATAGATGCCCATGATTAGTACTGCTCTAAAATGAATTCTTTAGCTGAATTTTCCTTTTCACTGACCTGATTCTGGCCATAGCACTTATATTGTGGAGTTTAATGTGCTGTGTCAGTTAGAGTTCAAGCAGAGAAAGAGAATTAGTAGGAGCTATATATATTAAGAGAAATATATTACAAGATTGTGGGAACTGGCAAGGCAAGTCAGAAATCTGCAGGGTAGGCCATCCTGAAGGACAGTCTGGGAACTGTGGAGCACAGGATGAGATTGCTGTCCACAGACAGAATTTCTTCTCCAGGGAAGCCTTGGCTCTCCTCTCTAAGGAGTTGGGGAGCAGCTGACCAAGAACTTGTACCATAAAAGTACAGAGACAGGGGGGTGGCAAAACTACACCTCAAGCCCCTTACCATGTGCTACATTGTCCAACCAGACTTCATTTACAAAACCCAAATTCAAAGATGATTTTTTAAGAATATCAAGACAATGGCCATAAAGCATTAAAGCCAAGCACACATTCCCCTTCTGAGCACAGAACCTGGTACTGACTGTACTGTTCATGCGCCCAGGCAGCTAGCCCTGGGCTTGAGACTGATAACACATGTCTCCCACAGGGCGGGGCTTCCTAAAGAAGAAGGAGAACATTTACTCACATGGGGAAACACCTTCTAACCAAACACCTTCTAATCCACCTGTACCGCCATGGTGGATTAGCTCTGCATCAATGAAGGTCCACTAATGACCCATTATAACAATTCCTTCAGTCTGGAGACAAGTACAGGTAGGGGATAAATATAAGACTTGGTCTTCCTTTTTCTCATTCATCTATTCATGTTTATTCACTCAACCAACAAACATGTATTTGTTAAAATACTACAATGCACTAATCTCCCTGCTAGTTTATGGGGACTCAACTAGAAAAAAAGAATGGTTTCGTCCTTGGAAAATTGTATTCTTTAACATAATAATTTATATTCCCTATAGTTCTTGGAAAACTTAGCTAAACAAACCCAATGCATATTTAACATAAAATAAACATCCCATTTGACTGACCAAATGTAGGGATGTGAGAGCAGAACTATAGGTAGCATGTAAATGAACCTTAACCTTAAAATAAACCCCATCTTTCAGAATTTATTTCAGCACTCCTAAAACTTACCAATTTAACGCATCCACTTTTTTTCCTACACAGAAGCATTAAACTCATACTGGTGTGATTGCCTCAGGAAGAGTCTAATGAAGGAGAGCTTCTATTTGAGATTTTTAAGCCTTTCCACATATTCTGTCATGGAAATATTTAAGATGTGCTTGAAAAAAACAGTTGTTTTTAAAAGGTCATTTAAAATAACAATAAATAGCATTCTCAATATTGAAAAAAGTCATATGCTTGGTTTTGCATGTAATATTAGGAATATATTCAATTATGAGTAATAGAAAACCCTAACTAGTGGTTTAAATAGGTTAGGGTTTCTCCTTCCCACATTATAAAAACTCCAGAGATAGAGAGATGGGGTCATTGGCTCAGTGGTACAACATTTTGGGGCAGTTGTCTCTAAGATTCTAGTGGCCCTTCCCTTGTGTATTGCTTCATTCTGATGGAGCTGCCGACATTACATCATAAAGGTAGTGGGAACTCAGTCAACATGCATTCCTATCCTTATACTAAACAATTCTGAGAATAAATGTGCTTTATTTGTGCTAGTTCAATTCTAAGATGAAGCAAATATTCCCATTTCTCTGCTAAATAATACTGAGACTAGGCTAAAATAAGTTAACTATTTGTTTCAGCAAATACTTGTTCCTGGATAAAATAACTTATGGAGACAGACTCTTGCTTATCTAGGCTTACTTCAAGACTCTCACCTCTTGGGGCATCTGGGTGGCCCAGTGGGTTAAGCCTCTGCCTTCGGCTCAGGTCATGGTCCTAGGGTCCTGGGATCGAGCCCCACATCGGGCTCTCTGCTTGGCAGGGAGCCTGCTTCCCCCTCTCTCTCTGCCTGCCTCTCTACTTGTGATCTCTCTCTCTCTCTCTCTCTCTCTCTCTCTCTGTGTCAAATAAATAATAAATAAAATCTTAAAACAACAACAACAACAAAAAACTCTCACCTCTCAGTGTTCATCAGTCCACAACTATAATGTTATATACCCTGACATTTCAGACTGTAAAACTCTAAAAATTTCCTCCTCTAACCTCCCCTTTCTGAAACACTACTAAGAGTCTCTGAAAGAAGTATTCTCTCTCACTGTAGGGTAATCAACAGGTTTTTCTGAAAATCGTTTTGTTGATTGGACACACCAGAACTTGAAGGGCATCAAGTATATATGTTCCATTTTCTGGGAAATCAAGTATTCCCAGAAATAATTACCATAGACTTTTGTTTTGATTTAACTGGTCAGAACTGGCTCTAACTAAAATAAAAGGTCGGGGAATGGGTAATCAATCAAGATGTATCACCTGCAGATTCCCACATGGTAACTATAAAGGAAACAGGGTTTATTTTAACAAGAGAGAAAGTGAGGAACAAATGGATACCGAATATGCAATTACATCATGGACGTCTTTTCCAGAATAATCAGAAAAAGCTTCATTCAAAAGCTCACAGGAAAAACTTTCAGAAAAAAGTCTTAAATTTAGGACCTTAATCAGAAAAAGTATTGAAATATAGCTAGATATTCTTGTAAATGGAAGGAAAGATCTCACCCATCCCTAGCTTAAATATAAATAAATAATTAGAAGAGAAGATCAAAGAGAACTAATGTGTAATGTTTTACATAAAAATAATAACTTCTCTGTGAAGGACAAATGCCTAGCAAACTAAAAGACAAAAAAATATGTGTTCCTTCTGTAGAGTTTAGACTGCAGTATTTCTGAGAATCAGTATTTTTCTTTAGGTGAGTGCATTTATGTGTATGTGTGCAAACACACATTTGGTTGAAGAATTATACAATAAAGAACTGAAAAAAATGCAATTGTCACGTGATATTTCACAATTCAGAATGATAAGAGAGATTGGAATAGACCCTATCTTGGTGACTAAGGGTGTCAATAGAAATTACTGAATTTTATATTAAAGCTATCCCCTCTTTTTTTTTTTTTTTCATAGTCCTCTCTCCATCAAATCATTCTGTCTTTCCCATCTCACATACAAATACATATTGGGGAATTATTTCAGACTAAAATTCAAATCTATCATGTGGATAACTGCTCTCAACTGTTCAAAGATGGGTGGCAAATCCCAAAGGGGGAGATTAGGAGGGAGAATAAGGAATCCAACAAGACAGCCAGGGGATCAGATAGCTGAATGACTTAGTTATGTTTCAATGGACATAGAAAATCATATTTATGACACAAGTTTATTGAAAATTTGGAGAAATTATATGGAATTATATCGTAGGAAATGGTATGTCTAAAGAAATTCAAATACACACATAAAACCTTTGGAAGTGGTATGGTGGAACTGATGTGTAGACCAATAAAGAGAAAGGGTGGCCTGCTTCACATGTCCCACTGAGAAGGCACAGGTATATACAGATGGTTGTGTTCAGCTATTTCAGCAAAGTGAGCAGGGATATATATACATGGCTGGGCTGAATGAGATGGAGAACTAAAAAATAGTCCAAGATCAAAATACCTGCTTCTTGTCCAATGAAGAGAGGTCTGCGCAGGTGGGATGATGAAAGGACGGCTGGGCAGAAATGGATGAACTGTTTGGTTTACATTCCATCATACTCATGTATTGCAGAACTCCAAGGATTTCCCAAAGACACATGAGCTGCAAATGATTAACCCTGATTCTATTCACAAATGGTAAACTGCAGTGTCTATGATTGCTTTCATCAATGAGGTCTGATGGTCCCTGTCACCTCCTCTTCTCTGAAAAATCTGTACCATATTAAACTTCTCCTTTTCTGAATCCCCCTTCTCATTTATGTGCTTTATGCTCTATGCACTTGTTTTATGGGCTTTCTGTTAAGAGCAAAACCATGTACTTTCTTTGAATCCCCTCTAGAAGTCAACACAGTATTGAAGACAGTATTTTTGCTGAATGAAGACAGTATTTTTGCTGAATGAATACCTGCTGAATTAAATAAATGAAATAATTCTGAAGACATTGAATATATTTAGACCAAATGTATTTAAAATGCCTAGAAAATAGCTTAGACTTTTTTCCATAAGAAAGAGGTTGGTAAGACAGGTATTTATGGTGAGAATGGATAACATGATAACACAAATGTGTATTATCTCTAAATTCTCTTTTGTAACCATTGAATCTGAAAATAGTAGACTTGTGTATGTTTGGGAAAATTTGTCAGTTTTTAAAAAAATCTTTTAATTTCTTCAAATTCATATATTAACAAGTATTTACCTATTTCACTGGGGAAAACTTCATTAATTCAAGACCACTGTCATTATCTCAATATACACTTAACCAGAAAAAAGATTAACAATTTTAATAATATATTTGCAGGAGAGACGCTGGTTAAGAACTATGGTATCTTCCTCTCAAATAGTATACAAAATCCAACTTTTACCCAGTACGTATCTTTCGCCACCTTTGTAAGGTGACCTTAGCTGTTATTTTTCACAATATTAATAGCTGTATAATGTCCTTAAAATTTATTATAAAGAGAATATTAATATTTGGGGGGAAATTCCACCACTGTATTTCTACAAAAAGATGTCATTTAAAGGATTTAAGCTTACCCAGGGTTAAAATATTAATGTAGTTACTTGGCCCACTGTTCTTTCTACTGATTTTTTGTCTCATTTTTAATAACAAAGGTCCATTTGCTTTTTTCCTCCCAGCATAATTTTCCTCTTTGTCACGATGCTTACTCGCGTCATTTGGAGCTTCTGAAGACATGATAAAAGTAGGAGTAGAGGTGTGAACTGTATTTAATTAAATTCTGTTCAGGGCAAATAAGTAGCAGGGTGATTAATTGCTGTTCATACACATTTCAACTACTTTTGACAAGAGACTACTGGGAAAAGGCCTGCTGTTAACTTGATAATCAGCAGGGCTCTTTCATTTTTTAGAGAAAACCTGGGCTAGAGTTCACCACCTTTAACTCTGCATATCCATGACCCTCTCCTGACACACCAACTGTTACACTTAAAAGTTTTGTAAAGAAGCTAGAGGAATTTCTCTCCATTTGAAAATAATAGTAACAATCTGCATACTATGAATAACCATGTACATCACGATATCTAAGTGGATGTATTCACATCTCTTCTTTCTCTTAATAAAAAAAAGAGCATATTACCAAGGCATTTTACACATTTTTAGTTCCCCTACATAAATAATACAAAGGGGGAAAGTAAAAAGAAAAATATGCATTTGTTTCCTATTGTAATAAAATGTGCTTGTAACTAAGTTCATTTTCTGCTATTAAACATTTATCATGCACACATAATCAGTGCAGTTATCAGGAATCCTTATTAAACCAGAAAATGAATACTGAGAAATATCATAATTAAACACTGTTTTAATTCACTTGTGAAAAAACAGAATGGAAGCTGGTGGTATTGATGTTACAGTACTAATTGTATCTCCTATCACAATGCCGTAATCAACTTTCAACAATGTGCATGAATAACACAGCACTAGACGTGAATTGCAATTAATAATTTAAAATATGTAAAGAATGAGATTCCACCAAACAGAAGTTGGACATCATTAGATGAAAAATAGGTAAGAACAACCGATACAGGGTGGTTAATAGTAATTGCCTTTCAACTGGGATGAAATGTCGTAGTTCCTACACGCCCACCCACATAAACATACAAATTTGCAATTACTGTGTTCTGAAAATCAATCCAATATTAGGAAATTTGACAGCAATGTGCATATAACCTAGGGAGCAGTATTTATTTTTCTTCATTTTCTTAATAATGTCTAAGTTAAACAGACCAATTTAACAAGGTTGTTAAATAAGTGAAGTAGTACTAAAGATGTAACTGATAGGTTTGGGAGGAATATTTTGTGTGTTAGCCTATTTTTTTATTTTATTTATTTATTTATTTTGCATAAAGCCCTGGTCTGTGCTGGAATAACTGCCCTTCCCCCCCCCCCCATTTCTTACTGCCTCTAATTTACTGTCTCCGAAGAGTTTACATGCACAGATGTATCTCAAACAATATGAGATCAAGTGCATTTAATATTCTTTGACCCAAGGATAGCTAACTTTTGTGAGTTTAGTTTTTGATGGGTAGATTTTCAACATCCTATTTTTGCCAAGGAGTCTATAAAGCAACATCATTGAGACTGTCAGCTTCCCTGACAAGATAACTTGAAAGCAAAATTGTGTGAAGTAGAGGAGTTTGAGTTCACCCCAGGCTCAGTAAATTGCACAAATAGCAGTTTAATCTGTAGGGTGTCCAAGCCAATAATAAGGGGAAGCTGAGTCAGGGTTTGGGCAGAGAAATCTTTTTTTTTTTTTTCTTCCTTTTTTGTGTGTTGATTAGTTTTGAACTTTTTTAAGCTGCCACTTAAGATTCCAATTTTTACTACCTTTAAACATCCTAGGTTTTCTTGGGCATAATTAGGATTATATTGTCAGATCAAAGTTTTAGGAGATATTTGCTACTAATATTTTACATAAAATCAAAGCAGGTTTCATTTTTAAAAAGAGGATTAACATTAAAAAAAATACCAACTTGTGCACATTTCTCACCAAACCTAATTATTCTCCCTGAAAATACTTGATGTATTAATGTTAAATGGGCCATAACTATAACTATATAGATGTATGTCTAAATTTTACACAATAAATAAAAATGAATACTATGCAGTCAAGGTCAGAGGCTCTGCAATCAAACGAATATGATACAAATTTCATATTCTGCAGTTTAATGATTGTATGACCTTGGGTCCTTAGTTTATACTCTCTGATGTGTAATATACTCACTTTTTAAAGATTTTATTTATTTATTTGAGAGAGAGAGAGCACAAGCAGAGAGAGAAGCAGGCAGAGGGAGAAGCAAGCTCCCTGCTGAGTAAGTAGCCCATGTAGGACATCATCCCAGGACCCTGAGATCATGACCTGAGCCAAAGGCAGATGCTTAACTGACTGAGAAACCCAGGTGTCCCTGTAATATCCTCACTTTTAAAATGGTATGATACTTCTATGATAATGTGGTTATGAAGATTTAAAGAATTAGGGCACTTGTAATAAATAAATAAATATATATGTTTAAAGAAAGAATGCTGCTGATTGTATGTTCTAAGGAAGTAATTAGAACACCACTGGAAATGTTTGTTTGTTTCGTTTTTTATTTTAAAGAGGGAATGCACTATAATGGGCATTTATTTATTTTAAAGATCTATTTATTTGAGAGAGAGAGCATGAGCAGGAGGGGCAGAGGGGGAGGGAGAGAGACTCTCAAGCAGACTCCTTGCCAAGTGCAGAGCCTGGCACAGGGCTCAATCTCCTCATGCCCTGAGGAGATCATGACCTGAAGTAAAACCAAGGGTCAACAGTTAACCAAATGAACCACCCAGGCATCCCCATAATGGTTATTTATGATGATGATCTAGATTATGAATACAGGTAATATTTTAGCTTGGTGTGATGTAATATCTGGAATTTAAAAAACAGGGCAACTGGAGTGAAGGATTCTGGAAATAACAAAAATGAGATAATGGAGAAGGGTCTAGATAAAAAAAAGGACACAAAGTTAAGTTAAATAAAGATTAAACTCTGGGACGCCTGGGTGGCTCAGTCAGTTAAGCGTCTGCCTTCATTCGGCTCAGGTCATGATCCCAGGATCCTGGGGTCAAGCCCCCCCACCCCAATTGGTCTCCCTGCTGGGCGGGAAGGCTGTTTCTCCTTCGGCCTGCCACTTCCCCTGCTTCTGCTCTCTCTCTTTCTCGCAAATAAATAAAGTTAAAAACAAAACAAAATAAAAAACAAAGAGTAAGTTCCAACAATAGTGTAGTCCAAAGTGAATTATTTCCAGTAATAAATTCCATTACCAGATGACTGAAGGACATTAAGCTGAATGGATGTAAAAAGCTATTTTCTGTCCTGTGTTGTTATAATCATGCCTTGTCACTTTCAGTCCTTCGCTAAAATTTTTTGTCTACTTGAATGTATTAAAAATGCTGCAAGGACTGAAAGATAAAGACAACCAAATAGGAAGAGAGGATAATCCGTGACAAAATGGTAAACTAGGTCAATAATTCAGTAGGAGCAGGAATTTCAAAAGAGATACTTATACCAAGAGAATATGAGATTCATGTACTCACGTACTCACGTACTCATGTACTCACGTACTCATGTACTCATGTACTCATGTACTCAAGGATTCCCATTCTTCCATTTTGGATTCCTTAGAAATAGCTGTAAGGTTGCTTATCTTTCCACTGAACAGGCAACTTGGTAAATTGTAAAGATATTAAAGAGTTGAAAGAGGACCTAGTCTTTTCTTCAATAGCCTCCATTTTGACTTTAGTCTGTACTTTCTAACCAATTAAGATCTTTCCAGCTTATTTTTCAACTCAAGAAAAAGACATGGTGGGAAAACCATCCTGTTATAGGTATGGAAACTACCTCTCAAGCATTACAACTTCCCTGAAGCCAGCAAGACCTAATACAAGTGATCCCAAGACAATGTTTCACTTGACCTTTTCTGCCCACCTACACATACCCACTGGTTTTTGTCCCATATTTTTCTTATATAAACCTAGAAGGTACTCTCAGCACTTTGGAGACAGCCTAGGACATTAGTTTGCTGTTTTCCTGGTGTTGGCCTCACTGAAATAATTTTCTGTTAATTCACCACTTGTCTCTCCACTTTTGGATTTTGTCAGTGATGAGTGGCTGGAACCTGGTCTGTTTGGGAACCCCGTGGCCATGTGTCCTTGCACCCCTGTGCTCTGGTTGCAATGTGTGATTCTAGAAGCCTGGAAGTCTTGGGATCCTTAGGTTATACATTCAAAATAGATCTCTTTCTTATAATAGAGCTCGAGAAATTCCAGTAGTAGAATTTTCATATGTTGTTTTTCTTCACCGAACTCCTTCAAAACCTACACAGCACTGAATAATTATTTCTTAAAAGAATCCCCATGTTTGCACATAAAAGGCCTTAAAAATATTAGTTATATTAGTTCTTATGCTTTCTGATATTGATGGTCTATCAATATATTCTAAAAGGCCTTATTTACTTTGAATCTTACTTTTCATTGGTTTTATTATAAAACTGCAAACTAGTGAAAGAAAACAGAAAATTTCCAAAGATTAAATTTACAAAATTTTGCAAGGAAAGGACATTAGTAGAGTTAGTTATATTAGTCATAATTGTGTTCCAGCAAACTGGTCCTATTGAGAATAGTGTGAAATTTGTACTGCATTGTGATAAAATAACAGCGAAATGTATTCGAGAAGTCAATGCTGGTTCTCAGACTACTTTTAAGATTGTCTTTGTATTAAGTACAGATATTCTGAAAATGAATTAGGAGACTTCATTTAAAGTGGAGTTGGGGGGTGCCTTTGTGGTGCTGTCAGTTAAGCATCTACCTTCGGCTCAGGTCATGAACCCAGGGTCCTGGGATCCAGCCCCGTGTCAGGCTCCCTGCTCCCTACTCTCCTTCTCCAGTGAGCCTGCTTCTCCTTCTCCTCCACTTCTGCTCTCTAGCTCTCTTTCTCTGTATATCTCCAATAAATAAATAAAATCTTTTAAAAAATAAATAAAGTGGAGTTGGGAACACTCACATGTGTACCTCTTATAGCCTGCATGACCAGCAGGAAAAAGGAAGATCTTATCTTCACAAGAGAGAACATTTTTCACATAGGAATTTCACCTTCTGCTTTTAAAAAAACAAGGAAGATCTCTCCCTGCCACAACTCACTAATAACTGCTTGCAGCCAATGACAAGGACCCATAACCTCCAACTCTTCTTCTCCAATGAACTTCTGTTCAAAACAACACTTCTCAATTTCCTCCTAAAACCTAATAAAAGTTCATCTTCCCTTTTTCATCAGACTTGGCTATGGTTTGCCGTAATTTGCTTGTCCCAAATTGCAACTCTTCTGCTATTCCCAAATAAACTCATTTTGCTAATAACTTGCTATTGTATTTTTAACATTAACAATATGAATTAGACTGCACTTAAAATGTTTTATTTCAGTAATGGTTTGAAATTTTGAGCTTACTTATAAAAAATGAGAAACCTTAAATTTAGTGGCCTACAAGAAGACAGCAGATTATTTTTTAAAGAAGCAATAAATAATGACATTCCATTAAGACACTCAGTGAATTAATATCAACATTTAGTAATAAAACTCATTTTAGAAAGATATGATATATTTGATTTATATGTCTAACTTGTACATTTCTTATAAGTAATTACTGGAGATTTATAAAATGTTTTTCCTTTTCTGTTTTTTCCATTGGGATTTTCCTTCCTTCTCCTGAATCCCTTGTCAGGAATCACTGACAGCATTCCTACATTAGTCACCTCTTTCTCTCTTCTAAAGGCTTTTTAGAATTAGCTACCTCAAAATCTAAACCTTATTTCTTGAAGTCAAATGTCTTGAATTATCTCCCTCTGTGAAGAGAGAATGGATTTAGGATTAATCTGGTCTGTTTATGATAAATCAATATGAATTTTAATTGGCTGTTCATGTAGCTCAAAATATATGTGTGTGTGTGTGTGTGTGTGTGTGTATACACACACACACACACACACACACACATATATATATATATATATATTTTTTTTTCCTCCAAAGGATGGAGAAAGTAAAGAAAGTAAAGATGAAGGGCATAGGAATATTTCTTTCCAGGAGAAATGAATAGAAACCAGGAGCCCTTAGAATTGATGATATGTTTAGGAACTGAGATAGTATTTAGCAAACCAGCTCTATTTTCCATTACACTGAATTTGAGATGGGAGATGAGAGCAGTGTACTGATGCAGGCTTTAAGGGGGGTGTGTTGTCTGTACGGAATTTTAAAAACAGTAAGTAATGCAATGTAGGTTATACATGTCGATACCAAAAAATGTGGTGGTTGGTGAACCTCTCTTATCCAAATACAACCCCCTCCTTTGGCATGCCTCTGATTTTAGGAATATATCTGGTAAGAAATTTAAACAGCTTGGGATCAAGACATGACTTCGAATCTTTCTAGAAGGAAGTAGTCCTAGGTCTTTATAGCTTGGTGCCTCCTCCCTCTCAGAGCTTCTGCCCCACCCATAAGATCCTTCACCTGATTTATGGAATTGAAAAGATCCCTGCACTGAGTATCCCAAAAGCAGAAAAGCACAAGGGAAATATTTTTCAAATGGTTCTTTGACTAAAATTTGCCTTTTAAAAATTAGGATTCATGGTGGTAATAATTTTACTAGTATCATACTTGCTTTTGCTTCAGTGTGGATTAAACATTTTTGTTTTGTAGAGTGGGGCAAAGCGACAATAGTGAACACATTGTTTCCATGGTGAAATGCAATCTGAGTCCCAAAACATGATTTACAAAGGAATCTTTAGAACTCAACATTTTTTATACATTGGAGATTGCTTGAATCAGAGAAACTTAAATAACTTTTATAGACCACATATCTGGTTCTTTCAAGTTTAAATTAATACCAAAGATGAATTTTTTTCATATAAAGTCAGGAAGCTGAGGTATATTCTTTAATTCCAGAGCCTAGTTAGATTTTTTTTTCTCTGAAATTAGAAAAGCTCAAATTGGAAATGGAAATAGAATCTCTTGCTCTTACATAGTAGCTCTACACTGTGTTTATGGATGCTTCCAATGCTGTAACAGTGTTACATGCATCTGTCACCATCTCTGGGCCATCTACTATGGCTATACTGATAAACTTTTGGCTTTGATAGTAATTGTGGAGTTCTTTGGCCACTGCTGATTTTTCACAGAGTTATGAAAAAGTGATTTGGGGTGGTTAATTTAATAGAGGAAAAGAAGTACTTGACAAAGAATTATGGGGTGGCATAATTAGCTAGCACAATCTAACACACAAGGTTTTTAATAGGCTGAATTGTGTCCCTCTCAAAATTCATATGTTAAGTTCTAATCCCCAGACCTCAGAATGTGACTGAATTTAGAGACAGGGTCTTTAAAAAGGTAATTAAGTTAAAATGAGATTATAAGAGTAAGCCCTAATTCAATCTGGCTGGTGTCTTCCTAAGAAAAGGACATTAGAATATAGACACTCACAGAGGAAAGACCATGTGAAGACTTAAGGAGTAGACAGCCATCTACAAGTCAGGGGAATATGCTTCAGAAGAAACCAAACTTGCCAATACCTTGATCTCAGACAGCTAGCCTCACAGACCGTCAAAAAATAAATTTCCATTGTATACGCCACCCATTGTGTAATACATTGTAACGGCATACCTGGCTAACTGGTACATACCTAATAAATACTTGTTCATTTGTTTTTTCATTCATTCATTTAACACATACTAATAAGCAACTAACATATGGCAGTCAACGTATTAGCCTCTGGGATCTAAGAATGAATAAGAATGAAGCTTACCAGCCTAAGACCAACAAGGAGACAGTGTTAACTGGAGAAAACTAATGAGGTGCAGAGTGGAAGGGGATGAGAACAATGAAATGGCCAAGGCCCTGTTAAACACTTATGGGTGGTAGACTTAAAAAGTGGGTATACACAGAATTAAAAGAATAAGGAGTCCACTGTAATCAGAGGCAACAGTAAGCAAATGTGTAAATAAGTGTCTGAATTAAAATCATCTAAAAACACATATAATCTTTTATATACATATAGTTGAAAGGGGGAAAAGCTAATTGTTCTGATAATCATATCATAATATAAAAGTTTCTTTTATTCATAATGTATTTATTTCTGATAAAGCTGCATGTAAAATTTAACCATCATTGAATTCATACTGCTTATGTCCACAAAATTTTCTCTAAAGGAATATGAACGGCAAAATTGCCCTGCTTTTCCTCCAGTTTTAGTTTTCATACATATGGTTAATTTAACAGAAGCCCAGGTGTTAGTCCATGTGAAGCATGCTCAAAGAAAAATGCTTGAATCATGATTTTATAAATTTCAAAACTAAAAAACCTTTCAAATTTGTTTCCATCATTCTGATTGAATATCAAAATTCATTCTTCCTTTCTTTCCTTCTTTCCTTTTTTTTAATATTTAATATTTTATTTTTTTAGAAAAGGGGAGAGAGAGAGTACACACATGGTGGGGAGGGGCAGAAGGATAGGGGGAGAGAATCTTAAGTAGTCTCCATATTCAGTGCAGAGGCTGGTGCAGAGCTCCATCTCTGATCTGTGATCATGACCTGAGTCAAAACCAAGGTCGATCCTTCAATTGACTAAACCACCCAGGCACCCCTGAGTACCAAAATTCTTATACCTGAGGTTTGCTGTAGTTAGGGTGTGGGGTAATGATAATATTTTCAGAAGACAAAAAATGGCAGTCATTGTTTTTACTCCCTTGAATATCTAATTCTTATCTATTCCTGATCACTTGTTTTATCGTGATCTTTCACATTCATTTCTCTTGGATATTTTAGTGATCAAATATCAAATGGCTGTTAGTAGGGGATATAAGCAATGAATCCAAGGTGAAGAGGCTTTCTGATTAATAAAGAGATACTTATTCTATTAGGTATAAAAGAAAAGGACAAAAATTTGCTCATTCAAAACCTTTTCCTTACATGCAACCAAATGGGTCACGAAATTGGTTATATTGTTAAGTTTCCTAATGTTATTATAACTCAAACTGATTTCAAGAAAAAAAAATCAGTTTCTTAATTTATGTGCAAAATGACTCACATGACTTAGGTAAACTGTGTTTGCAGCTTTGGGTAGGGTCTGAACACTAACTTAAGGTTAACAGGGCATGGGTTCCTACTCAAGGTTAACAGGGCATGGGTTCCTAGAACCATAGCTATTTGATCCTGTACAATTCACTTAATTTTTCTGAGACTACCTGCCTAACCAGTATGACAAGGGGTTTGAATGGAATTATTCATAGGACTTCTACCACTTCTACCATTCTATCTTTTCAAGTGGAATATCTACATGAAAACATTTATTCTCAACCTTGTGAACAGTTTAGTGAAACGTCAAATTCCAGAACATTGGAAATTTTGTGATTAAAAAAGTTCCCTAATAGAACAGACAAAAATGAGCTATTAAATGATAAAACACTTATTTGTGAAAATATAGGTATCTTAATCCATTTAGTGGCAAGTATCTGAAAATCTAACCCAAACTGATTTAGCCAAAAAGAAAAGGGGGTGGGGAGTTGGAGATTCAATTGGCTCTTATATTCCCACAGCCCAAGAGTAGATAAAATCTCATACTAATCTTTATCCAACAACTGAGATACCTAAAACACTTAGTGTCACTTTCTTCATGTTTTAACTTTGTTAACATTCACCCCAAAATTCCTCTCTGAGTTTCATGTTGTTTGTCAGAAACTTATAGAACTTTCTGCTATGGTCTGAATGTTTGTGTCCCCCCTGATCCCCCGCTGTAAACTGTATGCCGAAATCCTAACACCCAAAGGTGATTATAGTACATAGGGACTTTGGGGGGAATTAGGTCTTGAGAGTGGAACCCTCATGAATAGGATTAGTGCTCTTGTAAAAGAAATCCCCCAAAGCTTCCTAGCTCTATTATATGAAGATAAAATGGTCTACAACCCAGAAGAAGAGGGCCTTCACACAACCATGTCCTTGGAACTCCTGCCTCTAGAATTGTACAAATAAAATTCTGCTATTTATAAGCTATTCAGCTACGGTATTTTGTGATAGGAGTCTGAGACAGACTGAGACACTGTCCCATCCTACAAGGAAGGAGTTCACAATCCTTATACCGCAACATATACACACAATCATAAATGTGCCTACAGAGAATTAAGTTCTACTGATTCTTATTGGCAGGACTTGGCTAATGTTTCTGCCTCTGAATGGACCATGGTGCCTAGGAGGACTGGCAATGTGGGTAACTTTTTGGAAAAGGAAAGGAGGTTATGGATGCCAGGGAGACAAGAAATATATGCCCACAAAGCATCTATAGACTTTCATTTTTTTTCCAAATTCGATTTTGCAGAAGTTAGAATAGACAGAATCATACCAAGAAATATAAACATGAAGTCTGAAAAATATAGAAGAAGGCACAAAGTTAATTTATGCTGCCATTTTTATATTTTGCCACTGAGGAACTTTGAAACAGTACAGAGGCTAAATGGAGTTTTACAGTTAGGTGACATCAGTGTTTTCTATAGAATATTGAGTTATATTCAGCTTTTATTAGAATAGTGGATGATAGGAAATCAAAAATAGTTTACAGTCATTTTGAGACTATTTAGTGTGTGGTGTTTTTTTTTTAACTAACTACTTTGTCTTGAAAATTAACCAGGAAATTAGTGTCACATTATAAAATAGTTGATTATGGTCTTGTGGTTCCTCTTCCCTTTATGAGAGAAATTATGATGTCTTTTGAATTTTTTAAATTAAGCAACTTAGTTTCTCATTCATGAAAGTATACTCCTGTTCTGCTACCCAATAAACTATTTCAAGTACTTTGCTTTTACTTTCACTTTTTTAAACCGAGTATTCTGCCTTGTTATTTGAATTCAATTTTATATGACCCTTCACTATGGTATTAATACAATGGCATCCAAATTCTTTCATAGAAAATCTTGACTGATATCTGCTATTTTAATGGTATTCTCTTAAGTCACAATAATAATAAATTATTATTTCAGTATTCCTCTTCAAATTCCTTAGGAAAATTAGTAAGGCTATATTGCTTATGATGATGGAAGTTATAGCAAAAAATTAAATAAATCAGATTTTCTGGACTTGCAGTTATTGGATCCTAATGGTATAATTTCATTTATGTAGATATAATGAAATGTATAGGAGGCAAAATTATGATGTTAAAATGGCAGGATTCTTACTCGTCTCATAACTCTCACCGTGAAATCAACTCATAAATATTACAAATTTTTACATTCAGATATTCATTTTAAGTTTTGATCTGATTTACTCTCTTCCAATTATTTTAAGGATTATATTGTACCTATGGTGAAAAATGGGAAATTAATCTGACCTAACCTGATAATCATTGTCTTATTAATCCACTGACAATATATAGAGCAATTAAAATAATTTAATAGCTTCCTGTTTGCTACCCACCTGCTTTGTAAGGTTTAACATGAGTTAGATATTTATTACATAACTGGGCAAAATGTTACTTAAATTTTAAATTATAACTTAGTTATATTCAAATACAGATTAAAATACTAGACATGTAAAATTTTAAAAGTAATGTTCTGAGTTTAGCATGAGAAGCAATCAATTGTTTTCAACAGTAACATTTCTGTCAGCACTCATATCCTACCCTCTGATATTAGAACCTAGATTTTGAGAAGCTTCCCTACCCTTACTTATTTTTCTTTATTTAATGTTTTTGACCCTGTTTTACTTCCAAAGGTAGGCATTAACAGATCAGACCCAATGAAATGCAAAGGAATTCCTAGGACTTTTATGAAATAAGGTTTCTCTTTTATATTTCCCTTTTCTTCCAGTTAGAGTTGCCTAAAAATATAAGATGTGAAGCTAATATATTCATTTTGATACCAATAGGAGAGGGGAACTTGGTACTGCCAGTGGACTAACCCATGAAAACCAAGAACAGAGCAAACATCAGAAAATGCTGTGGAAAGATAGAAAATCATTATAGTCACCGTAGTACCAAACCTTCCCTAAAATAAATTCTACTGAGGTATATTTAATCAAACAAGCCAATAAAATCCCTTTTCAAAAGCCTACTAACTAGAGTTCAATATTTGTTTCCAGTTCTATTTTCTCACTTGAGTACATTTACATAAGTATATTGCATAAATATTAAGTGCAGTATTCCATAAGTTTTAAAACCTACATATTCCCATGTAATACATCCCCATTAAGATACATTTTTCTTACAAAAGTAAAATCATGCTGCTTTCCAGGGAAGTCCATAATAAGCCAACTACTTTCAAGGTTTTTCATAGGATAGATTAATTTTACCAGTTATAAAATTTCATATAAGTGAAAACAGGCAGTATGAATTATTTTGTGTTATCTTTTTGCCCTCAAAAGAGTGTTTATGAGATTCATTCACATTGTTGCATGCATTAGTGGGTGTTCTTTTTTTACTGCTGAGTAGTATTCTGTTTTAGGAATATGCCATTTGTTTTCCATTTTTCTATTGATGAACATTTGGGTTGTTACCAGTTTTTGACAATTCTGAATAAAACTGCCATGAGCATTTATGTACAAGTCTTTGAGTGAGCATAAGTTGTGTAACTGTTTTCTGTATGTGACCCTTGTTCTTTTTGTTTTGTTTTGTTTTTCACTCTTTTTCTGCCTTGTCTGGTTTTAACATTTTGTATAATTTCATTTCCTCTTTTACCTTAAAATATTAATTATACTGCTTTTAAAAAAATAGTGTTTGTCCTAGAGTTCACAACATATATTTACAACTAATCTAAAATGCCTTTGAAATAACACTATTGTACATGGATAGTGTCCCTACCTCATTATGAGTATTCCTAATTCCTCCTTCCTATCCCTTATAATATCATTGTCATTTATCTCACTTACTCATAAACTACTCCTGATATATTACTGTTATTGTTACTTTGAATAAACTATTAACAGATCAATTAAGAATAAGGAAAACAAACAAATTATTTTACTTATTTCTTCTTAAAATCTCTGCCTTTCTTTATGTAGTTGTGAGTTTCTCTATTTCATTTTCCTTCCCTCTGAAGAAATTGTATTTCTTAGAAGTCAGGTCTACTGGCAACAAATTTCATCAATTTTTGCTATTGACAGCTTTTATTTTTTCTTCACTTTTGAATGCTAATTTCACTGGGCACAAATTTCTAGGTTAGTGGATTTTTTTCTTCTAATATTTAAAGATTTTACTCCATTCTATTCTTGCTTAAATGGTTTCTGAGAAACTGGATATAATTCTTATCTTCGTTCTTCTATAAGATCTCCACCCCCCCCAACTCACCCTCGCCCCAACGCCCCTGGGAGCTTCTTTCAGGATTTTTTTCTGTTCATTTGATTTTCTATAGTTTGAAGATGATATGCCTATGTGATTTTTTTGAAGGTGGTGTTCACATTTATCCTGCTTCATGATCTCTGAGCTTTCTGCATCTATCATTAATTGAAAGGATTAGCACTAATTTACATTTATAATTAACATTAATTTACATAAAGATTAATTTGGTGAAATTCTCAGTCATTATTTCAAATATTTCTTCTGTTCCTTTATCTCTTTCTTCTACTGGTATTCCTATAACAACAGAAATTTTTTTAGATGCTTTGTAATTTTTTCTTGATGACTGGACTGTTATAAAAATAGGAATGCCAGGGCGCCTGGGTGGCTCAGTGGTTTAAGCCTCTGCCTTCGGCTCAGGTCATGATCTCAGGGTCCTGGGATCGAGCCCCGCATCGGGCTCTCTGCTCAGCAGGAGCCTGCTTCCCCCTCTCTCTGTCTGCCTCTCTGCCTAGCTCTGATTTCTCTCTGTCAAATAAATAAAATTTAAAAAAAAAAATAGGAATGCCAGTAGAAGAAAAAGATAAAGGGATATTATATACCCATGTTACACCTTTTATAATTATCTACAGTCTTTGGATACTCTTTAATTTTCAGCTTTTGTTTTCCTTGTTTTTTTGTTACTGAGGATTCGACTGATATATCCTCTAGTTCAGAGATTCTCTCTTCAGCTATGTCCAGCCTATTAATAAGTCCATAAAAGGAATCCTTCATTTGTTATGTTTTTATATCTCTAGCATTTCTTTTTGATTCTTTGATGATTCCCATCTCTCTACTTATATTGTCCATCTGTCCTTGCACGCTATCTACTTTATCCGTTAGAGAGTGGTAGCATATTAATCATAGCTGTTTTAAATTTCTGGTCTAATAATTTCAACATCCTTGCTATGTCTTGTTCTGATACTTGCTCTGTCTCTTCAACTTTTTATTTATTCCCTTTTGATACACTTTGTAATTTTTTCCTTAATGGCTGGACATGATCTACTGGGTAAAAGAAACGACTGTAAATATGCCTTTATTGTATACACATGTTACCACACATGTATCATACAGTGGTAAAGTATAGAAGAAAGGGAAAAACATTCTATAGTCCTATGATTTAGGTCACATCTTTTAGTGAGCTTATGCCTCTGGATTGTAAACTTCACAACTGTTATTCAGTTTTTTCTCTCCATGTAGGTGGCACAAGATGGTTAGAGTAGGCTGGAATTGGTTATTTCCCTTCCCCCACATGACAGGCTAAAGCCTGCTGCAACTGGGTATTTCTCTTCCAGAGTTGGTTGGGCTCTGATAATAAGATTATCAGAAGATTAAACTCTGTAAAGATTAAGCTCTGATTAACTAGTTTCCCTTGAAGGCAGGCCCTTAACAGGGTCTAGCATAACAGAGTGCTCTAGCATATTTGAAAAAGTTTTTTTTTCCTTCCTCTGCCAAAAGCTTGAGATTTCCACCCCCCCCCCCCCCATACTTACTATGGGAACCATGGGGAACAGTTACTATGGCAAGCTCCTGGAGGCAAATCTCACAATACTGGAGATCTCCCTGATGACTGGGTACGTGTCGAATTTTTAACCTCAGACTTGTCCACACTGAGCTTCCAGCAATTCATCACAGTTCAGGTTCTCCTGCCACATCACTGGTTCCTACAGCAGTTTCTGCTCCTGAGTCTCTGCCCAGGGAAGCTACAACACTATGTATTCACCTGTCTCTCCCATCTTGGGAGTTCTAGTTTGCCCTGTGTCCTCCTCTCTCTTAAGGATATAACAGCAGTTGATTTTTCAGTCTGTTCAGATTTTTGCTTATTGTTAAGACAAAATGGAGACTTCCAAACCCCTTACATGCAACGGGAAACCAGGATTCTAAATAATCTCTCCTCTGTTTTCAATTAACCCTTTGAGTGTGCTCTTTCAAGAGGTACCAGCATCCTAACTGAAACAAATATAAAAATGTTAATTTGATTTCTTATTCTGAAGTAATTTTATTTAAAGCTAATAGCTGGCATTAAATCACTTGTGAGATATAATTATGAAACAACTCTATTTTTGTTTTCCATTGTTCTTTGAAATGTACAAATATACATTTGAAAAATGTAGTCTTCTTTTGTAGGGGATGAAAACTTGGGTGGGCTCCATGACTTTTATGACTAAGCTAAGATTTAAAAACACAATCCTATGTAAAGTTGCAAAACAGTCTCAATTCAGCAATTAAAATGGGAAGCTCTACTACTTCAAATCTTCAAGTTTAATTGAACATTGAGGGCATGTCAGTTCCCTCCCACGTTTATTCCTGCCCGGCATGAGAAGTCTAGAATCTAGAGGTGTGGTTCAGCTAGCTATCTCCTCTTTATCTGTCTACATTAATATCTGGCCTTTCCGTACTCAGAAGACAAAGAGGTAAAGGAAGAAATAGTTATATGAATATGTCTAATTTTGTGATACATCGTGACTTAGTTTACCCTCTCTCTGGACATTTCAGATATTTAAAATTTAATCCCACTTTTGTGGGTTGTTTCAAGTTTTCTTCTAAGACTCCTACTGGTATTGCAGGGGTTCTCTTCCCTTGATGAGAGTGATGTTGTCTATTAATTCACTTATTTACATGGCCCTCCTTTGATGGAGATCTTGACCATGGAAATCACTCAGTCTTCCAACTTACTGTTTTTTTGTAGTTTAATACTTTTTAAAAAGATTTTATTTATTTGAGAGTGAGAAAGATTGAGCAAGAGAAAGAGCACAAGCACTGAGAAGGGAGCCTGACTCAGGGCTTGATCACAGGACCTTGCAATCATGACTGGAGCCGAAGGCAGATGCTTAACTGACTGAGCCACCCAGATGCCCCTGGAGTTTAAGACTTTGAAAATCTTAAGTCTTTTCTGCAGCCATTCTTCATTCAATCTCTTGTCCTATAGATTTTGATCTAAATCAAATACTATCCTCTAGGATCCCCAAACTACCTAAACTCCACAGGATACACACTAAGGTCTCAGAAGGTGTGTGTTTGGTTTTGATATTTATCTTTCCTAAGCTAATGGTGAAAATCAGCAATTTCCTACTCGTTGCTCTTGAGAAAAATGACATTCACAGAATAGCTCTCCAATAAATAATTTTAAAGATCTTTCCTTGACCCAATTTGCTACTATATATCCTTCTGCATTATTGCTTTTGATGGATGCTTTAGCAATTGGGGATAATTTCTTTAAAATCTGCATTCTAGTATTACATGTCACTTTGGAATACAGTATCTATTTTTTCTTGGTTTCTTTCATTCCACATATAGTTCCATCTTTCTTCTTGTCATTGCCATAGTGGGCCTTACCTTTCCTCTCTGTGTGTGTGTGCATATGTGTTACAGTTGGCAGGGGATAAGTTAATTAATCCTTTATATGTGTAAAGAAAATGGAGTGCACTTTTTATGTGTTTATTTCACTTTTCTCATATTGGCAGTATTCTTGCAAAATACTGGGATATTTGCTCACATTTTATTCAAAACATTTCCCAGCTGGTTTGGGGTACAACTTAATTCTCTTTTTTTACCTCCTTTCAAGTCTCACTCAACACATAATGGCATATGAGGAAGAAAGGTAAAAAGAGAAAAGAGACATTTTCCTTCTTTTTTTCTTCTAATCAGACAATGCTTCTAGTCTTTTCCAGGCTTCTTTTTATCATAAGAGTTTTTGATATTTTCATATCTAAGTTATATATTAGTGTTTTTAAGTTTTCTTTTCAATGCAGTTACATTAATTGAACTCCCTACCTAGCTTATCTACTTGTGACACAATTACCAACCTGGGGTAGTTTTAGAAGTCTGTTTTGCTCCACAGAGAAGCCAAAACTTTCTTTATTGGTCTGCCAGAGCAGGAATAGCACTTAGAACAAAAGCAAAGAGCGCTATTCTAATATCAACATATGATGTTTATTTGACATAGTATGTGGGCCTTCCTTCTTATACCTGACTTTCATAAAAGAGTTTTATTTTATTATCTACATAAATGTCTCCCACTGTTCTCTTGGGCTATAATTGGAATCCTAAATTACACAGCACAGGTTTTTAGGCCTGCAATTTAATAATAAATTTTTTAAAAATAAATATCTAACTAAGTATTTCTTGTGTAATTTAAATAATAGATCCTGAAAAAACTGAAGCATCTTCAAGTTTAGGCTGGAAAAACATACCAGATGTCCTTATCCCCGGACAAATATTCTTTCACTACAAATTTTTGATTATTATATATTTACACCAACTTCTGTGTGTCCACCTTCTTGACTAATCTAGATTTCCCCTCCCCCACACACATAAATATATTCCCAGACCAGGCTTCATGGCCTGGTTTTACTGACACAGATCTTAGGTCATGTACCATACTCTTCCTTCTTACTCATTAGTTTGTTCTGAAAGCACCTTTACTACACTTATCCCCAGAATTCATATTAGTCACCTCTTATGCACAATTTCTGTCTCTCCATCAATGTATAGCTCAGATTGTACTATTTTGTTTAGGTGACTTATCCTCTCCCACTGCTCTATCATCTAATACTGATCTCCTAGATACTAGCTCTTCATCCACGTGACTTCATCTGTCACTTTGTCACACACTCTTGACCATGCAGTAGACTAATCACAAGAAATTTTGTCAACCGATAGACTATGTTAACGAAATGTGCACAAGGATAGCGTTGCCAGGTGAAATACAGAATGCTCAGTTCAATTTGCTTTTCAGATAAATATACTAAAATATATTTTTATCTCAATATAATCACATTAATTTTCCTTCATTCTTCCTTAGATTTTGTTATGTCAATACTGTGTTCTTCTATTAGATTTTGATCCTATGAATTCTTCCCATTATGTTTATGTGTTTACTACTGCTTAAATAACTCGATAGGCTAAGACTCTAGAAAAAAAACAAAACAAAACAAAACTATTGATTTGACAGAATTAATTTGACTAAATACTCTCCTATTTGTTTATGGCCTACCAGAGAATTAATTACCTAAGCCCTAGATATCTGACTGTCCTGTGTTTTACCCCAGTATCATTTATAGTCCCAATGAAAACAGAATAATCAAACCATTACATGAAGGTGATTTTAATAAAAAGACTTTTTATGGAGATGCAGACAGGGTAAAGAGCACCAAGAAGAATAACAAAGTCCCCAGGAACTAGCAATAACTAACATTAGTTAGCAATAACTAACAGTTGTAATATTCCCATGCCTGAAAAGGATGGGATGGCCAGAATCCAGTGAAAAATGAAACCCTGGAAAAGAAGCCTGCAAAAGGAGCAGTGCTCATAGTTTGGTGATCTGCCCATAGTGGGAAAAGTACTTAGAACAAAAGAAACTATTGCTCAAACTGTGGCTTAGCAGCAAAAAAAATGAGAGAACAATTACCCCGATCTCCCCTTCCTGCTCTCAGGACAAGTGTGTCCCAAATTATCCAGTCCCATCTAAAGCCACAGGACAAAGGAATCCCAGTGATAAAATTCATGGAGGTCAATGCAAAGAGGGTAGAAAATGAATCTGAGTAATATCTGGCTCAAAACAATCAAATAAAGATTTTTAAAATTTAAATACTTAAATCTATCCATAAAAACATAGAAAAACCTTTTTAAAAATATTAAATGCCTAATTCTAGATGTGAAATGAATAATGCTACCTTTCATTGAATAGTGAGATCTTCAAACATTTAATTAAGATCTTTTCCACAAGTATTGGTGCCTGGGTAGCTCAGTGGTTTAAGTGTATGCCTTCGGCTCAGGTCATGATCCCAGGGTCCTGGTATTGAGTCCCACATGGAGCTCCCGGCTCAGCGGGGAGTCTGTTTCTCCCTCTGCCTCTGCCCCCGTGCCCTTCCCCCATCCGCTTGTGCCTTGTGCTGGCTTGCACACTCTCTCTCACACATAAAATAAGTAAAATATTTTTTTTTAAAAAAAGATCTTCCACAAGTAGATTTTATTTTTTAAGATTTTATTTATTTATTTGACAGAGAGAGAGATCACAAGTAGGCAAAGAGGCAGGCAGAGAGAGGGGAGAAAACAGGCTCCCTGCTGAGCAAAGAGCCCGATGCAGGGCTCCATCCCAGGACCCTTAGACCATGACCTGAGCCGAAGGCCGAGGCTTTACCCACTGAGCCACCCAGGCGCCCCCACAAGTAGATTTTTGTTGATAAATGCAGAATTTATGGTTGGGTATCTCATTATCTTTGAAAAGATGTTTTGACTGATAAAAATTAATGTTCTCTGAAGGAGGTATAGAAATTAACAACTTCAGATATTGTTTGTGGAAGTGTAATTTCATTTGATCTTTGTGAAAATCAATTTGGCACATTGTATCAAAACTTTTAAGCTGTCTAGACCTAAATTCTAAAAAGTCTATGTGTAAAATTTAATTCTAAGAAAATTACCAGAAAAGTGTATGTGGTGCATATAGACATAAACATGTACATATGAGAATATGAATTCATGGTTACAAAACTTTGATGCATTGTAAATATATTAATAGATTATTTAAATAAATTATGGTATATCCATAAAATACTATTCTGTCAAAGTGTTTTTCATTTTACCATGGATGTGCACTATACATTTTTCTTTTTTTTTTAAATATTTTATTTTATTCATTTGATAGAGAAAGATCACAAGTAGGCAGAGAGGCAGGCAGAGAGAGAGAGAGAGAGAAGCAGACTCCCCGCCGAGCAAAGAGCCCGATGAGGGGCTCGATCCCAGGACCCGAGACCATGACTGGAGCCGAAGGCAGCAGCCCAACCCACTGAGCCACCCAGGCGCCCCACATTTTTCATTTAAAAAATTATAAGGTAGGTGGAGGATATGATTCCACTTACAATTTGTTTTTTCCCGAATGTCACATAAATGGAATCACAGAATACAGGGCCTTTTGTGTTTGTTTGCTTTTTTTCACATAGCATGCTTCAAAATTAATTTATGTTTTTGCGTGTATAAGTAGTTTATTCCCTTTTATTGTTGAATAATACTCCATTACATGGCTGTATCAAAAATTTTTTTCAATGATAGATAGACATTTGGGTTGTTTTCATCTTGAAGATAAAGCTGCTCTTAACAGTCACATACAGATTTTTGTTTTAGACAAAAGTTTCATCTCTCTTGGGTAACTTCCTAGGAGTAGAATGTCAAATTATATGGCAAATATATATATTTAATTTTATTTAAAAAATGCAAAAAATTTTTCAAAGCAGTTATACCATTTTGTATTCCCATAAGAATATATGAGACTAACAGTTTACTTCTGAATACGTTACAAAGAACATTCATTATATTTATCATCATTACATAATACAACACAACTATATCTACCTAGGTGATAAAACTGGAGGGGGGCCTTTGAGGACTCCAGTTGAGAGTAAATATGTTAAGACCATTAGCAACATGTGTTGTCTTAATAGGCTAAAATAAGATAATAAATCAGCTAAGACAACATCGGGATAAATTTTACATCTTTAATAATAATAATTATTGTATTAGTGATTTCTATTCACCAATCCCTAACAGTTTATTTCTGATACTGAATCCAGTATTATATCAAGGAGACACTTAGAAATATTCCTTATTATAGATAATAAATATTACACAAAGCTTTTCTCCTGGGTCTGGTTCTTCACTCAGGGTTGAATGCCTTTCTGATTGTGGGACTAACTCCTCAGTTATTGATTTTAGTCTTGCTAGTACTCTTTCTTTCAGCACCAGACAGCACAGCTCAAGAATATTTTTCTCTTATCTTTTTTCTTTCTTAAACTTTATTATAAAAATCTTTAGTTTTACTGCCATCTGCTTTATCTCCATTTTCCATTTCAAATTCTCTTTTTTCATTTGTTAATCAGTCTCCACAGAAATGATCCAAAATTCTCATACACTGAAAACAACAGAATTTGTGTACTAGGATGCTATGTGCTGAAATTTACAGTTAAATATTGTTCTGCTTTCCCATGACTTACCAGGGTACATTTCAATTTCAAAGAAGAAGGAAGGATGTAAATTGTGCACTTAGGAAGGAAGGGTGTAAATTGTGTAAATAATCCACAATAATTGTGCATTATTCCCACTCTCTAATCTACTCAAGGATTTTGTTTTCCTCTATGTACTGTTGTCACTAAATAATTATTGATTTGTTTACCTTATATTTCAAGAAAAGATATGCAAAGTATATATATATATATATATAAGTATATATATATATATATATATATATATATATATATATAAAGGACTATGTCCCAATTATTTCAACTTGCAAATGTTTCAACTCTCAGATCTGTGGCTTCCTCTACCATTTACTGAATGTTGCTTTGAAATTTATCATGGTCCTCTCAAAGGAACCTGAAAGGTCACTCTGCCCATGCCTTTGCCCCCAAGCAAAGTGTCACTCCTAATTATTGGGAGTAATGGTGGCAAGAATCATTTGTAAGGGACAGATAAAACCATCACATGTAACCTATACTTTGCCCTCTAATCATCAACTGAGCTCCAGCTGTATAAATTACTTTCACTGAGTTCAGTATACATTTTATTAGTGCTGTTCCCCTTCTATTGCAAAGAATGCATACTGCTAACCTATTAAGTAAAATCGCTTATAGATGTAAATTTTTTATGACTTTTTAAATGTTAATGTATGGCTTGTTAAAGGTTAAAGTGGTAAATAGCTTCTAGGAGCTCAAATATACTAACTTTCATTTTGTAGCCCTCAGCATTTAAAGAAGGAATTCATATTTGTCAAGCTAAGATTTTTATAAACTTGCTGCTTTTAATATATGTGTATGAAAGAAATTAGGGCAATTAGAAGATAATGTCAATGCCACATTAAATGATCACTGTCAGAGAAAAACAAGTATCCTCTTGCTAGTAAATTATGAAAGAAAAATATTATCAAATATAAAAATTATCAAATATAAAATTTATTAATTTAAGCTACTGCTACAAACTGAGACTACAGCTCATTGTACTAGATCATAAAGAGCACTGTACTAGATCTATGCTCTTCTATGTACGGCTGCTTACAATTCCTATTTACTTAAATATTCATTGTAAACAAGTACAGATTTTTTTCTGGTTATATACCTGCCTATATCACTAAGAACATGGTAGCATAAGTGTAGAATGAATGAAATCAGAGTTCAGAGAAATTTTTGATATTGAATCCTGTGGTCATTATTGAAGATTTGGCATTAGATTTAACTCTAGACCCTTTTAAAAATACAGATGTCTAGGTTCCAACTACTGACATATTAAGAGCTGAGGCCCAGGCATGTATATATTATTTAAAAGTATCTTTTTGGTAGTGGGTATTGTGGAGGGCAGGGCACATACTGCATGGAACATTGGATGTGGTGCATAAACAATGAATTCTGGAGCACTGGAAAGAAATAAAACAAAATAAAATAAAATAAAATGGAAAAAAAAAAGTATCTTTTTATCCTTCTAGTGTATAATTTATAAATAGGAAAAAGAATGCCCAGACTTTTAAAGGATTCACTCAATGTTAAAGAGCTAATGAAATGTAAAACTAAAATCAAACATAGGCTGACTCCTCTTTTACCCATGAGGTAGAGGACAGGTAGCACTATCTCTAATCAGGGATACTAGCAGAGTGAACAACAGTCTTCTCCTAATCCATGGATCCTTCCAGGCAGTAATGTTGACAGATAAAAAAGGCAACTTAACACTCACATGTAAGTACATCTATTAGTTTGCTAGGACTGTAGGAACAAAGTACCATAAATTGGGTGTCTGAAATAAGAGAAATTTATTGACTCACATTCTAAAAGCTAGAAATCCTAGATCTAGGTGTCAGTAGGGTTGGTTCCTTTGACGACTATGAGGGAGAATTTGTTCCAAGATGCTCTTGCAGCTTATGATGGTTTAGTAAAATAGGGACTGAGGGCAGGCCACTCCATGATGGGCCACTATCTCTTTAAGATTATTTTGAGCTGAAGGAAAACTAGATCCTATAGGCTGAAGATAAACTTCTCCCCTCCCTTAACTATACAGAAAAATCTAAGTCGGGGTCTTTCTCAGAATAAGAGTTATTACCAGATATAATTTTTTAAAAGATTTTATTTGAGAGAGACCAGGAGTGGGGCGGTGCGGGGGGTGGAGAGGGAGAAGCAGACTCCCCACGGAGTAGGGAGCCTGAGGCATGGCTAGACTTCAGGTCCCTGGGACCAGGACCTAAGCGGAAGGCAGGCACTTAACCACTGAGCCACCCAGGCATGGTCTCCCCAACCCCACCCCCTCCATTATAATTTTATCTGAGTGACCCATTTACATGTCAGTGCAAACATCTAATTATTGAACATCTGCTCTTCTTACTGCCCTGAGAATTGCATTTCTTCCCTCTGAAGTCCAAGGCCCCTATTCCCACTTCTCCTTAGTTCAGGATGACATGTATATCTCATTTTGCTTGACTGTTTTTGGGATTTCCATGTCTGTATGGATTCCCTGTATGTATGCTATTAATTGTATTTTCTCTTGTTAATCCATCTCATGTCAATTTGATTCTTAGTCCAGATAAAAGAACTCTATTTTTTGTTTTTAAGATTTTATTTATTTATTTGACAGACAGAGATCACAAGTAGGCAGAGAGGCAGGCAGAGAGAGGAGGAAGCAGGTTCCCTGACGAGCAGAGAGCCGGATGCAGGACTTGATCCCAGGACCCTGAGATCATGACCTGAGCCGAAGGCAGAGGCTTTAACCCACTGAGCCATCCAGGCGCCCCAACATCATTCTTTCCATGAGGCACACAACTCTTTACAAACTTTATCTTAGTTCTTTACCAAAAGAAGGAATATTTAGAATCCTGTAGCCCTTCTTCTAATTACTGATTATTTAATTTCCACTTAAAATATAATGCCATTAGGATAATGTGAAGTCTAACTACCTGGGTAATGAGTAGTCCAACTTGAAAGAGACCTTCAAATCTCATTTATAAAAGAATATGGGTTTTCTTCCCCCTATTTGTGTAACTATTTTCTTGTTAACTCTTCTTCTCCATGAGGCCTAGCCTAGAACCTTTGCAGTTCTGTACAAAATTCATAAATTGAATTCATGATTTTTGCCTTGCTTTTTTACTACACAATAGTCTTGCTTTCTGAATTATTTCTTCCTACTGAACATATCTTACTGCTTTCATGTTGTAGAGTAGAAGTTTTTCCTCCTTTTCATCTAGAAAATCATCTTTTTTTTTTCTTTTTTTAAGAATGGCTTTCTTCCCAGCTTTACATATTTGATTCCCTCAAAGGACACTATATTTTCACTTGATTCCACTCAACAAAAAAATCATAAACAACTGGCATAGGATTTTTCATCTAGATTAATTGAAGCTCTACCCCAGGACTTTTGTACTTGAGACTCAATATCCTGTTTAGTCTTTCTCCAAAAAGGAAAAAAAAAAAGTTATATCCTAAATTCTGAGAGTGGCAATGTTTTTCCCAGTATCATTTAGGACATTTTCAGCTGATAATAACAGAAAATTCAACTCAAAAAAATTCATTAACAAAGAAACCCATTATTTTACACAGCAGAAGTTCAAAACTATGAAGCTGTAATATGTATTAATTTAGCAACTCAATGACATCATAATTCTTTCCATTATTTCATTCTGTCACTCTTGGGTTGGCTTCATCTTTGAGCTTGCAGTGTATTGGCTGAGGACATCTTATCTAGAACTTCTGCTATTAAGAAAAAGAAATTTCGAGGCGCCTGGGTGGCTCAGTGGGTTAAGGCCTGTGCCTTCGGCTCAGGTATTGATCCCAGGGTCCTGGATCCTGGGATCCAGCCCTGCATCCTGCTCTCTGCTCAGTAGGGTGCCTGCTTCCCTTCCTCTCTCTCTGCCTACTTGTGATCTCTGTCTGTCAAATCAATAAATAAAATCTTTAAAAGAAAAAGAAAATTTCCTCCACTGTGTTTAATTTTAAAATAAAGGAAACCATTTTTAGAACCACCCAACCAATTTTTCATCACATTGACCAAAATTATATCCTAATTCCATGCCTAAATTAGCCACTGTAAAAGGAACTAATACCAACATAGCTGGCTTAAGGCAGTCAGAATTAATTTACTAGGGTTGAGAATATAGCATCTTTTCCCGATATTCAGTGCCATGCAAAAGAGAACATATACATCATTGCAATCAGGATCTGTTAACAAGGAAGAAGGAAAATAAATGTCAGGTGGATTATTAAAACTCTATGCTAATCATCTGATGTAGAGAAAGCTTGTATGTGTTGAAACAGAATGTAGCTACCACAGAGAGAGAATAACCTGGCAGTTTTGACTAGTTTCAATTCAGCCTTAAATCCAGTTGCATTTATTTTCATTCTACAATATTTTAAAAGTTGTTTTTTATACTTTATTGGATTCCATGCACATATAAATGTTTCTTTATACCTATACTTGTTAAAACAGCATTTCTATCACTTGGAACGAAACAAATATACCTCATTGTATTTTAACTTTATTGAAGTGATATTTGCATTTGTCTTTTTTTTTTTTTGGTAACTGGAAATTCTGTTCTCATCTTTTATGTTAAGTCAGACCTCATGCTTTCTACTAATTTAATTATATGCAAAGAGGTCTAGATATATGTTTAAATTTGCAGACCATTTTGTCAGACTATCTCATGAACATGAGTATTTCTATTTCTACTATAAAACTAACATATTAATTTTTTATCATTTATGTGATAATTGTGCCCCTTCTATTTTTTTATTTTTTTAATGATAGAGAAGCTATTAGTAAGTCATGAGAGATTCATCCATCTTTTATTTAAAAGAAAGCTTGATCCAAATAGTCACACCCTCTACTATTATCTGCATTTCTTCTTAACTTGTATTACACAATTCACATTTTTACGTTTTTATTGTTATAGAGTCATTATCAAAATAACAGCATTTCCACCCTATTGTTTTTATAAAAGCAATGAATTTGAACACATAAACTGTGTTAAGCTGTTAATGATCTCCCATGGGTTTCATTTCTTATTTGTGAATCTTGTATGATCTCCCTGGGGTTTAGGTGAAGCAAATTTTGCAAATTATGCCTAAAAGTATGAAAGTTTTCCTATGATCTTCAGTAAGTCTACTCTAGAGTTCTGTTCCATGAAGTAGGGAAATTTCTCAGATGAACAATAATTTTGACCCTTCTCTACCCTGTGGTTCTCATTTCATTTTTTTTCCCTTTTGGTTGAATTCACCTTACATTGCTGATTGTAATTGTAGGGAAAATAACAGCAAAGTCAGAACTTATTTTCAGTGCCTGAGGCATATGCCTGCCCCTTTCCTTCCTAACCCTTTATCATCTAAATCACTTAACTTACTCCTTTAACCATGTTGCTCTGATCACCTTTTATCCTATCTTCCATCTGGGAAGATAGGATAAATTGTAATATTTGATGGTATAAAGATCTGGGATCAGAGGAGTTCTTGTAAATGACTGATTTATCATGTTAAAAAATTTGTTATGTAAACTTAAAAAAATTAAAATAGGGCTTAATGGCTGAATGAACAATATCTATTTTAGCAAATATATCCATAAATAAGCCATCCTGACTTATTAGGGGGAAAAAAAGTCAAAGAAATAAATTAGTAATCATTTTAGTAAACTGAAGTTAACTGTAATACCCAGGGAGGAAATTTCTGAATAAAGACAAGTATATTACAATATCCTAGGCCAGAGGTCTGCACTCTACAGTCCACTGGTCAAATCTGACCTGCTGCTTGCTTTTGTAAATAAAATTTTATTTAAATACAGCCACACCCATTCATTTCCATATTGTTCATGGCTACTCTCTTGTACAAAGGCAGAGTTCAGTTACACCTGAGACCACATGGCTCATAAAGTCTAAAATAACCACATGGCTCATAAAGTCTAACAAATATTTGTTACCTGACCCTGTATAGAGTATCTTTAATGATCCCTGCCTTAGGTAAAACCCTATCAGACTTAATATATTGTGGAAACATTGACTTTGTATAAAGGCATAATCTGAATAAGCATATATTATAGGATGAATTGGGATCCATTCCTAAAGTTATACAACCAGAAACAGGTTGGTTAGTCACCAAGGAAAGGCTGTAGACAACATAATGTCCTATTTCACCAGAGTGAAATTAAGTAAGTCACACAGTCCCTCAGTCTTATTTCCTTGGTCATGCTGGAGCAAATTAGTACAGATGCTGACCTGGCAAATGCATGAAACCGCTCTCTTTCCATTTTTAAATGATGCCAGAAAAGCCACTACTGTCTGAAGTTGCAGTATTATCTTCCTGGAGGGAAGATGCCTGTTGTTACAATGACTATATAGGCAAAGTAAAAACAATCTCAGAATCTGAAGCTAGCAGATCAATCTATGGACAAGAACATATGTCTTACAAACCTAGGTTTATACAACTTGAGATGAAAGACACAACTTCCATGAAAGTATATATCCAAAAAGTCAATAATTGCAGGTCACAGCTGAGGGGACAGTTGTACCAAAGAACTAAAGCTAAAGGACATGACTGCAGTTAACTACATGGGTGGGCTCACCTGAGACAGTGGCAGATAAAGAAAAACAAGAACCAACAAAAACACATACACACAAAATTTATGTACTGGAGAGAGAGATTAAAATTTTCTTAGTAAATTCTAAGAACTTATCACATACAAAATGTGTATCTCATTTATGCCAGGCCTCTCTTCCAGAAGAGAAGTAATTTTATTTTATTTATTTATTTATTTATTTATTTATTTAAAAGATTTTATTTATTTATTTGACAGACAGAGATCACAAGTAGGCAGAGAGGCAGGCAGAGAGAGAGGAGGAAGCAGGCTCCCTGCGGAGCAGAGAACCTGCTGTGGGGCTCGATCCCAGGACCCTGAGATCATGACCTGAGCCGAAGGCAGAGGCTTTAACCCACTGAGCCACCCAGGCGCCCCCAGAAGAGTAGTAATTTTAAAAATTGAAATAATTTAATCATTCTATTTAGACAAACATCCAGCTAACAGTTATTTTACATTTAGATTTCCAATAGGATAACTTTATATCCAATAGGATAAATTTGGAAAATAAATTTTCCAATAGGATAAATTCATTCCAATAGGATAAATTCATTCCAATAGGATGAATTTAAAATTTAGTAATTTTTAATTTTTTTAATTTTTAATTTTTAATTTTTAATTTTACTTTAAACCAAGATATTTTTCCCAGTAGAGAAAATACTTGAACAATCCTAATCATATGTACGAACTACTGGGTTTTCTTTGGATGACATGAAACATCATACATTCTCTTAGAAAATAAGTGTTCTTCATTTGTTTCCAATTTGGTATAAAAAAGCTCAATATAGGGGGCACCTGGGTGGCTCAGTGGGTTAAAGCCTCTGCCTTCGGCTCAGGTCATGATCTCAGGGTCCTAGGGTTGAGCCCCACATTGGGCTCTCTGCTCTCAGGGAGCCTGCTTCCTCCTCTCTCTCTCTGCCTGCCTCTCTGCCTACTTGTGATCTCTGTCTGTCAAATAAATAAATAAAATCTTAAAAAAAAAAAAAAAACTCAATATACGCCAAGTGACTGTTTTGTAAAACAGGGTAAACTTTACCAATTATTTTATTTTAGCTTTGTGTTAAAACAGTTGTTTTTCTTGAAAAGATTTTTAGTTTGGGGATCAATAGTATAGCAGTTAGGAAATTTGTTCAGCTGCTTGTAATTGACATTTAACTTAGACAAACATTATACTTAATTTAGACAAACATTTCTTCTACATACATTAATGCAAAAGGTTTTTTGGGTTTGTTCTGCAACTCAAGAATCTGGAAAAGTCCTCTGCAATTCTCTTGTATTTCCCTCTAAGGCTTCATCACACAGAATACATACAGAACTTTGTGGGTGAAAGAATTTAAAGCTGAAGATGAGTCTAATTTTGGTATTAATTCCAAAGAGACAGAAAATAGTGTGTTCTAGAACACAACTGGAAATACGTGTTAAAATCAGAAGAAATTAAGATTAATTTTCACTGAGGTGGTAACTGAAAATTAACATTTCAAGAAGTTTGGTGGTGAAGAAGAGAAGTGAAGTTTGAGAGGGAAGTAGGCCAATGGAAACTCTATTGGGATAAAAGAAACTAGCTAAGATTTTCTGCAGAGAAAAGTATGTGTGTTAAAAAGGGGATCACTGAAATAACTGCTAAGGAGTCAACGCTGACTAAGATAGAACAATAACAACAATAATGGAGAGGGACTAGGTTTGAAGAGCATGTTCTTTCAATGTAAAGCAATAGTGGCACAGACCTATTTTGACATTTCTAAGAAAAGCCTTAATGAAAAGATGGCTACTCTGTGGGAAAGCTAACACTCCCTTTCATAGAATTCCATAATCATGTATCCTCCCAGAATTATTTATTTAAAGGCTTCAGAATCTATAAGACACGTTCTTTTATTGCTACCAATCTACATGGAGGTCAAAAGTTAACTCCATACTTTCATACTATATCTTACACAGAGGGATTCTCATTTCTTGTATAGTCAAGGAATCAAATATACAAGTCCCCTAAGCTTGATCTTAAGAAGACTAATTTTTTTTGTTGTTGTTATCATGTCCAGTGGCTCATCACATTTTTCACCTACAAGAAAAAAAAAGACTTGGAATTAAATGCATTGTGATTTGAGTCCTATGACTTCAAAAATTTCCAGACAATAATGACAGCCACCTACTGCTTTGTGTAATAGTTAAGAGGTTGATTTACATATAGTCAGTCATCGTATCAGCACACATAAAGAGAAAATATGTGCATGTAAACAAGATTGTACTATAGCTATACACTTATTTTTCCTTTGAAAATGAAACCGGTTGGCAGCCTTACCAATAAACAGTGCTCAACGTTATCATAGTCTTCTGTTTGAGTTTTGGAATGCTGAGTCTTATGGTAATTGCATATTACATCTACATACTTAAAATGAGTTTATAATGCCTATTATCATCAAAAGGAATAGGAAAACAATTAACCATGATTAGCCTTTTCATGTGAAGAGTTACCTCCTTATTTTGGCATTCAGTTTGTAATCATTTTGAAATTAGCTATGAGTTTGAATAATTTTATTTATTTATTTTTGTATTTCAATAGTGTAAGAACAAATGAGTTCCTTAACCTTACGCATTTCTATAAAAAGCAGAAAATGTTAGCAGTGTTTATTAAAATATAAAACCTATTTCCATAGTTTTTTTTTTCCAAAGCAGAGGAAGAGACCAAAAGAAACCTTTTTGATGTTTTTTTCCCCCTAGTTTAATCTGAAACTGAGCCAACTTAAAATAACAACGATGAAGTTCATTATTGCACTTTATATTGTCCCCTAAATGATCAATTTTCACTGCCTCAGGTCACTTTCAAAGGTAAATATTCTCTTGTAAAAGAACAAAGGCATGACTTGGTAAACAGGCATTGATGAGAAGATTGAAATTTCAAAATACATATTACCTTCTTGCAATATTGAGACACTGTACATACATGTTTAAATTCCACATATGGTAAGAATGTACATTTTATCACAGAGATTCCCAAATGCTATGGGGGGGGGGAAAGGAGGAAGATTTAAAATAGTGACTCTCCACAAATTATGGCCAGATTGCCTTTGTTTCTGTATCCTGGAGCACTGGCAGCCTTGACTGTGGGATGTGTTTGAGTCCTCTAAGTGATGATTGGGAGTGAAATCTCAGGGGACTGCATGGGCACTGCCTGAACTTTCTGGGTAATGCTTGTGTGGCCAACACATGCAGTTCTTAAGGAGAGTTTTCAGGTCCTTGGAGATGCAGCCTTCTGCTCCGTGCTAGCCTGTATGGCTTGGAGAACTGCCAGTGGCTGTGACTAGAGTAACCTCTTAGGAGAGTGGATTGATGCTCTGGAGTTCCTTGGATGTTTGTAAATTACAAAGAGCTAAGGAACTCCTTTGAGGATTTGTGTTTTGTTGAAAGGATGGTCACAACTCCCCCGCCCCCCGCCTCCACACACACACTAAGGAAAAGAGAAAATGTAGCATAAAGGTTGAATCTAAAGAATTAATTTAGGTTACAAAAAAGTAGATTGGGATTTGTGGTACATGGTGCTAAATACAGTAACCTATGTGTAAATAAAAACATTTCCTTACATTACATTCATTTGTATGGTCCTATCACTACCAGGTTTTCCATTTGCCTTCTCATTGCTATTGCATATTGAAGAATTTCAGAAGCAGATTTCTTAAAATGCTTGAAAGAATTTCAACATAAATATTAAAAGATTAAATGTCATCGTCATTGTTTTCTGGAAGTGGAAATCTTGGCATAATGTATCTCAAGCAGCCTTCCCTGCTCTGTTAAATGATTTACTTTTCAAAACTAGGGCAAGATATCATTCCTTTATTATGGTTCAAAACAAAACAGAAAACAAAAAAGTTCATCTCAACATTTGTAAACAATCAGATAAATAAATTTGTAAAAAACAATTGGCCTTATTTTATGTGCGATAATTAAAACTATACTTTAAGATATATTTGACTTCCCATCTACTTTCTTTCAAATCTGTCACAAATAACTTTCTTACAGGAACTTTCTTACAGGAACAGCCTACTGTTTAATCCTTTAAGATAACTTCTGCCCTCTTCAATATGTATCTCAATATAATAAGTTTGATGGAGGTATAACTTACAAACCATAAAATATGCCAATTGCTAAGTACACAATTAAATCATTTCAAGTTAATACAATTATGTGACCCTCACCATAATCCAGTTTTAGAACATTTTCATAATTCAAGAAAGTTCCCTCATACTCATTTGTGGTTCATCTCCACTCATACTTGTACCTTTAGGAAGCAACTGAGGAGCTACTATTTGTCTCTACAAATTGCCTTTGCCAGGTATTTCAAATAAATGGAATAATGTAGTAAGTAGACTCTATATATGGGTTCTTTCACTTAGTATAATACTTTTAAGGCTCATCCATGTTGTATTATTGTGGTAGGCAGAGAATAATTGCCTCTGAAAGATATCCATATCTTAATTCCCAAGACCTGTGATTATTTTATGTTACATGGAAAAGGAGAATTAAGGTAGCACGTGAAATTGAATTTACTAATAAACTGCCCTTAAAATAGAGAGATTTTTCTCTATTATCTGAATAATATTGCATTATCTAGTGGTTCAAAAGTAATCATAAGTGTCCTCAAATGAGGAAGAGGGAGAATGAAGAGTCAAAGTGATGGGATGTGAAAAAGATTTCATGGATCATCACTGACCTTGAAGATGGAAGAAGATTATAAGGAAAGAGATGTGGGCAATTCCTAAAAGCTAGAAAACAGAAGAAAATATTCTCCCCTAACTCCTTTAGAAAGGAATTTCAATAGCCCTGTGAATTTTAGCCCAGTGAAACCCAATTCAGATACAATTCAGAAGACCTCCGTAAATGTAAGATACAAATTTCTGTTGTTTTAAACCACTAAATTTGTAGTAATGTGTTACAGCATCAAGGCTCAGTAGGTTAATCCTTTGCCTTCGGCTTGGGTCATGATCTCGGGGTCCTGGGATGGAGCCCCACATCAGGCTCTCTGCTCAGCAGGGAGCCCGCTTCCCCCTCTCTCTCTGCCTGTCTCTCTGCCTACCTGTGATCTCTCTGTCAAATAGATAAAATCTTAAAAAAAAAAAAAAAAGAAAAATAATACAAGCATGTTTCAGTTTTTGTTCCTTTAAAAAACTTTACTGTGTTAAGGACACTTAACATAGATTTTTACGTGCACAATACAATTGTTAACTAAAGGAACAATGCTGTGCAGTAGGTTTCTGAAGTTATACTTTCTGCAGAACTGAAACTCTATTATACCTGTTGATGAACAACAACTTCCCATTTGTCCCTCTCCCAACCCCTGACAACCACCATTAAACTCTTTGCTTCTGTGAGTGTTTACTTTGGACACCTATGTAAGACAATCAGTAATATTTTTCCTTCTGTAATGGATTACACCTACCTAGCAAAATATCCTCCAGGTTCATATATATTGTCTCATATTATAGATTTCCTTCTTTTTTAAGACTGAAAAACATTCCATTGAATGTAGACACCAGCTTTTCTTTATCCATTCATCTACTCAAAGACATTTACGTTGTTTCCACATTATGGTTATTGTGAATAGGGCTGCAATGAACTTGAGAGTGCTAATATGATTTTGAGATTCTAATTGCAATAATTTTGGATGAATAGTCATAAATGGGATCATATCAGAGATTTTATTTTTAATTTTTTGAAGAACCACCATACTATTTTTCAGAGTAGTTACATCATTTTTGCATTACCCCTACCCATGTATAAGGATTCCAATTTCTTCACATCCTCGTTGACATTTGTTGTCTTTTGAGTTTTGGTAATAGGTATCCTACTAGATCCAGTGATATATTAATGTGGTTTTGATTTTCATTTCCCAGATTAGTGATGTTGAGCATCTTCTCATGTGATTATTGGTCATCTGTATGTCTTCTTTAGAGAAATATTTCTATTTAATTGCCAAATAGTAGTCCATATTTGGTTTTATTTACCAGCTAATTGATATTTAGTTTGTTCCCAGTTATAGGCTGTTATTAATAATGCTTTTACAAATATTGTTGTACATGTTGTTATGTGGACATAGGTTTTGTTTCTCCTGGCTTGATACCTCGGGGTGAATTTTGGGTTAAAAGGTAAAACTATACTTAACTTTTTTAGCAACTGTCCAACTGTTTTCCACAGGGTTGATGCTATTTTATATTTCCACCTCTAATGCATAAAGATTAGAGTATCTCCACATCCCTGTAACATTTGATATTTTGTTTTCTTCCATTAAAGTCACTCTAGTGGATGCATAGTAGAATTTTATGGTTTTTAATTGTAGTAATATACACATAATATTTGCCATCTCACCCATTTTTAAGTATACAGTTTGGTGGTACTGAGTATTCACATTATCGTTCAACCATTATCATCAATCCCCCTAACTCTTTTCATCGTGTAAAACCAAAACTCTTTACCCATTAAAAAATAACTCCCCATTTTCCCCTTCCCCCAGCTCCTGGTAACCACCGTGATACTTTGTGTTTTTATGATTTTGACTACTCTTAAAAATCTCATTTAAGTGGAGTCACGTAGTATTTCTCTTTTTGTGACTAGCTAATCTCACTTAGTGTAACATCCTCAAGCTTCATTCATATCATAGCATATTACAGAATTTCCTTCCTTTTCTAAGGTTGAATGATATTCCATTGTACTCATATACCACATTTTGTTGATCGATTCATTTGTCAGGTTGCTCGAGTTGCTTCCATGTTTGAGACACTGGATAATGGGGATACAAATATCCTTTTGAGAATACTTTCAATTATTCTGGATATATAACCAGAATAAAAATGACTAGGTAACAGAGTAATTCAGCTTTTAATTTTTAAAGAGACTGCCATAGTGTTTTCCAAAGTGGCTATACCATTTTACATCCCATCAAGGTTCCGAATTTCTCTAAATTCTTACTAACATTTATTTATTTTTTAATAATAGTCATCCTAATGAGTGTGAGTGGTATCTCATAGTTATTTTTATTTGATTTGCATTGATAAATGATGTTGAGCCTCTTTTCATATGCTTAATAATTTATGTATATATTCTTTGGATAAATGTCTATTGAAGTCCTTTGATTGTTTTGAATTATTTGCATTTTGTTGTTGAGGTTTAGGAGTTCTTTATACATTTTAGATATTAATTTGTTACCAGGTATATGATTTGCAAATATTTTCTCCCATCCTGTGGATTGGCTTTTTATACCATCAATAATGTCTTTTTGATGTATAAATTTAAAAAAATATATAAGTTCAATTTGTTTATTACTTATACTTTCTTCATCATAGTCTGAGAAATCACTGCCAATTCCAAAGTTGAAACCACTTTTCTTGTATGTTTTCTTCTAAGAGTTTCATTGTTTTAGTTCTTACATTTGGATCCTTGATCCATTTTGTGTTAACTTTTGTACATCTTGTAAGAATTTGAATTCATTCTTTTGCATATACTCAGTTTTCCCAGCAATATTTATTGAAAAGACTATACTTTCTCCATTGAATGGTCTTGTCACCCTTGTAAAATATTATTTGACCATATATATGAGAGTTGATTTCTGGGCCCTCTATTCAATTCTATTGCTTCATATGTCTGCTTTATACCGGTAACACACTATTTTGATTACTGTCTTTTTATACTAAGTTCTGAAATCGGGAAGTATTGGTCCCACAGTTTATTGGGTTTTGGCCATTTGGATTCTCTTGAGATTCAACATAAATTTTAGGATCTTTTTTCTATTTTTGGAAAAAAAATATTGGGATTTTGAAAGACATTTTATTGAATCTATAAATCACTTTGGGTACCACTGACATTTTAACAATATTAGCTCTTCCTCTCCATGAACATCATGTTTATTTCTTAATTTCTTTCAACAATATTTGGTATTTTTCACTGTACAAATGATTTACCTTCTTGGTAAAATTAATTCCTAAATATTTTACTCTTTTCAACACAATTATAAGTGCAACTGCTTTCTTCATTTCTTTTTTGTATTGCTCATTATTTAGTATACAGAAATGCAACTGTTTTGGGGTACTGATTTTGTGTCCTGCAACTTTACTGAATGAGTTTATTAATTGTGTGTGTGTGTGTGTGTGTGTGTGCAACCTTTAGTGTTTTCTACAGATAAGATCTTAACGTCTAAAAACAGATGATTTTACTTATTTCTTTGCTATTTAGATGCCTTTTCCTTTGTCTTGCCTAATTCCTCTAGAACTTCAAGTACCATGTTCAAGAGAAGAGATCAAAGTGGGTATAATTGCCTTGTTCCTGATTTAGGATGAAAAGCCTTCAGGCTCTCACCATTGAGTATGATGTTCACTGTGGATTTTTCACATAGCTATTTATTATGTTTAGGTGGTTTCCTTTAATTCCTACTTCCTTGAGTGATTTCATCATGAAAAGATATTGATTTTTGTCAAATGCTTTATCTGCATCAGTAGAAATAATCATGTGGCTGTTTTTCTTCATTCTGTTGATGTGGCTTATTATGTTCATCCATTTTTGTATGTTGAACTATCTTGGCATTCTAGTAGTAAGTCCCATTTGGTCCTAGTATATAACACTTTATGCTGAATTCTGTTTGCTAGTGTTTTCCAGAGGATGTTTGCATCAATGCTCATAATGGATACTGATCTGCAGATTTATTTTTTGTGTAATCTTTTTGTCTGGCTTTGGTATTAGGGTAATGTTGGTCCTGTAGAATGAGTTAGGAAGTACTCCCTCCTCTTTAACTAATTTGGAAAAGATGAGAAGGATCAGTATTAGATTCTCTAGAAAAGTTTGGTAGAATTCACCAGTGAAGTCATCAGGTCCAGGTATTTTTTCTTTCTTTGAGAGATTTTTTGATCGCTAATTCAATCTCCTTGCTAGTTACAAGTTTACTCAGATCTCTATTTCTTCATGATTTAGTGTTGGTAGGTTTAACATTCTAGGAATATGACCACTTCACCTAGTTTATACAAATTGTTGGTGTCCAACTATTCATAGTATTCTTATAATCCTTTTTTATTTCTATACACTTGATAGTAACATCCCCACTTTCATTTCTGACTTCAGGAATTTGAGTTTTTTTCTCTTTTTTACACAGTCCATCTAAGCTAAAGGTTTGTCAAATTTGTTTATTTTCTCAAAGAACCAACTTTTGGTTGCATTGATTCTCTATTGTTTTTCTATTCTCTATTTTGCTTCTCTGCTCTAATCTTTATTATTATTTTTTTCCTTCTCCAAGCTTTGGGTTTAGTTTGTTCTTTTTCTAGTTCTTTAGGTTGTAAAGTTAGATTGTTGATTTCATATATTTATTGTTCTTTAATGTAAATATATACTTCCAAACCCCCCCTTTAGTACCACTTTCCTTGAGTCCCCTAAGTTTTGGTATGTTGTGTCTGAATTTTCTAATGTTCCTCGTGATTTCCTCTTTGATTCATTGGTTGTTTAGAAGTGTTTAATTTCTACAGTTTTATGATATTTCCAGTTTACTTTTTTTAAATTGATTTATAACATTATCCTGCATTGGTCAGAAAGGATACCTTTAATGAAATCAATCATTTTCAATCTTAAGATTTAATTTGGGGCCTACCATATGGTCCTGGAAAATTTCCAATGTACACTTGAGAAGAATGTGTATTCTGTTGTTGGGTAGAATGTTCTATATATTTCTATTACAGCTAATTCATTGTGTTGTTGAGTCCTCTATTTCCATACATCTTCTGGTAGTTCTATCCATTATTATGAGTGGAATAGTTTCCAAATATATATATATATATATATACACACACACACACACACACACACACACACACACACACGTAAATATATATATATATATATATATATATTTATTATTATTTTAATTTATTTGACAGAGAGACACAGCGAGAGAGGGAGCACAAGCAGAGGGAGTGGGAGAGGGAGAAGCAGGCTTCCCACAGAGCAGGAAGCCCAATGCAGGGCTCAATCTCAGGACCCTGGAATTATGACCTGAGCCAAAGGCAGATGCTTAACAACTGAGCCACCCAGGCACCCCAGTCTCCAAATACTTTTATAGAACTTTCTCCCTTCCATTCTGTCAGTTTTTGCTCATATATTTTAATGACTTGAAATTAGCTGCGTAAATGTTTGTAATTATTGTATCTTCTTGCTGTATTGAATCTTTTATTAATATATAATGTCTTTTGTCTCATAAGTTTTGATTTGCAGTTGATTTTGTCAGATATTAGTATAGTCACCTCTGCTCTCTTTAGTTACTATCTGGATGAAAAGTCTTTTTCAATCCTTTCATTTTCAACTTCTTTGTGTTTCTGGATCTTCAGTGTATTTCTTATAAATAACACACAGTTAGGTTATATATCTTATCCATTCTGCCAATCTCTATCTTTTAACTGGAGAGTTTAATCCATTTACACTTAGAATAAATATAAAGAAGAACTTACCTTTATCTTTGTGCTGTTTTCTATAGCCCCTATAGGTTCTCTCTTCCCCATTTCCTGAATTATAGTCTTCCTTTGTGTTTAATTTTATTTTTGTAATGAAATGCTTAAATTCCTTTCTCATTTTTCTTCCCTTTTTTTTAAAGATTTATTTATTTATTTATTGACCAAGAGAGACAGAGCACAAGTAGAGGGAATAGCAGAGGGAGATGGAGAAGCAGGCCCCCTGCCCAGCAGGGAGCCCAATGCGGGGCTTGATTCCAGGACTCTCAGATCATGACCTGAGCCAAAGGCAGCTGCCTAACCAACTGAGCACTCGGGTGCCCCTCTCATTTCCTTTTGTATTTCTTCTATAGCTATTTTTTTGTGGTTACCATGGGGATTACATTAAGATTGTAAAGTTTTAACTCTGTAATTTAAATTAATTCCAAATTAACTTCAATAACATACACATTCTCTATTCTTTCACGGGTCTATTTCCACCCCTTTAAGATGTTGCTGTCACAAAATTAGTTCTTTATAAACTTTGTGTCCCCAAACCGTAAACTATTAATTCTCTTAAGTGCATTAGTCTTTTAAATTATATAGAAGACAGGATTTAGAGCTAAAAACCAAAGTTACAGTAATACTAGCTTTTACCCTAATAACTGTTTTCTTTACATGTATTTGTCTTTTAAATCATGTAGAAAACAAAAAGTGCAGTTACAAACCATTATTACAATAACATTAGATTTTATAACTATTCATGTGTTTACTTCTTTTGAGATCTTTATTTCTCCATACAGCCTTGAGTTACTGTCTAATGTCTTTTCATCATTTAAGACTCACTTGAGCATTTCCTGCAGAGAAGGTCTACTGGTCACAAACTCCTTCTGCTTTTGGTTATCAAGAATTGCCTAAATTTCCCCCTTACTCTGGAAGGACAATTTTGCCAGATAATAGAGATAATGGATCCTTTGTTCACAGTTTTTTTCTTCTACCACTTTGAATATAAAATCCCACTGTTTTCTGGTGTCCAAAGTTTATCTTCTTATTAATATTTCATTTTTTCCAGTTTTATTAAGACATAATTGACATATAACATTACACCTTAATGTTATACAACATGATCTGATATATGTATATATTGATCAACGATTACCACAATATATCTAGTTAACATCCATCACCTCATAAAGCTACATTTTTCCTTATGATGAGAACCTTAAGTTCCTGATGATAAATCTGCTAATAATCTTATTGAGAATCCCTTGTATGTGACAATTTGCTTCTCTCTTGCTGCTTTCAAGATTCACTCTGTATCTTCAGCTTTTCAAAGTTTGATTATAATGCGTCTCTGTGTGAATCTCAATGTCCATCTTACTTGAATGCATTGAGATTTATATACATGATCTCCATGGAATTTGGGAAGTTTTCAGTCATTATTTCTTCATATATTCTCTGTCCTTTTCTCTTCCACTTCTAGGACATCCATGATACATAAGGCAGTATGTTTGATATCTTCTCCCTTAAAACCGATTTTGCTAATTTCTGTGTTTTGCTTTTTTTGTCAGTCTAGCTAAAGGTCTGTCAATTTTGGTGATCTCAAGGAATCAACTTTTGCCTTCAAGAATTTTCCTTTGCTTTACTCTATTTCTATTTCAGTGATTTCTTCTCTATTTTTTCCTACAAATTTCCTTCTGCTTGCTATAGGTTTAATTTGCTCCCTTTTTCTAGTTTAAGGCAAAAGCTTAGATAGTTTACTTGAGAATTTCATCCTTTTTGATGTGGATGCTTAAAGGTGCATGTTTACTTCTAAGTGCTTGTTTAATTGCTTCTCATAAATTTTGATATGCTTTCATTTTAATTCAGTTCAAAATATTTTGCTTTTTTTATGATTTGTTTTTCTTTGATCAATGCATTATTTAGATGTGTCTTGTTTAATTTCCCAAACCTTTGGTGACTGCCCAGAATCATCTGTTGTTGCTTCCAAGTTAATTCTACACTGGGCAAAAAAATGTGCTTTCCACTAAATTCGTTGAGACTATTCTTATGACCTAGCATATGGTTAGTCATGGAGAATTTTCCATGAGTTCTTGACAAGTAGGATGCTAGAGTTGTTGGGTGGAGTTAGCTCAAGTTTCTTGATAGTATTGTTCAGTCTTTTAGATTCTTGACTTTCTCTCTAGTTGTTTTAGCAATAAGTGAGAATGAATACTGACTCTCCAACTGTTTAATGTTGAAATACCTATTTCAATACCTATTTCAATACCTATTTCAAATACCTTTCAATTCTGTCATTCTTTGTCCCATGTATTTTGGGTTTCTTTTTTTAGGCACATAGATCTTCATAACTGTGTTATTTTCCTGATATATCGAGTCTTTGTCACTATCAATATTAATACTGTCACTAACTAATATTGTCACTAATTAATACTGTGACAAATACTGTTGTGTTTATACCTACCATTTCCTATTTGTTTTTGTTTACTCTGTCTTTACTCTTCTGTTTCTATCATCTTTTGTGTTAAACAATGTACATTTTTAGTTATTCTACTGATTTTTTTAAAAGATTTTATTTATTCATTTGATAGAGATCACAAGTAGGCAGAGAGGCAGGCAGAGAGAGAAGGAGAAGCAGACTCCCCCCCCGGGCAGAGAGCCCGATGCAGGGTTCGATCCCAGGACACTGGGATCATGACCTGAGCTGAAGGCAGAATCTTTAACCCACTGAGCCACCCAGGCACCCCTCTACTGATTATTTTTTTCTAAACTTTTGATCTTTGTAGTTGATTTAGAGGTTATAATGGACATTTTCATATTTTATAATCTACTGCATATTCATATAACCTATTAATTCTGGATATACACACACACACACACACACACACACACTTTACTCCAATATAATTCCGTTTCCTCCCCCTCTTTTTGCTATTATTGTATTATATATTAAGTAAGCTTACAAAAACCAATAGCACAGTATTATAATTATTGCTTGATATAATCTTATTTTTGTAAAAGTTAAAAGAAGAAATGTATGGAGTTATTAATGTTAATCCATATAATCAAATTTTCCAGTATTACTCACTTCCTCCTAAAAATTTGAATTGGTGTCTGGTTTCATTTTCTTTTTTCACAAAAAACTTCCTTTAGTATTTCCTATAAGGCAAGTCTGCTGGCCACAGATTCATTCTTTGCTTATAGAATATCTCTATTTTGCCAACATTTTTGAAGAATGCTTTTGCTGGATACGAGATTCTTGGGTGACACTGTATTTTTCTTTCTGTCCTATAAATGCATTGTTTTACTCCCTTCTCGTTTCTAATAAAATGTCAGCTATTATTGATTTTGATACTTCACCATAGTGTTCAAGATTTGCTTTTGTTTTTGGCTTTCAAATGTTTGTGATTTGTCTAGGTGTGCATCTATTTGTATTTATCCTAAGTAGGCTTGTTGAGATTCTTGCATCCGTATTGTTTTTATCAAACTTGAGAAGGTTTTAATCATTCCTTCAATAGTTTTTGTTGTTATTGTTTTGCCCCATTCTGTCTTCTTTTTCTGAGTGAGATACTATGAAATATGTTCACTCTTGGTGTGGGGCCCAACAGGAAATAACTATTTCATTCTTTTTATATTATCATGAGATGATATTTGAGAGAAGGCCAATAGGACATAATTTGACTCCTTCTGGCTCAGAAAGTTCTAATTAAAACATTTTATATAATACCAAATCTGTTCTTACTGTGGTTTAATAGCACAGATATTTTGAATAAGGACAGATTTTAAAAATTCGATCTCCCTTAACATTCACAGAAGATCCTTTGTATTTTTGTTTAAAAATTATAATGAGTAGGAGATATCACCACATTCATGCATATACTAAGTTAAATCATCGGGATGCCTGGGTGGCTCAGTCAGTTAAGTGTCTGCCTTCAGCTCAGGTCATAACTCCAGGGTCCTGCTTCTCCCTCTGCCTGCCACTCCCCCTGCTTGTGTGCTCTCTGTCTCTCTGACAAATAAATATATTTTTTTAAAAAGTTACATTATCTGTAACAAAATGTGGAATGCACACATATACACACACATACAAACATACATACATATATATGGTGTGTGTGTGTATATATATATATATATATATATATATAAAAGATAATAGAGGACTTCAGCAGATCTTACGTACTCTTAATTAAACATCTACTCTTTCAAACGTTAATCAAATAAGGAAGAAGGCAGCATTTATGGCATTTTCTCCCTTGTAGTAACAGTTTTAAAATGTTCATCACTGACATAGTTAACCTTGATGGTCTATCATGGAAATATATGCTGGTTTGGTCTATGTTTCCTCTCAGAATTTCACTTACTCTCCCCACCACTGTTCTGCATTAAAGGTAGTTTAAATCTTAAAGGCTGTTCCTACAATAACCTGGTTTCTGGCTGAGTATGACATTGGGATGCTTTGACAGTTTTAGAGGTTGGGAAAAGAAACCAATATATTTCTCCCTTCTTCCTCTGCCCTGGGGGATAAAGGTGTTATGTACATGGCTTCAGTTCTCATAGACCTACTACTCTGGGTCTTTTCTGGGTGATTTTTACTTCTGAGCACTGGTAATACTGCCTAATCCTCCTTTCCTCCACCATTACACTGACCATATTTTCCTACTGTTGTTGATTAATTCATTATATTATTCTCATTTGTTTGATATCTTAATTTAGTGTCATCAGTTCTATAGATTACATTTACTTATTGTAAATTCTTGAAGTCAATTTTCTCGTTAGAATCCAACTGAAAGTATTTTAAACAAAATAATTCTTTTGTCTCTCATGTGGTATTTAATCATGGGTCTCTATTTCCCACTAACAGAAAAAAAAAATCTAGTTTTGATCCAAGTGGTGATGGGTTTTTAAAAACTTATTTGAATTTACTTTGGGCCAAATCTTTTGGCCTACAATTGATCATTATCCTTTTATCACAGGAAAATTTTTAATTTGAATAATGTTAGCTCTTGTCTTCGTGTAAATGCATACTAATACATTAGTCCAATCAAACTCTTCTAACTTCTTGTTCATTTTCTTTATGCCTTCTTGCTCAACTACTTCACAGGAGTTTTGAGGTGATTCATGATTTAATCTTGGGCAAAAATACAGAGTTGCAAGCATCTTTTAAATAATGAAACTTTTAAACAAGACTGACACTAATTCTAATTCTTGCATTGTCTTTTATGTCTATTGCTTAACATGCTCCACAGACCTGCACAGCTTTTGGAATTCTTCTGCCTATGTTCCAGCAGCAGTCAAAGAACTCATCACAACCTTGATTAGTTTTTCAAGGTTTTAGAAATCATGATACATAATAAAATGCAATATAAAGAAAATACATATCTAATTAAAATATTTTTCAGCCCCAGTGAATATTAGAAAAGGAAAAAACAGGAATAATGTATTTTTAACAAAACTATACCTTCCTAATATCTATTTTACTCTTTTAGAACACGGTCTAAAATCAAAGGATACTGCTCATTTTCTTCCCTACCATAACTTTTGCAGTATTAACAGTATGAAATTGCTATTTCTATCCCAAATGATTAAAAAAAAAAAAAGTAAACCCTAAAGAATCTCAAAGAATTTTCCCTTCATTCACCGGTTTGAAATTGTTAACTTTCCTCATGGTTAAATATTTCATGTGTTGCTGCTATGTAAGAATCATCTTTGTGTTAATTATTCTAATTACAGACTATCTTCCATATTTTCCAGCACTAAATGCTACTTTATCTGACCAATTAAAAATTTGCATTACTCAGCAGTACACTGTTTATGAAGTTGATTGTTCAACTGTACAATCATCTCATTTTACAAACCAACTATTTAAACTTGAGGCTATCAGATATCATATCATAGCAGAGAATGTGAACATATGAATAGTCTAATCAGTTTTCATTATGCCATTAGGTGTTCAAAAGGAATCAAGGAATGATGTAGTTTAATGGGAAATCTTATATTTTATGCCAGGAGTTCTGTTTAACGGCTTTTGTGAAGTATTGCTTCAATTCTGTTTCCAAAAAGCAATAAAGCAGAAGTTGTTTTTACAAAGCAGATAGAAAATTGATTCACTGGTGCTGGGCATTTTCCAAGTTTAGTGCAGTATTTCCAAACTCTTACATATGTAATAATGACTTTGGTGTTTAAGTAAGCATTTCATTAAATGGGTTGACTTTAGTTCTGAAGCTAGGGCTAGTGTCACTAACTAATGAAGTGGTGAGAAAGAATTAGTCATGTCATTTTATATTTAAAAAAAAAGTCACCATTCATGTGTACGTGAATCTACCAGTTGAAGGGACAGGCTTAAGTGTTATGCCTCATTTATTTTTAGGGTTTATTTAAGTATTTTTTCCTTAAAAACTGTAATAATAGTAATAATGAGTTGTACATATCATTTTCAATTATCCATGAGAAGAAAACTATCATAAATCTCAGAGTATTTTCCTTGTATTTTCATATTCAGCCATATCTACTCCTATTAAAATCTCACTGTCAGAATTGCTTTTAACATTTACTGATGTATTTCTAAATTGAATACCAAAAAGAGTTTTCTCATTATGATCATTTCTATTTCAATTCTCTAAAATTAGTATAATTCACATTTTTTCTATCAGTATTGATAAGAAATCACAGATTATATAGTTAATAATTAAAATTATATCATTTAAAAATGTCCAGTAACTGTCTTCATACTAAAGGTATGGTAAGTGTCTTTAAACAACTGCTAGGTCTGGACTGGCTTTTCAGAAATCAAGAGGTTATTAGGTGGAAAATTTGACATTATACTTTCTAAATACAGGAAACAAAATTTAAATGAAAGAGAGGGTGCTCAGAATACAAAAAAATATTTAAAATATTTATTTATAATCTTATGGGCTATAAGAGAAACCTTTTTCTTCCGATACCACAGTTATAGCTCAACAGTAAGTCACTCACAATTATAATAGTAACATGATAAGCACAGGCACCCACTTCAAATTCTTTTTTTAATTTAATTTTTTTAACATTTTAATTTTATTTTTTTCATGTTCCAAGATTCATTGTTTATGCACCACACCCAGTGCTCCATGCAACTACCCACCACCAGGCTCATCCATCCCCCAACCTCCCTCCCCTCCATAACCCTCAGTTTCTCAGAATCCACAGTCTCTCATCTTTCGTCTCCCCCTCTGATTTACCCCAATTCACTTTTCCTTTCCTTCTCCTAATGTCCTGCATGTTATTCCTTATGCTCCACAAGTGAAACCATATGATAATTGACTTTCTCTGCTTGACTTATTTCACTCAGATTCTGCTTGGACATTGTGTATTATAGTTAAGCTTAAAGTACAATCAAACCAGACATCGTTAGGACTGTCTGGTGTTGTACAATATGAATACCAAGTATTTTGTTTTTTTAGAAATTTGTAAGTGCACCTACTCCCCGATAGAAGTAGCCTTGCTCCTCTTTTACTGGGGACTACAACAACTATTCACTTAAGTTGGCCACCTTTTGAGTATACTGAAGCTTGCCAAGTTAAGAAGGGGAGGAGGGTCACTTTGGCTTTTTTTGTTTTTTTTCCCCTAGAGAACTGGCTTTTTAAATTATTTTTTCCGGCTACTACTTCTTACCCTACCTGTTCAACCACCAGGGTTAGGAAAAATGATTCCAGGGGAATAGATATTATAAAAGTCTAGGTTAAAAAAGGGCAGTATGTACATTAGTTATGAAATCTTACCTCATGCTGAGCTCAATTAAGAGAAAAGCAAATTAAGGTGGAGTAAATGAGTAAGTATCTTACCTCAACATGAGTTCTTTAGTTTGAGTAATAAACCCAGAGAGGTGGCATCCACAGAGTCTAAACACGTTTTAGAAATCTTGTTTAAAGTTCTAATACCATTGCAATATTTGATTTCAACAATAATGAGCTCCCTTTCCTATTACAGTTCTATTTCTTCACAGATTTTTTAACATGTATTGATAATTATAACTTGTAAGTTAACTGACATTGCATTTATTTCTCAAATTAGAGCAAATCAAATGTAATTTAGAAGATTTCTTAGGCTATTTTCCACATATTATAACAAAGACTCATCTGGTTTTTGCTTCCAAAGCTGAACCTGAAAGATGGCCAGTATTGAGGTCAACTACCAACAAGGCCAAGCTTCACTGTGGATCCAATGGCAGTATCCCCTGAGTACAAAACCGTATGTTCCCACATGCTCAAATTGATGCACTTCCACAAAGGCCTTAAATGTGGCACATTCTGGTTTGACTCCAGACATTGATTCTCCTTTCGTCTAGCAGTGGTTACATCTGTTTTGTTAGTCTACATTTCTGAACAAACTGATAAATTTTAGAATATGTATCCACCTTTGCCTCAGATTTTTGAAACCTTTGTGCAGCTCTTTATTTTTGTATAATTTACCTTTATCTTTACTTTTCTCATAGGGACATTATGTACTAATCTGCATATGTGCATTGAGAAGATAATCTAAATGATGGGGCATGAAAATTAAGGTCAAAGAATTATGCAGGAAATTGAAAGAGTACATAAACTATTCAGATAAAGCTGATTAATGAGAGTGGCCAAATTGATATTTCTAAGGAATATGTTCTCTTTCAACGTAAAATCCTTTTCTCACTAGTTTAGAATTTTTTTTAAGATCATTATTTTAGAATGTAAGGAACTGGTCATGCAGTAAATGATAAACATCCTTTCTTCATTTCCATTAAATTCAAATCAACCTCCTTTTGTCTGGCATCTACCTCATGACAGATGCTGATATTATGAAGAAAGATTAGTTAAAATCACAACCATGAAGAAGGTAACAGTTTTGCCGGGTGACAATATGTAAATAAATAAATTATAACCATATAAAACGAGTTATTCACTAATGTTTTGACAACATTTGATTTAATCAAATTAGAAATGAGCTTAAAAATAAGTACAACAAGAAAGAGGATTCTGAAAAGATGGCACAGCAGGAAGCACCAGGAATCAGTCTCCTCATTTGGACAACTGCACTGGCATAATATCTCATGCAACTATTTTGAACTCTAGAATCTATTGAAGGCTTGCAACTTCCAAGGGAAGTCTTAGATGGTAGACTACGGTTAACTTCCATCAATTTCAGGTTTCAGAACAGTAGCAACTATCTAACCTCTACTGCAAGCCCTATGGTAAACAGCTGTGTGACCATTTCAAGAGTAGTTTGCACACAGCATGCAGGAGCATGGTGGGTAAAAAGGATTCTGTCCTTCAAATACTGAGGATGTGCTCTAAATACGGAATGCTGCTTCTCATAAATGAGATGTAGACAAGACATAACAGTTCCTGTTTTTACACCTTACTTGATTTAAGCTCTGCCTCCTCTAGTTAAACTGACATCCAGGGGATTTAAGGCCCAGGACATTTCTCACAATTTTCATTTTTCTTATTCCACTTGTAGGAGACAGACATTCAAGACTAAGGCATCAAAAAGCAACTGTACACACAGAGGAAATCAGAGAGTGACCAGAGAAGATATTAAGTTTCCATCTCAGCCTGGTCTTCAGTACAGAGACAGCTAAAACAATTGAGAAAACTAAAACAAAACAAAACAAACAAACAAACAAAAAAACCCCAGCAACCTGCTGGATGAAGAGAATCTGATTTTCAGACCTATTAGATTCAAATGTCCTTTCTACAATGACATAAATCATGAGGCCCACATAGAAACAGGTATGGGCCATTAAAAGGAAAAAACAAATGACAGAAATTGTGCCAGAAAGAGTCCTAATGGCATATTTACTAAACAAAGATTTTAAACAACTGCCTTAAATGCTCAAAGAAATAAATATATAAATTTTTTTAAAAGTAAAGACAGGGGCGCCTGGGTGGCTCAGTGGGTTAAGGCCTCTGCCTTCGGCTCAGGTCATGATCTCAGGGTTCTGGGATGGAGCCCCGCATTGGGCTTTCTGCTCGGCGGAGAGCCTGCTTCCTCCTCTCTCTCTCTCTCTGCCTACTTGTGATCTCTGTCTGTCAAATAAATGAATAAAATCTTAAAAAAAAAAAAAAGTAAAGACAAACATATGTACAAAATGGATATATCCAAGGGGCAGAAAACTTACAAAGAAACCAAACAGAAAATCTTGAGTTGAAAAATATGATAACTACAATGGAAAATATACTAGAGAAATTCAAAGGCAGATTTGAGTTGGTGGAAGAAAGAACCAATAAACTTGTAGACAGAACAATAAAATTATTTAAGGAATTTACTGAAAGGGAAAAAAGAGACGAATAAAAATTAAAATACAATATATCACAACTTATGGGACAGCAAAAATAATGCTAAGGGGTGGGGAAATTGTAGCTGTAAATGCTTACAATAAAAAAAGAGATTTCAAAACAACTTTACAATTTAAGGACCTAAAAAAAGGAGAACAAACTAAACACAAAGCTAGGAGAAAGAAGGTAATAGTAAATATTAGAGCAGATATAAGCAAAATAGAAAATAGAAAAATTATAGAGAAAGAATAAAACCATCTGTTAATCTTGGAAAACTGACAAATCAGATGGAATAAGAAAAAAGGAGAAAAAACTCAAATTATTAAAATGAGAAATGAAAGTGGAGACTCCCAATTCCAGAGATATAAAAAGTATTATAAGAGAATAATATAACAACAAACTGGATAACCTAGAAGATACAGACAAATTTCTAAAAACACAAAGCCTAACAAAACTATACTTAGAACTGTAAGTAGATTGAGTCAGTAACCAAAAAAATAAACAAACAAAAAAAAAACCCCAACTCCCAACAAAGAAAAGCCCTGGACTCAATGGCTTTACTGGTGAATTCTACTAAAATTTAAAGAAAAACTAATATCATCCTGGTCAAGCTTTACTAAAAAACTGAATAGGAGCAAAGACTACCCAAGTAGTTCTTTGAGGCTAGTAATAACCTGATGTCAAAGCCAGACAAAGACACAATAAGAAAATAAATCTACAGACCAATATCTCTCACAAACACTCATGCAAAAAACCTCAAAAATATTAGCAAACTGAATTCAGTAACATTTTAATAGATTATACATCATGACCAAGTAGAATTTATTCCTGGAATGCAGGATGGTTCAATATATGAAAACTGATCATTATAATATGCCATAGCAACAGGATACAGGGGGGGAAAAACAACACAATATCTCAACTGATGCAGGAAAAAAAAATTAACAAAACTCAAGACTCTTTCTTGATAAAAGTAATCAACAAACTGGGAACAGAAGGAAACTACTTCAATGTAATAAAAGCCATATATGAAAAAAAAACACAGCAAATATCCTACTCAATGGTGAGTGGCTGAAAGATTTTCATCTCAGATCAGGAACAAGACAAGGATGTCCACTTCATCTCTTGCATTTAAAACAGTGCTAGAAATTCTAGCCATAGCAATTGGAAATGAAAAGGAAATAAAAGTCATACAAATTGGATAGGAAGAAGTAAACTAATCCCTGCTCACAGATAATATGACCTTAAATGCAGAAAATACTAAAGACTCCACACAAAAAAATTATTAAAACTAATAAATGAATTCAGCAAAGTAGCAGGATAAAAAGTAAACACACAAAAGTCAGTTACATTTTTTTTTCTTTTTAAAATTTAAATTCAACCAATTAACATATAATATATTATTTTTTCAGGGCTACAGGGCTGTGATTCATCAGTCTTATATAATACCCAGTGCTCATTACAACACATACCCTCACCAATGTCTATCACCGGTTACCACATTCTCCCTCCTCCCTTCCCTCCAAAAACCTTCAGTTTGTTTCCTAAGATTTAGAGTCTCTTATGGTTTGTCTCCCTCTCTGGTTTTGCCTTGTTTCATTTTTTCTACCCTTCCCATATGATCTTCTACCTTGTTTCTTAAATTCCACATATCAGTGAAATCATATGATTGTCTTTCTCTGATTGACTTATTTCACTCAGCGTAATACCCTCTAGTTCCACCCACTTCATTGCAAATGGCAAGATTTCATTTTTTTGATGACTGTGTAATACACCATTGTGTGTGTATGTGTGTGTGTGTGTGTGTGTGTGAGAGAGAGAGAGAGAGAGAGAGAGAGACATCTGTATGCATTCATCTGTTGATGGACATCTGGGCTCTTCCATAGTTTGGTTATTGTGGACATTACTGCTATAAACGTTAGGGTGCAGGTGCTCCTTCAGATTACTACATTTGTATCTTTGGGGTAAATACACAGTAGTGCAATTGCTGGGTCATAGGGTAGCTCTATTTTCAACTTCTTGAGGAACCTCCGTACTGTTTTCCAGAGTGGCTGCACCAGCTTGCATTCTCACCAACAGTGTAGGAGGGTTCCCCTTTCTCCACATCCTTGCCTATATCTGTTGTTTCCTGACATGTTAATTTTAGCCATTCTGACTGGTGTGAGGTGGTATCTCATTGTTGTTTTGATTTGTACTTCCCTGATGCTGAGTGATGCTGAGACTTTTTCATGTGTATTTTGGCCATCTGGATGTCTTTGCAGAAATGTCTGTTCATGTCTTTCACCCATTTCTTGATTGGATTATTTGTTATTTGGGTGTTGAGTTATTTAAGTTCTTTATATATTTCAAATACTAGCCCTTTATCTGATACGTCCTTTGCAAATATCTTCTCCCATTCTCTCCATTGTCTTTTGGTTTTGTCAACTGTTTCCTTTGCTATACAAAAGCTTTTATCAGTTGCATTTCTATAGAGCAACAATGAACAATCAGAAAAATTAAGAAAAAATCCCATGTATAATTACATCAAAAAATTAAATACTTAGGAAAAACTTGACCAAGAATGTAAAATATTCTTACAATGAAAACTAATAAATATTGCACAAAGAAATTAAAGAATAAATAAATAAATGGAAGCACATATCATATCTATGGAATGGAAAACTTAATAGTATAAAGATACCATTGGTAGTCAAAGAGATTTACAAATTTAATGCAGTGTCTTTCAAAATCCCAATGACACTTTTTTCCAAAAACATAAATACCCACTCTATAATTCATATTGATTTTTAAGGGACCTCAAATAAGCAAGACAATCTTGAAAAAGAACAAAGCTGGAGGACTAATAATTCTCATTTCAAAACTACTACCAAGTTACAGTAATGAAAACATTATAGTCCTGGCATAAAACAGACCCATCAAGTAATGAAATGAAATCGTGAACCCAGAAATAAAATCTTATCTATGATAATTAATTTTAGACAAGGGTTCCAAGACCACTCAGTTGAGAAAGATCAGTATCTTAGTGTTGGGAAATTTGGATATCGACACGTTAATGATCTAGAGTCTTACCTAACACTATATACAAAAATTTACTCAAAATGGATCAAAGATCTAAATGAAAGAGATAAAGCTGATAATCTCTTAAGAGACAACAGAGAGCAAAAGCTTCACAACATTTTTTTTTTAAGATTTTTATTTATTTATTTGACAGAGATCACAAGTAGGCAGAGAGGCAGGTAGGGAGTGGGGGGGAAGCAGGCTCCCCGCCGAGCAGAGAGCCTGATGCAGGGCTTGATCCCAAGACCCTGAGATCATGACCTGAGCTGAAGGCAGAGGCTTTAACCCACTGAGCCACTCAGGCACCTTTTTAAGCTTCACAACATTATACTGGCAATGATTACTTGGATATGACATCAAAAGCATAGGCAACAAAGGAAAAAGTAGACAAACTGGACTTTATAGGGGCACCTGGGTGGCTCAGTGGGTTAAGGCCTCTGCTTCAGCTCAGGTCATGATCCCGGAGTCCTGGGATGGAGCCCCGCATCAGGCTCTCTCCTCTGCAGGGATCCTGCTTCCTCCTCTCTCTGCCTGCCTCTCTGCCTACTTGTGATCTCTGACTGTCAAATAAATAAATAAATAAGATCTTAAAAACAAAACAAAACTGGACTTTATAAAAACTTTAAAATTTTGTATATCAAAAGATATAAATAACAGAATAAATGTGACCCACAGAATGAAAAAATATACAGAAATTATATATCTGATGAGATTAATATTCAGAATATGTAGAAAACTCCTAAAATTCAATAACCAAAAACAAACATCCTGATTCCAATGGGCAAAAAGGGGCAAAGGACTTGAATAGGCATTTCTCCAAAGAATATATAGAAATAGCCTAATAAGCAGATGAAAAAATGTTCAATATTGCTAAGGATTAGGGAAGTGCAAATCAATCTACAATGAGATACCACTTGGCTATTAAACAAACACACACATACGCAAAATAAAAAAGAAAGAAAGGAAGAAATGAAGAAATGAAAACTGAAAACAAGTGTCTGTGAGGATTTGGCATAATTTGAACCCAAGGGCATTTTTTTTTTAAGATTTTATTTATTTATTTGACAGAGAGAGAGATCACAAGCAGGCAGAGAGGCAGGTAGAGAGAGAAGAGGAAGAAGGCTCTCCCCTGAGCAGAGAGCCCTATGCGAGGCTCGATCCTAAGGCCCCGGGACCACGACCCGAGCTGAAAGCAGAGGCTTTAACCCACTGAGCCACCCAGGCAACCCCCAAGGGCATTTTTGGTGGGTATGACCGTTCCTCAAAAACTTAAAAATACAATTACCATTTATTCTAGCAATTCCAGTTTGGAGTATATATCCCAAAAGTGCTGAAAGGAGAGTCTCAAGGATGTATTTGTACACCCATGTTCATAGCAGCACTAAATACCTAAAATGTAGAAATAACCTGGGTATCCATTGATGGATGAATGGATAAGCAACATGTAGTATAAACATATAGTATGATATTAATCATTTAAAAAGGAAGGAAATTCTGACATATGCCACAATATAATAAACCTTGAAATCATCATGTTAAATTAAATAACCAAACACAAAAAGCAAGTAATGTATGATTCTATTTATGTGAGTATGTGGAGTAGTCAGTATCAGGCAAAAAATAGAATGGTAGTTGTCACGTGCTAAGGGGAAGAAAGGAATGCAAAGTTATTGTTTAATGGACAGATTGAGTTTTACAAGAGGAAAGGGTACTGGAGATGGATAGTGGTGATTCAGCACCACATTATAAATGTTGTTCACTACCACTGAATTGTAAACTTAAAAATGGTGAAGATGGTAACTTTTATATTATGTGTATTTTACTACAATAAAAAAATTGGGGAAAAGAATACAACAGAACAAATTTCCTGTAATGTCACTGTCAGAAAATACAATAAAACTGGCCAAGATTTTAAAAAACAACTATATCAGGGTTCAGGAAATCAAAGGAAGGCAGAAAACGAATTGAGATGGATTTATTCAGGTAAAACTGCTGAACTTTGGGTAATTACAGTGAAAATATGTGCCATTCTTGCTTGCAGCTGCTCTCTCTTCCCAGTTTATTCAGCAAGGTAGTTTTACTAATATGTGGCAAGCCATGAAAACCAACTTTACTGCTGTAGTGACTCACTTGCTTTGGAGTGAAAGGCAAAAGGCTCAAGTGGAGTCTCTCTGTGAATAAATATTGTAGCCTTGGCAAGTAAATGAAGTCCAGTGGCTCCATTTCCTTAAGGATGTGCTTACTGTTGAAATAATCAATAAGTGGATTAGTCAGAAATTTAACAAGCGATCATGGAAATAAAACAGGAACTTGGTAAGCTAGCTACATATCCCTGGCTATAAACTATGCATATGTATAATGGAGAACAAAAATGATTCAAGCAATCTGTGCATGCCTGCCTGACCAGAGGCTTCAAATGTGCATATGCATAGGTACAATAAAGTGAAAGCTGGAGAAGACTTGAAACAGGGCACCGGATGTGCTCAACAACCCACATACAGATCCATCAACAAAGAGTGGAAGCCTAACTGGCTCAAGGTATTTTCACAGCTTCAGATCAATCACTGGCAGTTTACTAACTTTACAACACAGAAGCAACCTAGGAATCCAGGGTTTAAAAAGAAATGAAATAAAAAAATAAAAAACCTGAGATATAAAAAGCTAAGCAGAGATGTACAATAACCACAGGGGATGATAATGCTATAGATTTAGTCCAGACAGGTAAGTGATTCAGAAAAAAAGAAAAGAAAAGAAAAAAAAAGAAATGAAGAAGAAAGAAAGAAAGGAAAGAAGGAAGGAAGAAAGAAATACAGAAAGAAGGAAAGGAAGGAAGGAGGTGGGAGGGGAAAAAAGAGGAAGGACGAAAACAAAAAAAAAGCAAACTAGAAAAAAATCCCTCAGAGGAGGAAAAAAATCAGAACCCAGTTTTGCTACATTATAATATTTAAAATGTCATGTTTTCAACAAAATTTATGAGGGGCACCTGGCTAGCACAATCAGAAGAGCATGTGGCTCTTGACCTAAGGGTTGTGAATTTGAGCCCCACGTGGGGTGCAGAGATTAAATAAATAAAACTTAAAAAAATTATGAGATGAGCAAAGAAAATGGAAACTATGACCCAAAGAGAGAATTTTAAAAAGTCATCAGTAGAAACTATCTTTGAGAGAGCCCAGAGACTGGATTCAGCATTAAAAAACATGATAAAGCTGCTATTATCAAAATGTTCATAGAACTGGAGATAACTTATCTTTAAAGAATTAGAAGAAATTATACTGGCAATATTTAAAAAAAAATAAAGAATCTGAATAAACATAGAAAATACTAAAAGGGGGCAGATGTAAAACCTACAGTTGAAATAAAACTTTCTAAAAACAAAACTTACTGTATTATGCAAACAGCACACTTAGAAAGATAGAAAAGAAAATCTGTCAATTTAATGGTAGATTATCCAATTTGAAGAAAAGAGTGGGAAAAAAGTAGAAGAAAAATTAAACCTTCAGGAAAATAACACATTTCATGATAGCCCCAAACTAGAAATAATCTAAGTATCATCATTTTGTGACTGAATAAACACAATATTGTATATCCATAAAAAACAACATAATACAGCAATAAGAGAAATGAACCATTGACCCATGCTTCAATATTTTAATGAACTTGACAATAATTGGCAGATCCCTGTTTAGCAGTGATAAATCTATAGGAGTCAAAAAACAGATTAGTGGTCATATGGAGCTAGGATTGCGAGAGAGGATAGATTGTAGATGTGAATGACCAAACATTTTACAATAATGGGACTTTTGTAAAAGTGGATCTTTTATATAGTTGTCACATAATTCTATTAATTTACACTTCAATTTTATATATGTAAATCATCTTCTTCAAAGCTTCAGAAACAACCCCATAAGGAAAACACATAGTCCTGAATCATAGAAGACTGACAAATTTGCAATTATTTCTTAATTCAGTAATTGGTAGAGTATGATGTTAGTTGGCGGAATTACTTTCTGGTTAACATCAATAATGAATGAAACTCTGGCATCAAATAGTGCATCTTGTCTCTTTGCTTGAATCTCTTCAGCAAATCCTCATTGGATGTGTATTGAATTAGCAAACCTTTGTCAGCTTCCAAGAGTTTAAATGATCTGACACATCATGCCTATACTGCACCTCATCTCAAAACATCCTAGGTCCTTATTTTCTAATCACCTGTTTTTATTTCAGGAGGAATGTCAAATGATTTCCCAACTCAGCAGTCGCATGCTTACTGTTTCACTATTCATTTTTCTAACTGCAATTATATTTCAGTTGTTTTCTTAGACGTCTTTAATTCAGAGACATTATCTCGGGCCCATTCTGGCACCCACAATTCTACAGTACATCCTCTCCGTTACTGTGTTTGTTATGTAAGTCCTCTCTATTTCTAATATTAGAAAGCACTTTTTCTCTATATTCATTATCACAATTAATTATTTTATATTTCTTTGTGGCTATTTTATTTCTCCTCTTCTTTCAGGACTGTAAGATTCGTAGTATGGGGACCATACTTCTTTGATCAGTGGTTTTCAAGTTGTGCTCTTTAGACCTGAGGGGTCACAAAGACCCTTCCATGAGATGGAAAATGTCAGTATTATCATAAAATAACTAAGAAAGGGGCGCCTGGCTGGCTTAGTCAGTAGAGCGTGTGACTCTTGATCTCTGGGTCATGAGTTTGAGCTCCAAGTTGGGTGCAGAGTTTATATTTTAAAAAAAAATAGATTTTATTTGGTTTTTCATTGTGCTGACACTTGCATTAATTGAGTAAAGCAGCGGTATATAAAGCTGCTGGTTTCTTACTACAAAGAAGACAAATTCTATTATTAATCACTGTATTCTTTACCACTGCACATATAGAGGGGAAAAATTGCCAGATTCATTTAATAATGTCCTTGATGAAACAGTACAATGACTAATTTTGTTAAATTCCATCTTTTTAATATTCTGTAGTCAAAACGTGAAGTATGTATAAAGTACTTCTGCTGTATTCTGGAATACAGTGGTTTCTATTGGAAGAAGACCATATGATTGTTTGAGTTTCTGGCTGCTCTAGCCACTTTTCTCGTGAAATGCCATTTTTGACTGAAAGAATAGCCATCAGATGGGGGCTTATGGTTATTCAGATTCAGATATTTGGAAAATATTTTCTAAAAAATGAATAAAGTGATCCTTTTGCTTCAAAGAAAACAAATGATAGCATCTGTTGTGATATTATTTGAACATTCAAGTGAAAATCAGAATTTTAAAATCTTGTATCCATCACTGTTAGCTTGATAAGCTTCCCAATTATTAAAGTTACTCTAATGTAGTTATAATATTAATACATGTAATATTGATAGTATATAACGAAATGTGTGAGTATCTAAAGATCTGCATAACTCAGCAAAACAATATTTTACAAATGACCAATGCAAAATTCTACAAAATTATGCATGGGAAAAATAACCATTCAGAGTTCATGCTGATAGTTACTTTGATTTTAATGCAACTGCATAAAAAGTTCATTGAAATGGTATCAAATTCCACATTGTGACTACCATTAAAAAACTACTAGTTGTCAAGTTTGGGAGTAGTATCACAGCTGAGCAGTGCTGACAGAGAAACCTGGTGTAAGTATTAAAAAGATGAAAAGTCTAAAATCAGCAATTGAGTTTCCTATTTCAAGATCCTAGACAAAAGAAAGTGGGGGGCAGGATATAAACCCATAGCAAATAGAAAGAATAATAAGAGCAGAAATCAGTGAAACTGAAAATAGACAACATAAAAATCAATAAAATGAATAACTGTTTTTTTTTTTTTTTCAAAAAGTTTGATAAAATTGAAAAACCTCAACAAGACAAGGAAAAAGCAGAGAGGACAAATTAACAATGTCACAATAGAACAGAGTAAAACTACAAACCTTGCAGACATCATAAAGAGAATACTACCAATTAAAAAAAAAAAAACTTTATACCCACAAATTAGACAATTAAGATGAAATTGACCAATACCTTCAAAGCCACAAAATACCACAAGTTACTCAATATAAAGTAAATCATTTTAATAGTCCTTTAATGATTAAGGAAATCGAGTTAATTATAATATACTCCTGAACACAATTTTCAGGCTCAGATTGTTTGCCTAGAGAATTCTACAAAATACTGAAAGAAGAAACCACATTTATTCTATACACTGTCTTCCTGAAAATAGAAAAGTAAGAAATATTTCTAAATTTATTTTATGAAACCCCTATTATCCTAATACCAAAATCAGACAAAAGTCAATAAAAACAGGCAAAACTACTAATCAATATTACTTGAAGATATGGACATAAGAAAATTTTTTTAGAAATTTTATTTTTTAAAATTTTAATTCCAATGTAGTTAACATACAGTGTTATATTAGTTTCAGGGGTACAAAATACCTATTCAGCAGTCCCTATACTATTCAGTGCTCATTTATATCACTGTACACATAATCCCCTTCACCTGTTTCACGCATCTCTCCATCTACCTCCTCTCTGGTAACCATCTGTTCTCTCTAGTTAACAGTCTGTTTTTTTGGTTTATTTCTCTTATTTCCTTTGTTTGTTTCGTTTCTTAAATTTCACATAAGACTAAATCATATGGTATTTATCTTTATCTGACTGACTTGTTTTGCTTAGCGTTGTATTTTCTAGGTTTATCCGTATTGTTGCAAATTTCACTCTTTTTCATGGCTGAATAATATTCCATTGTGTATACATATACATACTCATGTACACACATCTCTGCATATATAAACCACTTCCTCTTTATCCATTTATCTATCAATGGACACTTGTGCTACTTCCAGTTTGGCTATTGTAAATAAAGGTACACAAATAAGGGATGCTTATATCTCTCTGAACTACTATTTTTATATTTTGGGGGTAAATGGTAGTATGACTACTGGATCATAGGGTAGTTCTATTTTTAGCTTTTATGAGGCATGGTCAGACTATTTTCCACAATAGCATTGCCAGTTTTCATTCCTAAGAACAAGGGTTGCTTTGTCTCCACATCCTTGTCAATGTGTGTTGTTTCTTGTGTTTTTGATTTTAGCTACTCTGACAGTTGTGAGGTGATATCTCATGGTAGGTTTGATTTGCACTTCCCTGATGAAGAGTGATGCTGAACATCTTTTCATGTGTCTGTTGGCCATCCATATGTCTTCTTCCCAATTTTAATTGGATTATTTGATTTTTCGGGTACTGAGTTGTGTTAAGTTTTTCACATATAACCCTTTGTCAGAGATCCCATTTGAAAATGTTTCCCCCATTCAGGGGGTTGTCTTTTAGTTTTGTTGGTTCTTTCCTTTACTGTGCAGAAGCTTTTAATTTTGATGTAGTCCCAATAGTTTATTTTTGCTTTTGGACACAAAAATTCCTTTTTTTTTTTTTTAAAGATACATTTATTTATTTGGCAGAGAGAGAGAAAGAGAGAGAGACAGCAAGAGCAGGAATACAAGCAGGGGGAGTGGAAGAGGAAAAGTAGGCTTCCTGCTGAACAGGGAGCCTGACCTGGGGCTCGATCCCAGGACCCTGGAATCATGACCTGAGCCGAAGGAAGATACTTAATGATTGAGCCAGCCAGGCGCCCCATGGACACAAAAATTCTTAACCCAAATATTTGCAAATATAATTCATCAATATGTGAAAAATAATTATGTACCATAACCAAAAAGAATTTATTCCAAGGATGCAAGGATAGCTCAATGTTAGAAAGTCAATGTAATTCACCATATAATAGGTTAAACATGAAGAATAAAGATCACATCAATATGATACATAGCCTATCAACTGACAAAGAAAAAAAAATTTGAGAAAATTCAATATTTCTTCATAATAAGAAAGAAAGAAAAAAACCTCTCAGAAAATATACAATAGAGTATAATAAACAAAAAAGAGCATTTACAAAAAGAAATCTACAATTAATACTGTTCTTAATGGTAAAAGACCGAATGTTTTCCTTCTGTAATCAGGAATAAAACAAGGATGCCCATTTTCACCACTCTTATTCAAAATAACACTAGAAGACTGAGCTAGTACAATAAAGCAAGAATGAGAAATAAAATGTGTACAGGTAGAAAAGGAAAAAAGAAACAATCCCTTGACATAATTGTTGATATAAAATAATCCAAAGGATCTAGAAGAATGACTGAGTAATTAATAAATGAGTTCATCAAAGTCATAAGATATACAATAGATATAAAAGAGTTGGTTATATTTTTTAAAAATTTTTAAAATAATTTTCTAAAATACTTATTTAGAGACAGAGAGAAAGGGAAGCAGAGAGTGAGCACACAAGTGGGGTGTGGGGCAGAGGGAGAGACTCTTCCAGCACACTCCCCACTGAGCATGAAGACCACTGTGGGGCTTGATCCCACCACCCATGAGATCATGACATGAGCCCAAACCAAGAGTAAGACACTTTACTGAGCCACCCAGATGCCCCAGTTGGTTGTATTTTTATATCCTAATAATAAACACATGGTTACCAACATTTAAAAAATATATAATGCCAATTATAATCACTCAAAAAGCAAAATACTCAGATACATGTAACAAAACATGCATAGGATTTATATGTTGAAAATTATAAAATACTAATGCAAGAAATCACAGAAAATCTAAATTTGGAGAGACATACTATGTCCATAGACTGGAAGACAACACAGTAACCAATTCTACTCAAGATGATATATAAGTTTAACACAATTCCTACTTGAAATCCCAGCAAGAATTTTCTTTTGTGTGTATAAATGAGATTATTTGAAAATTTATATGAAAATTCAAATGAACTAAAGTGGATAAAATAGTTTTTTTAGATTTTATTTATTTATTTGACAGAGATAACAAGTAGGCAGAGGCAGGCAGAGAGAAAGGGGGAAGCAGGCTCCCTGCTTTGCAGAGAGTCTGATGCGGGGCTCAATCCCAGGACCCTGAGATCATGACCCAAGCTGAAAGCAGAGGCTTTAACCCACTGAGCCTCCCAGGTGCCCCTGGATAAAAGAATTTTGGGGAAAAAAATGAGAGGCACTAGTGGAGGGCTATAAGACTATGTAGCACTGGTGGTGGGACAGATACATAGATCAATGGAACAGAACAGGGGACCCAGAAAGAGACCCACAGACATGGCCAGCTGATTTTTTTTAGAAACTTGCAAAAGCAATTCCATGCAAGAAACACAGCCTTTCTAATGGAGTAATCAGACATCTACAGACTGAAAATATGGACATCAACCTATAAATATTGACCTCTTATACAAAAAATAACTCCAATAGATTTCAGATTTAAATGGGAAACAAAATAGTAAAACTTTTAGAAAAAACCCGGGAGAAAAATCTCAGGACCCTCAGGGAGGTAAAAAAAAAAAAAAGGCAATAAATAATTGATAAAAGGAAAAATGATAAATTCAACATCATCAAAATTAAGTTTTTTTCTGCAAAATCGTTAACAGGAACGTAAGGCAAGATACAGGCTAGGAGAAAATATTTCAAACTACATATGTAACAGAAGAATATACAAAGAACTCTCAAACTCAATGGTAAAAATAAGCCCAAATGATCCAATTAGAAAATGGAGAAAACACATGAAGAAATATTTCACTGAAGAGGTAATTCAGGTGGCAAATAAACACATAAAAGGAAATTCAGTATTATCAGTTACTGGAAGAAATAAAAATCTCAAGTATAATATTACTACATACCTATTAGAATGGCTAAATAATGAGAAGATGCAGAGAAACTGGATCACTTACATATTGCTAGTGGGAATGTAAAATGGTCATTTTATAGTGGAAATATAGTGGAAAATAGTGTTGCAGTTTCTTTAAAAAAAAAAAAAACTTGAAAAGTCATGCAAATATTATATGATACAGCAATTCTACTCCTGCACATTTACTCCAGAGAAATGAAAACTTATATTCACATGAAAACCTATATCTGAATGTTTATAGCAACTTTATTCACAATGGACCAATACTGAAAACACCAAAAATGTCTATTAATAGGCAAATGGCTAAATAAACTGTGGCACATTCACATAGTTCAGCAATAAAGTAAACAAAAAATAAAAAGAGAAGTCTTGATAATATGACAATCTGAATGAATTTTTAGAGAATTTTGCAGAGGGAAGAAAGCCAATCTCTACTTTGCATATTGTATGACTCCACTTATGTAACACTCTTAAAATGTCAAAATTACAGAAATAGAGAACAGGTTAATGGTTTTCAGGGACTGATGTGGAGGTAGGGGGTAGGTGGAGAGTGGATGTGGCCTTAAAAGGATATAAGAGGGATCCTTGCGCTGATGGAAGTGTTCTGTATCTTGTTTGTATTAATGTCCATATCCTGTGTATGATATTGTACTATCATTTTGGAAGTTGTTACCATTACAGAAAAATGGGGGAAGGATAAATAGATCTTTTGACATTTCTTAAAACTGCATGTGATTCTGCAATTATCTCAAAATAAAATATTAATTAGTGTTCTCAGTTTTAATTTTGAATACATTATGCATTTGGTGCAATAACTCACATATAAAGCTCTTCGAAGTGTTCATTACTTTTTAGAGTAGAGAGTCAAGAACAAAATGCTTGAAAACTACTGTTCTAGATTACTCACCACTATAGGGCACCTCCCATTACAAAGACTAATATAAAATGCATACTATATGCTGAATGAGCATATAATTTGAAAATGGCTATATGTATGGAAAACATTTAACTAACTAGGATAATAATTAACTAGGAGAGCCTGATGTTTGGCTATTTAGATTTCTGTAACTTGCTAGAATTTTAACCAATTCTAGAGTCTAGTACTTAGGCTGGAAGTTCCGAAAAGCTGATTTTATCACTTCACCTAACAGATACATAAATAATGCAATGGTAGGACAACATAAATTTTAGCAATTTTTAAGAATACTTTTTTTTGCAATATCAAAATGTATCAGTCAGGATAGGCTTTGTTATGCTGTGGTAGAAAGTAAGCTTAAAATTTCAGTAACTTAACCAATAAAGTTGTATTCATCATTCACATTAGGGAAACGGACTTGCAGAGCCTGCATTATCTGGAAAGTTGCTAGTTTAAGGCAGGGGGAAGGGATATGACAACCCATGTATCATTTCTTGAAGTTCTGATCCAGAAGTGACACCTAATCTCTCACGTATCATTCGCCAAAACATCATATAACTATGACTTATAGTTACTTCAAGAAGGCAGAAAAATACATCCCTACTATGTGTCCTGTAAAAAGAGTAACAGAAATTTGATAAATTGAACCAATATTCACCACAGAGCATTCCAAATAATTTAAATTGGCAGCTACCAAATTGCTGTGAAATGAGGATCATTACAAAATAATCTGAACCAGCATCAGGGATTTACATTAGGCAGTGAAAGGGCAACAGGATTTTATTCCTTTTGTAGAAGATTTACCACTGGAACACAGGGATCAATAAATATTGAAAAGTCATATTCTCAAAATCTTGCCATTTGCAGTGGCTTGGATGGAGCCAGACAGTATAATGCTAAGTGAAATAAGTCAATCAGAAAAAGACAAATACTACATATTCTTTAATCCATATGTGGGATTAAAGAAACAAAACAAGCAAAGAGAAAAATGGTGAGAGAGAGAGAGAGAGAGAAAGAAAGAAACATTCTCTTAAATACAGAAAACAAGGTGATGGTTACCAGAGAGGGGGTGGGGAAGGGGCTAATTAGGCAATGGGAATAAGGACTGCACTTGTAAGTACAGGGTGATGTATGAAGTACCAAATTACAGTATTACACACCTGAGGCTAATAATATAACACTGTATGTTAACTAACTAGAATTAAAATAAATTTAAATTTGAAAAATCATATTCTCTAAACCTCCACTGTTTATTTTTTTAAAGATTGTATTTATTTATTTGACACAGAGAGAGAGATCACAAGTAGGCAAAGAGGCAGGCAGGGAGAGAGGGGGAAGCAGGCTCCCTGCTTAACAGAGCCCAATGCAGGGCTCAACCCCAGGACCCTGAGATCATGACCTGAGCCAAAGGCAGAGGCTTAACCCACTGAGCCACCCAGGCGCCCCATAAACCTCCACTGTTTAAATGCTATTTGACTTCTGAAATTCCACTGTAACAGTTAAGTTTTAAAATCTACTGATTAAATTGGAATAGAGACAAGAGACATAAGCAAACTGTGTTTCCCCTTAACCCTCAGTTGATTATCTTTTCATTTCAGAATGATGTTTTCTGGACTATCTGGAGCAGGTAACACCTATGAGTGACAGAAGATTCATAGAGGGCCTTTTCTAGAATGCATTTTTCCAAATAAGTGGCTCAAATTCTGCAGTCTGCTCAGATATATTTGGAAAATGATGCATACCTTATGCTCCACTTAGTTACAATGCCCATTAGGGTATTAAAAATTTCTTGAGAATTTCTACAGTAAAGAACCTGTTTAATACATAAAATGTGACATTATCTTGGTGTTGAGACTTCAGGAAGTAAAAAAACAAACCAAAAACAAAAAAAAAAAACCAATTTCTTGAAGTAGGTAATTACCCTTATTTTATAAACCCATTTGTCTTATAAAACCTATAAATTCTATAAATCTCTACTGCAGAATTCTTGTTTTCCTTTAAGCGTGTTTCTTTACACCTTAAGAGAGATTCTAGGTTGTCCAAAATAAAATGGAGCTGAGTTAGGCAGAATAAATATTAGCTTATAATATTTGAAATAAACCACACTAAGAGACCTAAAATAAATTATCTAATGGCTTAAAATAAAACTTCTTTCCTATGCCTTTCAGTTTGAATTGCCTACCAATTAATCACCACATTGGATTATTCCATGGGCAGAAAATTATTCTTTTAAGACATTGGGAAGTGAGTCAGAACTGGGAAAGGGTCCTCTAGTTTATGAGTTTAGAGGATTAGGTAATTGTTGATTTGAGGAAACCATGATGTTGAATTTAAGGCATGAGGTGCAAGGAGTAAAAATCAATCACATAGGAGGCAAAGTAACAGGATTCTGGAAGGCAAAGAATGATCAGCATCTTAAGGTGATCCCTGGATATGAGGTATGATAAAGGAAAAAGAAGAAAGATCAGAGTGTCTGAACAATGATTCTCAAAACTCTAGTATGTTTACTAGTTAAATATATTAAAGCTTGCTGCCTTTCCTTCTCCTCCTTCCCAACATGTTTTTTATTTCAATTCCATATGTTTGGGGTAGAGCCCAGACTTCAAGAGTTTTAGTGAGCTGTCTGCTTGCTAAAGTTTTTGAATTATTGTTTTATAACTGCCAAAATATTGTCATGAAAGGAGAATCATAGTATAAAGACTTAGAAGACAAATTTTATAATTTTGCTTTGAATCTGAGAATGGACAAGGTAAAGTGTCTCTCTGCCCTTTGAGCTGTAGAATCTTTGCTTCTATTCTAAGAGCACTTTTCAGGTGAATTTTCTCAGGCTCTCTTATATTCCAGTAGACTGAAGCAATTTTTAATTCAAAGTTTCATTTTAAACATCTTGCTTTTATTTACTTTTTAAAAGAGTATCTACATGTAGTAATTTGTTCAATATCAACAGAACTTTTATAACAATAATATACAACAAACAAATTTTGATTGACAGTGGATGGTAAGTTATATTTCTAATTCCACAAATGTCAATGAATATTCAATAAGCAAGGGAAACTGTCCTGTCCTTGACAAAAAAAAAATGTATTTTTTTTAAGTTTTTATTTATTTGTCAGAGAGAGAGAGCAAGAGTGAGTGAGAACAGGCAGGGGGAGTGGCAGACAAAGGAAGAAGCAGGCATCCGCTGAGCAAGGAGCAGGATTCCAGACTGGATCATGACCTGAGCCAAAGGCAGACGCTTAACCAACTGAGCCATCCAGGCATCCCAAAAAATATATTTAAAAAGTTTAAAAAATGCAGTATCTTAGTATCATCTTAAGGTCTGAATGAAAAATAGATCCAGCTACTGAAATCTCTGTTTAACTCATTATATCATGACTTTCCATTTAATAGAAATTTGAGGAAGTGCTTATAATTTATTGAATATGTGCATGTATTTTCATGTGGGCAAAACAACTTCAACACTTCAAATATATATTCATTTGGAATATTATCTGAGGATGTGTAATATAAATATTTGTATAGTTTAAAATTATGAAACATGCACAACATATACATGAAAAAATATAACCAGAATTGATTTAATTTTGGTAAGTATTACTTTCCAAATTTTAATTGAATGACTAGGAGTTCAGAGAATATATATCACTTAAAAGTGTAATTAATAGCAACTGTATAAAAAAGCTAAGTCTAAGTCTTGACATTTTGCTCTTATAGCAGACAGATAATTCATTTTTAGCAAAAGGATTGATTTTTTTATACTCAGAAAGGACTGTATTCTCATTTCATGTTTACTCCAAGCCCCAGATTTTGTGAATCTGGCTTTCTTTCTTTATAGTGCCATTCTCCTGAGATCCTCTAAGAGAGGAAAGCAAATCACCAGTCAGTATTTAGACTTAGGCATTCTTCTGATTAATGAAAGGTCCAGCACTTGGTCTCCTAAGGCACCTTGTTCAATTTTACAGGTTTATCCATAGCAGACAATCAAAATCTTATTTAAGTAATTATAACTCTGATTTCTGGCACCCTTCACTACATTTACTCTCATCTCACTGCCCATTAGGTTCTTTAGTCCATTTTAATAAACATCCTGTTCACCCTTCTTTTTTTTTTTTTTCTTTTTTCTGGCCACATCGTATTGCAGGTGGTAACAAAGAGAAGGTGTGCATTCTGTGTTGTTAGTCCTCATTTTAGAGAAATAGAAAAATGGAATTATAGTTTATACTACACTGGCTAAGCATCATTTTAATGACTGGAAGGCATATGCAGCTGGTGCTGCTGTAGAAATAGATTATGACTTACCACAGCCATGGAACATTTGTTTTCCTGTGATAAACAATGATACGATTCATCAATTGGAGATAAGCCAAAAGAGAAAAAAATATTCTAACAAAAGTTAGGACTGTGGTGGCATATTATACTTAAGAAGATTCAATATGTTACCCCTTAACCTAAATCTATTTAGGGAGCCACCATTGCAAGCTTAATATAATTAAAGAGTGTTTTATAATATCAGCTACTTAGGATAACTAATACAATAGTCCTCCATGCCTTTCTTAACTTTATAGTCACTAAAAAACCCTCTTACAGACTCAGTTTTGTTGGTTGCTGAAAATATAAACAGCTATAAAACAAATCCTCCGTGACAAAATCAGGTCAGTTTTCCTCCTGCTCTAGCCTTATTCTTCTTATTCTCCAGTGACTACTGTCTTATAAATCCATAAATGAGTCCTTTTGGGCATTCTCTCTTCACCTGTATTACTACTGTAATGCTATACTTTTTTTTTTTTTTAAGATTTTATTTATTTGACTGACAGATCACAAGTAGGCAGAGAAGTGGGGGGGGGGGGAGCAGGCTCCCCGCTGAGCAGAGAGCCCGATGCGGGGCTCGATTCCAGGACCCTGGGATTATGACCCGAGCCGAAGGCAGAGGCTTTAACCCACTGAGCCACTCAGGTGCCCCTGTAATGCTATACTTTTGCTTATAGGATTAACCTTGATTATTTGCACTCAGATTTCTCTGGCCCCAATTTTTCATTTTCAAGAGTTTTAGTACTGTGCTTTGTACATGCATAAGATTACTTATATACAGTCTATCCCCTAAAATCATATTCTTTTGTGGCCCTGTCCAATCTGTCTGTCTTGACCTTCTGATTGCCTTTCTGTGGTATTAGTATCTGCTGCCAGAAGTCTTAACATACCCTGGTAACATTTCCTTGGCTTTATTAATTTATTTATTTTGGATCATTCTTAATTCTATCCTAGATGGTGTTATGAACAGAATTTTGTCTCCCAAAGTTCATATATCATAGAGCTAGCCCCTGTCCCTCAGAACTTGATTATATTTGAAGATAGGATCCCACTTTTTTTTTTTTTTAAGATTTTATTTATTTATTTGACAGCAAGAGAGAAACAGTGAGAGCAAGAACATGAGCAGGGGGAGTGCAAGAGGGAGAAGCAGGTTTCCTGCTCAGCAGGGAGCCCGATGAGGGGCTCCATCCCAGGACAGCTAGGATCATGACCTGAGAGGAAGGCAGACGCTTAAGGACTGAGCCACCCAGGCGCCCCTGAAGATAGGATTCTTAAAGAGGTAATTAAGGTAAAAGGAGGTCATTAGAGTTGGCCCTAATCTAATACAAGTGGTTATAAGAAAAGGAGATTAGGACATAGACACACACAGAGAAAAGATCATGTGAAGACACAGGAAGGAGAAGATGGCCATTTGCAAGCCAAGGACAACCACCTCAGAAGAAACCAGCCCCAATAGCATGTTTATCTCAGACTTCTAACCTCTAGAACTGTGACGAAATACATTTCTGTTGCTTGTGCCACCCAGTCTGATCTTTTGTTATGGCGTTCCTAGAAAACTAGCACAGATGGGTTTTGCCTAGATATACGACGGATTAAGAACACACATTGATCTCTGTTCTACCTCCTCCCTCCTCTACTAAACTACGTCCTAAACATATTAGAGGAGAAAATGACACACATTTAAGGAAAAGAGAAATAGGAAAGCTGACTGCTAATGAAAGGGAATGACAAATATTCCAAAGCAAATGAAGGAGTGGTAACTAATTTAGCAGTACATGGAAAGCTGAAATAGTCTCTGTTGCACAGAAAGAAGTTAATGAAAATCAAGAAATTGGGGAGGGGGCTGAAGAATACAGAGACAGTCAAAAAATAGGTGCAGAACAAAGTAGGCACATGGAATGTGGATGAAAAAAAGACTGGTTGAAAACTTTCTTCAGTGCTGTCACAGTAAGGGATGATATGAGAGGATTACTCTATAAGGAAAGTAACCAGAAGATGTCCAAGACTTAGGTATAAATAAAAGTTAGGAATGAGAGCTAAAAAGAAGAGACAGTAAGTGAAAAATCTATATTCTTTTTTTTTAAATCTATATTCTTGAGTAACATTCTCAACACCCTTTTTCATTTTGGCTTTCAAATAAAGTCAAGAATATTCCATTATGACCCTATGGCAAAATTTTGGAAATTTCTGATATAAGATGAATTTTCTACAACAAAATGCCCAGTTAACTTACATGGAAGAAAACCAAAGTATAAACTCTACCCACAGATGGGATTTCCAAATTTTTAAGCATCTCACTGCCAAATAAAATAACAATAGTCAATGGTCCTCAGACAATTGAGGAAAGCCTTTAATATGAAAAAACAATACACAGAATAAACAAAAAATCAAAAACAAAAATTTAGGAGAGAGAGAAAAATGTAGAGAATAGAAAAAAGTAAAAAAAAAAAAAAATTCCACAGAGAAAGAAAAACAATTTGAATCCACTAAAAAAAAAAAGAAAAAATATACAGAAACTAAGAAAGTATTCTGAAATTAAAAAAACAAATAAAAAATATGAGAGCAAACTTTTAAAACTTAGAAGACGGGAAGATAAATTGGAAGAAATAATCCAAAGGAGCAACTGGGTGGCTCAATCAGTTAAGTGACAACTCTTAATTTCAGCTCAGGTCATGACCTCAGAGAATGATCTTAGGGTCATGAGATAGAGACTGGTGTTGGACCCCGTCAAGCCCTATGTTGGGTTCCTCACTTAGCAGAGAGTCTGCTCCTTTCTCTTTCTCTCTCTCCTCCTGCCCCTTTTCCCCTGCCATAAATAAATAAATAAACCTTAAAAAAAAAAGAAAGAATCTAGAAATTAGAGCAAAAAGACAAGAAGATAGAGAAAATAAAATTATAGCATTTGGTTTTTAAGTCTTTACATTCAATTAATAGTCTTTCTGAAAACAAAAATAAATATAAGGAAGAGAATGATAACCAAATTCCATAACTAAATTTTAAGCTGAAAGTTATAAGGTAAACATTACTCATACTAAGGAACATAATATTTAGCTTAAGGAACTACAAAGGAAACAAGTTAAAAAGCCTACAGAATAAGAAATATAAGGAAAGATAAATAAGAAAAAACAATTACATTGAATCTGTAATGTAGCAAGGGCCTAATGACAAGATTGGAGGTCAGACAAAAATAAAAGAAAGCAATTGCTTCAAATTTCTCAAGAATTATTAATTTTCAAGCATATATTAAAAGATAATAATTTTCCAGGATTACTTCTTATCTAGTAATTCTATACCGAGCCAAACCACTTTGTAATTAATTATTATGGTAATTTCATCCAACATGAGAAAGATACTCTTATCAAAGATATTTGACCAAACTACAGAATTTACCAAAGAAGTGGCAAAAACCTTCCACAATTGACGAACCTCTCAGCCAGTTCAAATGTAAAGTGAAAGAGGAGATGCTGTGAGATTATTTTTGGAGAAATCTCTATTGTAATCACCATCAGCTCCTCTACCCAGAGGGACGAATGTGTAATACATGCTTCAACTCACATCTACTAAGTGAGCAATTCGACTAACCACTGAAGACATTAATATATGCCTTATGCAGGTTAGAGGTATCATAGCAGGGAGTCTGGCTCCTGTCCAGAAGTAAAATGTAGGCAGAGAATATATGCGAAGTTTCACCCAAAGTCATGACAGAAGTTCTAAAGCAAACTAGAAATTCTTGGAATTTCCTTGTAGGTGCTTCTACTGATCATGCTGTTTTGAGAAATAAAATATCATGTATAATCAACAGAGGTGGTTACAGACATCCCCCAGAAAAGAAGTTACCTATGATATTCTTTTTCTCCCAGTCGAGACTTTCTAAAATATGGACAAACCTGGGCACCCGGCTGGCTCAGACAGTCAGTAGAACATGAGACCCTTGATCTCAGGGTCGTGAGTTCAAGCCAGATACTGGGTATGAAGCTTACTTAAAATAAAAAATAAAGAAACAAATAAATAAATAGGGACAAACCCTCCTCTGACCAAAAGAAAATCTAAGTTTAAAGTTAATTAACAGGAACTCTGTGCTTAAATTGCCCCATGCATCCAGATACATAGTATTCATTTATTTCCACTGAATAACAAAAGATTTTGGCCATCTGGATTACTCTTCTAGAATTTGGTTGTGTGGGGCGACTGGGTGGCTCAGTGGGTTAAAGCCTCTGCCTTCGGCTCAGGTCATGATCCCGGGATCCTGGGATCGAGCCCCACGTCGGGCTCTCTGCTCAGCCAGGAGCCTGCTTCTTCCTCTCTCTCTGCCTATTCTCACTTTAAGATAGTTTCTCTCATACAAAAAACTCTTAAAAAAAAAAAATAGAATTTGGTTGTGTACACAGAGGATCATTTATATCACATCCTCAGCCATGTGTTTGGTTCCTCAGGTTATTTTGAAACTTCAGTTACTTTACTATAAAATACCACTATCCCCTAACCTCAGGCCAAGACTTTTTCTCTTACATGAATTCACTGCTTGTGTTAGTTTTTTCATTTCCTTAATTTTATCTTTACTATCTATTTAAATGATTTTCTCTTTGCTTGCCAGAGTGCCATTTTGGCTTCCTCTGAAGCCTTCCTAAGCAGCCATTCCTTCTATCTTTTCATGCTATGGTATGTTCCTATATTACATATACAGGAAACATTAGAACCTATCTAAGACTCCAGAAAGGAACAATCTAAATCTGCATGTTACCATTCTAATAAATAAAATATTCTCTAACAGATAGTTAATACAGAACTAAGCTTGGTAAATCAGCAACCAGCACTATTGTCTTCTAGTTCATTGGATACCTGGTTAGACATAGTATGTGCCCGTTGTCATGGGTTTGGTATTTTGGGATACTCAGATGACTATAATTATATACTCCTTCCTCAACATTATGAAAGCCAGTCTCTGAAGCAGACTTCCTGACATACAGCACACTGATTATCCTGTCACTGCAGACTACATTTTTTTCCCTTCTACTATCCTCACTGCCATTTCATCCTAAAACATTAAATAAGACGATAGAGAAAATATAGATCACCTAAATGCCTTTCTGGACCAGTGAATTATTTCCTTTTATTTTAGAGCCTTAAGCAGTGACTGGTAACTTTTTTAGTTGGCTTACCATGCAAATAGATGACAAACTTTTTTCAATCTGTGTATGCATGTTTATTGACATACATATAATCCACTCTTATTTAGCTCTGTTGCTCTCAGAAATGAGAAAATGAGTTGAAAACAAAAAGGAAGACCTGGGTAGAAAAGCAAAGAATGCTTATTTGCAAATACTTCAAGTCTATAAAAAGCAAGGAAGATATATTGTAACTATTTTCCAAGTAGAAAAAAGAGAGCAGCATGTTCCTTGAAACTAAACAGTAAAATCTCTTTATATGAGCACTTGTGTGCCTGTGTATGTGTATTTAACTTCACACTTCATGTGTAGCAGTGGGAATCTATGCCTTCTTTTTATCTTTGCACATTTGTTGGCCAAAAGAAATCTCAGAGACACAGACATGGTAGTTTTTAGAATTAACTTCATTAAAAGACTTATAAAAATTAAGCAACATTTAATTGACTTCCCTAGTATTTAAATAAGTTTATAGCAATACATGTCTGCTTTGGTATTCTCACCTTAAAATCATCCATTAAAGAGTCTGCACTGCTGTATTTTCTAATTTTCTTTAATATACTCTGATGACATTCAAATAACTATACAAAATTTAAAAAAAAAACTATATCAACACCAGTTTTTTGGTTTTGATGTTAAATCTTTCATCTGAGTCATGACACTACATGAATTCTGAATTCTCTACTTCTTTGTGAATCTTTTCCATTCCTTTTCATATCTTTTTCCCATTCTAGGAAGATTCTCTTGTATTTTTAAACTGTCCAGATACCTCTACATAGAAATATTCAAACAACTATTGACAAATCCATAAGGAAAACTGGGAAGATAGTGAAGATGATTCTAAAAAACAATATAAAATTACATGAAAAAAACTACACTGTAAAACAATACCTTCTGAGCTACAAAGTGCTTGAAATATATTTATAAATTCTATACAGAGTTCACTAGTCATTAAAGAGTTCATTTTGGTAACTCAATCTACATAATCTTTTATTCTATCAAGTAAGAGAAAAGACAGTTTGAAGACTGCTTCTTAAAATATTTATGATGTTCTATTATCTCTCATCAACACTGTAATTATTTCTTATCATCAACACTGTAATTATTTATTCATTTCTTCACTTATCTTATACATATGTTAATCGGTTACTATGTAATAGGCCCTGGCTATGTAATTAGGAATGTCATAGCTTTTGTCCTCATGGAACTTAATGTCCAGAGAGGTATGCAGTCAAATAAGCTGATGCTTATAATATAGATGACAAAGGAAAGTGAAGGATGATATAAGAATATGTAAGAGGTATATATAATAGTTTTGACAGTTCAGGAAAAGCTTCTGGGAAGAAAAAGTAGGACTGGTCATTGAGGGAAAAGAGGTAGGTTAGAGAAAAGGAAAAGGAATAGGGGAATAAGAATAGCAGAGTAAGGGGTTTATACAAAAACCCTGAGATAAGGCAGTCAGGGAAATGGAACCTAGAATCTATGTGGGATGGTAAAACCCTGGTTCTGAAGAACTGCAATTTCAGCAGCAGAAAGAGCAGTAAAGATAAAGGAATGAGGCTGAAAGAGAAGCAGGGCCAAATTAGAATGGTCCCAGTGAGACATATGTAGATACTGGAGACTGGCATAGGCTGAAGTACCTTTTAGAAAAGTTATTCTGTCTACAGTTTGGAGAACAGATTAAAGAAGTAAAAAGGATAAGATGCACTACTCCCCCAACTGGATTGAGGACTGAGTTAGTATTTCATTCTCAAGGACAATCCATTAACTAATTCTAAGCATGGATTTGCATAATGTTAACAATTTGCAAAGATATCACTGGTAACCTTAAGAAGTAAAAACTGAGGAGGGGGATATTGGACAATGAAAACTCTTTTTAAAGAGATAAAGGAAAAAGAATAAATGAAACAAGATGGGATCGGGAGGGAGACAAACCATAAGAGACTCTCAATCTCATGAAACAAACTGAGGGTTGCCAGGGGGAGGGAGGTAGGGAGAGGGTGGTGGGGTGATGGACATTGGGGAAGGTATGTGCTATGGTGAGTAATGTGAAGTGTGTAAACCTGGTGATTTACAGACCCGCACCCCTGGGGCTAATAATACATTATATGTTAATTTAAAAAAAGTATTCAGGGAGAATACTATAATAATCAGGTAGAGAAAATAGTTCGAATTGGGTGGCAGAGGAGAATAAGAGAGGAGGAAAAATAACCATGCTGCAACTACTGAGCTGAGTAGGTGCAGCAACTCTGCCCTGCAAAGGCTAAAATATCCACTGCCTACACTTATAGTTTGTCTACCCCTGGTTTAGACTATTTTTGTTATAGAAGCATGAGTGGTAAATTACAGAGAGAAGTCTAACCTGGGAGCAATTTTCTGTTTGTGGACAGAGCATGACCACATTTATGGAAGGAGGAAAAGGGGCACTGAAGATCCTAGAAAAAATAGGTAACTATGCGAAGGAAGTCTGAAGAGAAGACAAAGGTGGAAGGAGGGACTTTTTTCCATAGATAGGGGAGGGAAATATTAAGTCTGGATTTGGATGGAAATACATTTATCATAGAAGAGGAAATATTAAAGCATTCAGGTCTAGTGACTCTTTTTTTTTTTTTTTAAATTCTATAAGGTAGGAAGCAAAGACATTTACTAAGACTAAGGTGGGGGTTGGGGAGAAGGCAGTTGTGGGGTAAAGGCAGTCTTTGAAAACTTGTTTGGCAGAAAAGGAAAAGTAGGGAAATTATCTAACCTTTCTTGTCTGTCCCTGGGATCAAAGAAGCTATAAACCAAGGGTTCGTAGTGGCATTTACCAGCTCAGTTACGTGACAGCTGTTATTTCTCTTTCCATATACCTAGAAGAATTACTGAGAAAATCCTACTTTAAAAGTGTTAAAATAAGTAATAACTCAAAGCACCTGACTTTGAGACAAATAGTTTTCAATTGGTTATTGAATTTAAGGTATTGCACTACATCCTTTTGAGAGTATAAAGATGTGATTATGTCTTTCACAAAGCTCACAATTGATAGGTAAGAGCAATATATGCACGAGTAAGGAAGGTCAGAAAAGCCTGAGAAGTGTTACAGAGACAAGGTTAAACAAAATTTTTATGGGGGAAAAAAACAAAACAAGATAAAAAAAAAAAAAGTACATAATTCTTCACAGTGGTAGAGGTAAACTCCAACTAAGGAAAAAGGAATGTTTGTACCTGAATAATGTGAAGTAACTTTGGTGTGGCCTTTGATGAAGTTTTTTGTTTTTTAACTACACATGTTGCACTCAATGGAAAACAAACATTTATAGAAGGCATATGATCCTGTTTTTAAGTTAAAGATAGGAAAATAGAACTTGTGCTAAATTACCATCTCTCTTATAAAGGTCTAAATAAAAGTTTGCTGTTAATGATTCTAAAAAGGGTATCGCTAAAAGCATAAATGTTACATGGCTAAAGTGTTACCTATGCCCCACACATGACCTTAATATTTGTACATGCACACAGAAGTTATTATCTCACATGTATGAATGTAATGACAAACTGAAAATCCACATCAACATGAAACTTTTACATAAAACTTCAACCTTTTAAATATTCCAAATGTATGCTACAATATATTTCTGATATACCTAAAAATCTTAGAAAGCATCCAAATCTTTTAATATTTATATTCTAGATAATGAGTCTTAAATACCAGTGACTCTTTTATGTCTTTATAACATCAAATATTACCTTAGGTAGTAGAGTTTAAAATAGTTGATTTCATGATGCCTTTCTTAATTCTAATTTTTAGGTTTTTTAATTGTAGAAGAAAATACGTAGAATGAGATGTATAAAGAGCTCTAATTTAAGTGCCCAACACAGCACCCAGGTGTTAGTGGTATTAGTGGTATTAGTGGTATTCTAATTACAGAATACCACTATCACTTTGAAAGTTTCTCTCATGCCCCTTGTCAATGTCCCTCCTAAAAGCACTATTTTGATTTCTATCATAATGCCTTAAAAAGTTCACTCTGATAAAAAAGTATTATCTATAATTAATCTTGTGAAAATAAGCATTTATATTCTTAGGTAACCAGTCACAAAGATAACAGGGGTTATTTCAATATAGACCTCCAGCCTGACTTTCTACAATGACTAAGTTCACTAGATAATTACCACCAGCATCAAGCTCATTTTGTGTTGTGCTGTGTGGACCAGAAATAAAAAGCTCATTTAATGGCAACCCATCAAAAGCATTACTCAAGAGTCATGATCATGTTCTAATTATTATGGGGTGTGTACTAATTCACACACAAAAAAGTCAGACTCTTTGAAGGCACGGAAAGCCTACATTTCATGCCCCTAAGTTAATGAAGATAAAAATTCAAGGTTTGCACATTGATGGCAACTACAAAAGCTTTGTTAAGATAATAGCTTTACTCTTCTTCTCATGTAACAGTGATGCTTCTGTTAAAGAGCTTCACAGAAGTTTGGCAGATTGAACAAAAATGATGAATAATGGCTTTCAATCAGCGGTGCAAAATAGCAAAGCCATTCACTTCATTCTAGTGTAGCCTGTCATATTTTCCAGATTTTTTTAAACCAGAAAACAGTCTTTGTGTGTGCTGTGTCGTAAGAGTATCACATCCTTATGGAGTGTGCTCATCCATGGTGTTTTGTACGTACAGGATGCAGCTCCTGATATTCTTAATGGCAAATGGCAAATTTTCCATGGTATCTACTTCTAGATTGGGGAAGTTCAAAGAAAGAATTAAAATGAAATTGTTTGGATATTAGTAGATTATACATAAATAGTAGGCAAGGGGTTAAGATGTTTGTACTGGTGGAATTGAATGGGAGATTCCTTCATTCAGAAAACATTTATATAATGAGAGCCTACTATGAAGGACTGTGCTATATATATTCTCTAAAGGAAACAAAGAAAATTGGGACTCCTGCCTCAGTATTTACTTAGTAAAGCAGGAAAGGCACAACAAATAACCATGAACAAAGAAGTTTAACCATACAGAAAAGGACAGATGTTAAAATCACTGCTTATCAAAGATTTGAAAGTAGACTGAAATACCAAAGAATGTCCTGGTAGCACAAAATAGCCTTATTTTAGAATTCTCATGAACTTTTACTGTAACCATTAGTGCCACCCCTCCACCATCTCTATTATCAAAACACTTTTAATGTATTTGTCATTACTATACAACAAGACTCATCTCTTCTTTGACTGTTCTATATACTCCAGGCTTCACCCAGAATGTTGTTTTGCTCCTTAGAAAGCATTTGTTCTTCTATTCCATTAATTGCTTCAAGATACAGCTCTAAAGTTATCTTCTCCAACTTCCTTAATTATGCACACCACAGGTATATATTCTTTTACTATCAACACTTCCTCAATGTTTAGGTATAAATCACTGCGATTGCTTCCAGATTGCTTTCTACTACAAGAAAGTGTCACAAAAGAAGGGCACTGTATATAGGGTTTAGTATTCATTTGGTATCTAATATATAAGAAGCATTCAAAATGCTTGTTGGGGTCCGCCTGGGTGGTTCAGTCAGTTGAGCAACTGACTCTTGGTTTTGGCTCAGGTCATGATCTCAGGGGCATGAGAGCAAGGCCCATATGGGGTATATGCTCAGAAAGAATCTTGAGATTCTTTCCCTCTGCCCCTCCTCAGAGCATGTATGCAACATGTACATGTGTATGTACTGTCTCTCTTCTTCCTCTCTAAAATAAATAAATAAACCTTAAAAAAACTGCTTGTTGGATCACAAAATAGCTGAGTGGTGAGACAACTGTTGCTTCCATGTAGAGGAAGCTTGACATATTGGAAGACTGGAGTCAGAATTTGAAGTTTTAGATGTGAACCTCAGATCTATCACGGAGCAGGTGCAATTTTCAACAAACCATATCTGAAAGCAGAGAGACAAGAATTGATAATGAGCAGCAATCTGAGGGAAATGATAGAGTTTAATTTGTTCTCAAGTGATTCAACTTAATAGATAAGTAAGTTTAATACAATGCACACTGCTTAATGAAAAACAACAAGTCCTAAAAATGTTTTATATTATCGTAAAACAATGGAAGTGACATCAAAAGAATGAGTTGTGAGAAGTTGCAAGATGGTCAGTAAGGCAAAGGAAGATAGAAATTGCTGGATTTGGCTTTGAGAAGGACACTGTCATTAGAATGAATGATTTCCATGGCTCAGATTAATCTGTTTAAGGGTGATTGAAAGTTAAAGAAAAAGAGACTCTGAATGTAGTTTATGCTTTCAAGAAAGTTGGAGAAATGAACACAGAAAAAGACTAAGAATTTCAACGCAAAGGTTTATCTTTAAGAAAGCAGGAAAGAATATCCAACGGAAAAAAGACAGTCTCTTCAACAAATGATGTTGGGAAAACTAGACAGCTACACACAGAAGAATGCAACTGGATCACTTTCTTACAGCATACATAAAAATAAATTCAAAATGGATTTAAAGACCTAAAGGAGAGACAGGAAACCATTCAAATCCTAGAGGAGAACACAGGCAGTAACCTCTTTAATATCAGCTAGAGCAACTTCTTATGTCTCCTGAGGCAAGAGAAAGAAAAGCAAAAATAAACTATTGGGATTTCATCAAAACTGAAAGCATTGCACAGTGAAGAAACGATCAACAAAACTAAAAGGAACCTACAGAATGGGAAAAGATACTTGCAAATGACGTATTTGATAAAGAGTTAGTACCCAAAATCTACAATGAATTTCTCAAACTCAACAGCCAAAGAACAAATAATCCAGTTAAAAAAACGGACAGAAGATAAATAGATGGCTAACAGACACATGCTTAACCTCACTCATCATCAGGTAAATACAAATCAAAACTATAATGAGATATCACCTCACACCTGTCAGAATGGCTAAAATTAACATAGGAAGTAACAGGTGCTGGCAAGGACATGGAGAGGGGGGAATCCTCTTACATTCTTACACTCCCATGTTGGTGGGAATGCAAACTGATGCAGTCACTCTACAAAACAGTATGGAGATTCCTCAGAGAGTTAAAAACAGAACTACCCTACAATCCAGCAATTACACTATCAGGTATTTACCCCCAAAATACAAAAATACTGATTCAGAGGAATACATGCACCCTGAAGTTTATAGCATTATCAACAATAGCCAAATTATGGAAGGATCCCAAATGTCCATCAACTGATGAATGGATAAGGAACAAGGTGGTATATATACACAATAGAATATCATTCAGCCATAAAAAATGAAATCTTGTCATTTGCAATGACATGGATAGAGTTAGGGAGTATTATGCTAAGTGAAATAAGTCACTCAGAGAAAGACAAATGCTATAGGATATGATCTACCTTAAATTCCACTCAAAAGAAATGAACATGGGTGGCAGGGGGCTGGTGAAGACAGAGAAACCAAGAAATAGACTCTGAACTACAGAGAACAAACTGATGGTTACCAGTGAGGAGGTGGACATGGGGATGGGTTAAATTGGTGACGGGGATTAATGAGGGTACTTGTAATGAACACTGGGTGTTGTAGGGAAATGCTGAACCACTAAACTCTATATCTGAAACTAATATTACACTGTATGTTAACTAACTGGAATTTAAATAAAAACTTGGGGGGAAAAAGTTTAAATGTGAAGGTTTAAAGGCATGTTTAATCAAAGTTTTGCTTGTTTCTTGGTTTTTGGAGGAAGGATTATTTTGGAGAGAACAGATAATATAATCTCACAAAATCCTAAAATATTTTAAAAGAGTCATGCTGACATCCTTACTTTGCTTGTCCTAAATTTCAAAATAGCACAAATATGATCTTTCTATGCAATGTTTGTCATATGCAATCTTCTATTCATGCCATACTCAAAAAATAAAAGTAGTTTACACTGTCATTTTTAGTAAGTTGTTTCTAAATAGCTGCATTCTTTGAATGACTTTGCACTTTGTTTAGGGAAAATTTTGTCACACAGTATGCTATAGCAATACCTTGATTATGTTTGATTGCTTTTGCCTCCTGTGTATTATTAAAATGTGGCTTCCATGTCACTAGAAAGAAGTCAAAAGCTTTAAATCTGTGCTCTAAACCATTCAAAGAAGACTGTAATATTACACACATTTCTCCTCTTGGTGTCTAAGAGAAAAATAATATGTTGACTGGGTTGCTAATTGATTGATTGCAGCAGAAGCCAACAAGCTATATATTACCTGTAAGCCAAACTGGGTTTGCTGCTTTTTATATATAAAGTTTTATTAGAACACAACCACAAGGATTTATGTATGTATCATCCATAGCTGCTTTAGTACTATAACCACACAGCTGAATTAGTTGTGACAGAAAATATAAGCCTTAAAAAATCTAAAGTATTGATTATCCTTTATAGAAGTTTGCCAATGTTATATTGAAGTTTCATAAATCTATAGTATATATGTCTTGATTTCTAAAACAGATTTCAAATATGTGCTTTCCCAGATTATATTTATGTATTTTAAGAATGTTAATTTGACAAATACTTACTGAACACCTTCTATGAAGCAATCTCTTTACTAGGTGCTAGAAATACAGCAATCAACAACAACAACAAAAAAATTGCTGGTCTTCATGGAGCTTATTTTCTAGATGTAAGCAACCAGAAAATAAACAACCAATAATCAAAATCAAAAACTAATAAAATAATCAACCAATCAACCAAATGAATGGGAAAAATATTAAAACAGTGTGCCAAATGATCATATGTACTACTAATAATATCAAGGAAGAAAAGAGAATAAGGGCTATCAGGAATTAGAGCAATAAATTAACATATTCTTTACTACTACATGTCAAGTAAAGTGTCCTGAGATCATCCTTAAATAAAACAAAGTTATCTATCAGTACATCCTGTAAAATAACAACACCCTAGCTCAAATACCCATTTCCTAAGTTTATTATACTCAGTCTAGACACTCATTAAAATAACCAATTGATCTTTACTTTCAATTTGTACATGTTTCTGTGCCCACTATGCATGAAACAGAGTGAAACCAAACAAGAATCCTAATATACAAAGTTAATCCCTATGGAATAGTCCATCACATTAAACAAGTCCCTAAATTATGCATAAATTCAGTGTTTAAATCCAATTATAATCCCTCCCTAATATTGTGTGAGCAGAGTAAATTTCATATAAAAGTGTTCATGCCAGGGCGCCTGGGTGGCTCAGTGGGTTAAGCCTCTGCCTTCAGCTCAGGTCATGATCTCAGGGTCCTGGGATCGAGTCCCGCATCGGGCTCTCTGCTCTGCAGGGAGCCTGCTTCCTCCTCTCTCTCTCTCTGCCTGCCTCTCTGCCTACTTGTGATCTCTGTCTGTCAAATAAATAAATAAAATATTTAAAAAAAAGTGTTCATGCCAGTCTAGCAAATAATAATAGTTCAATAGTATCTCAAAACATTTAGAAGACAAAGGAAGAAAAAAGTCTAATAATGTTGCAAATTATTCTTGCAAAATAAGTGGAATATAGTCATAACCTAATCATTAGTTTATGAAATGTTATTATAAACAGTACAAACAGCAAGGTATAAACAACCATAATCTAAAACAATTTTCATTACATTGATAGGGCAAAAGGTAATTCGTATTTTTTTAGAACTTTTTTGATTGAACTACACAAATGATACACAACTGATTGGAATTTCCCTTTTATGTGCCCAACAATATAAAAGTGAAATGGGAATAGTGGCTTATACTGGGACACACTGGATTTCAATGCTTTTTGTAGTTTGTCAGTATAACAACCTTATTCTGGATTTTGATTAACTGTCTTGTTCCTTTAATTAGATCTTAGTTTCTTGATGCTTCTATTTTAGAAGAAAATTACTACGGAAATGTTCAAGACAGCTTTAGAGTTAAATATCAGAAGGCAAGAAAAAATATTTTAAAAACCACTGATCACGGGGCGCCTGGGTGGCTCAGTGGGTTAGCCTCTGCCTTCGGCTCAGGTCATGTTCTCAGGGTCCTGGGATCGAGCCCCACATCAGGCTCCCTGCTTGGCGGAGAGCCTGCTTCCCCCTCTCTCTCTGCCTGCCTCTCTGCCTGCTTGTGATCTCTGTCTGTCAAATAAATAAACTGGATCTTTAAAAAAAATAAATAAATAAAATAAAAACCACTGATCTTAATTTCTCTGAGATGTATTCTTTTTCCTTTTTGCCATAACGTTTCACTGAAGGAAAAATTACTCCCATAGAATATTAATGGTAGCCCTTGTTGAAAAACTTAACAATACTAACTTTTTATTCTAGTAACCAGTAAATAAGACCGGATCTGAAAGGTATTAACTAAAATATAAAATAACAGATTTGGTATTATTTCAGTTTTGAGGATATACTTATCATTAATGTAAATATCTTACAATCTTATATAGATCCTCCTTGAATTATGATGAGTTGATAAGCTCATCATAAGCTGAAAATACTGTAACTGGAAAATGCACTTAATATACCTACCCTAGCCTACCTTAGACATGCTCAGAACACTTATATTAGTCTACAGTTAGGCAAAATTACTTAACACAAAGCCTATTTTATATTGAGTACTGCATGCCATTTATTGACTACTGTACTGAAATTGAAAGAGAATGGCTGTAGGGATACAGAATGGTTAAGTGTGTCAGTTGTTTACCCTCTTTGATTATGTGTCTGTCACAGAGCTGTGGCTCACTACCTCTGCCCAGCATCACCAGAGAGTACTGTACTGCATACTGCTATCCCAGGAAAAGATCGAAATTCAAAATTTGATATATGGTTCCTACTGAATGCATATCACTTTTGCATCATCATAATATAAAAAAAATTTAAGTCAAACCACTGTAAATCTGGGACCATCTGTGTATTATTTTCTCCAAAGGTTTGCTGCAAGAACGGTTCTGCTAGAGGGCATTTTTTAAAATATATACACCGATTTTATTGGAAAAAATTGTATTGACTTGTTTGAAAATAAAGAAATTTACAAAGTAAAATTTCCCTACCCATCTCACTTTCTTCCTGAGGAAGAACAGATGCTTACAGTTTGGTAGCTTTTTCTGAACCCAAATTTGTGTTTGTATTAACACAAAACCATCTGCATTTTTGTTTTATAGAAAATAACAGAATTATTTAACTTTCTTATGATTTGCAGTTTTTCATTCAGTGTATCTTTTTTTTAAATTAATTTATTTATTTTAATAAACATATAATGTATTTTTATCCCCAGGGGTACAGGTCTGTGAATCGCCAGGTTTACACATTTCACAGCACTCATCATAGCACATACCCTCCCCAATGTCCATATCCCCACCACCCTCTCCCGTCCCCCCTCCTCCCCCCAGCAACCCTCAGTCTGTTTTTTGAGATTGAGTCTTTTATGGTTTGTCTCCTTCCAATCCCATCTTCTTTCATTTTTTCTTTTCCTACCTCCCCCCAACCCCCCCTGCTAGGGGGCATTTTTAAACCATTGTATCATCATGCACTTTTTTCAATTCTAACAAATGTTGACTCTCAACCATTTGCTCATTATTTCCTGAGTTATACTAACATCTTTTTAAAGATGTTAACTGTTTTCAGCCCCCTGAGGGTATCACTCATTAATAAGTGAAAAGGAAGTCAGCTATTTATAAAATTTCAAAACTGAGAATCAGTCATCAATCATCACCCATTGTTTGGGTGAACAGTAATACTTGCCATGATTCAGCAATGTACATGTAGAACTTTTTCCAAATATCTAAGTACCTTTTCTCTACTTGAAGCAATAAAAAATAAGGAAGTTCCTGGATTTAACAATATAACATGAAGCTATTCAACAAAAAGAAAAACAAGATACTTCCTCAAGATGAATTATTGGAAATGTCCCATAATTTCAAGACTGCAATTGTCAGTGAGATATCTGTTTATGGTAACCCTAAAGATATCTAACTAAATGTAAACACACAAACAGGACAAGTAATAAAGAAAAGTGCACTAAGTGCACTACTTTTATTAAGAAGGCCTTATGTGTTACCAATAATAATTATATTTGTTTCCCACATCAAAACTCATATATACAAATAAGTTACAAAAAAGAAAATGAGTTTTAAGGAAAAATAAAATATATTTTTCTGATAATGCTGCCAATAGCTTTTTTGGATGGAGTGAGGCATTTATGTCTGAGTCCCAAACATATTTATGACAAATTGTCATAAAACATACATATTCAGGAGCTAATATTTTTAAGATCTAAATTTCTGCTATTACTGCTACAAAATGCCCTCTGCAATTACTGCTGCCAAATGCCCTAACAGTCATACAGTATACCCCCTGAAACAGAATCATCTTTGTTATTCAAATATAGTCCTTGTGCCAAAGAGGCACAATTTCGGGTGGCATATTCAGCAGCAATGGGAGTCTATTAATGACTTCAACATATTAAAAAACTAGAGCGCTTTTTTCTCAAAGAGTGGTTAATAGATGGATAACCTAAAGTGTTTTTAAAAATTCAACTTTCTGAGCCACCTCCTGGTCCGGATGTCTTACCGGGAACCAGAAATCTGCATTTTTATCAAGCTCCCGGGTGATTCATACAATGTAATTTAAGGGCTATAAATTTAATGCAACCACACAAGTACAAAAATAAGGATGTAGAGACGAACACCTGCAGCCCCTTGTTTCCCCTATAGGTCTCTCTAGTGACTCTAGTGACGTCGAGTATCCCTAACTGTTCCGAACCCTGGAATCAATCCAGAAACAGAGGGGCTGGCTCATGTGCACTCTGCTTCTCACCAGCCTTTTGTTCCTGAGTCCCCACAATCTCTAGATTTGTGTGAATATGGGCCACCTCCAGCCCATCAGCTCCTCTTCCAATAGCTGGGAGTTGCCTGAACTATACCAGGTTTATGATGTAGGTTTGAGTGAGACCCTTTGTGGCCCTGTGCCTGGGGAGAGTAAAGGCACCTGCGGGAGTCAGGTCCCCCATGTGCCTCTCATTTGAGAACTTCCCGCTGGACCCGGGATGACAAGGCGGAGGATGCCCCCCTGAGACCCAGCTTCCAGGGAATTGACACCTCAAGCCAGGTGGACCTTGGCATCCCTATGAGTCTCGCAGAATTCCCCATTGGGGGCTCTGTCTGTTCCCACAATTCACAAATTCGGGGAATGATGCCAGGGTGTTTGGACGCTGAGTACGTGGCTGTCGCTTGCACAATTCACTCCGGCACACCCTACCCACAAGCCTCCAAGCCCATACCCCTTATTGGCTGAGGCCTGACCGTACTTACCATGCCATCTTCCTGGGGCAGCTTTTCCCCCTGCTGATGCGTTGATACCGAGATTCTGACAGTGGTTAACTTCATCAGATTGTCTATGAACCATTTGTCCATATTGGACTAGGTGCCTTTTCCGCAATCATGAAGCCTTTTGTCTCCTACCCCACACAGCCTTATTAAGGCCGACGAGGGAGTCCCAAATCCCGCGAGATTTGACTTCATGATCCCGCGAGATCTGGGTCGTGATCCTGGGAAATCTGGTGTCAGAGAAATGCACACGGGTTTTGGAGCAGAGTGACCCTATTTTTTTTTTTTTTTTAAGATTTTATTTATTTATCCGACAGAGAGAGATCACAGGTAGGCAGAGAGGCAGGCAGAGAGAGAGAGAGGGAAGCAGGCTCTCTGCTGAGCAGAAAGCCCCATGTGGGACTCGATCCGAGGACCCTAGGACCATGACCTGAGCTGAAGGCAGCGGCTTAACCCACTGAGCCACCCAGGCCCCCCCAGAGTGGACCCTTTTAACCTACTGTGTTCCTTACAAGTACCCTCCTGTATAGGCGAAACTATGGGTAGGACTCCCCCTAGTCCCAAGCCGTAGGAGCCCACAGAGCCTGGCTTCCACTTAAGTTCACTAAAGCCTGCAGACTTTCCTCCCTGCCTACCTTCCGCCCTCAGGCCTGCCGTACTTAAAGGCTTGTGTGTACAAGGAAGCCACAGGCCCTCCTGAGACCATCTTCCTGGAGCAAAGGAATCTTTGCATTGCAGTCAGGTTGCAGTGGGAGAAAATCTGTTTGAGTTAGACCCTTGGAAAGAGACTCAAGGCTTCCGTGGAAGTCAAGTCACCCAAGTGCTTGTCATCGGGAGACTCCCCGGCCCAAACTGGGAAGAATCTTTAGGCTCTCAAGTTCTGTTGCAGGGTCGTGGAGCCCAGCCATCAAGAAAGAATTCTTGAGATGTTATATGGTACAACTTAGTAAGTTTATGTAAGTAGCATAGCATGGGGACAGGACCCATGGACAGAAAGAGCTAAGCCTTTGCTCTGTCAGGCTGGTTGTTAGAAATTTAGTACTCAAGGGCCAGAGGCAGGGATATGTGCATGGAGTATCAGATCATAAATGTCTCCTTCGAATTTCTACTGCTAAACCTACTTTTATAAGATTTCTCTGCTGCTTATCATTCAGTTCAGTATTATCTGTTGGTGAGAGTTACAGGCAGTCATGAGACCTTTAAGAATGTAGCAACCGGTACATATTTGATCCTTATCAGAACTAAGCCAGCTATAGGTCAGCCTTCCACAGCAAAAGAACATTTTTCTGCTTCTATTCCTCATCAGTTCCATGAAATCTGGCTTCAGTGTATCAGGGCAAGTGTTTTGGAGGAGGGTGGACCTTGGCATCATTGTGAGTCCCCCAGAAATCTCCACTGGGGGCCCTGTTGTCCCCAGAAGCCCCAGACCCTGGGGACCCATCCTAGGCTGCCTGAAATCTAAGCTAGGGTGGCTTGTGGTGCATGCACACTAAGCTCTAGAAGTCTTCCCCCAGGCGGGAGCCCCACTTGGGCTGTTGGATTAGGTCTGCCCACCAAAATGACTTCCTGTGGAAGCCTTTCCCTGCACTGTGCCCTTGATGTGGAAGTTCGAATAGTAGTTACTGTCAGACTCCATATGGCCCTGTTCAATTTATGTGCACTAAGGGCCAGTCTGGTCATAAAAGAGAAAATAAAACAAAAAATAGAGATGTATAAATTTACCAAAATTCTAGTAATTACCAAAAATAATTACTATTACATTCATTTTAAATTAGAATTATTGTAAGATTATGTACTACAGTTTATTTAATTTTTAGCTTGGGTTTTATTGAGCACCTATATGGCCAAATTTTCTAGGTCCTAAGGATGTAGAGATAGGTAAAACAGAACTCCTTTGATGAAATAGCTTATACAATTGTATGAATAAACAGACAAGTAAACCAGCAATTAAAACAGTATATTTAGGACTTTAGCAGATATATGTCCCAGATGGTACAAGAGTACAAAAGATGGATTCATAACCAGCTTTGTTTAGCATTTCAACATGCTTTTGAGTAATAATATAAAAGTTAAGAAAATGAATTTTAAAATTATAACATTTTTACTAAACCAAACAATTCTCCACTAACAGGAACTTCTAATTAAAAGAAGCAAAAATAATTCTTAGTGTTAACACATTTTTTTTGATATTTAACTGACTATATGATGATTATCAAGATCTAATAGTAAATAATTTTATGATTTTACATTTGTTATTTTAGAAGCACATAATCATATTCTTCCATAGGTAATTTACTTGATTTTGGTAAATTGGTCAGTTGGTTGTTTAGTTTATAGTTGAGTAATCCTGGGGTGGGCCAGTCAACTAATTCTACCTTATTAAAACACATAGAGAGATACTTACCATAGGAACAAGCGCAGAGATCTTAAAAATTACCAGTTTGGGAGGCTAGGAGAGCCCTATTTCTTCCTACTGCCTCTGAGATGTTTTACTTCTAGGCTTGGAGTATGGAGAGGTTTCCTGGCCCATTTTGAGGGCTTTGCATTCTGTAGCCCTAAGTGCAACTAGGCTGAGTAGTTTCAGCATCATAAACAAAGGACATGACTAATCATTTACTATTACCTCTAAATGTAGGGAGCCCCTGCTGGTCTCAGGCATTCCTGCTACTTTTGAAATGATAATAGTAGGGTAGTCTCTTGGCAGAGTCCTGAAAGTCTATAATTTTAGATCTAGAAAGGGCACTAAAGATCATTAACCACACCCTCTTATTACAGATAGAGAAACTGAGACGCTTAAGGGCTAAGTGACCTTGCATAAACTCTGAGCATTGGTTCGTTGCAGCACCTGAAGTAACACTTGTTACCCAGAGTCCTTTGCCAGGCCTACCCTTCAGTCAGGAGACTTAAGTCTAAGAAGAGCATCCTCCAGCTCCACATTAGAGAGACCAACCTTCAGTTGATGATCCCTTCTCTAGCCCTTAAATACTCCTAGGTCCTAGGATAATTGAAGGGGAGGGAAACAAAAACCCTCTGGTAGCGTAGAACGATAGCCAAGAGGCCTGAGATACCTCTTTCTCCTCCAAATACCTGGGGCACATTACCTCAGAGATAATTGAGGTTATACAATAACTATAGTTATAGTCTCTCACAATGAAAACTTATGTATTTTGTACACACCTCTTTGTTAGGGAGCTAGGCATTCAAGTCTATGACAAAATGTGTTTAGAATCTCTGATCTAGAACACATTCATTTTTTCCACCATTCTGAGATACACAGAATTTTGTAGGAAGAAAACTATGATGCAATCAAGAGAAAAATCTTGTTTGTTTGTTTGTTTGTTTTTGGCAGCTTCATGGTTGGTTTTGGCCAACTTTTTAATTTCGTATTCTGTAGTTGCTTAACACACACTTAAATGGTCCTATTGGGGGAGGGGAAAACGGAGGTTCTTGTAGATTTCCAAGGAAATGTCAGAAAGGCAAAAAATGGCCAGCATTATCCAATTGTTTTTATTGGGGGGGGGTGGTTACTGGGTGAATAACACTTTCCTTAAATAAGCATGTGGTCTCAGGTTTTTCATACTGAGAACATTGAGATTTCAGTTTGAAGACACTCTGAAATCCTAAGAGTAGCATACCCTCACCACCCTCCAACAGCTAGCTTATTTGTATAGGCAGAAGGATTCACCTCTCCATTTTAGATGGCTAGATGTTTGTGGAAGGTCTTAGAATTGCTTTGCCTCATTTACTGGGAAAAGTCAGATATAGGAAGTGTCCTTTAGGGATATTTTGAACTTGAAAAATTACACACTAGTACACAAGTCAAGTCTTAACACATTTAACATTTGCTTATTGAAAGCAAAGTCATCAAGTCAAATAAGATTAAACAGGTTTTACTTTTTTTCCCTCACAAGAACATAAAAAATATAGAAGGAGAACTTAACAGGAAATTTTAAAAAAGGAAACACAATTTTTCCTTTTAGTAGTCCTTGGGTAGTGATGACAGAAAAAAATGCACTTTTTTGTTTGTTTCTTTGGACAGGGATTTTGGTCCAAAGTTTTGTTTGTTTTTAATATCTGCTTCTGCCTCCCCCTCTGTCAGATCGGCTTCCTTCATGGCCACCACCAATTAGTGCTCCACAAGGGAAGATACTTGTTTCATTCAGAAATTGTTGAAGTGTTTACTGTCATTTTATCTTATTTTTTAAAATATTTTTTAATTAAGTTCAGTTAATTAACATATAATGTATTATTGGTTTCAGAGGTAGAGGTCGGTGATTCAAGGGTCTTATATACCCAGTACTCATTATATCACTGCCCTCGTTAGTGTCCATCACCCAGTTACTCCATCCCTCCACCCTCCTCTTCTCCAGCAACCCTCAGTTTGTTTCCTAAGATATAGAGTCTCTTATGGTTTGTCTCCCTCTCTGGTTTTGTCTTGTTTTATTTTTTCCTCTCTTCCTCTGTGATCCTCTGTTTTGTTTCTTAAATTCTACATATGAGTGAAATTATGTGATAATTGTCTTTCTCTGATTGACTTATTTCACTTAGCGCAATACCCTCTAGGACCATCCACTTCATTGCAAAGGCAAGATTTCATTTTTGATGGCTGCATAATATTCCATTGTATATACATATCCCCCCTCCCCTTTTTTTTAATAGCACATCTTTATCCATTCATCTGTCGATGGACTTCTGGGCTCTTTCCATAGTTTGGCTATTATGGACATTGGTGCTACAGACATTGGGATGCAGGTGCTCCTTCAGATCACTACATTTGTATCTTTGAAGTAAATACCTAGTGGTGCAATTAATTGTTGGGTCATAGGGTAGCTCTATTTTCAACTTTTTGAGGGACCTCTGTACTATTTTCCAGAGTGGCTGCACCAGCTTGCATTCCCACCAACAACGAGGGTTCCCTTTTCTTTGCATTCTTGCCAACATCTGTTGTTTCTTGACTTGCTAATTTTAGCCATTCTGACTGGTGTGAAGTGGTATCTCTTTGTGGTTTTGATTTGTATTTCCTTTCCCTCCCCCCTTTTTTTCTGCATTTTCAAGCAGAATCCTAAATAGACTCAATAGTGAAGTATTTGGAATACCTACTAAATTTTACTCTTAGATTTACTTAAGCTAGTTAAATATAAATGTGGATATTCCTTATAGCTTGATATATGAGGATTAATAATGTAACTTGCCTGTTTATTCCCCTTCACCTCCTGTCACCTAAAAAAAGTTTCCCAAAAGAAAAACTAATTTTAACCAAAACATTACATAATGTCTGGAGTAGTAGAGGTTGGTGATAATATTAATTGTTTCAAGTTGACAAGAATTTTATATCCAGAAAATAGAAATGACACACCATAGGAAAGATATGGTATCATGCTTATCCAGGATTATTATTATTTTTTTAAAAGATTTTATTTATTTGACAGAGATCACAAGTAGGCAGAGAGGCAGGCAGAGAGAGAGAGGAAGGGAAGCAGGCTCCCCGCTGAGCAGAGAGCCCAACGCGGGGCTCGATCCCAGGACCCTGAGATCATGACCTGAGCCAAAAGCAGAGGCTTTAACCCACTGAGCCACCCAGGTGCCCCCTTATCCAGGATTATTAAAAAAAATAATAATGTCTCCTTGATTTCCAAAAATACCACTGATCTAAGAGTAAAGAAAACAGGCTCTTAGCCTACCCTCAGTAGGTATTTTTTTCTGTCTTCAACATACTGCATATCCAATATTTGATTTGTAGGATCAGCCTAACAGTTTTAACTGGTTACTGTGATGACATGAAATGTTTTCATTTCTCAGGAACACCATTTGTATTTTTGCTTCTGTGGTCTGATTTTGAGGCATAAGGAAGAATATTTTCATTCACATTTTTCTGTCAGAGGGACACTAATCCTTGATAACTTACAGAAATCAAATTTTATAGGTAATCATTATCAGCCTATTTAATCACATAGAGGTGGACTCAGCTGAAATTTGTTGTTTATCTAAAACTCAAAATAGTATGAGTAGATATCACAATTATATTAATAATTGCCACCATTGAGATTTTTAAGTAAGTATGATATGAAAAATTGTGCCAAATTTTTACTAATTTGGCTAGTTCGAGTTTGACTTACAGTAACTCTTATGACACTTGAAAATTTAGTCCTTTCTTTGCCACTAGTTTCCTCATTTGTATTATTTTTCCAACTATGACATTGATAATTATATATAGATAGATCCATCTGGACAATTTGTCGGGAAAAATAGATGTCAAGGGAAACATCAATCTTAAAAGTCTAAAGTTTTCCGTAAAACAATTTTTTCTTTCTGTTATAGTTCTCCTTTTGCACATTTGCCTGAACTTATATAAGTTTATAACCTGTACAGATATCTGTTTTCCTCAGGAAAAAAGAGTGATACTACCATAGCAGGGACATTTTTTTCTGATTACCACTTGAGTGATCAAGCATTACCTCATTAGTATTAAACAATTTTCCATGGGTGATAAGAAGCCATTCTATTATGAACACAACCTGCCTTGCCCTAACACATTATTGTTTTCTTTGCCCTGGCCTACCATGTTAACCAGAGGTCATCATTTCTATCTCCTTTGTCAGTTAGGGCTTATCATAGAATGTTCTGAACCTGTTCTCCCTATGACCTGGGAAGACATCATGTCAGCCATCTTTTTCTGGATTCCAAACTGCATACCTTATGTTAATATCCTTTCATAAAGTTTGGATAATACATTATGCCAATTACAGCCACAGAAGGTTAACCTAATAATTTAGTCGTTATAGTTGGCCTTATCTATACTATGATTGATTGAATGCTTGAGTTGATTCAATCAGACATTGAAATTGTGAAAAGGATAAGACCATTCACTTTGCATAAAATTGCACTGTTTTTAAGCCTTTAAAATTGACACACCTTGAAAAGTGCCCTACATTATAGATTTTCCTTTGTATAGGTGCCAGTGGTAACTTTGCTTAATTCTGAGGGAGAAAGTAGAGTAGGTGGAAAAGGATAGCATGCATTTAGCAATCATGTTGAGTGATTTTTCAGTTCATTAAGCCTCAGAATTTAAGCTATTCTAAATAAGACAAATGTGTTCTCTTTCTTCCAACATGTAAAGGATAATTATTTAAAATTACTTTCTTGGCTATTTCCTATATATTTTAACATTATGAAAGGTGAATGAGTTAACATTTTTGAATTTCAATTGTTAACTGTAATACTCCATCACTTTTGTGGAGTATAGCAGTGTGTGTGTTGAATGAGGGTGTGTTTGCATGTATGCTTACATGTAGGGAAAATCTTTTCTGCCCATACCTCTCAAAATATAACTAATAAAATTAGGAAATACTGTTCATGGAGTTGCTTTTCCAATGGATAAATTCTACTATGAGTCTTTGAAAAATAATATTCCTTCAATAAAATAGTTTTACCTGGAAAGCATTGTCCTTAAACATATAAATTTATTTCAGGGAAAGTTTTAATGCAAATATATCTGGTGATCTACTCTAAGTAATTAAAAACAATATTTTCATCTTAAAATTAGCTGATATCTATCTGTATAAGTAGTGACTCTGTCTCTTCCTCCTCATCAGCTCCACAATTGAGGGCACAATGGCCAGGTCACTTTAATTATGTTTAAAAAAATCTTAATCTACTCCTTTTCATTGCTCTGCCTAAAAAATATCTTCCTCAGATAACCACATGCCTTGTTCCCTCATCTCTTGGGTTTTTGCTCAGTGAAGTTCTTTCCATCAATTCTATTTAAATGACAACATTTTACGCCTGAACTCTTTCTGCTTCATTTTCCTCCACATCAGTTACTGATGCCTGCATACTATATTAATTTTCTCAGTTATGTGTTTGTGGTCTGTTCCCATTACTGTGTAGACTACAAGAAATGAGGAAATATTAGCTTATTTGTTTCCCCTTGAATCTCCAGCGCCTGGATCTGAGTCCGGCACATGGTTAGGTGTTCAATACATATTTACAGGAAGAATAGAAAAAAAAATGTATCTTATTTTTAAATTTTATAAGTAATTTGATATTTCCTGATTATTTTGCTTGAGCACTTATCACATAACTTTTCATTTTATTTACTTGAATAGTGTTGAAGAGAAAACATATTTCCATAAATTTGGTGCAAGTTGTGTGTATATGTATCTTTGTACACACTGAAAGATTAAGGGCTCTACAAAATGTATTTGTGTTCTGGATTCCTTGTTGTAGAGCTTCCAGTAGTAAGTGGTTTTCAGCTGCAGTATATTTTTGGTGTAATCATCATGACAGGATTTTTAAAAATTAATATAAAATACAGAGCAGTATTTCTTCCAAGTCTAATCAGAGTTACTGCAATTAACTGGTTTTAAGTCTGTACTTCTTATTCTTCTGTATCTTTGGTTTCCTCTAAGGAATTTTTCAGAGCTTTTGACCAATTTTCGGATGTAACTTCTGCCTCTTTACACGTCTGTATAAGATGCGTGAGGAGAATAAAATAGCAAATAAATGAACATTGAAGCTTATTCATACTTTAGTGTGAAAAGTCATGGAAAATGATGAGCGAATGTCTCTGTACATTGATCCTGGCACTTAAAAATAAAAGTTACAATGCATTTAATTCTTCTGGTTGCTAAGGGACCTCTTTATCCAGAGTGCGAATTTTTGAAGCACAAAGCCTGCTATGTGTTCTTTTTATTGACCGATTTTCAATTTGCAAACATATATAAGCCCTGGGGGAGGGCAATTTTTTTTTTTAATGTATCTGTATGAGGGACAAATCAGATCAAACTAATCTAATTCCCTCTGTGACAGAGTAACAGACCCTGTGGTTTAGAGGAAAGCAATAGATACAGATCTTTACTCCAGTCAGGTTTTTAATTCAGTCTTATAGGAGATTAATTAGGGAGCAGAACAGCAGGGTTGAGATCCTGCTATTAGAGTATGGGTGTGCTACTGCTTGGAAGGTCACACTCCTATAGTAGCTATTAAGGGGTCCTCCCTGCCCTGAGGGATGGGAGTGGATACTGAGTGCTGTTTCAAAATCTGAGTTCCATACTAGATCTTTATCAGTGATTGGGAGGATCAAGTAAAGCTCTTAAGTTCATGGATAACATCAAGTTGGGAGGGGTAACTGTCCTTAAAATAGATAATTTAAATGACCTTCTTAAGATGAGGAAGTGAAAACACACAAAAAAGTATTATGTTGTAGGAACAAATAGAAGAAGGGCATTTAAAAAATTCTGTACAAACTGAAAATGGGAAGTTGTAGGACAATTTTTAGGTAGTCCACAATGGGAAAGAACAGTAAAATTAGGCCACAGACACAGTAATTTAAAATATTCACAGTCTTTCCAAATTACTGCACTGCAAGTAAGAATATGAAGATCCTACTTTTGAGTAGAGTTTGACAGTCTCTATTCCTGTCAGTTTAATTACTGATCACAACTCCATTTTACAAACCCATTTTTATTTGCTGCTCTATGCTAGCCACACCCTTGGATTCATTTCTGCTTCACTTGAAGCTTAGAAAAGACTTCCTGGAAGATGAAGACTTCACCTAGTTGCTTGCTAAATGGAATGCTTATCTGTTTTCCTTGACCCTATTTTGCCCAAACTGCTTATCATGCTCTCCTAATTTTTTACCTGAATGTTGTAATCATTTATTTTATTTGTCTTTCTAGATCCCATGGGAAAACACAAGCAGTAGGTGAGTTGTCTCACTTTGATTTATGGGGTACGAGTAATCTGGCTACTTACTATATTGGCAATTAAGAACACTGTTCTTCCAGACTCATGGATGTCTGAATGGTTTGACTTCTAACCTCATTCAGACCATGACTTGTCAGTTTTGACTGTTTGCCAAGACTTGACCCAGCACCTAACCTTGATTTCCGGTGCTTATTCGTTCTTCATCTCCAAATTGATAACCTGGTTGCAGATCTCTGACATCCCATGAGCCACCATTTTTGGCCTTAAATACACAGGGCTGGTCCCTAACCCCATAACTGCCCACGATGTGAATATTTTAAGTGTTATTTATTTGGGTTATTTTATTTTATTTTCATTCTAAAAGTATTGCAAAACAAAAGCATCGTAAAATTAGAACTGTGCAAAAAGCATTTCAGATGCAGTGAAAATCCCTTAAATTTCCTCTGGCCATCCTATTGCACTAAGATATATTTTTTTAAAGATATTTTCTTATAGGTTTGGTATATAATCTTCCAGGTATATATAGCTATAAAGTTTTATATATAGTAGTTTTTTAATCAAAATTATATGTTCTACAACTTGCTTTTTCATCTTGTACTAGCCAGTTCCCTTTTGATGAATAACAAACTATTTCTAAGTTTCTCCTATTATAAAAAAATATATACTGTATCCATATCCTGATAAATTTGTCTCTGGTACTTAGGTATATATTTTTAGAATAAATTTATTAAGATGTGGTTGATTTGACTTGAAAGAAACCATGATGGTATCTTGATTACATAGTAGTCTGATTGCATTGTCTGTCCTAAAATGCTCCACCTTTTCATTTATAGCTATTTTTAAAAATGTGAACCATTCAAGTTTTCAATTTCTTTTTTAAATAAGTTTTAAAATTTTAAACTTAAAAAAATTAAACATAAAAATATTTAACAATAATAGTAAAATGTCTATAACTTATATTTGGAAAAAGTATCAGTGATATCTGAAACCTTTCTTTCTGAAACTGAATTATGTCCATGATTAACCTTGTATGCGAAGGAGAATAAGTTTTCACACTACTGTTATTTTCAGAGAAACTTTACTCTTCCTCCAAAATAACCCAATGTTTCTTTCCTTAATTTCTTTTCTTCAAATATGTGTACATCTAAATTCCATACTTTGTATACAAATACAAAGATCTTCTTTATAAGAAGAATCAATTAAAGATGTGTACATCACTGAAAGATCTATACCTCTAACCAAATAAATTATAAACAAATAGGCTTTGGAGCATAAATATAATTTTTTTTTCATTATCAGAGAGCAAACCTTTAGCAATGCCCTTGGGGTCTTGGTATTATCTATTAGAATGTGGCATTTCAGATTCAGACCTAAATTTCCACTTTATCCTACTTCTATTTTGAAATTCAGCTGCCAAAATACCAGAAGTTTTCCTTAAAGGCTAAGATGTTGGGAACAACTTTCCTGTGGAAAAGTAATACTTCTGTTATAAAGCTTTGGATTTTTTTGTTAAATAGAGATGTTTACCGGAAGTAAACATGTAAGTCTGAAAGCTTGGAATGGGCTTAAAATTTTATTAGGTTTCCCCCAAAAGGGCCGTTTTGAGTAAGGTGGCTGATGTAATCAGTACTTTTTAGGGAAAAAAGAAATAAGGTAAAATGTACTGAAGAATTTTACCTGTACTTCACAACAGTGACAGAAAAAAATAAAATTGATTAGAGATTAAAAATAGAAATATCCTAGCGGTCAGAAGTGGACTTGAAAAGAAACACACAATCATAGGGAAAGGAACAAAGAAAGCCTTAAAAATTATAACAGTATTATTCAGCTTTATAGAGCTTTCTATGTTTGTGAAGATGTACATGAACATTGTTCTTCATTTTTCTTCAAGGACATGGCAAGATGGAACTTCAAGACAAGTCATGTTATATAGACAGGACAACAAAAGGAACAAATACAGATGGCTTTCTTTGAACACCAGTGAGTTAGTAATGTGAACAGATATGAAACAATACTTAGAGGATTAAAACAGTATGAGGTCAATTTATTCTTATATTGTATTGGATTCTGAATTTTTATTATTTAATTTGAAAAACTTTTTGTGGGTGTACATTAGATCCTGTGTTCCAGTTAATCAGGTCATTATCTCAAGGTTATGGTATAGAGCCCTGCATCAGGCTCCTTGCTGGGTGTGGCACCTGCTTAAGATTCTCTACCTTTCCCTCTACACCCTTCCCCCTCTCTCTCCTTCTTTATAAAGAAAGAGAAAGAAAAAAAAAAAAACAGTAAACTTCTTTAAGAAAAATATCTAAGGTCAATAGATTCAAGAGTCTTTGCCTCTAGGAAGATATTTTTGGTTCTCTTCAGATTCCCCTATTAGTAATCTTTTTGTTTTCTGAACCCCTAGTGTATTTTACAAATCAGTATTTCTGGGCACATGCAACACTTTATTGCCCTTGTTTTTTACATATCTGCCTCCTTGCATCCAGAGCAGGCATCATATTATATTTGACAATCTGTAGTACATTTTAGAGTACCCAACATCTCATAAGCAGTAAAAACTGTTGATTATTTGCTGAACCTTAAAAATCCTCTGAATTAATATAAATATACCTGTCATTATAATGATTTTGATTAAATCACATGTCTAAAAAACACTTATTTGGAGCCCATCATGTATAAAGCAATAATGGAGTAGTTTTAGAATATGTGGGAGAATATTAGGTGCCATACAAAGCAAATGAAACAGCTTTTAATTTTTTCCAGTCATTTCTCTTTTGAATAATAAAATTAACAATGTAAACATACATAGTCACACAATATACACAAACATGCATAGATTATACTTTTATATATACTTGTATATGCGTGTAGATCTAGAGCATTAAAATGTGTATATAAAATGCAGAAACCTATATAACAAACTGGAAAGTTTGGCCCACAGACTGGCTGCCAGTTCTCAAATTGTTAGTTACTGGTCTGAAATGGGATGAAGTAATTGAGCCAAAAAGTAAATCAGATATAGAACAAAGCACAATATTTAGTTGAGCTGACTTTAATAGCAAGGCATTCTTGGTGAAGAAAGCAGTGACTTGATTTACATGCTGGCACAAGTTCCTGATTTTTGTGGTGGACCATAATTTCAAGTAGCTCTGAAATATAAAATTAATGCATTTAACCTACATGCCAAAGCATCCATGCTCTATCCATGAGAATGTATTTTTTATACCATAACAATGTTGACTGTGCAGCTAATTGCAAGGGAAGATGATTCGCTGCATTTATAATACCTCATTTGTACACATACCATGAACCACTATGCCAACCTTGTGATTATACACAAATACTAAAATAATAATTATATGATCATTAATGGAAAAATAAGCAAAAAACCCACAGTTGTAAGTGCTCATAAACATGATAATGCATTCAGCCTCTTAATAATCAGATAAATGTGAATAAAAACTATAGTAAATGTCATTTCTTACCTATTGAATTTCCACAATATTTAAAAATTAGATACTATTAACTCTTAATAAGGATATAGAGCACCAAGAACACTTATTCATAGACAGTGTCTAAGAAGGTGAATACGTACAATACATTGCTTTTGTTTGTCGTCCTTCAAGATTCCTCAGTTCCACCATGATCTTAGCCTCCTTTGAATTTCTTTTGTGTCTATAATATTCAGTCTTCTTTATTATTGTCTATTTAGTGCCTCCTCCCTCTGAACCATGCTATAGTCTACCTTGTATTGTTGTCTTAATTCTATTCTGTGCTTATTCTCCATCATTTTCTCAAATAGGTTTTAATTTTGAGATGAGAAAATATGTTTTGATCATGTATTTTATACACTGTTATCTTTAATCTCTCTCAGAATCTAGCACAATTCATTTTATATAATGCATGTTAGATTCATATTTGTAAGTGAGATTGAAGAATCATGATGCATTACTGGAAGTACAGAGTAGAGGAAACCAGTTAAGAGCTATGTGTCCAAAGGTATCTATTGCTTAGACACTCAGAGAATGAGGAACAGTGGTCTAGTCACAGATTTAGTTTATTCCTAGAATAGGAAAGAATCGAAAGGGAAACTTTCTTGCATATTCCTTGGGAGTGGGAGGAGCAGGATAGAGTCAGATCACAGAACTAAAGAATGTAAGAGCAAAAGGAGGTTAGAGGTAAAATCAAGGGTCAATTATTTTATCAATGAAAAATCTAAAGCCCAGGGAAATAAGTGCAAGGTTGCCCAGCTAGTTATTTGAAAACTCTGTCTATTTTTAAAAGGATATGGGGTATTTTTAAATAACAAATGAGAAAAGTAGAGTTTATTAATATTTGGGCATAGTTCAGATGTTAGCCTTAGAGGTATAAGAGAAAACAAGTAGCTTGGAGGGGATATTTGCCCAAGATGAGAAACAAGAATCTAAATGTTTAAAAATTCTAAGTAAATGGTACTGCTAAAAAGAGCTGAGCCATACCTTTCCTCCACAAGTAGGAGCTAGTGTCATTTTAGAATAGCCAGCCATATTAGGCAGTATGCCCATTGTGTCACTGATAACAGTCCTGTGATAAATTGGTAACTAAGTGCAGTTACTGGTGATACATCCCACTGACATCAGGATTCTGAAACTCCTTGCTATCACTTTCACTTTTTGGATGGTTGTATTCTGCTGAGTGGCCAGAATGAGTTTAAACTGGTGGCAAAGGGCTACCAATATATTGTGACTTCTCTAGAAACATGCTCAGTCGTCAAAGTCAAGTGGAGTCAATAGGCAGTCTTATTCTAGTGTACTATTATATATTCTTTTGTATTGTTAGCTAACAATAAAGATTGGATCAATTGGAAAGGGCTTAAAGCTTATGTCTTTAAGAGACTTTACTTCTATTATAATTATTCTAAAGAGAGTCTTAGGAAAAGTTATGGATTAATAATGAATTTCTGATAGGATGATTTTGCTAAATATTCATATTCCTTAAATTATCTCATTCTTTTAAAAATTTACATACAAGCATATACATAACTGCAAAGGAAAAATAGAAACCATCTAAATGCAGCTATTTAATATTTTTCGTTATGTAAAATTATGTGGTCACATTTTGAGAGGCAGTTAAAAAGACTGATCATAGTAACCTGTGAACTCAGTATTATTATACAATAAAGCAAAATTGCCATCTGGATTAAGAACCCATATTTTAATTTAAACATCTTCGGAAAATTTACACTTGGAACTATTTTCTATGGCACTTTTTTGTATGTCTGCATGTTACAGAATTACTTATAAATGTGGTCTGGGAGGTGCTCAGAAGAGCTAAATCTAATGCAAGCCTTGGATCTCCTACTTTCTTGTTGCATGATTACAAGGAAATAACTTACCCTATGTGTGCATTTTATTTATCTAACTGTGCAATATTTGTAATCAAAACATTTATGAGGCTAAGTTATATGAGACAACAAGCTTTTCACATTTTCTGATCCTATGTGATATAAGATACAGACATCAGTATGAACTTAATAGAATATTGCTGTGACAACTACAGAAAGTAAATACAAAAATGTATATTTAGCTACTTAACATGATCATCCATTGAAACATTTATTTCAGAAATGAGCTAAACTTCTGAGATATTATCATTTACTTGGTGTGACAGATTTGACCTTCACAAGGCAATTCTCTGATTATTCCTGTGAGACATGAATTGTGTGCACTCTGTTTCTTTATTTGTGTTAAAAATAAGCTTCTTATTTGCAAGATATTATCTAACCTCATTTGCCAAGGGGGAAATAGATAATCAGCCCTATATTTATTCCATCTGAGAATCCCATAATATTGACTCAGATTCAGTCAGGGATGTGTTTGTTGTAGTCTTTCTCCTTTTTTTTTTTTTTTTTTAATCACTTATGTTTCATCTGCAGATCATATTAGGTTGGATGTAATTGAAGTTATTTCATACCTTCAATGGAGTCTTCACTAATGGCTTTTCTGTGGGAGTGACTATTACAAATTTAACAAATAAAGCCTTTTAAAAACCTTCTTTTTTAAAATAAAATTATCTAAGAGCCTTTCAAAATTCAATGAGCTTTCAAACCTCCTTAGAATTATTTCAAATTGTATGCTTTTGGAAAACATGGAACATACTGACCCTGTAGCTAAAGATACTTCTAAAACAAATATTTTTGAGATCTGAAAATGTGAGTATGCATATAGGGTTTCTTATCTTTCAGAGCTCACATTTTATGGAAACATGTGGGAGGATAAGTCTACAATAAAATTATGGAATAAAAGAACATAAGTGAATTGGCCAGGCTAATTATCAGTGCAACTCTATTTTCTATTAACACAGTTATTTCAATACAATAGATGCTATTAAATTGTCTTGTTAGTGTCTCTTGACTTCAGGTAATTTAAAAATTCTTATTTAGATAGCCACAAGAGAGAATTTATAGTATAAGTAAAGATCTTTTTAGATAATTAGGATTAATCTTGCATTTTGTATCCCACTCTGAAGGAAATGAATTATTTTCAGGTGTTTATAGTCTATAATTGAATCTTTATCTGAAGAAACCTAAAATATGCAATAATCTTGCAGCCTTTTTAAATCAACTATGTATACAAAGTCTGAGAATCATTGGTTCATCCTCACTGGTTGGTGTGTGAGATTCTTGAGCTAACATTTCTGGCATTAGTAACAAGTCAGAATGTGTTGCTTGGTATAAAATGAGAATTAGCAGGTCTCTGAGGGGATCAAAGAGAAATCTAAAATTAGTTTTGCTTTAACAACATCATAAAATAGCACCCATTATTTCTGGAGGTTTCAGCGTCATCTGTTATTAAAATGGACAGCATATCTTTATCTCAAGAAATATCCTTGTGGAATGAAACAACAATCAAAATATCTCTGATGATGGAAAGCCTACCTTAGTGCCATAGTTGAGCCTAGGTATTTAGACTTGTTGCCGCATTTCACTAGGAAGAGGCCTTGCCAGTCCTTCAGTAAATTAGAATGAGGCCAAGGGTGTGTGTGCCATTGGCAATGTAGAGTTAATCACTGAGTATACTAAGACTTCAGACAATCTTGAACTGAGCATCTGAACTATTACAGTTTGTTAACTTATCTTTCTAGAGAGTTGGTTATGATCTTTGAGGCTTTATATTATAGTATATAGCTTTTTTCTGACATATCATAAATAGAGTTCTTACCAAGTACACTTTTTTTTTTTTTTCATTTCAGAAAAGTGTCCTCATAGTTAGAAACAGAAGATGCTCTACTAAGCTCCTGTATTTTATTTGTAGAAGGGATGAAAGGTATTCCAGGACTGGAGACTGGCTGTTCAAGTTTGAAATGAGGACTATCATTTATTATGTTTAATCTTGGCCTAGAAGTGCTTCAGTCTCATCATTTGTAAAAAAAAAAAAAAAAAAAAAAGAATGAAAAAGTACTTACTTAAAAGGATTTGTATAAAGGTGAAATGAGATAACATATGTAAAGATCTTGGAACAATGCCTGGCACTTAATAAGTACTCAATAAATTCTAGTTGTAATTTTTGCCATTATTACTAAAAAAGAAAAACAAAAACAAAAAGCCATTTCTCTTATTGAGATCCTTTTTTATCTAGAGGTAATTATAATAAATACTTGATATGTTTTATTTCATGCCTTATAGCAGATTAGAAAGTTCAAATAGTATTATTAGATATCTACATATGCAAAAGAGGGGGAGAAAAAAAAAGAAAAACATGGTAGATGTGTATTTCCAAAGAACGAATAACTGAGAACTGGCTGTCAAATAATAGAGAAAAATATGTTCAAGAGTTATAAAATGTCACATATCCCCTTCATCTGAGACCATTTAGTGTACACAATATGGCACTACTTCAATATTTCAAATGAGAATGAAAATATTAAAATAAAATAAATAATATTATCTTATGATTAAGCTTCTGGGGTCATTAAAAATGACTTAAATTACTTTTAGTGCAGTGTGTTAAAGAATAACCAATATGTCTCTAAAATATTTCAGTGAGAGCTTTTTTGAAAACCAGAATTAGTTTGCAGAAGAAAATTGCCTATTCAGACATATAGTTCCATTATAAAATCACATATTGCATTTATATACTTAAATAACCCATCTCTTCCCTGCACTTGCATCGCCTGCCTATTTAATTAGGTCCCACACTCTTCTCCAAGTTCCCTCACAGTTATGTCTTGGTATGGTCTCGCCAGGAGCTGTCTCCTGTGCTCATGGATATATCCAGTCCAATGTCATGATTTTCTCTACTGTCTGCTCCAGTGCCACTCAGAGATTTCCCTGCCAAGTTCTTTCCTGACTGTGAAATTTTAGGAAGACACTTCACCAATCCCCAGGCAGACACTCTTGCACCCCAAGACAAGAACATCCCCTCCTCCATTTCCATCACTACTGTTGTCCTAATACATTGGAAGCACTGCCCTCTGGAGGACACAATGAAACAGCCACATTGAGCCCCCTGTTCTTCAAGCTTCCCTCAATGTATTTCTCAAAATTTTGTGTGTAATTTACTGATAAATTACTGCATATCCTACATATTGTGGGCACAGAAGATAGGACGATTAAATAGACCTGATTCTTAGCTCAGCCAAGCTTGAATAGTCTAGTGGAAGAGGAATGCCAGTAAATTAGCTGTTATATCTAACCAAGTGCTTAGACCGCTAAAGCTGAGGCTGAGATATTATTTTTGACCCTCCCCTGATTACTCCACCTGCTCTTCCCTAGAATCATGTTACTAAAGTTTAATGATCTGATGGGCAGCTTAATTTTGACACTCAGGGAGGTGGCTGCATAATAGATGGATTCAGAAGTACAAGAATCTGGAATAAATTGTGGCATTGAAATCGACATACACTTTCAGTGTATTGAATGATGCCAAACAGTTTTCCCAAGTTGATTTTACCAATTTGTATTCACACCAGCAGCATGTGGCGATTTACCTTTTTGCTACTTCATCAACATTTGATATTATTCACTTTCTTAGTATTATACTATAACTTCGAAGAAAGCATGTTTTAAAAAATTTTAATACTATAATAAAAATGTATTTATGAATAAAATGTAATTTGGCCAATTATACAGTTATGTCCTATGGACTATCATACATAAAATCTTAAAGATGGGTAGGTAACACATATATGTCAATCTAAGTTTAAGTATGTATATGTATGCACATCTAACACAATTTTATTTATAATAAAAATATAATTTGGGAAATTATATAGTTAAATCCTATGAACAATCCTACATAAAAACTTAGGTAAATAGATACATAGATACATAGATAAATAAAAAATATATATGTATACCCATCTGAGATTTTATGTAGAATAGTTCATAGGAGATAACTACATAACTGACCCAATTATTTTAAGGCAAGCACTACATAATTAATAATTGAGTCAAGACATAGAACATTCCCAGCATCCCACAGCCTCTTTCTGCTCCTGTGCAATGAAAACCTGCTCTCTCTCGATTACCATGTGATATTGTCTCTTATGGAGAAAGAATCATAACACTGGCTCATTGTTTCCCTTGTGATTCTTCTCCATCCCAAACTTTTAACCCATTTGATTATTTTAAGTCATAAAAAGAGAATAATTCTGTACAAGTCTGATTTTCAACTTCAATAATTTTTAGATTATTTTGTACAATAAAATACTTTTTCTCTTCACTCACTTAAAAAAAGAGAGAGAACAATTATTTTCATCTTCCCCAGATTCATGAGTAAGGAGCTAATTTAGCTTTTGGTTGTCCATTGTTTTTCTTTCTTTTGTTAATTAATTATTCCAAAGTTTTTCCATATCTTTAAACTTTCTTTCACTCAAATACTTACTAGAGTGCTGACAAACCAATACTGCCTTCTAAAGACAGTCAAAGTGAATGTTATTTATTCCAATGCAGTTCTAGTAATATTTAAACACCTCTGCATCCATGAATCCTGTAAGGATGCTAAGCACTTAGGAGGCTCTTTTCATTTTCACAGCAGTATTTGGCATATACAGGCAGGTCAGGTTTTATATGAAGATAATAAAAATAAAGCAGCTTACCATGAGGAAAGAGCCTATTATTAATTGTTTGAGAGAGGCTTTCCTTGTAGTTAAAGAAATATGCTGCTTCCTGCAGGATTTCATAGAATCATATGGCCAGGAGGAACCCAAGAACTCATCTAAACAAATCCCTCAAGGGGTAGAGAGGTGAACTGATCTACTGTTGACCCCTGAGTTAATATGTCACTTCCCTGTCAGGAAAAATACAGCAACAAAAAAAGGGGTATAAATTATAGACAGATGATGAGATATGTTTAAGTAGGTTTTCAGTTAATTTTTTTCTTAATTTGAAAACAATGAATAAAGCAAGCAAAAAAATGGAGAAAACTAAAAATGTAGATTTTATAATAAACATATAACTGGTACCTTCATTTCACAATATTTGTTTGTCCTTTTTGAATTAATTTTTATAAATAAATACAAAGTTAAATGTTTTCCTGTTTCTATAACCTATTACTTTTTTTTCTTTCTCTGAGTAACAACTAATGTAGTCAATTATACCCACCTAGTCTATTTTAAAATATTATTACATACATTTTAATTTTTCCATTATTTGTTTTACATGTGTATGAATGTAGACATTTTATACTTCCTTTCTAGAATTTCCACTTTCCTCACCTCATGCCTGTTCAGTGGCTATTATCAAAAACACAAGAGATAAATTCTGGCAAGGATGCAGAGAAAAGGGAACCCCGTGCACTGTTGATGGGACTGTAAACTGGTTCAGCCACTATGGAAAACAGTATGTATGTTCCTCAATAAATTAAAAATAGAACTACCATATGCTCTAGCAACTCCACTTCTTAGTACATAGCCAAAGAAACATAACCATTATCCTAAAGAGATATCTATACCCTCATGTTCACTGCAGCATTATTCACAATCAGTAAAATGTAGTGTATGTATACAATGGAATGTTATTCAGCTTTAAAAAAAAGAAATTCTGTCATTTGCAACAATGCGGATGAAACTGGAGGGCATTATGCTAAATGAAGTAAGCCAAACAGAGGACAAATATTACATGGTGTCACAAAATCTTTAAAAAAAAAAAAAAGTTGAACTCATAGAAACAGCATGTAGAAAAGTGGTTGGTGGTGGTTGCCAAGGGCATGAGTGAGAGAGAAGGAGATAGTGAGAGGCTGGTAAAAGGTACAAATGTTCAGTTACAAGGTAAATAAGGTCTGAGGATCTAATACATAACATAATGACTATAGTTGGTTTTTTTGTTTGTTTGTTTTATTTTTTTTTAATGACTATAGTTGTTAACACTGGGGTGTATAATTGAAATTTGCTAAGAGAATAGTACTTAATTGTTCTCACCAAGAAAAAAGTAAATGTGAAACTTTAACTCAATGGAGGAAATGCTTTCACAATGTTTCCATATATCAAATCACCATGTTGTACACTTTAAGTGTCTTAAAATTTTGTCAGTTATACCTTAATAAAACTGAAAAAAATGATTCACAGAATTTTTATATATTCTGGATAAGAATGCTTCTTTCATGTATAGTGCAAATATACTTTTGTTTAGTTTTTAAACATAAGCTAGTATGTGGAGGTGACTGCTGCTTATTTTATTTCATTGGTGCCAAAGAACATGTACTTTATTAAGAAACCCTTTTTGTTGTAAACGATCTATGCTTGTTTTTTTTTTTTAATGTTTTTAAAAGATTTTATTTATTTATTTATTTGACAGACAGAGATCACAAGTAGGCAGAGAGGCAGGCAGAGAGAGGGAGGTAGCAGGTTCCCTGCTGAGCAGAGAGCCCAATGCAGGGGCTCAATCCCAGGACACAGATCCTGACCTGAGTCGAAGGCAGAGGCTGCTGGCACTGAGCCGCCCAGGTGCCCCAATCTATGCTTGTTTTAAAAAGAAGTCTTTAAAATAAATAAACAAATAAATAAAAATAAAAAAAGGTCTTTAAATGGACAGACACTTTTTAATGTGCTAATTTGTTGAAGCCTGTTTTTAGTATTATTCACATCTATATTCTTGATCATTTTTAATCTGTTCAGTTGATATTTGTATGGGTCTATTTTGGATATGCCGATTTTTCTATTTATTGTATTTACTTTAAGTACTGTGGGGGTATGTAGTAAGCTTTATACAATAGTAACATTGCCTTACATTCTGAAGGGATTATTCCCTTTATTCCCAGATAATGTCCTTTTGATTTTCCTGTTAATGCTTTCTGCTTTCTCTTCTGTCTTGTCCAGTATTAATGTATTACTACTCCAGATGTTTTCTAATTAGCATTTTCCAATATGTCTTTTTTCCTTTATGCTATTTTTAGTGTTTCTCTAAATTATATATGTTAAAATTGTTATGTAATCTCTAGCCTTTATTAAATAAGTATAATACATTAGCATTTTGGGTTATTATTCATCATTTGAATCTCTATCCATGATTTTACTCTGTCTTTGACATTAACCAAGGTTTTACTTTCTTCTTTTCTCTCTTCTTTTCATACTTTCTATGGAGTTCCATTCCTTTTTCTTTATTTCTTTGGAACCCAACCATAGCATTTCTATTATTGTTTTGATTATCCTTAAATTTTAACAGACATACATAATGCTGTATTTTTTTCATTTTATTTTTCTCACTGATCTTATTGGTCTCAGGTGCAAAGTATTAGACTGATCATAATCCTTGGTTCAGGACACACTCTGAACATGATTCTTATTTATATGTCTATTAATTTGTTGTAATGTGATAAGAGGTCATAAATCCACCATTTCACACAATCCTTACCTTAAAAATCACTTATATCTACCTACAGGGTATCCCATAATTCCATCCCCTTGCTACCCCTTGGAGAAACCATATTATAAATCCCAAATTTATTATTCCTTTGCTTTTGCTTTTGCTTTCTATAGCTTCATTTATGCTTTAAGCATTTCTAAATTGACTTAAGTTGTTCTTAACATTTTATAAAGGTATTTTTGTTTTATGTAATATTTATGAAACTACATTATTTACTTTGTTTTTATTCATATTTTTGCACACTGCTCTAGTTCATTAATTTTGACTGGTATTCTTTATACCAATCCTTGTCAATTATGTAAATTGGAATCTACTTTCACAGTTTGTAATTTGTCTTTTCATTTGTTTTAGGGTATGTGTTGATGAAAAAAGTTTTTAATTTCTTTTTTTTTTTTTTAAAGATTTTATTTATTTATTTGTCAGAGAGAGAGAGAGGGAGAGAGAGAGCGAACGAGCGCAGGCAGGCAGAGTGGCAGGCAAAGGCAGAGGGAGAAGCAGGCTCCCTGCTGAGCAAGGAGCCCGATGTGGGACTCGATCCCAGGACGCTGGGATCATGACCTGAGCTGAAGGCAGCCGCTTAACCAACTGAGCCACCCAGGCATCCCAAAAGTTTTTAATTTCTATATGAGAAAATTGTTTTCCTGTAATTTATAGTTAGGGCTTTAAAAAAAGGGAAAAAAAAAAACTTCAAAACTAAAAATAACCTTAATTTTTGACTGAGTTTTTATTTTATTTTTTATTTTATTTTTTAAAATTTTGTTTATTTATTTGATAGAGAGAGAGTTCACAAGTAGGCAGAAAGGCAAGCAGAGAGAGGGGAAAGCAGGCTCCTTGCTGAACAGAGAGCCCGATGTGGGGCTCGATCTCAGGACCCTGAGATCATGACCTGAGTCAAAGGCAGAGGCTTAACCCACTGAAACACCCAGGCACCCCTATTTTACTTAATTTTTTAAAGATTTTATTTATTTGGGAGAGAGTGAGCAAGCATGAGTGGGGATGGAGGGGTAGAGGGAGGAGACAAGTTCCCCATCCAGTGGGGAGTCCGATGTGGGTCTTGATCCCATGAGTCTGGAATCAGGACCTGAACTGAAGGGAGCTGCTTAACTGACTGAGCTACCCAGGTGTCGCATTGACTGGGTTTTTTAAATATTGTTTTTGACATGTAAGACTTTAATTTATTTGGATGTAGTATTTCATTGGTTGTGAGGGAAATACCCCATTTTATCTTTTCCATATGGAGCTCTACAAAAGGTCCTTTTCCCAGAGAATAGTCATTATTTGACCTATTTGGCAGCTCACTGAGAACTCTTACTCATGGGGCTTGACTCCTTTGACCTGACTCAGTGCTCTCTCATTGTGAGCAATCTTTTGTCTGAGACATTTGTCAAAATTAAAAGCTACAGTTGTTTAACATCGCAGCTCCCTGAGGTGCTGACAGCAGTTGGGGCAAGCAAGAGGCTAACCCAAAAATTTAAAAGGAAAATTAGGAAATTAGATATTCATAAAAGGCTTTGAAAAGCTTTCCTGTTTTTCTGGGGATCTAGAAAGAAGATTCTGAGAAGTCTCTGTTTCCACAAGTGTAAACAAAGGCTAAAGGCAGACTTGTATACTCTTTGCTGGAACATTGAAGGTGTACACCAGGGCATACATAGAACACCTTGGCAAAGGCTGGGAGACATACTGGTTCAGGCACTTAAGGAGATCTCTATCCAATTATTAGCTGAACACTAAGATACTTGAGTAAAGACTTCAGAGGCCAGATATGAAAAGCATACAGACTTTTTAGGATTAGTCCTGGAAAGTCACAAAACAAATATTACCACCCCTACTACTACCAATAAGCAACAGCAACAAACGCAAGAGAATGTAGGGAATCTAGTCAGATTTGCAGAACTGCAGCATTATATTATTTTAAATGTCCAGTTTTGAGCAAAAATATGAGGTATACAAAGAAACAGAAAAATATACTCCATACACAGAAAAAATTAACAAAAAATTTTCCCTTATGAAACCCACACATTAGATTAACTAGACAAAGACTAGAAAAATAGCTATTATGTCCAAAGAGCGAAAAGAAGCCATGTCAAAAAATTAGAGGATAGTATGGGATGATGCCTCATCAAACAGAGTATATCAATAATATGGAAAAATTATTTAAAAAAAAACTTCAGAAATTATGGAGTTTAAAATCAGTGAAATGATTCAAATGAAATTAAATAGCTCAACAAGATTTAAGCTGTCAGAAGAAATCATGGAATGGGAAGATACATCAATGAGGACTATCTAGCCTGAAGAAGAGAACAAAGGAAAAAAAAAAAAAAGAAAGAAAGAAAGAAAGAGAGCCTAAGAAACCTGTGGACATCATGAAGCATTCCAATATACACATAATAGAAGTTCCAGAAGAAGATGACAAAGAGAGTAGAAAGGATATTTGAAGAAATAATAGCCAAAAAATTCTCAAATTTGATGAATAGCATCAATCTGTACATCCAAGGAGCATAGTAGAGTTCAATTAGGATAAACTTAAAGAAATACAAAGCTAACCACATCATAATCAAACTCTCAAAAATAGAAATTTTTGAAAGCATCAAGAGAGATCCAACTTATTACATACAAAGGATTCTCAATAAAACTGACATTGATTTTTTTTCCGTTTTCCTTTTTTTTCCCTAATTAACATATAACGTATTATTTGCTTCAGGGTTGCAGGTCTGTGAATCATCAGTCTTACACAATTCATAGCACTCACCATAGCACATAACTTCCTCAATGTCCATAACCCAGCCACCCTATCCACCACAGCCTCCAGCAACCCTCAGCTTGTTTCCTGAGATTAGGAGTCTCTTACGGTTCGTCTCCCTCCTGATCCCATCTTGTCTCATTTTTTCTCTCCCTGCCCCCCTGACCCCCCACCCTGCCTCTCAAATTCCTCATGTCAGAGAGATCATATGATAATTGTCTTTCTCTGATTTACTTATTTTGCTTAACTTAATACCCTCTAGTTCCATTCACGTCGTCGCAAATGGTGAGATTTCATTTCTTTTGATGGCTGCATAATATTCCATTGTATATATATACCACATCTTCTTTATCCAGTCATCTGTTGGTAGACATTAGGTTCTTTCCATAGTTTGGCTGTTGTGGACATTGCTTCTATAAATATTTGGGTGCACATTCCCCTTTGGATCACTAAATTTTTATCTTTAGGGTAAATACCCAGTAGTGTGATTGCTGGGTCATAGGGTATCTCTATTTTCAATTTTTTGAGGAACCTCATACTGTTTTCCAGAGTGGCTGCACCAACTTACATTCCCACCAACAGTGTAGGAGGGTTCCCCTTTCTCTGTATCCTCACCAACATCTGTCATTTCCTGACTTGTTAATTTTAGCCATTCAGACTGGTGTGAGGTGGTATCTCACTGTGGTTTTGGTTTGTATTTCCCTGATGCCGAATGATGTTGAGCACTTTTTCAGACAACATGGATTTTTTTCAATTTAACATAGTGCTGGAGCTTCTAGCCAGAGGAGTAAGATAGGGGTGGGGAAGTAGGGGTTATTTCAATATGTTGATTATCTCTAACATATAAAATACAATAAGCCCTGAACACAGTGTGTGTCAAATGACCTTGTTTGTTCTAGTCTTGGGAACATAGAGAGAAGGTATATCTTATTCCAAACCAGCCAATGGCAAGGTGCTGCAATCCTAGAATCTCTTCCTGCATGCCTCAGGCATGTGCCACTCATTAGGTAGAAGTCATTGTCCAGTATATGTTTTTACCCAGTGTACTAGGCCAAAAATATATAGATACAGATATAGATAGATATATAACATTTTGGTGACCATTGGGCAAACTAAACATAATAAGACAAAAGCTGATAGATTAAGATGTAGCTATCAGTTTAGTGTGATTAATTAAAAAACTTGTCCTATAAATACATTGTTCAATAATCAATACTTACAATGTTTCATCTGGGGTATTTAGAATATCCTCTTTGATACATTTTTAATAACATGATTTAATGTGAATGGTACCATTTAAATTGGTACATTAAAAGAACGATCATCAATATATTTGTTTTTGCATCAAATCATCCTGTGATTGAGGACCAAACAAAGGATAGTTTGCTCTTTCTTTGTCTATAGATTGATTAAATAAATGAGATGAATCTTAAGTTTCTTTCTGGCTAGAAATCAAGCAATATGTTAATAAATAACTCTGGTATATAGTATTATTCCCATTTGCAGACAAGGAAAGTGAGATGAAGAGGATATGAGTTACTTCTTTAGATCATACACTGAGTAAATAATGAACGTGGGTTTTGAACTTGGGCATCTCATTCAGTGTCTCTCATACAATGAAAGATCATGCTGGCAATAATGTAGAAGGCCAGTTTAAAACAACTAACCTGGAAAAGGGAACAGGTAAAAGTTTATTTTAGGATCTAGGTGATCAAAGATGAGTACCTGAAATAAGGTAGTAGTGGAATAAGTGTAAAGGATGTATATACAAATTATATTTATGACAGAGAATTAACAACTTTGTCATCCATTTGATACATTGATTGTGTGGTGAAGACTAGAGAGAAATCTAAGATGGTTTCTAGATCTCTGATTTTGGGACTGCATAAATGGCATTCTCTGTGATAGGAAATGTAGGAAAAATAAGATTAGGAGGTCCAAATGATTACTTTAGGGAAAAGATGTCGATAGGAATATAAAATAGACTGATAAATAAATAATAGAAAGATCCTTAGATTGTATTTAGACTATATGAAAATCTTCAGAAATATGTAGTCTCATGGATGTGGAAATGATAATAAACTTGGGGCACAATTAAAGTAAAAAGGGGGGAAAGGGTTGACCATAGCCTTTGAAGAGCACCAGTGCATAAATTGTGGAAGAAGGAAGAGAATTGAGGAAGAAAGAAACCAATATTGAGGTAAGAAAATGATGAAGTGGGGGAGCTCTATAGAAGTCAAAGAAGGAGAGTTTGAAGTAGAAAGGATCAAGAAGAGTTTTAATATAATGTGCTGTTGGGATTTGAAAACTAGAAGGGTATTGGGGACTTCAATGAGAGTAATTTCAGTGGATTGGTAGAGACATTAAGTCATACTGACAAGAGTTAAGAATGGAATAGAAGGTTGTAAAATCTTGAACAGTTTTGGAAAATCTTATGGACCTATTAGGCTGACACTCCTGGGACAAATGCTCTTATAATGACAGGAGAATTCTATGCCAGCTAAAATCACACTGGTGTCACAGCCATTGTCTTTCTTTGAAGCCATACTGACTATTGCCAATATTTTTGAAGGTTTTCTTTGGCCAGAAAATTATATAGGATGGGCTGAAGATCAAATAAGACTGGTTTACTCTGTTGGTCTAGAGATTAACCCATGAGGCCTAACCAAATTGGGATTTCACTGAAAAAACATATAGCTATGGTAAAATAGATATTTTATCAGCATAGCTATGACAAATACAGAATAAGTTATATCAGATTTTGGTGTGAACATATAGCTTTAATGTGTTACTGAAGACTCCTAGAATTGATTTAGAATAGAGAATGCCTCATTAGCCACTGACACATCATAATTGCCATATACTCTATTTAAATCTAGTTCTTGTTAAGGATGTCTCAGTGCTGTAATAACCCTGTCAGTCAACCTGCCACCCATTCTTACGTGTAGGAAGTTTTCTTGAAAACTTCAAGCTATTATTGAATACTGGTGTTTAGACATTGCCCTCCCTAGCAGGTTTTAGTGCTTAATAAGAAAGGACATTTTACTTGAACGACTTTTTTCATTATTTTTTATATGCATTTGCCAGTGGGCAAGTAATGGGGTATAACAGTAATATGATATTGGATTGAGCCACTTGGCACAGCATCTGGAATCTAGTGTCAGTTCTATTACTAACTAGGTATGCAAACTTGGAAAATTCCTGTGAAGTCTTGGATATTTATATTTCTTCTTGGTGAAATGAGGAGAAAGTCCCTAGGGACCCTTTATGTCTCTAAGTGCCTCCTATAAGACAGAGCCATGGACTTTAGGTTTTCCAGAAATACCTTGGGTAATACTTAGTCTGTTCCCACTGACATGATACCTTAATGTCATTTCTTTGGACTAGATATGTGCCGGAGATAAAATGGTAGCTGAGTTACTTCCTTAACAGGTTCTGTATGTGAATCTGAGGAGAATCAACGGTGAGCAAAAAGTACAAAACTGAACATGTCTAGGGAATGCTAAAGTAGAACTTCAAATAAGGTGGCATAGCTGTGAGTGTGCTGGCAAAAAGTGGCAGCAGACAATCTAGCTCAGTACACCAACAAAACAAAACAAAAATTCTAGCTTTTTAAACAAAATTCTGGCTTGCTAGGGTTTTTAAAGGTAAAGGCACCTGAACTTCAGGCTCTGTGAACAGTAGCAATCTCAAACCGGAAGATAATCTCTGCAAGAGTGTAGTCAGGGGGCGCCTGGGTGGCTCAGTGGGTTAAGCCTCTGCCTTCGGCTCAGGTCATGATCTCAGGGTCCTGGGATCGAGCCCCGCATCGGGCTCTCTGCTCAGCAGGGAGCATGCTTCCCTTCCTCTCTCTCTCTGCCTGCCTCTCTGCCTACTTGTGATCTCTGTCAAATAAATAAAAATCTTAAAAAAAAAAAAAAGAGTGTAGTCAGGTAAAGAGGTAAGCAGTTTCTAATGTTGTTTAAAGAACCAGAAATTATTGTCAAGCATCTTCCTCAAACTCTTATAATGATAAAGTGATAGCCACCTAGGCTCTCCTGCCTGTCCCTATTTATTCTAAAGCATTAATGCACAATGTGATGAACAAAATGCTTTGTATGTTCCCCAATTCCCTAAAACACATAGTGGTCTAATACTAACCTGGCAGATGTAAGTTCATGTGGAATCTCTTTTGGTACCATTACTAGGGCCAATGAATTTCATGAGATAATTCTCTTTATAAAGTAATATTTGCTGTTGTTTACGTTATCCTCTCCCCTTTGCCCACCCCCACTTCTGCTTATAATACTTTTATTTAAAGAAAGATACTTGCAGTTGCATTTCTGAAGTCTTCATAGTATCCAAATTTCATAATTCTGACAGCGTCCTAAGTTTTTCTCAACTGAGTATTTTGCTACCCCTTCCTGTTTCCTTTTATTTTAGTTTGTGTCTTCCTATCCTCATTCAGTGTTCTCTACCAAGGTACATATTAGAATCGTCCAGATAGCACCCCACCCTGGAACAGTGTTTTAGAAACCCTGGGGGAACCAGCAGCTATGGTTTCTGAAAGTTCCCCAGTAATCCTGATGTACAGCCTTGTTTGGAAACCATGACCCATCTATACCATTATTAATGTATTTTATTAATTAACTTATTAATTAACCATTATTAATGTATGACAGAACTATAGCCTCTTTCTTTGTAGATTTTTATGAGGTCCAATGATCTTTTTGTATTTCTGACAATAAACTCTCCTATTTTGGTGATTTTGTTTAAGAGGTACAGTTTGATGTGTCTAGTGACCTAAGATTCAAGAGATATTTCTGACCTAGAATTCAACCATATGCCAAGAATTTTACTAAGTGTTTTTATTTTTATTAGGTCATATAACTGTACTAATAACTCAAGAAAACAGGTATTATTATTCTCAGTTCCCAGATAAAAACACTAAAGGCAAAATTCTAAATTATTTGTCTAAGATCATACTAATAGATCTATCATTAAAAACCAGATTTCTTGGCTACTGCTCCAGTGCTCCCTTTTATCAGTGAGATTTCCCAGGTAAATTTTAGGGTTAAGACTGAAAGATCGAAGCTCATTATTCCATAAATATTGCTTTGTATCTTCCAAAGAATGTATACTACATGCTTTGTAGTATACTCCTATAGTAAATTAAGTTTTTTAAAAAAATTACTCCTATGGTAAAATAATTACTTTTATTTATTATTTATATAAAATATAAAAAATATATTTAAAAATACTCCTATAGTAAAATAAGTTTTTTTTTTAATTACTCCTATGGTAAAATAAGTTTATCATTTGCTGTCTACTCACACAGTTCTGAAGGTCCCCCTCATAAGTTATTTTCATTGTAGGCATTCAACTACCTGACAACTCTTCATATCATCTGAAAGCTTGCTTCTGGAAGATTATCCAGAGCATGATATTGTTTTTCAACTGTTTACATTACCATTACTGTTCTGTTTCTAGGGGGAGATAGACCTCCTTAAAGCCTGGCCATGGCATGCATGCATGCATTCATTCATTCATTCACTCGTTTGTTTGTTCACTCATTCATTCATTCATCCACTTATTTACTATACAATTCAAAGGCCTTTGAAGAAAAGTTTAAGGAGGAATTACATGAAATTTCCTATATCATGTGTATTTATTCTTCCGAATACTGAAGTACATTAATAAGTAGCTATTCCTCATAAATAAATCTACTTGCTTTGACTCCAATTATTTAAAGATTCTATTTAGTAAATTCCAAAACTAAAAATAAAATTTACCAGTTTTGTCATTTCCAAGTTCTAGGATATTCAAGTTGATAAAACGCCTGCAGTCAGGCAGTCTTTGAACTGAGTAGCTAATTGAACCTACACGTTGCATTTTTAGTCAACAGTTGGAATATTCTGAAGATCTCAATAGTGACTTAGGCAAAAGACATTAATTTAGTCTTCCTACCAACTTCTTTACACCCCTTAATGCAATTTTTGGAGAGTGGCCACATATGATCCCAATGATTGTCCAATTTGCTTTATGCCTTTAATACATTAAAAGAATTCTTAAACCCAACTTTGAAATCTCTTTGCAAAGCATTCTTTTTTTTTTTTTTTAAGATTTATTTATTTATTTGACAGAGAGAGAGAGAGCACAAGCAGGGACAGAAGGAGAGAGAGAAGCAGACTCCCTAATGGACAGGGAACCTGATACGGGGCTCGATCCCAGGACTCTGGGATCATGACCTGAGCCAAGACAGACACCCCTTTGCAAAGCATTTTGTAGTCTTTCTCTTGTGGTTGGTTTTTGTGCCTGACTTCATGGGCTTTTCTGATGTTTCCTTTGCTTTGTTTTTTAAAGATTTTATTTATTTACTTGACACAAAGAGTACAAGCAGGGGGAGCAGGAGAGGGGGAGATAGGCTCCCTGACCAGCTAGATACAAGGAACCTGAGATCATGACCTGAGCCAAAGGCTTAATAGACTGAGTCACCCAGGTGCCCCTGATTTTTGTTTTTTTTGACAGAGATAAAGAATTCAAATCATTTAAAAATATATAGCCATTTAAAATAGGGAAGGTATTGGTATTTATCTGAAAATCCTATTAATAGCACATTATTTGAGTATTTGTTGTACATTGTATTGAAGCTACCTGTATGTGAAATTATATTCTTTGTGAAGCAACTTAGGAATTTCTCTTCTGTTTAATTGATCTTTGTTTATTTCTACATCAACAATATACTTCTTAATTTGTATAGTTTTATATTTTCCTGTATTATTTTTTAATGCTGATACCACCCCCCCCATTCTTGGTAGTAAACATTGTCTTGGCTATTCTTAGGTATTTAATTTTCTAAATTCATATTAGAATCACTTGGTCATATTCCAAATGCAGAGATCACCTTGGAATTTAATTGGAATTCTATAATATTTTAAGGTAATTTGGGGATAATGACATTTTTATTTAGAGACAGTGTGAGTTTCCATTCATCAAAATCAAAATGTTTAGTACCACCCTTCACAAACCTGAGCAAGTAACTGTGACTTCAATTATCTCTCAAACAAAGCCATCAAATCTTTGTTTGAAATGTTTTAATATTTTCCATTTGGATTATTGTTTTACATGGTCTTATATTTTAAACTATACTGAAAGATATATATGGGGTAATGTTGAATTTTATCTAAATTTTATCAATATATTTTGCCCTTTTTTATTAATCTGTGCTCTTCCTTTAGAATTCAATCAGTTGTGGTATCAGCATTGTTTCCCTTGATTTTTTTAGGTTTATATTTACCTCCTTTTTTTTTTTATCATAGATTTTTTTTCTTTTTTGAAGGAAAGAACCATAAAAGTCTTAGCCATTGCATCTTTGGGTCCTTGCACACTATTCACCATTTACTACATAGAAGATGTCCGGTAAATATTTTTTAAAAATATGTGAGCCTTGTGCCCGGCTCCCTGCTCAGAGGAGAGCCTGCTTCTTCCTCTGCCTCTGCCCTTCCCCCCTGACTTGTGTTCTTGCTCATGCGCTCACTCTCTCTCCTTCAGATACATAAAATAAAAATCTTTAAAAAAAAAGAAATTGGACAAAATTCTTTTTTTCTAAAATTCTGCATCATCTTTTTGCTAAAAATTCCTGATGTACCATAACCAGACTATTTTTATTATCCTGAAATAATATGTCAAGCATGAATTATTATATTTATGTTACATTTTCCGAACAGAAAGAAATTACTATCTATTACCATAAATAACAGATAAATTTTTGAGGTTTAATTGAAATTCTAACGCTTGCAGTTTTTTATAACAGCATTCTCCACCCCCCAATCCATTATACTTATATTTTTACTTGTACTTTTAATTTTGTAATTCTTATATTCTGCCTTTTCTCTCTGGTTATCTTTTTAAAATGTGTCTGTATCTTGTATCTCCAAATAGATTGATCTGCTCCTTTGGGGGCACCAGTGAGTCTTGTAAAACGTGGCTAATGGACAGTGGATCTGGCCAAAACATGTGGCATCATTAAATAGATTAGCCATTAAATAGATCAGTCACATTGCAACAGGCTACCTGGGACAAGTGAAGGGCCTGGCAGAATGACAGCAGGTATCAGCATAATCCAGTAATTGGTACACTTGAGGTCCTGGCATTATCTGAGCTAGATATTATAACTTGAAAAACTTGGGTAATGGGGCCAAATCCTTTAGATCGTAGCTGCCATAATTTAGAATCTATAAATTGGGGTAAGCAGCCCTGGGAAATGTGCTACTGGGTCATTGGATGAACAGGTCCAGGATTCTTTAAATTATTATTTAATAGATAAGGAACTACTTCTGTAAAACAGGATGGGAACCTAGAATTTAGGTTGCCTCTGCTGTGGGGAATGCAGAAATGAGAGAAATGATTCCAACAGGTTTATGTAGAAATGTGAATGTCATAGATTCCATAGTAATATAGTTACATATTGGATGGTTTTATATTTTCCTGGATAGTTCTTGATCTGTTCAAATAATATATTTTCTTTGACTTCAGACTAAAATACAAATTATTTAATATGACTTACAAATTGCCACATTATCTGACAACTAATCTTTCTAGAGTCTATAATCATCTTTAACTTTATTAAAATTTATAATATAAATTTTATATATTTTATATAATATATATTTTATATATATAATATAATGAATTTATTTATTATATATGACATAACACATGCTGTTCCCTTTGCTAGAATGGTTAGTTGTTCCTCAGTTTTCTCCTAGCAAAATATTCAAGTCATCCAAAGTATCTCCTCCTTGGTGAAATATTTTTTTGTTCCACAGAGACTGAGCTGCATGTTTATCAAAGTCTCCACTGTGCATTATGTACCCTTTCATTTATAACACTTAGCAGGATACTTTTTAATAGTCTCTTCAGACCTGTTTTCTCATTAGACATATAGCTTTGGATAACAAGGACCATGACTTTCCACTGGAATAATCCTAGCACCAAGCATCTGTGCCTTTCAAATAATAAGCACACAATAAATATGTGAGAGCAGAAGGGTCAGAGGCAAGAACAGGAATTACAGACCTCTTTTTATTGCCTACTTATATCATTGCTTCCTTATCACTGGCTGCATCTGCTTATTCAGATGCAATACAAATCAAAAGGTTTTAGACAAGAACATGAGTGTGTGTGTGTGTGTGTGTGTGTGTGTGTGTGTGTGTGTGTGTGTGTTTCCTAAACCAAGGACATTAATAACATTTTTTGGGTCTACATTACATAGAATACAAACTTGGTAGTCTATTTTTAAAGGGATCTAATTACAGTCCTATCAACTTAAGTGAGCTACACTGAATGCAACAAGGTCTCTGCTTTGATATGTATGTTTTTTAACTAGGTAAAGGCAGAGTGAATATGACATAGTTGGATGTGATTAGAATATATGTCTTTTTTTCCTGTCCACACTTTCAAAACTAGGGTACAACACAAATAAGAAAAGGCTTATAAAACCCCCAAAATCCTAGACACCACATACCTGATATCAAGTGGGCAGGAATATATTAAGTATATGCATTCTTTATTTCTATTCCAGTATTATTCATAGATGTTAATTTAAGGAGTTCAAAGATTCTGTTCCCAACTAGATTAACAATTGGACCTCCTCCCACTCAAGGATATCCTATTTTATTTTCTAAAACTTATAGCTAATTAATAGTTCTTTTTAAACGTTAAGCAAAAAAAGTACATCCAATAAACACACATTTTTAGGTATGTATTTTGGACTACAGTAATTGGTACTGCATATGCAGACATACAATAGAAAAGCAGTCAAATTAGAACTTTAAAAGTAGGGAAAATTTTTAGCAAAACAGAACGCAACTAAGTGGTTAAAATGATAGTTTTTCCTGGATTTTTAGATAGCAGAATACAGTGGAAGGGAAGTAAGTATACCACAGACTGTTTATTTCAAAGATGCATATTTTTTATTAGTTGTATTTTAAATAAAATTGTACGTAGTAACACTTTTAAATGTTTACATGAACAAAAATATAAAAAGTATCCTATAGGGGGCACTCAAGTACTATGAACTGAAGTATCTGCCTTTTCTAGTCAGATTTTGTTTAGATGGAAAGGGGTAAACCCTTGGGCACATTTTCATATTACCTTTTATATAAAGAACAAAACTGAGTAAAATAAACGAAAGTACTCTTTGTCATGCTTCTGCTATTCCCCAAAGAAAGACAAAGGGATATTAAAAGGTGTGATTAAATGGCATTCTGAACCTTATTATTCTAAAAGCATTAAGGTATGATGGTATAGATAGCTGAGTTGGTCTGCACTATCAAAATTCTAAACAAAGTTTCTTCTACATTAGAGTTCAATGCCAGAGATAATTATCATTCTTTTCTGGAGACATTTAGTTGTATAAAATAGTAAAAGCAGAGTCATGTGCCTCATTCTCTCTAGGTTTTAAAGCAGAATAACATGAGAAACTAACTTACTTTTGAAATAATATTCCAAATGAGGAGTTAGTCTACTGCTTGCACAGAGAAGTTATAACAAATGATGGTGATGTTTTCTTGGAGGGTGGGGGTAGGGGAATATGAGAGCAAAACCAAAATCCACTTCTGTAGCCAGTATGCCAGATGCTATTTTAACTGAACTGTGTTTTGGTAGCTAAGACTTTATTTTAACCCAAACCTAAATGAAAACCTGGGATGCCATCTAACTAAAATGAATGTATTTTCTTTAAAGTAATGGGGAAAACTGCTTCATTTTGATTTTGAAACTGTAGGTAAGAAGAAGTTGCTTTTTATTTTAATATGGTTAATATCATGGTAAGTTAAAAATTAACCTCTAGACGCTCTCGGTATAGTGACATGAATTCCATTAAGCATGTTAAATACTTATCTCCCTGTTGAATTTTCCACTGAAGTGTTTCACAGTGCACACTGCTCAGAGCACGTGCGTTTTCCTCCTGTTACTTTCACACAAGCAAGCTTAATGCATGCTTTTGATTTTAAAACAGGCATGTATAAGTGCTAAGCACTTCTCTTAATTAGCTTGTTTACCACTATCACAGTTGCAAATAATGAAATCACGTCTAGTACCATTTGTTAAGTCCATAACTTGGGATACCTGTAGGCAGGTATGACTGAGTCCTGCAGCCTATTTACATTATAAAGCAAGATATTTATCCTGCTTTCCCACATGATTAAGGCTGCCTAAATATAAAATTTCATACAATTGGATTACATGTTGTTAGTAGTCCTTACAATGATTTGGAAGAATCTCAATTTCTTTTTGTACTTTGAAAGCGTGAAACTTTAAATAAGAGAAGACAAACAGTTTGTAACTAAGGTCTCTTGAATTTAATAAGTTATTATGGTCAAGGAGATAGGATTTTCTGGAACAATATTGAGTACATATATCCTGTCCTACTGCTCAACAATTATATTGTCATGTGTTCTAATTTTGGTTTGAAAACTGTGACGGCTATAAATCTGAAGTGTGTGGAGGAAAAGAGGGCAGAGGGAACCAGCTTTGGAGCTATAAAACCAGAATAGCAGTTACCTCCATAACATCCTTAAAGCTCTATTTTGCTTTCACTTGCAACCTACAGCTTGGACCATGGTTGGTTCTAGAAACTCCACAGCCCAATTCAGGCATGGTAATTATTTGTCCTTTTAAAAAAAATTTTATTTAATTTTTTTATTGTGTTATGTTAGTCACCATAAAATACATCATTAGTTTTTGCTGTAGTGTTCCAAGATTCATTGTTTATGTACAACAACCAACGCTCCATGCAATACTTTTTAAAAGATTTTATCTATTCAAGAGAAAGAGAGAACAAGAGAGTGATCATGGAGGGGAGGGGATCAGAGGGAGAGGGAGAAGCAGACTCCCTACTAGAAGGGAGCCAATGAGGGGTTCCATTCCAGGACCCCAGGATTATGACCTGAGCCAAAGACAGATGCTTAACTGACTGAGCCACCCAGATGCCCAGATTATTTGTCCTTTAATATATTTTATTGTATGTGAAAAATAATGTATGCGACCTTTTCTGAGTTATTTTCACAGCAGTTAGATGTACCTTCATAGAAATGTCCAAATTGATTAATCTTCTTTGTTTTGGGTAAATACTGATAAATTGTGAAGACTAATATCAACAGTCCTTTGACTCATCTTGTATAGTCTCTGAATGTAGGTCAATTTCTGGATATATGTATGTCCATATATATATCTCCATACATACACATATATATATTTATACATTATACATTATTATACATATATATATTTATACATTATATATTTATACATTATATTATATATATTTCTACATTATACATTATGTTATATATTATACATACATTATACATATATATTTATACATTTATACATTATACATTTATACATTATATATACACATATACAAATTTTACATTATGTATATATATACACATATATTTATACATTATAAATATATATACATATATTTATACATTTATACATTATATATTTATACATATATTATACATTATATATTTATACATTAAATATACATATATTTATACATTATTTATACATTCAAACATATATATGCTATGTTTATATATATGTATGTGTATATATATACATATATATATCATTATATATTTTTTCAAATAATTGTATAGTTTTCAGGCAAAGCCCAGTAAAGGGCATAAAAACTATTTCTTGTCATTTGTATCCACTTTCTTTTGGCAAGAAAAAGCAGGAGGTTAAATTGCAATAAATCAGGATTAATATCCACCTAAAGTATATAATTGATGCTTCTTTTAGAAATACATGCATTTAATCACAAGGAAAGACTGAATAACCAAAATATTCTTGGTCATCCATTATCTACACATCACTATTCATTCTCTTCTATATTTTCTGTTGTGTACTTGTGAATAATGTCTTAGCACTCTTTGTTGTTGTTGTTGCTTAGTATGGTTTGCAGAATGATGTGAATGATACCCTTTGGTAAATTTTATTTACAATGCAAAATGTAGCAATGGGACATCAGAAAAGCATTTAATGGTCTATCAACTATAATTTAACTTTGCCAGTATTCATGCATAAAATCACACATTTTCACAAATCTTGATAAATATATCTAGGTCCAAATGTCACACTATTTTTCTTCTCACAAAGAGAGGCTTGACACAAAACTAGGGCATTCTGTTCTGGACTAGAGAGTTCTTTTTCGCATTTGAGTTTTTATTGTGATTAAATGTATAATTTTTGTAATAGAAAAACACTTTTAGAGGGTGAGAGACATTCCCTATGTGAGAGAAATAAATTTTTCTACTTAGAACAAATAATGTTTTGCAAAAGTTAGTTTTATAGGTATTCTTTAAAGCAATCTTAAAAAAAAAAAGTAAAAACTTAACATGAAGTGTATTCTATTTACCACACACCTATTAGTACTTACCCTATGACAGGTACCATGTCCAAAGGGAGCTGTTGACAGCCTCTGAAGAACCATTCCTAGTGGGAATTAAGCAAGGTACACTAAGAAGAAAGGTTTATTTTTCTGTTCTGTCTTCCTCTTTCATTGTTTTGCTTCTCTGTATTGTTTGTTTTTATTTTTAAATTTACTGTATAAAGAATAAAAAAGGAATAGATTTCTGATAAAGGAATAGAAAACAATAGATACTCTTCTTATAATACTCAACAAAACAAAGCAAAACAATGTCCCCCCAAAGTGAAAACCAAACAGGCAAGCAAGCAAACAAACAAAAAACCCAATAAACTTGGCCAAAGATACAGTAGGTCCAAAGTACTTTTTACTTTTAACAGCAATGCATTTTATTAAAGTATACATAAGGTGCAATTAATAGAATTCTATAATTCTGGCACCCATCTTCTCAGTTCTCTGTCAATTGCCTGTACATAATTTCTGTCCTTGTCATTGCATTATCCCATTTACTTCAGATATAGAAATTTGCTCCATGGCAGATGGACCAGGGAACAGCAGATATAGGAAAGATTAAACAATGTCAAGGGAAGAAGTAAAAAGTCATTAGTCAGCAGTAAGACAAATGGTCTCTGGGTACTTCATCTAAGGGAAAGCCCATGCAAAATGATTATATTGTTAAGGGGTTAGAAGTTGTGAAATGTGAAGACTATACATAAGGTAAACAAGAAAAATATCATTTGGATATAAAGTAGGAAATTATTCAGTGTAAGTGGATTAAATGCCTACAAGGGAAACAACTAATGCTGTAATAAAAATAAACAACTGAATAAAAGTTGAACCAGACTTTCTCTAGTCCTCTTTCCATCCTTTGATCCTATGTGAGTTCACAACACACAACAGAATTCACAAGCTTTGATTAATCTATAAGTTATCACTGATAACATTTCTAAATATTTTAAATTCTGAGCATTTTTGAATTTGCTACTGAGTTCCAGATCAAAGGAGATATGATGTTGCTGATTGACTAAACGCTGGTAACAACACTCAAGGTATTTGAATATATGTTTTGTGATTTCTTACTCAGAGTCGAATTCTAGCAGAATTCTAGCAGAAGTCTCAGGTTTTTCTACAAAAGTTTATTCATAACGATATTTATTCAGAAAGATATAGCCCTGATTTTATTGGGTAATCTCAGTAGTGGTCTTTATGTCTCATACCTGTGGTTCACGGCAACATGATTCCCACAAGATCCTGGAAAGTCAGTCCATTAGCAGAGAAATGGTGTTTGATTTGGACTGTAAGTTCTGCTAGTGCAAGGACCATGTCTTTTCTATATAGTTATTTGCACGGTGCTGAGTGGAGTGGCTGTTATATCATCTGTAGCTATTAAGGGAATGAACTAATTCAAACTGCCTGGGCTACCACTCCTCTGAGCTAGGAAAAATCTAGATGAATATCAACAAAACTCACTACATAATATAGGAAAAAGGAAACTATTCAAGGGCTGTTTTTTATATTAATGATATGTGTGACCTCAGAGTAGTCCCATTTCCTATCTTTAACTTTTCTTATCTGTAAAATATAGCAAACTGGAAGAAGTGATTTGAATGTTCCTTCCAGTTCCAACATTCTAGGAGTTTCTAATTAAAACTAAGGATCAGAAAGATGACTGAAAGGACAGAGATCAATATTTGCAGGCTGAAAAAGACCACAAGGCTCATTCAAGAGAAGTGCATCCTGATAATGGACCACTGACAGCCACCCCCAGCATGAAACACTAATTCTATTTTTGGCAGCTGGAGATGGAGATGTACAGGTCAAATGTACCTCAGGTCAAAAAGCACTGACATCAACAAGCCTTGTAACCAGCAACTAACCTGAAACTCAGAGCTATTTCCATACAATTAGAGTGAAAAGGGCTTAATGAACTTTTGGTCTTTTTGTATTCCCCTGCTCCCCACATATGTGGATTGCATTATTGCTGATTGTGCTTTCTAAAAACGTACCCGAAAAGGATAGGATACAGAGGATTTGTATCTTGAGTCTGTATTATTATTTTGGAAGTCAGTTGTTGCCTGATTAAAGTTTTCTGAGTCAGCAAAAACTCCTTTCCTTGCCTTCCTATTGTCAAAAGTTTGTCAAACAAGAGTCAGAGAACGTGTAAAACAATCGAATCAATAGTAAACACTTTTTTATTATTTATCCTTTGAACCTTATAGTTGAGTATCAGTTGTGCTTTTCACTGCAATATGTACATCTTAATATGTTTATAGATAATGACAGTAAAGATAAGTTGAGGCTTATGCAAAGAGAAAAACTTAATTTGTCTGGAAATATTTTTACTTTCCAAGTTTAAGTGGGTACTTGCATCACACTTCACTTTCTTCTCAGTTATACATACTTCCCCATACTTGTCAAATGGTAGGAATTAAAGTTGTGCGCAAATCTTATTTATCTCGACTGAATCCCCATGTCTCAGTCGAAACAGCATGCTATCAAACAGGTATAACTCACTTTCGAAGGAAAGCAATTAAAATGTGCATTGAAATGCTGTAGTTTGAGAGAGAAAATGAATCTAAAGTTCTTTTTTCTTAGTGGCTTTGTCCAGAGTAAGTAACTCTGTTTCAATTTTAAGCACTAATAATGTTTCTTTAACAGTTCTCAGTATACCCCCACCCCCCTGCCTTCCTTTTCCTTCTCATCCTGTGTCTGCAGCTGCCTGGCAACTTTTCTGTGTGGAAAGGCAGGGTAAGCACTCTAGCCGCCCTTGGAATGATAGCTGCAGAAAATCCTAGCAACCTGGTTCTCTGGCCAACTCTCCTTTACACACATCACTTCATGAGACAGACTGTCGGGCTTGGTTTGTTCAGACGTACACCCTCCCCCTAACATGACTTTCAGGTGTGCAGTTCATGACTTGTTATTATCTATGGTAAAAACAAAACAAAACAAAACAAACTAACAGCACAAAGAAAATAATCAAGTTAGCAGAAATGGAATCTGATGTTTGATCACATGTATGCAAAGCATGGCTCTAATTGGGAAGTATAAGATTACTGCTGACTGATAATTAATATTCGCATGTTGTTTTAGACCAGAAAGTAAGAATGATTGGTTCTACTTTGTTTAATTTATCTCAATGAAAGATTTCATAACATTCTATAGTTTGATGAATTAATTTATTTAACTTGTCAGTGTTAATAACTCTGATTAGAATGAAGAAATTATAATGGGCCATAGAAACAAACAGAATTTGAACAGTAACTCTTGCTATTCTCTCCTCACTAATAATATACTTTATTAATTTTTGTTTTCACTGAAGTATATATGATGGGAAATAAAAGCATTTCATGGAGAAATATACTTATGTTTCCCTTTTATTTATAGGCCATTATATTTGATGGTCACTCGAAACCTGGAAAAAATATTTAATTTTAAAACTCTAACTTGGTCTATACTTTTATCAACCTCATTAGATTCTCATGAAAACTATCTCTTTTGATGAGTTGGTCATTTTCTTTCTTTCTTTTTTTTTTTTTTAAGATTTTATTTATTTATTTGACAGAGGGAGACACAGTGAGAGAGGGAACACAGCCAGGGAGAGTGGGAGAGGGAGAAGCAGGCTTTCTGCTGAGTAGGTAGTGTGATGAGGAGCTGCATGTGGGGATCCATCCTAGGACTAGGATCATGACCTGAGCGGAAGGCACACACTTAATGACTGAGCCACCCAGATGCCTCGAGTTGGTCATTTTCAGTGAAGAACTACAACATGCAAGTGATTTGGTGTGAGACAATTTTATTTTGACATTGGCCTTATTTTAGTTTTAGGCCATGTATCTATTATAAATAATAACTGTATCTACTAATCTTAATATTGAATATATTTATTATGTATTATTATGGCTTTGTTATATGAAACTATTCCTTATTATAAGTTTTGTCTTAAAAAATCTGCTTGACATACATCTAAATGCATGTGTAATGTCCACTTGACCACTGAAACATATTTAAGCATCCAGTCTTCTACCCAATTACTATGAAGAGTTTTTATACCATTTAGGTCTTTGTTAGTAACATCTACTCACATTCCTAAAATAAGCCCCAAATTTTATTTGATAGATAGAATTGAGAATAATTCATAGTTGATGTTAAATACCAGTCATCACCTTTCATTGTTATGCTAAACTTACTTTTTTTTTTTTTTTTGTATGCTAACTTCCACAATCTTACACCACAATTTTGAGTCATGTGTCATTCACATATGGCAATTTGATTGGTGATCACTAAAAAGGAATTTTGTTTTGCTGTTATTCTGATCACAATGTGTAGACAATGCATCCTTGATTTTCTTCTATTCAGGGCAGTTAAAAAGTAAAGCAGCTGATGTAAAAGAGATCATATGGTTGTTACTCTGCCTAATTTACTTAGTAGTTTTATTATTAGGAGGCACTACATATTTAGAATGTAGCATATTTAGAATATACATTAGAATACAAAATCTTCTGGGTATTCACTGCTCTGATTATCTTTCGTAACTTTTCCCTTTTAAGAGTTGACAGTGGAATTCAGGGTTGCTACATATATCGCAGAAGTGCATGAGTCACTGATTTTCCGTCATAGAACTTGAGTACATGGTAAGTCTTTGGTTGTTCTGTTCCTGGCTACTTTCTCTTCTACTTTGCAATTTTGAGATGGGAGGTAATTGGTGGTAATAGTGTAGAAGAAGCAGAATCTGGATGTCCTTAGCATGGTTTGTGAACACTCCTCATTTTACTGCCAAGACTTAAGTGGATATAGATTTCCTAATAGCTGACCTCCTAGTTGACTGAATGGGATCATGTCAGAAAGACACCTCCTTACTTCATCCCAATGAAAGAATAAATATTTCATACAAGGCAGATGTCTGTGGACACTTGAGAAAGAAATATTTGTTACTTTGGGCATCATTCTAAATTTACCCTTCCTCCTCTACTGTTGCTCCATATTCTTTGAACCCTGTCACTCAGTCCAAAGTTTGTGAATTTTTAGTATGAAGTAAAATAGGAAAAATACCTTTTTGTATTTCCTATATGGTGTATCTTTTTGTGAAAAGTAAAAATGACTAGGTGAAATTACCCACATAACAACTTTAGAAGAAAAGAAAACATACACTTTTAAAGGTGCAAGGAGTCATCTTTTTAGACACTAAATGGTTTGATATACAAGGGAACATCAAATTTAAAATTTACAGTATGGCAAAAATGACATAAAGGACATTTTATTATCACAGTGAAAGTATAGAATGGCAAATTTCACATATTCTTGGCAATTTCCTTTAGAATCACCTTTGTGTTCTTTGATCCAGTCTAATTTTAATGGCTTCTAAGGAGCCTCCAAATATGTTTTGGGTAATTCAGCTCTCATAAACAGCTAGCTCATGGTGCTGGCATTCATCTGTACTATTTCAACCAATAAACGGTACAGAGTGTTTAAGGTATCTTTCCTTTGCTTTTCAATCATTCTGTTCCTCAGTTTTATTCTTTTCTTATAGTTTTCCTTACATCCATTTCAAGTTTCAAAATATCGAATATGAAACATTTTTCAACCTTAGTTCTTAGGCAAGAGTTACGGATGTTACAAGGAAAAAATAAGCCTTCAACTATTAAGATTTCTAAATTTTAACTCATTAGCCATTTCTGAATAGCTAACTAAAATTTTAGGTTTTTGAGCGATCATATTTAAGAACTCAAGTGGTCATACAAACGACTTTTTTTTTTTTTTTTTTAAATTCCACTGATTCATGTTCATGCCTCAGATGGTTTGGGAAAGTTTTTAAACTATAACTGCACTATGTGGAAAAAGAAAGACAAAGCAAAAACAGTTAAAAAAAAATCCCCAACACATGTTTAAAATGGTTTGAGGAACCCTTTTAAAGAGAGAAATCCACCGCAACGAAACAAACTGCCAATCCTTTGCTCTATGATTCCCTGCGTAGGGACCCCTTTCCAGTCACTTTCCCTTCTTATGCAAGGGGTAATGACTTTGGGGATTGTTTTGGGTTTTGTTTCTGCTGAGTCACTATATTTTGCATCTTTGTCCCCAGGTGCTACTCAGCATAAAAGTTAAAAGAGCAATTCAGAAAGCTTTGCGTATGTGTGTTGAGCAGATGAAACCATTTTTTTAAAGAGAAGCTCAGTTACTTAGCTTGTCCTTCCTTACCGGGAAGGAAGCTTCCGGGGAGGGAAGGGACCAAATCTGCTTTGCCGAGAGAAGCATCCAGCGCTGTAGCTGATAATTCCGAGCTGGCTGTTAAATGCGGAGCTTCCTAGGCGCTTGGCTGGCTCAGCCCAATGCAGAAGTCTCCCCCTGCTCTCAAGACTCAAATCCCTACAGAACCAGCTTTGTAGTTACTTTCCCTTCAAGGAGACCGAAATAATTGTGATTTGTGGTGCTCTCAGTTCGCGGTGGTATTTTCCTGTTGTGTTAAATGCTTCTTACTAAGTAATAGATGTGATTTATGTGGACGACGAAGGGGTGTGTGGTGGATTCGGTGATTAATCAGTGAATTCCCATCCGCTGGCATCTCTCACTGCCCCTCTTTGCGTGATGTAAGATCAGACGTACCCTGCATTGAAAAGTCAAGACACAGGAGCGGCTCGCTGGCGCTCACACACACTCTCTCTCTCCCCCACGCGCGCATCCGTACACCTTCCACATCCTGCTCCAGGCAGGAGAAGGCGGACTGGCTGGGCTCATTGAGCTGAAGAATTTCCAGTGACATTTGTAAATGACGCTGCTCGATTCGGGGCTCCGAGCCGCCGCCGCCGCCGGGCCGAGGGCGCCGCGGAGCAGTCTCCAGCGCAGGCTTCCTTACCGAGCGACCACAATGTCCGAGTTTCTCCTCGCCTTACTCACTCTCTCGGGATTATTGCCTGTCGCCCAGGTGCTGACCGTGGGAGCAGACCGAGGTAAGGAAATAACTCCCTCCTGGCTTCCCCTTTTTCCCTCGGCTTTCCTGCTGGGCGATGCTTGTAGATAAGTGAGTGTGAAACTTAAGTCCTTGTGGCCCGCTCCCCGGGACCGGCTGGCCACTGTGCTCCGGCCTCGTTGGGGTGAGAGGTGCGGTGGGCGATTTCTGAACCAGGTGCAAGAGCCCCCGGCTTCCTTCCTCCTCCCCACCAAGCTTTTTTCTTTGGCCATTTACCAGCCCTTATTTTGTCCCCCACTGGGACCGTTTGGACTTGACTGCGCGCTTCTGCCCGCGCACCCAAGCGCTGCAGATGCTGGAATCAGAATTCGCTTTTCCAAGACTTCCCTAGGCGCGGAGTCTCATAGCTTTTAGCTTTTGCAGGCTCTGGCTTCTCCGCGTTCTGTGTGCTCCTCAAGTTAGCTCGAGGTTAACTTCCCTACCTGCTGCACCCAGGGTGTGTGGACGGGGGAAGGTGCCCACTCAAGCCCCTTTCGTTTCTGTAGCCCTTTCTGAGGCTGACTCAAGTGAGATTCCAGTCATCAGCGGAGAGGCTTAGGCTTTCAGGGCGCTTTTGGGCTCAGGCACCTGCTTGAACTTGACTTTCTTATTCTGAAGGTCTGTGGCACAGCTCATGGTACCAGATGACGTTGTTTACCCACCATTGGCGTTTTGCCATTGTTTGTTTGTTTGTTTGTTTGTTTCAAAATAGCTGATGAATGGTAGAAGTTTAAATGGGAATGTGTATGGGGAGCCGAGGAGAGAGGAGGTTGGAATGTTAATAAACCTAGATTGTGTAAACTTTTGATCTGGAAACCCAGGAATCCCTGTGCAAGTTTGACAATCTTTGACAACAGTTGCACGAATGAAAAAAAAAAAGGGGGTGGGTAGATGAATATTTGGGCCGCTGGCATTGGAATGGTTAACTCCCCAGAGTAAAATCAGGAGTATCATGGATCTAGGCTTTATATATATATACATATTTATATACATATATACTTACATATACTCATATTGACTGATAATATTTTGATTTGCTGTTGTTGTCAGTGATGTTTAATTAGGAAAAAAAAAATAGAAGTAACAAAGATAGAAAGGATCCTGGATCCCAATGTCAAGTAAATAGGCAAAATGTTGCACTGAGAGATTTAGTGACTGTGTTCACATGAAGCGAATTATGAATTGACTAAAAATTATTGCTTCATTATAGGAGAGAACAGGAGAATGAATTGTAGTCTTTCTATCCAATCTGCTGTTGGCAACCAGATTATGATCTTTATAATGTGCTCACACATTTCCTTTACCAGTAGTGAGACTAATATTAGTTCCTTTAGAAAATTTAACATTAACTGAGTGATAATCTTTTGAACATACCATTACCACCTAACCACATAGCTTCTAAACTTGTCTTAACTTGCCTTGAAGTTGGTGTGGAATAGTTGAAAACTATACTGATAAAATGGAAGCATATAGCTCTAACTTGAAATGATGATGTATTTGATCTGGAACAATCAGCTCTCAACCTTTCTTAGGAAGAATCTTTGAAGTTGGACCAGAGCAGAAGAACAGAATGAAGCTTTTCAGCCCTGTGAGCTAGCAGAATATAATGGCACTGCAGACTCCTGTTCTTGGGCTTTTTCTGATTAAGTGCCCAATCTCTGCAAATTTGACCTCATCTAGAACTAAGTCCTCAGTGATTTTGGATGTATTTATGAGGGAAAGAGTTGTTACTGCAATGATTAGAATGAATACCTGAAGAGAATTATATATATCATAAAAAGGTAAACATATAGACCTCCGATTTTCTCCTTAGATAGAAAACTGAATATCTTAAAAAATAACAATTTTATGCAAATTTAGTTCTGTGAGGGACAGGGACATCTAAGATATAAAGAGGGCATATGGAAAAGAATTGTTACTTTTTCCTGGAACTAAAATAGTGTCATATATCATCATATCAGTATAAAAAGTACTATTATAAGATAGCAGAAGTAAAAATAGTCGTAGACCAACACTTTGCCACTATTATGTATATTTAACACAACTTTCCTAACTGTTAGAAAGGAGCTAAAATTGTCCCAGCTATCTATCAAAAGTAAAAAGGGTGGGTCTTATTTGGAAAAAAGGGGAAAAGAGAGAAATCTTGTTTAAAGTTAAAAAAGAAAGTGCTGCTGCATTATGACAAACTTTCCTCAGTGAAATGCTGAAACAGATGATATGGGAATATAAACTCAAGAAAGAGGTTAATGAGATGTAGCTTTCTGCACTGGTTTATGTCAATTGTCCTTGAGGAATAAAATAGGCATGTGAATTACACAGGTGTGTTTTGTGGTGCAGGAGCTAGCTTCGTGCCAGAAAATGAGAAATCACTTCCAGGTTCTCCAAATATATATTGGGTAATGGGTGACTTCTTAAACTGTGTGAACTAGGTAGAAATGATTGTATTACCTTCTACCTGTGTTGCTCCTTGTTTTTAATTTTATGAGCATAAGCTCAAACATTCTTTTTTTTTTTTTAAACAGAAGAATACTTTGAGGCATTTGCTTGTGTTTGATCTACACATGCACTTGTCCTTCTAATTCTATTTTATTCCTTCTAATTCTAATTTATTTTCTTGGTTTATATTGATTTTGATACAGAGTTAAGCTAATGTACATGTCAGTTCTTATTAGATTTCATCATATCGAAAAAAGGAAACATCTTTGTAACTCTTAACAGCAAAATGTGAGGGATAAATCATATTCACTTAGGATCAACCAATGTGTCATATAACAATGTCATATCATATCAAAGTATTGCTTGATAGGGATTAAGACTTAAAAGGAAGTGTATTTTAAATTGTCAAATTTTCTGAAAATAAAAGGGATTGAGAAACCCAAAACTAGTCTTATTTAAATTCCTGAGTCTGATAAGATGGGGAAACATATTTTCAAACAATTAAAGTTCATGCTGTTATAATCATTTAAATGTCTATGTCTCTAAAGCCATCTAAAAATGACAATCATGTGTATGTCAAAATTTTAATCTTCCTTTACTTAAAGAAGAATGAACTGCAATCCATGTTTCTTTGTATTCCACAAACATAAAAGTTTTGTTTTGAAGAAGTCTCTGTAGTCTTGGAGATTTCTTCTATCTTTTCTCAAGCTTAAATTGAAACTGGTAAGAATGGAACGAGACAATGGGAAAACAAAGAACAATTTCAATGTGTTAAAACAGGAGAAAGAATGTGAATTGCAGCGAACAGAGTAAGTGAGGGAAAGAAAAATGGGAAAAATAACAAATTTAGGAAAAGACTAAATCCAAATTAATATTTCCTAAAGAGATTGAAGTATCTTTAGACAAAATAGTAATTCCTGAAACAATTATTTTCTTCTCATTTCATAATAAATATCTTATGAAAATGTTTGCAGTATAAAGATAATATAAAGAAACTTCCATCAATGTGAGGTTGGATATAATTAAACCTCTAAGAAAGGGGGGAGATACATGCAAATATTGCAGAAAACCCAAATGTTAAGAATGCAAGAATTATTAAGATGGAAGTGATTTTTTTTAAGTGGAAGTGAAGGAGGTCTATCTTCTTAGAAGGGGGGGGATGAGTGGTATGGTGAATATATTCTTAAGCATAATATGACACTTTCTAAATACTACTTGTCATTCATGGTGGAGACATGCAGAAATTTTTAATTTGCAAGTGTATTGGATCCAGGACATTGATTTCTTATTTGCCTTGTCATTTTCTTTTCAGAGCCTTGGGTATACCATAAAGATAGGCTCCATTTAAAGTTACCTGGACTGAACATTATTTGGTCTTCTACAATAATTACAATGGTGAGGGATCTCTATATCTTCCCTCTATTCCATATATTACTATGATCAATTTATTTTTATGATTCTAGTATCAATTTTTACATCTTATATGAAATGTATACTCCCCTTTCTTCAATTCCTTCCTAGTAATAGGGATTTTGTATAGTAAAATGTACCAACCAGATGTATTGAAAGATTTCTCTATCTTCTGTAGCTGTCTGTCAAAACAATTCTTGTACAAAGGAAACACTTGTCTTCATTTTAGATAGGTGCATTCAACGAAAGTAGAATTAATGCTAAAAGTTAAAACATGATTGTACCAACATGATGTCATTAAATTAATTTAGCTGTGAGTGCAACTTATTATATGTATACTATATACATTATATATATATATATCTCTAACATATATATCTAAAATCTTCTTTAAAGATTATATATACATATCTTATTTAAAATGGCTGCCCTGGCACAAACATTCTTTAAAAACACTCTCAAAATTAGAGATTTTTTTTATATGAAACTTTCATTTTCCAAATTCCAAAAAATACATGTCTATCTTCGTGTTATTGCCTCCTTGAAAAACAAAAATGTGATATGGAAAAATTTTAACAATTATTTTTCAACTCCTAATACCCAACATGCAGTCAATATTCTAATGGTGAATTTCCAATGAAACGAATATTTTGTTGTAGCATAATCTGACAGTGGAGGATATAAATGTTAAATGCATTTACTTTCGATATACCTGTAATTATGATGCCCTCCATGCTTGTAATTTGAAACAATGTTTTTAGTACCTAGAATACGAAACAAAACTAAAGTGAAAGGTTGAGTACTCTTACAATGAGTTAACCAGAATACATACTGGATGAAACTTCTGTCGGGAAAATTGTCATATTTACTCCAGGCAGTTCAGAAACTACCTAGAATGAGAAATCTGGGTCCCCATATTTAATCCAAGAATAATGACAAAAACCACCTTGATGCACAGAGAGTGCAAATAACAAGGTATTTTTGTTTTTGTTGCTTGTTTTTTGATGGGGAAGGGAGGATAAAACTAATCAAACAGAAAAGTACTGGGATATTTTTAATCTTTTCTTTTCTTTCTTTCTTTCTTTCTTTTTTTTTTTTTTACATTTCCATGTGGACTGATATCCTCCAAATTTAACCTATATAAAAACCCATTAACTAGACTCATAGGGATGAAATTGCCACATACCAACCACAAATCTAATGGTCTACAGGCTCTGGGGGACATTTTCCATTTGTTTTATTTAGGATGGAGATCTTTAGAGCTTGTTAATTCCTTGGCGGCGGGGTGGGGGCGTCTATTGTTTGAATATTAAATAACATATCTCTAAAATTAGAGTTTTAAAAAGTTACTTTTGGACTACTCCACACGTGCCAATGAGTGTATCTTCCTCACTTGTTTTTGAAAAGTATTGTGCTTGCCATAATATTTAATCACTGTTCTCACAATTTTGTGCTCTCTCATTTTAATGAAATCTTAATCTCTCCAAGTACATCTGAACCCTTCATGTTATAGAAAGGGGAATGAAGCCTTCAGGAAATTTTGCAACACATCAGAACAAGTAAGCTTAGACCTCCAAAATTTGTGATTATATTTTTCTATTAGAAGTTTTTCTGCTATAAGCTGCCTTCACAATTTTAGATCTATATTTTCTCCTCATAAATGATTTGGTGGCCTCCCATTTCCCCCCTGGCATAACTACAAGGCCAAGTTAGAAAATATGTATTATTTATTGCTCTGTTCTGAATTCAGTGATACCAAAATATAGATTCTGTCTCTCTCTCCATCCTATTGATTTAGGCTATCTCTATACAAACCCAGTTATTTTGACTGAGCTTCCTGACTAAACTAATTGATGAAACTGACTAGTAACTAAATGGGAATCAAAGTTTTAGATAGTAGCCAGTCAGATGAGGTGAAACAATAGAACTGATCTTGCATTAAAAGCCTAAAGTTGAATTTTGTGGAAAAATAACAAAAACGATATATTTTCCTAAAACACTTATGCATGACAGTTACCCTCTATACCTTGTAGAGTAAGTAATATGTGCCTTTGCCATTATTCCTGTCATAACAGAGAAATGTAATATATTTTGGTAGTAATATATATTTTTATCATGTGTTAGCATAAGAATCTTAATACTGAATACAAATAAGTATATGCTCTCAATTCATTCATATTCAGATAATTACTTTATTGAAATTAGAAATTTATTATTTTTCTTTAATGACTTTATTAACTGAATTTATTTTTCTCATTTTGTAAAATATTTTTAAAGATTAAAATATATTCCTAAATATTATTTCAAAGTTGACTTTTCTCAACACAGGATATATAGTAGAAATCATTGCAGTGATAAAATAGATAACAGAATTTAGTGTGTTTATAAATGTGAGTATAATAACTTTCTCATGCAATCACATTAACTTAGTTTCAGTCTGCAGTTGGATATCCAGTTATGGTTAGATAATGCAATGGCATAGTTAAATAAATGGGGCCATTCATTGGCTGTTGATTTCCCAGTAGGTCAGATTCTTATAAGTATCACCAGTGCAAAAGGCTAATGCTGAAGTTCATAATGCTTGTGTTACTTCTATTGTTCAATAATTATGCTTTCATATTTGTATGAATTTGTATGAATTTGTGGAATATTTGGGGTTTCTCGAATATTTCAAAATAGTTATAAATATGCAATACTTGCCAAAGGTGTCTTTATCTGTAGAAATAATGAAAAGTAACTCGATTAATATGTTCTTACTGTACAGTCTTCTGTTTAATCTTATTTTTCTTGGATATAATCATGTATGTATGAAAGTTTCCATTTATACATGACTAATATTATAACTATATCCTTTATAGAAAATGAGTTGAGAAAGTACCTTTTTATATGAGATTTCTTCTAACTTTATTAAGTAAGAGAAAAAAGAAAAAAAAACTTGAAGAAGATAGAACGTGTTGCCTTGCTAAGATGCCGGCATTACATTTTATCTCACAATGCATTCTTATTAACAGTCAGACATCCCTTCCTGAGATGCAAGCACCTCATTGTCCAGGCTGGCTTAGCCTTCAGACCAAAGACAGGTATTGTTGAAACACGACCTCATTTTAGTCGAAAGAATACGTTTCTTCTTTAGGTAAGATCAAGGTACCACAGATCGTCTCTTGTTTTATTCTTACAATCAATAGGACGTTCCTTCCTAACTTTTCTACATTGCATTGACATACTTCAAGACTTCCAAGACAGCTTAACTTTAGAAATATGAATACATAATTCCTTAAGAATTTTTCTACCGCTGAGTTTTTCTTTAATGACAATTTGTTATCATAGGCCTTTCTTCTTAAAATGAGAAAAGATAGCTAAAAATGGGGTGGGGGAGAGGAGGAGAAGTGAAATTTAGTTGTGGTTGCTTGCTTTGAGTGTTCCAAGGGTATTTTAAGATATTTGTGAGAAAGAAAAACTGTAGGTATAAGGCATATAACAGAAATGGGTTTAGAATGGTCTGTTTTCTTTAAAAATAAGGTTGTATAAGGAGAGGAAGGACAAAGATGCTGGAGTGCATTGACAGTAAGGATTTATTGAAACTTCCATCCATACAGACCAAATAACTGAGGCAATTAGGAATCTCAGACTTTTGTTAAAATATGTATTCTTCGAAATTTAAAAAAAGATTTGGTTTTTAGATTATCTAAGACCTTGTGTGCATTTCCTAAAGCTTTTAATGGTATATTTTATTGGTATGAAAATGTTAAAGTAGCAAGTATGCTTTATTAAAATATACCACTTTATTCAACTCTATAAATTTTTAAGGCATTTTCTCATAATTAAGCTCTTGAAAGTACAGTGATAACGATGCCAGCTCATGGGTGAGATTTTTGTCTCTTCAGGTGAAAATATTATGATCATGCCTACTGGGCCTTTGTATTTCTCAGATTGTTTTTTAAAAAAAACTAAGATTTATAGATAGAATTACTAACTCAGAATTCAGGCCCTTTTGCTGAGTCCTTCTACTGTTGTTATTTTAACAAAAATGCTAGCAGTTCACCAACACCATGCTGATGACACATAATGTTAGTGGATACATATCTTACTTGGGGGAAAATATGTTGATTTAATCCAACATTGGCTAACATGAAGAACAGGTGGAATTTAGAATTTAAACATTCTGCATCTGTCCATCTTTGGATATAGTTTCCCTGCTAGGATGTTTTCTTCCTATTTGCGCTTGTTAAGGATATTGTCGCGTCTTTTGGAATTAATCCTTAATAGTGTAAGAACCAAAATCTTACCACTTTTTCCATTCTTCTTGCTTTCTCTCACTGCTGGGGAAACATAATGATCTAAAGAGCATGGGGGTCTTCTTTTGTGTGTATTTTAATCTGGGTGCCTGTGAAAACACCACCAGAGTTTTCCAGAAAACCACTCCAACCAATTACATAAAAGAGACAAAATGGTGTCCCGTACACCTTCCAAGACAGCAAGGAAAATAAGGTATGTGAAAACATATTATATCCTATATTTCATTATAAAACCAGAAATCCCTTATATTTTCTAGATGCTTTAATTTTTTTCAGTTTTTTCCCTACTGAATTCATATGATTCCTAATCCATGTGGTTGGTGATCATTCACTTACATATCCATTCATTCAACAAAGTACAGCAAATAATATGCTGGGGACTGTTCTGGAAGTTGGGGATGAGGCAAGTGAGCAAGTCAGACAATGCAACTGGTTTGATGTAGCTTATATTTTAGTGCAGGGGGAAACAATCAGCAAACAAACAAATAATATTTTGTTCTAAGAAGAAATAAAAAATAATGTAATGTAATTGAGAGAAGTAATTGGTGGCTATAATCACAGAAGGCCTTTTGAGAAGGATGACCTATTTGCTGAGATAAAAGAAAGATAGGGAACAAGTATGAGTAGTTCTGAAGGAAAAGCTTTCCAGGCAAACCCTTGAGAGGGAGTCAAGAATTTGGTATTCTAGAGTGAGAAAGTCTGTTTGTGTGTTTGAAGTGAACTCTGCGTGTTTGGGAAAGAGTATGAGCTGGAAAAGGCATATATATGGTAAAGCCATAAACAGGTCCACAGGCAATGCAGATCAAGGTGAGGCATTTGGGTTTTGTTACTATTACAACAGGCAGCAATTGGATGTTTAATCAGAGGTGACATGACACAACTTAATTTTTAAGAGCTCATGCTTGTTGCTGCTGAATGAAGGAGAATAAGAGGGATACAGTAATCCAGTTAAAGGGCTGTCAGAACTGTCCTGGAGAGAGATGTTGGTGACTTAAATGAGGAGATGGCAATGTAAATGAGGAGTAGGTAGAGGAGCAACTCATATCTTTAATTTAGGGAGATTTTCTATAATACTGAATGTAGTACCAGGCAATATATTGAGAGGATAAGGCTGTATCTGGATTTAAATACAGACTCAAACTATTATCTTTGAAGGTAAAGGTTAACAGTGAAGGCTATTTAAAAATGAATACATTCCTTTTTGCTGCACCTTTTATTGATTTGCATGAAACATGTTTCTCAGTGTAAAAGCATGTGAGAGTCACATGTGGATGCTGCAATATTTCTTACCTTGTTACCTTTTCCCTTATATTTCAGAATTATTAATACCATCTTTCCTATTACCCCATGTTTTCCCATACTATGTCTGTAAAATGGAATTAGTAGAGTCAGATTCATAATATTCTTTGGGGGTTTATTAAAATAATGCATTTAGTGATATTCTAAGCATTAGTAAAAATGGCAGTAATATTTTTTCTTTTATTTCTACTAATCTAAATGAATATAACAGCAGAAGGAATAGGCATTGGCTTATGTGATGAAGATTCATTCGTGCATTTTTTTTTTCCTTGAGATCCTCAGAGTTTTCAAGGAAGAACCCATTTTCATTGTCCCCAAATTCTTGGCATGATTGAGAGGAATTTGTGCTGATAGTCGAGTTCCCACTAATGAATATTCGATTAAAGGGAAGAAATTGTTAAGAATGCTGCTATTGGCTATATTCATTATCCTGCCTGGTAATTCCTAGAAAACCTTAAAAAGGAAGGGGGTAGTGACAGTAAATGGTGGAAAATCTACTGGATAAGCTTTTATGACCTAGTGGGTATTCCTTTTTGTCAGTCAGGACCCTTGGATTATTCTGTATTTATCCACACATTCATTGAATAACTGTTATAGTAACTACTATGTACCATTCAGTGTGATTTATAGACTAGAGAAAGAAACAACTGAACAACAAAAACCAGGACAAGCAATGAAACACCAGTTTAACAATTGTACAAGTTTGGATTTTCAGGGAAAGATTGCTTATGGCTACAAAACAAACTCATTTGGGTCTATTGAGTTCTTGTTGGAGCTAGAAAGGAAAAAAAGTTGAGAGAAAGGTATTATAAAACTAATGGGAAAGGAAAAAATATCCGAGCCCAGAAGGTCCATGAGAATGAAGAAAGGAATACAGTGTTTGAAGGAAATACTGTTTGTATGAAGCTGAGTGAGTTACTCTGCACCCTAAGTTATTTAAAGATTGTTTCAGGATTTGATTCCATTGATTTTTTTTTTTTCAATTGTTCTTTTTCTTTTTTGGCTCTCTTTCCTTATATCTACCTTAGACAAAGTCAGAGATTGGTTTTAAAACTTCACATTCAAATCTGCATTCCAAAGTACAAATTTAGCTCCCCAAATATTCCCACTCAGTTTCTTTGTCAATTATACAGGTCATCTAGTGTCAAAAAAGCACCTGGGAGTAATCAACTTTTTGACACTATTTACCTTATCTTGCTAGCAGCAGCATTGTGGAGGAAATAATTCATTCAGAGAAATTACCTTGGAAAAGCTTCATGATCATTACATAGGATGTTTAAAAAGGAAACTTGATTTCTTAGTTTTCAAACATGATATATCTTTTGATTAAAGAAGGGAAGATACATACTAAAGGCATTAAGTTAAAATAAAGAGAGCCAAAGCTCAGGCATTTAAAGTTTTATGAATAAGGTACTGAAACAACAACAAGAAGATATTGAAACAAAAGATCTTAACCAATTTATTTGTCACGTAAAGAGATTATATGCAGGTTTAGTAGACATTGGCTAGATGTATGTGCAGAAATCAAATTTGTGTATGACTGTAAGTTCAGTCCATTTTTCATTCCCATTGTCAAAATCCCCTTTAATAATTTGGCTCCAGAATTTCAGTAGTAAAATCAACATTTTGCCTAGAAATAAGTTAAATATGGAATAAACACCAAAATTTTATTAAATTTTTGAGTGATTGAACCAAATGAAATTTGAGGCTGAAAGATTTTGCATTAATATTTAATTTGGGACTCACTGTAAATTTGTTTGCTTTGTACTTTAGCAGAGGGGTGCCAAAAAGTTTGGAAATAAATTAATCTGAGTAATTGAAAACAGCAGGAAGGGGAAGGGTTACTTGTATATTTGTGAATATGAGGCATGATTTATGCTCCCTGACTAGAACTCTGCTCACATCACACAGAGGTCTGCTGAAGGGCTTTTTTTTCTTTCATAAGGAAAGCACTATGGGAAAAAGTTCAAAATGAGTATAAGGGAGTTACTTATATTTTAGGTAAAGCGAGAAATAATTACTGACTGCATGCTCAGAATAAAAGACATTGGGCAGGAAATGTTGTGACCCCTTGCAACAGACTTAAACCTGCTATAAAGATCCAAGGAAAATAAACAAAACTTATTCAGATAACAGTTAAGCTGGCGAGACACCTGAAAAATCTAGCAATAGCAAGAAAATCACTTAAGTCAAAAATAAACTTTCAGAGATTGAAGCTACTCAAGTTCACCAAGATTTAGAGATGAATGCCAAAGAGGATTAGTAAAACTCTCTTTCGTGTGAAATGCAGGAGTAATGGCTCTATCGCCAAGTCTCAAACTCTCGCTTGAGAGTAACCATGTGAGTTTTAAACTCAGTATACAATAATAACATTTTCTTAAAAAGCAGGAAATCCCATAAAGGAACCTGAAGCAGCAATCCTTCCCTCTACCCTCCCTTCTGCCAGTGAGAGCAAATGATAGGCCACAATTCTTCTGTAGCTGCTTAGAGAGAAATAGGACTCTTATGGCTTCTGAGATCTCCACTCAGGGAAAAGGCTGCTTAGACCTCATTGCTTGTCATGTTAGCTAATGGCACTCAGACATATCTGACTGAACTTTATGAAGTAAAGGGCACGATATAGGGCAAGGTTTACAAACACAAATGCGTATAGCACCCAGGCTAGTCAGAAGGTGCCCCAGGTGACATGTAAATTAGAGAACACCCACATTGTCCAAAGGAGCAGCTGATATTTAAATGGAGCAGATTGTGGCCCTGGGTGAATGTGAGTCAAGGGCTACCAGGCCTTTAAATAGTTTCAGAGTGGCCCAGAGTCTGGATTTTTATGTACGATGCCTAAAGTTTTGAATATGGACCCTCAAGATAAAAAACAGCACACCCCCCCCCAAAGAAATAATATTGTAGCGGTCAAAAACACAAGTGGATGAATTGAACACCCAAGCTGACAGTCTGTGGCCCACTGTGAAGTCCTACAGTTGCAGGGATCAGCATAGGGTTGGACTGGGTCACAGCGGACATTTTATTAGGTGCATTGCAAACAAAAGTTGGCCCTGAAGAGCTGAGCACAATGCCTTGAAATTTGGAGTGCGTAATTGTTACAGGTCATGGCTTTAGGAAGAAGGATATCAAAAATGAATTTCAACAGTGTCCTGTATCTGTGCCTTTGAAACTTCCTCTCTCCTTTAAGACATAAGGCTGAATCAGGGGAGAGTATGGGTACAGAGAAAATTCTTAAAGACCCTACAGAAAATGAATGCTGTTAGACCCAATTGTGACATAAAGCAGAAACATACCACTGAAAGTGACCAAAGAAACAAAGTTCTCTGAATAATGGTGAGGACATACTATGTGGATGATTTCAGTCAGCTTCAGCACTCCAGGGACCTCATGAAAAATATTCTACATGGTAAATAACAGCCATTTGGTGAAAACAATGTTGCTGTTCCACACACATCATTATTGAAATATGGAGTGAGGGGTGCCTGGGTGGCTCAGTCTATTTTTGATTTTGGGTGGGGCCATGATCTCAGGGTAGTGAGAGTGAAACCCATGTGTGGGGCTCCATGCTGAGCGAGGAACCTGCTTAAGATTCTCCATCTCCCTCACCTCCTAGCCTTGTACTCTGTCTCCAGAAAAAAAATGTGGAATGAAAAATTAAAAAGTGTATAAGGAGAAGAAAAATGTAGTAAAGCAAAGATGTCAGAGATATGATCCTAATGGGTAGGCAAATTCTTATGCTGAGACACCAATGGGATTGCATTTAGGTTTCTGTTTCATCTTCCCCTTTTTTGGAAAAGCCATGACTTAATAAGAGCCAAGTGTGTTCTCAATTACCATGAATTGTCTTTAGATTTCATACCTGTGTTGACAGAAGAATTAGTATATCCAAACTGCCTATTTGAATCAACTTAAAAAAAAAAAACTTTCTATTTTGAAATAAATTTACACTTGCAGAGAATGTATACAACTAGTACAGAGAGTTGCCATACTCCCTTCATTTAGTTGCTTCTGATGTTAACATATTATAGAACTATAATACAATTACTAAAACAAAAAGTTAACATTGGTACAGTAAATATTAGTCACTCAACTATAGACTTTGTATTTTATGAGTTTTTCTACTAATGAACTGCTTCTATCCCAGCGTCCAATCCAGGATTCAATACTGCATCAAGTTTCCATATTTGGACAATCTCTGTCTTTGGTTTACTTTCATGACAGGCTCTACTGAAAAATCCTGGCCAGTTATTTTGTAGATTTCCTACAATCTGGTTTACCTAAGATTTTCTCATAGTTATGTATTTTTGACTAGAATGTCACATAAGAAATCTGCCCTCTTCGGGGCACCTGGGTGGCTCAGTGGGTTGAGCCTCTGCCTTCGGCTCGGGTCATGATCTCAGGGTCTTGGGATCGAGCCCTGTATCGGGCTCTCTGCTCAGCAGGGAGCCTGCTTCCCCCTCTCTCTGCCTGCTTTTCTGCCTGCTTATGATCTCTCTCTCTGTGTCAAATAAACAAATAAAATCTTAAAAAAAAAAAAAGAAATCTACCCTCTTCATCATATGGTATCAGGAGATCCATGTCAATTGCCTTATTATTGCTGATGTTAATCTTGATCACTTAGGTGAGATGATGCCTTTCTAATTCTTTCTACTTTATTAATTAGAATTCTTCTGTTAGAAAAAATTGTGCTTTCTTTCTTTCATGGTTTTTTTTTTTTCAAGATTTTATTTATTTATTTGACAGACAGAGGGAGATCACAAGTAGGCAAAGAGGCAGGCAGAGAGAAAGGGGGAAGCAGACTCCCTGCTGAGCAGAGAGCCCGATGCGGAGCTCGATCCCAGGACACTGAGATCATGACTTGAGCTGAAGGCAGAGGCTTAACCCACTGAGCCACCCAGGCGCCCTTTCATTCTTTTGTTCTTTTTCTCTCTCTTTCCCTCCCTCCCTTCCTACTGTCCTCCCATCAGTATAGATTCACAGGTATTTATTTTATTGTTTGTGTTATAATTCAATACTATCATTATTTATGTTCTTGCTCAAATTGTTCTACTTTTGGCCATTGGTAAGTCTTTCAGATTGACTACTGTGCCCTTGGAGATACCCCCATCTTTTTTTGAGCATTTTCTTTCTTCCTAACAGATGATTCAAGCTCATCTTGATTTTCCCTGTTTTTGCCCTGGAATCAACTACTACTCCAAAGAATTTCATGGGATATTGGAACTTCAGACACTTTTAGGTGGGATGTGCTCTCTTCAGTGTCATAAGATTACCTTAAGGGTGGTAAACGATGGCAAGAATTAATTCCTCTGCTGATACGTTTTGATGTTGCAAAAGAAATCATTTTGCTGAGTTCTTTAATTATATGTATTTACTGTTTTTTATTTTAAATATTTTATTTATTTGAGACAGAGAGAGCATGTGAGAGAGAGCACAAATGGGAGGAGAGGGGCAGAGGAGGAGGGAGAAGCAGACTCCCCACTGAACAGGGAGACCTATGCCAGGCTCATTTCCAAGACCTCAAGATCATGACCTGAGCTGCACGTAGCTGCTTAACTGACTGAGCTACCCAGGTGCCCCTCAGTTTCTCAGTTCTTTAATTTTAATACAGTAATCCCTGCAGTGATTGATTACCTGCTGACTAAAATTCTGAATTAGTGTTATTATGGGTAATGATGCTTTTTAAGACATTCAAAATATCATCGTCTCCAAAGTTTCTTAAACAGTGCATAATTTTATAAAATCAATTAACATTTATTGATCTTTTTTCAGAAAACCTGTGTTAGGTACTTTTTTTTTTTTTAAAGGCATCTCTGCCCTCGGGAGTTGATGATCTAATTTAGATAATTCATAAGTCTTATGACTTATAATTCACAGGTCATATAAGGGATGATTGCCGAGGGTTTGATCAGACCTGGCAGGTGAGGCCATGGGCCTGTACTGATTTTGTATCTTGTCTTTTGAATGGGCAGTGAATAGAAAAGCATATGCCAGAGATAGTGAATGGTTTGATCTTTTTGGACAGATCTTGACTGATTAGTAGCTATTCACATTGCTGTATTAAAAGAGATTCTATAGTTGAGTCTGTGTTCTTTAGTAAAGGGCACAGTAATGAGTTGGTGAGGTTTCCAATGATCAAGTCAGAAGACTATGGGAGTGTTAGTATCTGGCCTACTTACCATTTCCAGTTTAGTTAGCACAATAGGAGCACAGTATAAGTGTCTTGTGATTAAAAAAGTTAGTTCCTGCCCATGACTCATGGGTAAGATGAACCAATGAACCAATGGATAAAATTCCAGCTAATGAAAAATAGCTTTGTATAAAAACAAGTGTCTAGAATCTTTTCAAAAGGTCCAGGCTCTCCACATTTTCAATGTATGCAGTTTTTAATTTTCTCCCTTTATAGTGCCACCACGAACATCATATTGCTGGAGTTTGTGTGCTTGTTGTTAAGCCTTTCTGGTGGTTGATGAGGCCTTGTTCTCCCTGATCATTTCCAGTTTCTCCTAACTTTGAGCTGCAGTGTTTTTTTTTCCCTCACTTCAGGATCCTCCCCCACCTGCTAAAAGAGCCAAACCCAACCTCACTCTCCAAAGAGTCTGATTCATTTTAGGTGCTTGGATATATCCAGTTTTAATGACATATTGTCTAAAAAAATTTAGATGTGAGATTATTGATCCACCATCAGTTTAGCTTCTGATAATAGCTCTAGGAAGGTAGTGAGAAACAGAACTAGTTGGAAAGCAATGCAACACCCATATTGAATTTTTAACAACTTAATACATTTTAGGAAATGATCCATCTGAAAGACATTATGGCTTGCTGAGAAAAGCTGTACACTGGGAACCGGGAGAAGTGGGCTCAATTCCCAGCTCTGCATCTGACTCACTCTTTGTCCTTGGGCAAGTCACTTAGCCTCTCTCTGTGTCTACTTCCTGCCTGGTAAAATAAGGAGAATAATGCATAAAGACTCCTACCTCACCAAGATGTGTTGAAGCTGTATTCTGTAACCACTAAAGGATCTTTCTTCCCCCTGCTGGCTAATGGCAAACTTATTTTTATTAGCATCAGTTTGATTGAATTTTGCAAAAAGAGCATGGAACTACAACTAACTTGAAAGAATCCTTTAATCCTTTAATTTACACTGGAGTTTTATTGAAGTACATATTGCTTTGTGCTAACATAGGAGGAGGACTTGTAGATCCTATATCTACAAAAATATCTGTTGCCTCAATCTACTTGGGTGTCAACTATGTAATCTTGTACTGAGCACTGCAGAGTCCATTAGAATAGAAGATGAAATCCTGGAGAGAAGAGGTTTACATATTAGAAATAATTAGAGAATGTTACGTAGCAATATTTATTTAAAAATGCTATTGTTAGGGTCAGGATTTAGACAATGAGGAAATCAATTTAGGCTGAAAAATCACAGAACAATCTCTTGGTATATGTTGAATAAATTCCTTTCATCCCATGACATCTTCCTTGATTCCTCCAGCAAAAATGATCATTCCCTTCATTTACCATCATCTTTGTTTGATTTTACTGGATCATTTTTACATTTCTCCAGTTTTCCCTAAATATATTTTATAGGGTTTTTTAAATCTTTTTTTTTAATATTAGGTAATCATAGATCATGCTTTTTCTTTCTTATTTTGTCTCTTAATTCATTTATATTGAACAACACCCCATCACATTTTTTTCTTGATCTTTATCTTTTGAAATGATTCTGCAAAGCATAGAGTATCTTGTATTCTGAATTTATTTCCTCATTATTTTATTTATCTTGGTCCTGTTTCACCAGTGCTTTCTATAAATTGGGTATTAGATCTACCAGCTAGACTAGATTCCAATTGACTATTTCTGGACAGAATATTTCCTAGTTGATATTAGATATGTGTATACATAGTAGAATTAATAATGCAAACATTGAGAGAGACAGAAAGTGCTCTATAGCTTTGGCTTTGCTGAAATGCTCAGCAGTAATGTTGTGTCCTATTGTAGAAGAAAAGACTGCACTTATTAGCTGTATTATCCTTGATAATTACTTTATCTCTTCAAATCTCAGTTTCCTTATAGATGAAATGCAGTGATAGCTACCATAAAGATTTGAGGTTTTGAGAAAATACCTATAAAGTGTCCTTTTATAGTAGGCACTCAATTAATGAAAGTTTATTAGTACTAGTAGTAGTAATAATGGTTGCTTTTGTAATGTATCCTGTTATATGGTCTTGTCTGATGAAAATGTTTAAGAATGGCATTCATTCTATGAACAGAAAGCAATACTGTTCATCCCAGGATCCCCATTGTAACAGATGAATGTTTCCTGTCTGTTGGCTGATTGGTTGTTTTAATGTGCTCCCATATGGTATGATATAAATGGAAGACACCATTCTTAAATCCTTCTAGTAAGTTATAAATATTCTAATAAACAAAGTTAAGACATCCACAGGCAACAGGCTCTCTTTCTCTAAAAACTCCCCAAATTCTTTGTCCCAAGATCATTTTGTACTTTCTACACTCCAGTACAAGGAGAGAAAAATACATACAAGATCCAGGAACCTACATTTGAGTTATTTCCAGTAATTAAAAACAAAACAAAACAAAAACACAAAATCTAAAACAAATGAAACAAACCAAAAAATGTACATTAGGGTTGAGATTAAGAGATTAAGTTTTGAAGTCAGTCAGTTTGGATTCCAATCCAAGCTTTATCACTTATTAGCTGTGTCACATTGGCCAGGATACATAATCTCTTTGAAATTCTGTATGCTTATTTGCAAAAAAACTCAAAGAGATGCAAATATAGAATAGTGATATATAAACCACCAGCTCACAATCACTCTTCTAGTTATTATTAGATTTTATTACTGTATATTTACATTTAGTGCCTACAGTTAATAACTCTTAGAAGCCAGAGAAATTATAGAAAGAAGAGAAATTATAGTAAGAAGACCAGGACCATTGCAGAGTCTGCAAAAGGACTACGCAGAGGAACCATAGGGAGGAATGACATCCACATCTCACTCTGCTTACCAAGCTTTGTGCCCTCATCTGGGATTACAGTGGACCAGAGGGGTTCCTTTTTCTAATTAGCATAAAGGTGTAATATAGGCTATTGATGTCCTAGGTGGGAACCTTCTAAACATAGGGAACTGCAGGTACAAAGTCAGTGAGGTGCAAGAGAATTGACCTAAAGTAAGTAGTTCTATAGTTCACTGTGGTTAATTCAAGAACTCTTGAATGGTAAGATGTACAGAAAATGTTGTTCTTTATAATTCAGTGGATCTAAGCTGGGCTTTTTAAAGTCGCCTCTAAAATAAATCATCTAAAATCTAAATAGGGGCACTTGGGTAGTGTAGTTGGTTAAGCATCAGACTCTTGGTTTTGGCTCAGGTCAAGGTCTCAGGGTCATGAGACTGAGCTCCTCGTTGGGCTCCATGCTCAGCACGAGCCTGCTTTGGTTTCATTCTCCCCCTCCCTCTGCCTCCCCTCCCTACTCATTCTCTCAAATAAATAAATAAATCTTAAAAAAATAAAAAAAATAAAATCTCTTTAATTAATGAACTACTTTATAACAGGAGAAAAGAAACTTGTCAAGGAATAAATTTCAATATAAATTTTCATACTTTCTTCTGATATTAGTCTCTAGAAATATAATTTATTTTTTTCTTCAAATAGTTTAAAATGACATTTTCACTACATTAAAACAGAGTTACTCCCACAACTTGCTAATTTACTGACAGTGCATCAGGTCATGACTTCGTGTTCCTGTATTGAATGTCCTGTGGGGATACATTGCTATGTTGTCTCTGAAAGTAGAAAGAATAATTTATTGGTAATCTAGAATACTTTTCTGATCTTGGTGGTAATAATAAAATGACTTTTTTTTTGCTTTTATGAGTTAAAAACCAAAGTTTCCAAGTTCTTATTATCTATTTTTACCCATATAAGGCTTTTGTATTTACCTTATAGAATAAACAGGTGGGACAGGAGGAACATCTGTTGTTGTTGTTGTTTTTTTAAATTCTCCACAGGTATTACTGTACTTATTAAATATACTATTTTTTTCCAGGAAGAATGATGTGATTGTATAACACATATAACCAAGTAAATGTTTAATGCATCTAAGTGATAAATTTACATAAAAGGTAGTTTGTTTTCTCATCCAAGTGTGTGTGCTAAAGATCTTCTGTCAGAAAATCAGAACGAAGAGAAAAATCAAGGGTTATATTTGTGTCTTTTAATATGACACGTATTATTCTATACAGCTTTTGAAAACAACTGAATCAGATACCGTTTTTGAATGTTAACACTGTACTTTGCTGATGCTATTATTTTCTCTTTGGGTAAGGGGACTATGAGGAATGCCCAATAGGCATGTTTTACTTCTCAGTAGGAAGAGCTACTCTTTACATAAAATAATCTGAAAATTTAAAAGTGTGTTTTTTCATTATTTTTGTGTTTTTAAAACCAAAACTACTAAAATTTTGCTTTCCTACAAAGCAATAAAAACGAATAGTTGGAGGCAAAATATGTACAATATTAATCTTGGGTTTCCTTTACTAAAGGAACATAATTTACTAGACTAAGCCAATATTTGAAGATTTTTTATATCTGATCAATTTATAGATACTTCAAAAATTGTTTTTCGAAAATGGAAGAAGATCCTCTCTTAAAATAAGCATCACTTATAGGTTGCTACTATATGCAATACAGAACTGCTACAGAGATTGTCCAAGTTATACTATTTTAATCTTGTTATTATATTTTCTACATGGCATATTCAAGCCTTGCCCTAATATTACAGAAATAGGAGAAAAAGACATTAAAACATTTCTAGGGTGTTTAAGTGCGTTAACATCATAACCACCAACTGTCAGCAAGCTTTGGGGAGTCAGCAGGGAGCCATGTTTATCCCACATAATGGATGTGTGGTCACGGATCTCATTAAGCAATAACAATCTTTGGGAAATAGTTGCTTCCTCCCAAAGTCCACTCTAAATGTACTCTTTCCTAGTCTACTGAGGTTCGTTCTGCTTATAAGGTCATCGTGCTCTTTTTTTTTTTTTTTTGAGTTATTTTAAGCTTGTTTCGTTCTGTAACAGAGGAATCCTGTCACATAAAAATTGAGATATTTGTTTCTCCAAAATCCATTGAAAAGGAAACCAGTGCTTGAGACTTACTAAGAAAGTTCTTGGGTAAGCATAGTTTCTGAGATAAATTGTTCTGATGTAATGAATAAGACACGCATCACTTGACATACTTAGTAGTTTTTACCTGGAGTCAGTTGAGGGAAATATGCAAATTCTCTAACTCCAGTGACCTTGGCAAATAAATTCTACAAGCCAGTTTTAACCAAGATCTGTAATTGAAACCATAGTCACTAGATCTCAGGTTTATGGAGCAATGTGGGCATCCATGGGGTGTTTTTGTCCCTTTAAAAAAGATTTAATTCATCTTGCTAACCACTGCAAAAATGTACTAATGATAAATTAAAGTGGGTGTCTGAAAAAGGAAAACATATGTATATATCCTAACCACTTGGTAGTCAATGAAGAAGTGTTCTATGTCCAAGTTTTCTCATTCAACCTTGTCTGATTTTAGTACTTTAATACTTTAGTCTTTCAGATTCTCATATAGCCTGGGTTTCAAATGAATTATAGGAAATGAGAACAATGGTGCCATGAAATAATCGTTAAAATGAGAGGGACTCTAAAAATGTGAATTCTACTTTTATTCATTGATGGACTTTTTTCTCCCAAGAGGAGCATAGTAGTTAGTTGCATTTGCAACCCATGCTTTACTGATTTTTTTTCTTTTAAATTATTAAATATCTATTGATAAATTACTTGCAAATTACACTCCTAGCAGAGAATATGAAGAGACTGGCCATATTGCTTTTTATTTTCCAGCTAACCTTAAATATAGGATTGTTCTTTCACATGGAATTAAAGATGAATAATAGCTTATTTGAGAAAAAAATAATTTAGGACAATTACAGAGGCTCTAAAATCATCAGACATATTCATTTCAGAGAACACATCTATTTTATATTTGCTGAGAGTTCCCTATAAATTAATTTTTATATTTGAGCCATCTTATGCCCCTTATTTTTTTTTAAGGGAATGGTATTTGTTCTAAAAAAAACCCAATATATTAGAAAACTCTTTGGGACAATTAATACATATTTGTAGCCTTAAATTCTTGGGGGTATAATACTTTTGTCTAAAAATTATAATAGTAAAATAGAGCAAAATGTTTAGGAACATAATCTAATTTGTTTTTATTTAAATGTATACCTTTAATTATTACTTATGCATCTTTTTACAAACCTTATTGAGTGGTATTATTTTATTTTAGCCCAGAAAACATTGCAGAATAAAAGTAAAAAGTAGATATAAATTCTTTAAAATATATCAAAATTTCTTACTTTCTCCCTTTTTCTCTCCTGTTCATCTTTGCACAGAATTAATCAACTATGTGAATCAACTTAATCAGAAAAGAACATTTGTTTACATTTAGGATATCTGTCTATTGTAATTAAGGCAATATAACAGTTTAAATATAAAGCTTTATATTGACTTTATAATATATTTTTTTATAATGACATGTATGTGTTCCATTAATTCACTATTTCAGGTAAATGAGTTAATATATATATGCAATCAATTTTTAAAGAGGATGCCGTAAAACCAGTTAGTACATGTCACACATAATGTAATTTTTACCTTTGAAATTTTACAGCTACTAGATTTTTCAAGGGCTTCTTTAATAAAACTAATTATTAAATTAAAATTAAATTTTTAAAAAATTTATTTAATTTAAAAAATTAAATAAAATTAAAAACTAATTATTAAACCTTAGCATGCGATGAAAGATGATCCAAGATTTGAAAATGACATACAGGAGGTGAAAGGCTGCTCATACTGGGCAATGGCAAATTTCAAGTGACAAAAAAATGGAAGGTATTAAATTCTGGTATATTTTGTGTATCAATGGCATAAAAGTTACAATGGAATATAGAGTAGCCCTGAATTCAGAGATTTTGCTTAGTATCCAGGCTCCAGCTTCTGCTACTTCCTAGCAGCCATGACCAAATCACATATTTTCTCCAAAACTGAATTTTTGTTCTGTAAAATGTAATTAAAGAGAACTTATTACATGGAGTTGTTTTAAAACTGAACAAGAAGGGCCACCGGGGTGTGTAGTCAGGTGAGTGTCACTCTCTGGGTTTCCGCTCAGGTCTGATCTCCATGTTCTGGGATTGAGCCCCCTGTTGGGTTTGGCAGGCGGCAAGGAGTCTGCTTGAGATTCTGTCTCCCTCTCCCTCTCCTCCTGCTCATGCTCTCTCTTTTTCTTTCTCTCTCAAATAAATAAATAATAACTCTTTAAAATCGAATAAGAAAATCAAAGTACTTTTCAAATTCTATAGCACTTTACAGAATTAAAACTTAATTATTCCACAACATTATTAATGAAAGTGAGTTCACTTTTGTGATTTTTTTTTCAGTTGCCTATTTTGGAATCTTTATTTCTTTTGTTTAATTCTCATTTCTTTAACTTATTTGTATGGATGGCAGGAAAATACAGCTTACTAATTGTTTACTATTTCAAAAATATTTATTGTGGATATTCTAGGTAAAATTAGACTTATGAAAAAAAGTGTGAATGGCACAGTAATGAAAAACCATCATTTCTATATTAGAAAGAAAAACAAAATAGGCCTAAGTGTAGCAAACAGGATTTCAGGGGGGTGGCAAGTATGTGTACAAGCAATACAGCAGCTCATTTTTTGTGATGACAAGTGCCTTAAGTGAAGTGAAATGAGATACTGTAGAAGTTCAGCTTCCGTGCTGTATAAATCTAAGTACTTTTAAAAAATCAGGTTAAGAAATATTTTATCTAAGTTTGCCTTTAGTAACCTTAGAATAGTATACAACCCTAAGGAACACATGAAATAAGACACTATTATTTAAAATGTTTTATGAAGAAAAATAGTCATTAATAATTGAAATATGAACATAAGATAAAATATGAACCATTGCTAGGCAGTAGATTTAATCTTAATTCTAGACCCTGAAAAGTTTTTGAAATATAAGTTTATTTTGGTTTATAAAAAAATCACGTCTTCAGTATTAATGAATTATTTCTGGAAATTTACAAGCTTATACCAATTATAACATTTTGATTGATCACCTTTCAAATCAAATGTTTAACAACTTCAGATTTGTCTCTTATACTTAAGTGGCTACCAAGTCACTCACTCTATGTAGTACATTCCACAGAAAATATTTTAATTTTTTACTGAATGTTTTCAATATTCTACATTTTGAAAATTATATAACCCTATATAAAAGCAATGAAAAATATCATCCCACCCATACTGGCCCTATTTAATGGAATGTACCAAAGAAGAGATGACATCTTCATTATTGTCAATGTTGGAAGTAGGTATTTATATAATTTTGTTCACTGAAAAGTAATAGGAAGTTCAGTCCATTTACCATTCTGCTACTAGAATGAGCTTTTAAATAACCCAAACAGATCTTTTTTCTAAACTTCTTCAGTGGGTGGTCTTTTTTTAGAATAAAGGTTTGCCTTTAGACTAACCTGTGATCTTCCTTCCTCGGCATGGGGGATAGAGAGGGCCTGGAGTTTGCTTACCAAACTGGTCTTATCTTAAGTCAGGTGTGCCCGGTGCCCTTTCCCATCTTTGCAAATCAGCTTATGATTTCCCTCAAAACACTTGCCAGGAACTGTTGTGATTGTTAACCACTGTTAATATCTTTTCTCTTAGACTGTGGGCTCCTGAGAGCAGGGAATACATTTCGGTTTCTGTCATTCATTTGTGACATCTGGAAGTGGTAGGAAGTTTAAGACAGATGAGTAAATAAAACTAGTTATTTTCCCAACTGGTCTTGAAAAAGCTCAATTTAAGAACGTCTCCTAGGTGTAAGCACTAACTCTATGGAGCTCTCCAGATGTTTAAGTAATGAAGCCATGCATTATTCATTGCTTGCTTGTTTAAAGACTGGTTGGATATGGGGTGCAGTGTTAAGCACCTGCCTTTGGCTGGGCTTGGGTCATGATCCCGGGATCAAACTCTGCGTGGTCTGACTCCTTGCCTGGCCAGGGAACCTGCTTCTTCCTCTCAATCTGCCGCTCCCACTGCTTGTGCTCTCCTGCTTTCTCTCTCTGTCAAATAAATGGATAAAAAAAAAAAAAAAAAAAAAAAAAACAAACAAGACTGGTCGAATATAAGGCTGATAAAATGATTGAGAAGGTATGTAGCCACTGTTTCCTGAGATGAAACCCAAGGAGCCTGGGTGAGCTGAGAAGAGACAGATTTTGAATACGTTGCTGTCTAACATGGGCTCCAGTGCAAATGCAGTGCTAATGATTTAAGTGTAAAGCAGAATATTTTTAAAAACCTTTATGACCTTGTGTTAAATCAGACTTATCTGATTCTGACCAATATAGCCACCCACAGGACTCAATCCACTATTAAGAAAATGCCTAGCTTTAAAGTACTTTTTGGAGTACTGATTTCAGGCCAGATTTTACTAAATCAAAGAGTGCCAGTTTCCTTCATGCCAAACATTACAATAAACCCGTCTGGAAAAGGAATAAAGACTGCTGAGAAATAACTGATGAGGCTTTTAATGTCAATAAATGTCATTTTGTGCCTCAGTATTGTGAGAGTTTCCCTTTCACAAATGGAAGAGGGATTTTATAAACTCTCCTGTGAGAGGATGGGGATTTAGAGTTGGCATTAGTAGACCCTATAATAAAACAACTCCCTCCTTCAAGTCCCCCTTGAAGTGAAGAATGGCACTTGAACTTTTCATTTGGTAATATGTGGATTATAGCAATCCCTCCTCTTACCACTAAGGTGTGTGTCATCTTCTTTGCTATCTTTGTAAATATCCTACTGGGAGAAAGAGGAAGTGGAGAAGAATTGAGAAATAGCCTTTTGGCTTCATTAGACATTGCTTGATTAAAGATTTGGAAGGTGCTGTGAAAATATATTTAGTTTTCTGACAATCTTGTAAATGAAGCTCAACAAGTATGCACCAGAGTACTGATCAGATACTTGGGAGGAAGCTTTTACACAGCTGACAGATCCTGCTAATGAATCCTGGATTGGCACAATATTTAATTTGGCTTTTCTTTATATACAGCAGGTATATAAGAATCAGCCACTAGCATGAGGTTGGAGATGTCATTTATTTGGCATATTGTGTTCATTAGTGTTTGTGACATATTCCAGTGCTAGTCGATGTATCTGTATTTATAAAAAAATCATTGGGCAATCTTTTGCAGGATTAGAATGTTAAATGGTATTTGTGAAAGAAAAAATATGCTTATAACTTCATTAATTGTTTGGCTATGGCTTCTTCCACTATTATTTTTTTTTTTACTGTAAAATTTGTACACTGCCAATGACTTTAGTTAGCTTCCTAGGTGGCTGCCAAAACTAAATAATCACAATAAACTCAAGGTGCATTATTTTACATATTCAAAGAACATAAAGAACACAAAGACCACAGAACTGGGTTTCTTTATAAATGAAACTATCACTATAAGAAAGACTATAATGATACTAGGTTTAGCACTAATAGAAAAGAAAGACAAATAGTACTGTCTGTATTTAGGGAACAGTTTATACATTTGTGTATACATTAATTTAACAGCGTGATCTTCTGGGTTTCCAGGGACTAAAGCTATACATAGCAACAAAACAATTTTATGAAAATAATTTCCCCAATTAATTTACATAATTTAATTAATGTGCATAATTTACATAATTATTTTCATCTGCATGAAAATTAAGACTTAAAAATTACAACTTGAATAATTTGTTAGTAAAGTCATTCAAATATTAAGATATATGGTGTTTAAAATACCAAATACATTAATTAACTCTTGACCCTCTACAGATCTTTAAGTCTGTGAGATTTTGGAGGAAGACTTTTAACGCCCCAAAGTACAGAATCTACTTCATGCCAGAGAATCATATGTATCCTTTCCCCATGATTGAGAAAGCAAAAATCATATTTACATACTTACACCGAGGGAGACATAAAGCCTGAAATTCAAGGAGTAATTACAATAGTGATTAACTACCAAATTATTCTTAGTTCTTTTTTATTTCCACATTAATTAAATTTCAATATGAGTTTTAGCTTTTAAAATGTACATATTTCAGTGTTTGCTAATATTTTTTTATTTTGGTATGATTATCAGTTTTTCCTTTATACTTAATTAAAAATATGTCAAATAAATTTAAGGGGTCTTTTTTTCTATTTATGTAAAATATCTTACTCTATTTTCCATGTCTTTCATGGTCCAAATTTGTGGCATGAGTTTCATTAAAAAAGATTTGCTTTTTAAACTTTATTATCAGTAGGTAATTTAAAAAATAGCATTTTCTTTAAGTAACTATAAGTATGCAATCAATATGATTAATTTTGGCGTCTTTCAAAATATTTTATATCAGCAGTGGCATTCTTTCTACCTAGAAGGTGATAGGAACCTCGTCCTGATTTTTGGCTTCATAGGCATGGCTACCAGATCTTGTTAAGTCATGTTGTCTGGAGTAAACTAGAGTTTAATGAGAATAAAGTATCCTGGAGTACCATTCATGTTTTCCTTTTGATGCCATTCTTAGACAACTGGGGGAAATTGGAAGAGATTGGGGTGCAAAATGGTTCAAAATCCCTTGTCTGCAGCATACACATGGCTATTGTCTTGAGACACCGCTGTAGGCTTTCAAATGCATTTCCACATACTTTACATCATTCTAAACATCAATCATGTAAAAATATCAGCTCTTATTTCATATAGGAGGAAATTAAGACTCACACAAAGTCCAACAAACAGTAAGTGTCAAAGTTCCATGAAGTCTAGGACTCAAATCTTTCTATCTCTAAGGCCTTTGTCTTTTAAATTATAGCATCATAATGTAGCTTTCTACCGAAAGCATATTAATATTTAATAAAATATAATATTATGACAATAGAGCATTATCAGAGTTTTGTTTTTTAACAAACATCTCAAAAGTAAAAGAAACATATAAGTGTTTCTTTCTATACTAGCTAGAACCCCATGGGAGGCTAAAAACTTATTCTAATAATGGCTTATGTACTCAAAACATTTTGGGAATTCTTATTTTAAAATAAGAATGCTTAAAAGCCTATGGCATTTTCTTTAAACTCAATGCTTTCAACTCTTGATTTCTACAGTGTAAATTTGATATATTTTTTTTTTTTATATAATCAGAAGCCTTATGGAGGTCAGATTTGTGAATGAAGTGATAGATTTGACTTGTTATTTTGGTTTTGACTTTCAAATTTTGAAACAGATTTTAAGTAGTAGGTTGTATCCAAAGGTAACTGTAAGTGAAATCTTTAAAAAATAGTTTTCTTAATATTACCAATAGAACATTAAGCTTGCTATTTATGTCTACCTTAATGGGTAGCTAGCTTCATTTGGAGTTTTTAGGACTGGAAGAATCATCCACAATTCTATTTTATCAGTGTGTATACATATATATGTATACACACACACAAACATACACACACACTGATATATATTGTAAAAAGCAGATTTTATATTTGAATATGTATAAGATATGCAGACTACATCTAACATATGCTTTATATCAAAATGTGCATAATATATGCAGAGAGACACACTAACATGTCTTGTGTTTCAATTTTATGAAATACGAATGTGGCCAATTTCAATCTAAATCATGCCAATCATTTATGTAACTTGGATGTTACATAGACTTCTCCTAAAGGAATGACTTATGTTCCTTAGTGAATGAATATGAAGTGACATTTGAGAGGGTCCAGTTGCCAACCTACACTACTAAGGAGGCCTAGCTTGCCTGTGGTCCACATCACTAGAGCAATCACCACTGTTTGAGAATGAATTAGACTACATTGTCCTTTACTTCTTTAAATACAAACTCTGCAGCCCATTAACTCACCTATTCCCACTTCCCTTCCCAAGTTCACAAGCCAAATGTGCCCCTGCCAAAAACAAAACAAAACAAAACAAAAAACAAAACAAAAACAACACAACAATTTGGGGTTAACAGTTCAGTTAGATAAGAATAATTTAAAAATAAATTTGCCTGTGGAAATTTCTTTGTCCAGGTTCATATCAGATGGGTAATGGGATGAGGCGTTAACAAGTTTTGAGGGAGGCATATGTCCCACAGTGGTGTGAACACTCAATCATCATGCTTATGAATTACAAAGTGTCCTGGAAATTACTTCTTAAATTTTTTTAACGATTTTATTTATTTATTTGAGAGGGGGGGGGCAGAGAGAGAGTGAGAAGCAGACTCTCCTCTGAGCAGGAAGCCCATTGTGGGGCTCCATGCTCTGGGCTCCATCCCAGGACTCTGAGATCATGACCTAAGCCAATGTTTGCTACTTAACCACTGAGCCACCCAGGGACCACCTGGAAATTACTTTTCTCCCTTTCTCTCTCCTTTCATCCTTGAGTCCCACTGCCCTCAAAGCGAAGAAGAAATATGTGGGTGGTGGGACAATGAGTCCTTATAAGAGGAAGGCTAAATTGGAAATAGCTTATGAAGAACCAAAATCAATCTCAAACTATCAGTTTAATTTTATAATCATGTTGTAGAATCATTAAAGAAGCTTGGTTATTATCATCAAGCTTTTTTTTTCTGGTTTAAAAGGTGAGAGGTTAATGGCTCATTTACTGAAGTATGCAGTTTTCTTTCATTTTTCACTTACAATTATCTTCACTTGTTTTAAAATGCAATGCAGTCTCCAAAATGTATTGTAGTTATTCATTATTTCTGTCAATTAAACTTTCTAAATCATAGATATAAATGAATCACAAATAAGCATTAATAGATTTCAATCACTGAATGCCCACTTCCTGGAAGTAATGAATGGGGCAGATTTACTTTGGAAAAATCTGTTTTTTTGTGGCAGCTGGAGCACTGGGGCTCAGCAGATGTTAGTTTCTAAAAAGCTGGTATTCACTTTGGGAATGGACTCTGGACGTCGGTGTTGTCTTTCTCCATAGGATCAAATTGTCAGAGCAATGCCAATGCCAATATATTTTTGACTGAAACAGTGGTACCTTCATAAAGCATCTGTGTTCTGTAAGCACTTCAGTGTGGTGCCTAGGTTGCCTGATATCTTAAGGCAAAGTCATGATTTCTAAACAACAGACCCTAAATTTCCTTTGAGGTTTTCATAGGTAGATCCAATTTTAGATAGGTAATATAAACTGTCCTTAAATTTAGTCTAAAAAATTACAGTGGTCTCATCAAGGAGACATACTATTTACAAATGTAGAAAATTTCAGTTGTAATCATTATGGTAACACTGTAAACATATGGATTGTTTGTGAAATTAAAATCAACAACTTTTTTTTTTTTTTTTTTTTTAAATAGAGACTGCATTAGTTCTCTAGTTCACCAAGCACCATGATAAATGACGTCTCTCTAACACTTAGAATCCAGGTTACTATCCCGGGAGTGGTGTTATAATGAGGTTGTTGCCATAGAAACTTTGCAATCATTGACGCACTTTTACTATTGGAACTTAAATGCTATGGCAAATTTAGAATTTTAAATCATTTAGAAACAGAACAAATTCTGTGGAGATAGTGTATTATTCTTTCATCTGAAATAAACCACTTGGGAGAATTAATTATTTTGAAAATCGAGGAAAGGTGCTTAAAAGCACAATGGTGCCATTTGAGATCTAAGGCTAAGAGAAGAATTTGGTCAGGCAAATGCAGTTTACTGATAGAAATCCAGTGTCAGAAAATCCCAGTGAATATCAGTTTTATTTGGGACTGCTAATACTTAAAATAGCATGGATAATGTTTCATGCACATGAAATAAATAAGCTTGCTAAGGAAGTATAGAAATGATAGATTGCCTGTCTTTAAGCTATCAATTAACTATTAAATTTCTGTTTGAGATTTAAGCAGAAAATATTTTATTCTCCAAATCATGTTACTATTATAATCATATGATTTGCCTCTAATGTTAAATGCAAGTTTTAGAATAAAATGGGTTGATTGCTTTATGGAATGTACTGCCCTGTAGTCACTATTCTAAACTATTGTTGCCCATTACCTTTAAAGATAAAGCCCACTGGGGTGATGGCCATCAAAGGAAGATATGGATTAGAATATTCCAATAAGATCAAGTAACCGTGTTGAATCTGGTTTTGCATATGCATTACTGTTGAATAATGAGTTTTCCAACATTATGTATCATGGTATGTGACAGAAGATTACAGTGACTATACATATGTACTGGATATCAACTTGTGTTATTCTCATTTTTATTCTATATGAATAATGTTTCCAAGCAGAAATCCACTAAGTTATTGCCTAGGAGCTAGTTTCATGTTCATTTATTAAAGAATCATCCATCATGGCAAGAGTCAACACTATGTTTAGAGGAGAGAAGTGAGTTCTTATTAAGGACCATCCACGTGAATTAACAAAAGTGAATTCCAACTTTTGGAATTATATCTCTTTTGAAAATTATCAGTGGTGCCGTTTAGAGTGCATTTCTTCTTTGTTTTCTCATTTAGCCATGACTTAGTCCATTTAGATTGCCCAGAATAATATGAGGCCCCAGGTAAATTAAGATTGACTTAACTTTAAGATTAACTCTATAATTTCTCTCAATATGTTATTCATCTATTTATTATAGCTCTACTTCTATGAGAGATAATAACAAAAAGAGCAATTTTATCTATTTTACTAACTTTGCCCCTGTTAAAGACAATTTAGACTTTAGACTACAAAGTTCAGATTTTGTTTGTTCTGTATTTAATGTTACAAAGGGGTCTTAAAAACTTAAAATGAATACACATTTGAGTGTTTTTATGAAAAGAATAAAATATGTTCTCTAAGCTCAAAAGAAATTAAAGAACCATTTTAAGAATCCTCAAATGGGCCAGTTTCCTGTAATATCTACTTCTAATTAATTATTAACACTGTGGAATAGTTTTGGTAATTCAGATATATTCTTTAAAATTCATCTGTACACTTTGAACTATTGTAAACATTTTCCTTAATGTTTACGAATCTGATTGTTCTATTACAGAACATCAGAGATTTAAGATTCAGTGAGGTCTAAGTATATGCGGCACTCTTGATGATGTCCTTGAAACTACTGAAAATATTTATTGAAAGCACATTTTCTACTTCTGTTCCCAAGCAAATTTCCTTCTTCCTTTATCTTTGTCAGGTTAGAGTTAATGTGCTGAAGCAGAGGAATATGAGTAGGAGGAGAATATCTATGTACTTTTTTTTTTTTTTTTAATCTATGTACTCTTGATTTGCTGATCTTGTTAGAGGACCATGCAAGAGAGTAAGATTTTTTTATGACTTACTCTTGTTCTTCCAGAACATTAAAAAGTAGATAATTTAGATAGGGAAAATTATTAGACTTTGATGCTTCATTTTCAGGGACTTGTAAGAAGAAAAATTGACACCAAGTGATTTATTCTCATGACAAGATTGTAAAGAGAACAAGAAGTACAAAAACTCCATCTGTTGTTGTTTCATTATTTACATTTGCACATGATGTCTTCTTTATCCTGAATGCCATATTTGAGTGCTTCAAAATGGTAATATAGAATCTTCATAAAGAATTACACAGCCAACTTCAAACAACTAACTTCTTAATTTAATGGTAATTATATGGTTTAAAAATGTACTTTCTTTTTGTGGCATATTTTTTCAATAGATAGCTCTGTGTATGCTGACATTAAATCATTTTGATGTCCTTCAAAATACATACTAGCTTACTTAAAATTTGAAATGTAGAGATCTGTTTAGCAACTTTAAATTGAAAAGTACCAGATATGATTTTCCAAATAATTTCTCAAATCAGTAATCTAACTTTAAAATGTTAATTGCTTAATCCAAATATTATGTGAAATTAAACTGTTGCTTTCCTTTTCATACATGTGGTCCATTGCAGAATAAAATGTGATTCTTTATTTATAAATAATAATCAACTAAAAAATGCCTTGCTCATTTTTAAAATGGGCCAAAAGCATTTGACTGAAACATCATGGAGCCACATCACTTTAAAGAGAGTGAAGAACTTAAAATGAAGTTTACACTGATTATTTTTTTCAAATAGGTATGTTTGAAAGTTGTATTATAAAATAGGTCCTGTTTGACACTATAAATAAGATATCCCTTCTCTCAAAGTGTTATATTCTAGTAGAAGAACTGCTAGTGTGAGAAGTTCTAGTTTTGTACTAGGCAAAATAGATACAACAGGATTCTTGGGAAAACAGATTTTTTTGCAGTGATAATCTCAGCAGACTGCGGACTGAGTTAGTCTAGTGGCCTGTCTAAACATGCACATAAAAAAATTATAATGATCAATAATTGCATAGTCACTCTGCCAGATTTTTTAAAAAGAGTTTACATCTGCTGTCTTATGTGACTTCGTAAGGGCTCTATGGAATAGTAACATAGAGTTGATGCGTTTTAAGAGTAAATGAGTTAATACAAACATTTACTTTCATAGCCAGGAATCAGGGACTGAATTCTGTGGTCAGGGACATTTCCCCCCCATCACAGTATAAGGCTGATGGTTCATTTATTGGAACAGATGGATTATAACATATGGTAAATGGTTACAGGCATAGTTAATATCACATTGGAAGATCAGAATTGGTACAAAAGGACCTTTGTAGAGAATACATTATTTGGGGGTCATATGAATAATGGAAATGATTGCTTTGCTTGTCAGGTTATGTCTCAGGATATTCTACTTTCCCTATGCCTTACTTAGAATTCTTAGTGAGATTATTTTCTGGGTAAACATTCCGTGGTATCTAGTTCTAGTGTGATACAGAGCAAGGTTGTGTTCTTTGATTAGTCCATTGCTATCCCATTAAATTGTTAAACTTCTCCCATAATAGCTTTTGCATAAAATATTATCAATAATGTCCCTGCCTTCTCATACGGGACTATGTGGTTAGAACTAAGTATCCATAGAGTTCTGTCAACTTTTCCAAAAGGGAATGTGAGTGTAATACAAGTGTTACTTATTTGGGTTTATAAAAAATAACTCTCGGGGCACTTGGTTGGCTCAGTTGGTTAAGCGTCTGCCTTAGGCTTAGGTTATGATCCCAGGGTCCTGGGACTTCTTGCTCAGTGGGGAGTCTGCTTCTTCCTCTCCTTCTGCTTTCTCTATCACTCTCTTCCTTTCTCTCTCAAATAAATAAAATACAATCTTAAAAAAAAATAAGTCTAGCACAGAATGGATGGTTAAGTAGACTAAGATCTGGCACCTACAATGAATTCCAGTTAATGTCATCTTGGTTTTCACAATTGCTGATATATGTATAGGACTATTTTATAAGCACTAAATGGAACTACAAAGTAATTTCATATTAGATCCCAAGTAATCTTGACATGGTAATGTCTTCCTGTTTCTTTGGGTTGGGTTCTAATCCAGAGAGGCTACACGAAACAGTTTAACAACAAACATCTATTTTCTAATCTGCTTATAAAAATGATCAGATAGACAAAATTGAAGATGTAACATTACATATATTAAATACTAAATGTTAGCATTTGCTAAGCTCCTTTCCAATTCAAAGAAAAAATATACATTGAAGGAGATATTTTCTGATTTTAGGAGGGATTAATTTGGAAACTGAGTAAACCTAAAAGATACTGGAGTATGACTTAATGCCTGGAGCTTGTAATTAACTAAGACCTGTAATACCCCTATGAAAACTTATAGAATGTTTAAGTCATTGGTTTCATCTAACTCATTTGTATGGTCACCTTAGTTGTTGCTTTGTTCTTAAATATAATGAAACAAAAATTTTAATTAAAGGATACACACATACACATGCTGTAGCTAAGTGGTTGTTTGTATAAAGTATACTAGATATTTTAAGTACTTAATGAATATTAGGGAACTATAAACTATGGAGTCTGTTGAACTACTTAGTCCCTTGGAATCAATTTACCCTACAGTAATGGCATATCACAGGTTCTTATTAAGGGATTTTTTTTAACAGCGAGGTGCTAAAGAGGATGCTGTAGCAGAATATACATTTGGTAACTTATACTCTTGTGCATTGCTCCACGTCTTGCTAAAAGCATATACACATCCCATGGTGAGTAGGTTCTAAAATATAGGGGTCCATCTGCTGATTTTAAAAAAGACTTTTTATATATGCATATTGCATCCATTTTTCTGTTGTTCTCTCTGAACAGAATACTCTTTTACCATTTTCATCAACATTTTACAGTTTGAAATTAACACACTGGTTACCTAACCATAGTACCTAAAGTTTGGCTAATTGGTTCAATTCACATAAATGCTACAAATATTCACTGCAGTGTAGCAGCATATAGGTATATATATAAGGTAGAAGAAACATGGCATCCAATGAAATTTTTATTAAATTCCTTCCTGAATTATTTTCTCCTGTTTTTAAGTATCTCTTAAAATACTTATAGAATCCCAAAATTTAAGTATGGGAAGGCAAATTACTCACCTTAAGTAATAGTGTATTTTTGTCACTTTATTTTAAATTAATAAATAATATAATATTAACTAGTAATGCTATAGTCTAAAGTAAGCATGTTGAATGAAATGTTTTGAATCTACTTTCTATGCCTACTTGGACTGATGATTGTTTTTGCTAACTGTAAGTACAATTCAATATTTAAGGATTTTACAACAACATAAGGTCATGTGGTCCCTCATAATGTCAATCTTGCATAGTCTGTGACCACCTTAAACTTTAGTTTATCTTTGTAGGTCCCAAACAAAGGTGGATGGAACACTGAAGCCAATTTCAAACATAAAGTCTACAATCAAGGAAATATCAGTGCAACAGCCAAAAATTATGGAAAAGGAGTTTAAATCATTGCCTATCTCTTGAAGAATTAATAATAGTTGCCTTGCCTTAGCTGCACCATATCTTCTTGAGAGTCACTTTCAAATTCTTCCTGCTCCCATTGTAGAAATTAATCACTTGTATGGTATCTGCTCTGTAACTCTCCCATCTTTCTTGTGCTGAATTCTCCAAACATGTTCTTTCATCTGGCCAAAACACAGGTTTAGTTTTCCAAACACCCCTGTGCTGCCAGCATGCATCACAAAACACACACCTTCCTGGGTATGTGCTCTGTTCACCCCAGTTGGTCCTTTCATGTCCACTCTCTTGCCTTTCTGGTTTTTCTAGTTCTGTGGTTCACACATTCAATGACCATGTAAATATGGGCCGTGGAAAGAGGGGCAGATTTTCAACACTATATTTTGTTTTACCTGTTACATTTTTTTTTCTTGGCTTCTTTTTCCTATTCTTTTTTTTTTTTTAAGATTTTATTTATTTATTTGACAGAGAGATCATAAGTAGGCAGAGAGGCAGGCAGAGAGAGAGAGTGGGGGAAGCAGGCTCCCCGCTGAGCAGGAAGCCTGATGTGGGGCTTGATCCCAAGACCCTGAGATCAGGACCTGAGCTGAAGGCAGAGGCTTAACCCACTGAGCCACCCAGGTGCCCCTCTTGGCTTTTTCAAGAGCTTCTTGCTCTTAAAAAGGGAATGACTTGCACTAACTATCCATTCATTTTTTTTTTGTTTTTTGTTTTTTGATACAGTGAAGTGGGATGAAGGATGATTTTATGTAATGGCCTACGTAAGGTATTTTTCATACATTTTGGGATCAATAAAGTGATTCTTCTCTCAAGGAACTTAATAAATAGCTGATTAGGGACTGTGGAAAGAAAGAGAAAGTAAAATTGCCCTTGTTTTCATGGAACTCATGGTCTACTAGAAAAGATAATATTTGCAGTATAATTATCAGTAATGAGTTTTAGTTACTGCAGAAAGAATGTAGACATGGTAGCAAAATGAATAGAGCATTCAGAGACGTTCTGATTTGGATGAGGAAAAAATTTGACTTATGACTGATGGAATATGAAAATGTAAGACAGAGTATTTAGAGATGGTGAGAAAAGTGCAGTACAGTTTTGCAGATGGAAATGTACGCATGGTCCATGTAAATGGCCTCTGCACTTTTATGTGCTTTTAGTATTATTAGAGTATAGATAGTTTGCAACTGTGTTTTCTTCTACATGTTTTCAAAATAAATGTAGGAAAATTATTATGGCAGTTTTAGTAGGAAAATAATGTATGTCTGGAAATTCAGACGAAAAACTGAACACTTATTCAGATTAGAAATTGCTATTGGGTCACCTGGGTGGCCCAGTCAGTTATGTGACTGACTCTTGATTTTGGCTCAGAACATGATCTCAGGGTACTGGGATGGAGCCCTACATAGAGTTCTGCACTCAGCAGGAAGTCTGCTTGATATTCTGCCCCTCCCTCCGCCCCTCCCTGGCTCTCTCGCTCTCAAATAAATAAATCTTTTAAAAAATTGCTGTTAATACTTGTTTGTTAATAGTTGTTGGAAAACTTAATTTTATTTACCATCTCATATATCCTTAACTATGCATATATAGAATGTTTTTTCACTGACTTTTTATGTTTATACCTTTGAAAGCTATAGAATTTATAAAAATCCTATGCAGAAAAGATATAGGACTTTATAAATTTACACCAATTCTCAAAGGAGTCAGATTGCATTTTTTAATCCACTTCATGATTGTTTATGCTTCCTTACCTGAAGGTCATTGGGCTTCACTGTTTATTATTTTCTGTTATTTTCTAAAAGTAATTTCTATAAGGTACCTTCTCACAAGGTTATGAACCTTAAGGACAATATTGAGAAAAGTACATAATATGTGTGGTGAAATATCAAGGTAAGCAAATAGATACTATGTATAATTTATATGAGAATCCTAAAATGTCAAAAAAATGAAAGTCTGAATCTATAGAAGTTAGCACTTTTTTCTCAATGTTCAGATTTAGTTACCAGCCAGCAAGTACTTATTTGTAAATAATTACCAAGAATTTATTAAGTAACAACCAATATATTAGGCACTTTCTCAAAAGATAAGGGAGCCAAAGATCAGCTGCACAAAACAGAAAATCTTACTCACAATGTTATTTGCAGAGGACATTAAATTACACATGAAACAAGACACCTGGAGGATCAATCTAGAGATGGTACTGGAGCTCATTGATGACCCACATTCTTTTTATTCTGTTTCCTTTCCATTCTCAGGATTGACTTTCATTTACCTGCTTTTTACCTGCTGGAGGAAAGGAGGAAGGAAGAAGAAAGGATAGCAGAAGGGAATTTCTCAGAGTGGCTCTGTCATCTATCACGGAAGGCACATTTTTCTAGAATCTCTCCAAAAGTCTTCTAACATTTCATTGGTCAGAATTAGGTCACATGCTCATTCCTAGCTGTGAGAGAGGCTAGGAAGAGAGTTTCTGGAAAGGGGGTATGTACTAGTCATAATTTGCTTAGACCAATTGCAATGTATCCTTTTGGACTGAACGTATTTTCTTCCTAAATAAAGACGGAGTTCTAATTTGAAAGAAAAGGTATCGAAGGTGGGCATTGGTGGCATGGGGTAGGGACAGTGAATTGGTTAATGTCTGGTGTCTTTCCTGTAGAGATAGAAAACCACTTTCTTGTAGCTAAATTGCAGAACTGAGTCCTGAATTCAGATCTTTAGATGCAAGTCCATATGCTCTTCTCATAAACCTAAGAGGTTTTAAAGGAAAGTTTGGGTGCTTTTTTCATCAGGACCTTATTTTCAGAGGACTTATCTATACTTTTAAAAAGCATAATTTTCAGCTTTTACTTACCTTCCAAAGTTCAAATCAAATAAAACCAACCTTATTCTTTATTATGAGACGTATAGAGAACAGGATCCAGATTGATCACTAATAGCGCCTATCACATTGCAAAATGGTGACAGTGTGTTTTCCAACTTCACAGTGTTCTTTAAACACTTTCATTTAACATATAAATACTTTTGCCAAAGTCTAAAAAATGAGCTTGCCTCTGAAAATAGAAGTGTTAAATAAATATGAAATGACATTTATACTTCATTTTAAAAATGAACAGTCTTCTTAACTTAATTCTTTGCTTACAGAGCAGGTAATTAGAGAAGATAATCTAGGTAGTGAAGGCAGATTTCACTTACTTACTGGTTAATCAAAAATAAAACATAACCAATGAGAAATTTTCAAGGAAATCCATATAGAATTTTTAGCCTTATCTAGGAAGTTACTGTAATTATATCTTTTCTTTAAGGGAACTTGTTGGAGTAAAACTAAAATTGTTTTTAAATTAAATAAGGTATTTTTATATTAGTTAACATATAACATATCTGGATATTTCTCTAGCTTCTAATATTAATACATTTTTCACATAAATGATCTATAGTAATCGCCTAGAAACCATACATCCACTTAAAGTCTTGAAAGGTGAAATTTTTGTATGATGAAATTCCCCTAGAGGCTAAGGATAAGTTAGGAACAAGAATACCAAGTGGATAGTACTTTGTATTCTAGTTCATTTTTCATTAAGTCAACTTGCATATTCTGGTTTTGTAGTTCCATATGATTCATATAAATAATTCACACACTTGGTTCAAAGTGTGGAAATAATTGGTGGGAGATTATTTGGAGTATTTTGGTTTCCAATGGTGAATACCTTTCTTATAAAATAAAATCTTGAGTATTTTTTAAAATATCAGATTCTCCTTATCTTTCCTATATATAATTATTTTCATCTCTGTGCCCACAGTATTGGTATGATTGGCAGGATAGAGAGGAGAGAGTATAGGGTTTGAGATGGAAAAGACTTTGTTCTTAGACACAAATCTGAGCCTATTTTGTCAACTTTTAAAATGGTGGTCATCACAGCTCAATTACAAGGCTGTTTTGGGGATTAGAGATAACACAGGTAAAGGTATCTGATCCTCATAACTTGAAACTGAGCTGTTATCATTACCATTTACAAGTTAGGAAACCAAGGCTTAGAACTATGTGTATAGTTGTTATTTGTAAATAAAAATATGGTTTCATATATAAATATGATTTTCAACTTTGCCTTGTTTCTGACAAAGATCAATTTTTTTGAATCAGTGATAAATGAAATTATGCTTTACTTTATTTTATTTATTTATTTATTTATTTTTAGAGAGAGCAAGCGAGTGTGCACAAGTGGGGGATGGGGTACAGGGAGAGAGAGAATCTTCAGCATGCTTCCAGCTCAGCATGGAGCATGATGCAGGGCTCGTTCTCACCACCTTGAGATCATGACCTGAGCCAAAATCAAGAGTCAGATGCTTAACCGACTGAGGCACCCAGACACCCCTATTTTTAATATAATACAAAAAGAGTAGTTTTTCATCTTTACATATTTTCTCCTTATCCATATAGATGGAAAAATACATCTAACACCTTGCTTTTTTGTGATAGAAACTCACAGATAAACATTTTGGATATATGATGAAGCCAGTCATGTGATACATGACTAAAAGCATGCCTGACTATGAAAGATATGAGAAAAAAAAAATGAACAAAACCAAAAAAAGCAGAAGACAAACACCACACCAAAAACCAAATCCTCTTTTCTGAAAATAGAAGAGTGGTAATCCCCTTTTATCCATGGTTTAGCTTTCAAGAGTTTCAGTTGTCTGTGGTCAACCACGGTCCTGCAGCAGACAATCCTCCTCCTGACTTGTGATTGGAAGGTCAGTAGTAGCTTATGCTATGTCATGGCGCCTACATCATTCACTCACTTCATCTCATCTCACAGGCATTTTATCATCTCTCATCATCAGTATAATACAGTAAGATATTTTGAGAGAGACCACATTCACATAGCTTCTATTATAGTATAATTGTTATCTTTTATTATCAGTTATTGTTAATCTTTTACTGTGCCTAATTTATAAAGTAGACTTTTTCATAGGTATGTAGGCATAGAAAAAAGCATTGTATATATAGGGTTCAGTATCATCCACAATTTCAGGTATCCCCTGGGGGTCTTGGAACATGTCTTCTGTGGATAAGGGAGGACCACTTTATTAGATAAATATGAACCTTAATGTATAATACTGATAATTCATTTGATAACTACCTTAAAAATATATTCTCAAACATGGCATTCTCACAAATATATTCTCTTGAACAGGCTTAAACTTTGCTTCTTTTATTATGCCAGTTAAACTTAAATTTCTGTTTTTTTAAATCAGATTCATATGTCACACTCCTCCAAGGTAATTATTGGTTCCCTGCTGCCTATAGAGTGACAATTAAGCTTCTGTTGCACTTGAGGTACTTATAATCTCCCCTCGACTCACTATTCTTTTCCCTTTCTCAGACCCTATTTGTCCATGTCCTTGCTCCTGTCCTATAGTTCCCTCCTTCTCTCCAAAGTATTTAAAATATAAGACCTGACCTGTTTGTGCTCATTCTGTTCCTGAAGAATCAAAGCATAGAATGCCCTTTCTTCACATACCAACCCTTCAAAATTCATTAAAGCTTCAAATATTTTCACAAAGCTCTTCTCAGTCCTTTTATATTTTTGTAATTTTTGTTTCTTTTCAGTTGTAAGACATTTTGAATCTATATACTTCACCATTCCTTCTGTTTTATAGTTATATCTGTCTTACACATGAATATATAAATACCATAAGGGAAGCCATATTCTATGATTTCCTATGTGTTTCACAGTGTCTATCAAAGGATATTGTAGATCCTCAGTAAATAATTGCAGAAAGAACTAAAAATTAATGTAATATTGATTGCGTGACTAATGCTTTTATCTTCTCCTTTAAAAGAATGTAAGCTCCATGCTTTGAGGGTTTTGTCTGTTATATTCGCTAACGTATTCCTAGTACCTAAAAAAGTGTCTGGAACATAGAAGGCACTCAAGATTTCTTGACTATAACAATACATTTATCTGTATAAGTCAAATAATCATTAAAGAGATATGCTAATTGGACTATTTCATTAAAAATTGGTGTTTTAAAAATAGTAAAAAAAATATTGACAGACTGATCATCTGTGACTAATGTTTTTTTTTTAAATTTATTTATTTATTTTAATAAACATATAATGTATTTTTATTCCCAGGAGTACAGGTCTGTGAATCGCCAGGTTTACACATTTCACAGCACTCATCATAGCACATACCCTCCGCAATGTTGTGACTAATGTTTTTATGGGGTTAGAGGGAGTCCTGATTTGAAAGAATATTACAAGAGCTAAGGCTGAAGTACTACCTAAATCTAAGCATCAAAGGATGTTATTGAATTATACTTTACTACATCTCAACAAGTAGAGTTTTCACTCACATGTGTGGCTTATATTTCCTATTTTAGTTATTCTAATTCCTCATATACTATTCACAATGCAGCACTCATCACAAGTTAGACAATGTACTGAAATCAGCTAATAGTTTATGTACACTAAATGCAGATGGGAATATTTATTTAGAACTGATTGCTGAAACAGAAATAGATATTTAGTCTAATTATGCTTTTTGTGGATCATAGCTAATGTAGGTGTCCTATCCTTAACTTTTAAATATCAGGCAGTATTAACTGATATCCTTGATGGAAAATTTTGAAAATGGGCGTGGATGAATTTTGTTCCATGGAGCAGTTATTTTTCAATGGATATATATATATATATATATATATATATACACACACAGTTATTTTTCAATGGAGATATAGATATATATATATATATATCAATGGAGATATATATATATATATATCAATGGAGATATATATATATGTGTGTGTGGATATATATATCTCCATTGAAAAATAACTGTACACACACACACATATCCTTAAATTAAAAATTTAAAATTAAATTAAAAATATATATAACCTTAAATTAAAATCTTAAAATTAAAAAAATACATATATAGCCTTAAATTAAAATGTTAAGGCACTGAGAGTGTCAGAACTGTAAGGAAAGCTATAGAAAATCCTTTAGTGAATTACTTTTGATATATGAAAAATTACTTACTAATTTGCATGTTCTACACGATTTGATTTTTGTGTATATGAACATATTTTATACCCATACATATTCTTCAGACAGAATGAGAGAAAAATAAATTAATATCTGAGTACTTAATTTTGAAACTAGTTTGTAAAAGGTCATTTCAGGCAGGAAGAGATAGTGTTCCTATAAAGTACAGCTTGCTATCTGTGTGCTAATTGAGCTTATCTCTTGCCTGAAACAGAATTATCTGTTCTTAGGCTTAAGAAAAGCGGCTATATTCAGTACAGTGGTATTTACAAAAGATCTAGCTTGGTAGACACTTTATCTTTCTCTGTGGTTCCTTGTCTTTGTTAGGCAGAAAAGAATTACATGGTATTATTCTTAATTTGCTGAAAAGGTGTGATATTTTACTAATGAAATGAAAATGATTGCTGGAATATGTTTACATGCTAATAAGTGGCAGAGACTTAGAGGGAAAAAATACTCCCAGAGTTTTGTTCTTACAATTCCTCTTTGGAGATCTGTACTGAAATAACTTGCCCTTTTGTTGTAATTCATGTAAATAATCCTAAACATTGCATTTACATTCTCTCTCTTTCTTAAAAGATTTATTTATTTATTTGAGAAAGGGAAAGCATGATCAGGGGAGGGGCAGAGGGAGAGGAAGAGAGAGAATCTTGAGCTGACTCCTCCTGACCATGGACCCTGAGGTCCATGGGGCTTGATCTCAAGAATCTGAGATCATGACCTGAGCTGAAATCACGAGTTGGATGCTTAACCTACACTGAACCACCCAGGCACCCCTATAGTCTCTCTTTCTCTCTCTTTTTTAGAATATATTCTTAATTTGTTTTTAAATTTTTTAAAGATTTTATTTATTTATTTGACAGAAATCACAAGTAGGCAGAGAGGCAGGCAGAGAGAGAGGGGGAAGCAGGCTCCCCACTGAGGAAAGAGCCCAATGTGGGGCTTGATCCCAGGACCCGGAGATCATGACCTGAGCCGAAGGCAGAGGCTCAACCCGCGGAGCCACCGAGGTGCCCCTATTTTTTTTAACTTTTTAAAAATTAACATATAATGTATTATTAGCCCCAGGGGTACAGGTCTGTGAACTGCCAGGTTTACATACAGCACTCACCATAGCACATACAGTCTCTTAAAATTACTACCAGGTAAGACTAGTCAAGCCTGCAGAATCCTAGGTATATATGAAGCTCAGATCAAGTAAAGGGTAGTTTTTTGAAAACAACATAAAAGCAAGATTATTTAACTTGTCTCCATCCTAACCTGCCATTTCTTTTTCCCCACCTAAGTCCATAAGAAATGTTATCTGAGATAATGTGCCAATTATCATAAACTCCTATATTCACCATCGAATAAACATTCTGGAAGTAGAAACCTAAAACAGAAAGCTAGAGGGCTCCATGCTACTCATTCTTGACCATCCTTACTGAAACAAGATAGCTCTTATTACAAAACAAAAGAACCGGCTTTGAGTTTAACCAAGCTAATGAGAGGTCAACACTCGAAATGTGGGAAATCACAGAAGAGTAATTAATCAGATTGTGCAAAAGGGGAAGAGAAGGGATGGGAAAAATATTTTACAAAGGCAGAAAAAACGGGGAGGGGGGGAGAGTGAAAGGAAATTGCTTTCTTGATGACGGTGAGATTAACTTTGTTACATAAGTATGGGACACCTGGATGACTCAGTCAGTTAAGCATCCAACTCTTGGTTTCCAGCTGAGGTCATGATCTTAGGGTCCTGGGATGGAGCCCTGCACTGGGCTCTGTGCTCAGCAGGGAGTTTGCTTAAGGATACTCTCTCCCTATCCCTCTGCCACCCCCGCGCCCACATACTCTCTCCCTCTAAAATAAATGCATAAATAAATAAATGTTTAAATCTTAAAACAACAACAGCAACAATAACTTTGATGCATAAATATGAACTTGTACTCAATCTGTCTACACTACCTAGAATGTAGGATTGACAGATAAAATACAGGATACCAGTCAAATTTGAATTTCAGATAAGTATTTGTTGTTTATCCAAAGTTCAAATTTAGCCTAGACTCGTGTATGTTTATTTACTAAGTCTGGCAACCCTATCTGAAGACACATTGTTTTTTGTAAAAATGTCCTCCCCTGATATTTCCTGTATAACACCACAAACAAGGGGAAAGTGTCACTGGAAGATCCATTTCTAAGGACCCTAAGTGCCATTTATTTCTAAGGACTAACATCTCTTTTTGAGCTATGTTATGCAAAGAGGTTGAATAGTAGCATCACATTTTCACCCTTCAAAAATGACACATTCTGGCTTGTGCTGAGATACTTCTGAATACACTAAGGGCTTTATTAGTTACATAGGGGATCCTGTTTTGATGCAGCTTTTAATTTCCTTAGCCTCCAGATCAGTAGCATAGCCACTGAGTAGGGACTGGCAGGATAGAGTTGATCAACTAGTGGCTTCTGGACACACATGACCAAAGGTCCAAAGGAGGGTAGTGTAGTCTAGTGGTTTCAGGCCTGTTCCAGATAACTGTCCAATCACAATTTACCCTTAACATATACATAGTGCTCTATTTACATGGTCAGGCTCTACTTAAATACAATTTGAGGTATTGAACATATGAGTTAAATAGTAATAGAAGACAAATTAATTAGAGCATTGCAGTAGGCTCACCTACAGCCTTAGTGCATGTGGCTAAGCTTTCACAAACACACAAAGATGGATCCCTCTACTAGGTACCTTTATTAGCATGAAATAATAAGATGTCCTAGAAAAGATACATATATAAATATGTAGCATAAAACAGAGAAAGTGATTCTTACTTAATATAAGCTTTATGCTTGTATATAATAATTGTATTCATGGAGCAGTGTCTTGAGTTCCTGGCTCTTTATAGATACTCAATAAATTATTTATTGAATGAATAGATATATATCTTACCTTCAGTGAGTTCACAGTCCAGTAGAGTAGATGGATATAGAAAGGTATAAAAATAGTACAGTCTTACTGGTGTCATGCTACTATGGGAGAAGTGAGCGGGCACATATAATCCATCCATGTGGGGAGCTAGAAAGGCATCCTGAGAAAAATTGATCTTTGAACTAAGTGGAGTTACTTAAGGAAAACTAGGTGGAAAGATGGAGAGGATGTAGAAGGAGAGATCATAAGCACAAGGCTGGATGTGAAAAGCCCTGCAAATGTTGTGAACATCACTGAGGCAAATACTTCTGAGGTATAAATTTTAATGCAGAGAGGACAGAAAATCGAAGACCGGAACTTAGAGGGCCTCATTTTATGTCAGACCAAAGAGCTTGGACTTTATTCATTAAACCACTGGGAATCATTCATAGATTTTAAGCAGGGCCTAAAAAGGTCAGATGTCCAGTTTAGTTGGAGCATTTTTGCCAATTATGTGGTGAATGAATCTGAAAGGGGCCAAATTGCAAGCAAGAGGACCAGGTAAGAAACTATGAGACTAATGCAAATATGAAATGATAAAGTTGGGAAGGCTGTTGGTAAAAGTGGTTGGTTGAGGCGAGACGTGCGCAGGTTGAAGAAATATCATATAGAGTGGAATGGGAAGCCCCTGGTGATCAGTTCAATGCATAAACCAGGAATACAGAGATGTCTAGTACCAGGTTGGATATATGACTATGAATATGTGGGGAGAAGTCTAAGTTGAGAAGTTGGAACAAATTAATTAACCCTCATCAACTTAGAGTAAAACCCTGATTTCGTATGGGATCACTTTGAGGAGTATTGACACAAATGGAGAGACTAAGAAGAAAATGGAAGGCTAGAAAATGTCAAAACCGAACGTTCAGGTGGGGGAAGATGAGGAAGAGAAGGGAAGGGGGGTAAGGGGGCAGGTAATGATCAGAGGGGAGAGAAGGAAAACAGAATAGTATGGATCATGAAAACAACAACATAAAGAAAGTTGACATATGAATAATGGTGCCAAATAGAACACAGAGATTCTGCAAGAGATATCTTCATCCGAATCTTTTCCAGAATATCTTTATAACACAAAACTCAACATAAATTCATTTAATTTTCTCACTCCTGTTTGGAGAACAGATTTTAAATTGGAAAGATCTTGTCCCAGACTAGTCATGACATTTGATAAAGATTTTTTGCCCTGTTTAATGTACAGTCTAGGAAAATTTCATAATGAACTGATTAGAATTTAAATGATACCTGTTTTAAAACATTTTTTTAATACCGCATATATTTATAGGACAGATTATTCAAGTTCCTAAGTCTATCAGGAAATTAATTTACAGTTTAAAATGAAATAAATATATACTGTGTCTGTGTCTAAATTCCTCAAGAGAGAAATTATATTCTATCAAGCATAAAATACATATTTAAATATTATCTGTTTACACATGCTTACATGATAAACTCTAAGAGCCTTTTCAGAAGCATTACGGGATATCCATTAAATAAAAGAAAATGTACTGCATTCCTGCAAAAGAAGATGCTTTCTGATTTCTGAATTTAATAACACTTTACAGAGACTCTACGTTTAAGGACCAGTAACTGAGCAGGAGAGAAGTTCACTGGGAAGGAAATCGAGGAGAGATCAGGAAAGCTGGGTGTGAGGAAGGGTTAGAAAAACCAGCAGTGTTAGTACCACAATTCTCATGGGGTTGGAAGTAGTGAAGCTAAGACAGAAGATTCTACTTTATTTATGTATTTGACACATAAATCCCTTGGCCATTTGTGTTCTCAGAAACTTCTTGCTGGACATTTCCTTCTCTAAGGCTAGGTTTACTGTCATGCTGCATGGGTTTATGAACCTCTCTATCTTGAATCTCTTCATCCTTACCCATTCTTATCACTGTATCATTTGCTGTCCCTTCATAAGCACACAAGGAAGGAAATGTATCTATGTATATAGGCATACAAATAATATATCTACATTTCCTTCCACTATGTATAGATGATACATGTGGATATTTACAAGTATATATAGAGGCATATATGTGTGGGCATGTGTAACAAAACCAAAAAAGATTTTGATTTTTTACATTTTTCATTTCTCGTGCTTTGAACATTTCACTCAAGAAAAGGGAAAGCTGAGAAAGAAGTGATTTAACTTGTCTGGTGTCGCAGGACATATCCTCAGGCTCATCTGACCCCAGAGCAACTGTTCTAGACCACTAGACTTCAATGATAGCGCTGCTCTGGCAGGACCGCCTGCGACACTGGTTGGCGGTGGCCAGCCCTGGCTTCTCCAACAAGGAATCCCACGTGGTGGCTGTTGTCTGTCGTCTTAGGATTGACTTGACTCCCTTGAATTTGCATTCACTGAATCATATCACTAAATGCCTAATGATTCTGGAGAATAAGAGTTTTCTCTTTGATGATGGTACTTATTATAATATTTGATGGGCTTTTCTGAAAGTTAACTTCTATGTGAGAACAAAGTCAAAGCAGTTTTTGACAAGTTTGATTCCTCTCGCCTGTGTTTAGCAGAATAGACTTTAGTATACATGTGAGAAAATGTATCACATACTGGCGCATGGGCAGTAATTCAGGCATTCTTGATATACTAAATGAATTTCAGTGTCAACATCCTCATGTATTTATTTATTTTTCACTATTTTCTTGGAAAGAGATTATTCCCCACAGACAATGTAAAAAAATAAACAAAACAAAAACAAAAGCAAAAAACAAACCCTAAACCTTCAGTCTTCCAAACTGTACTTTAAGCAGCCATAAGATTATTTCAGGTGGCAAAATTTTTTATAAACAGCTGCACATTTGATGACTTTTTTGAACAAAGCAGCATCATATGGTGGTAAACAGTAAAGACTCTGAACCCACATCAGCCTGAATCTGAATCTAGTTCTACTACTGACTAGCTTCACAATCTTGGGCAAGATATTTAACTTTTGTGAGTGTCAGTTTTTCTTCTCTGTAAAATGGGGTTAATACTACTACCAACTCAATACAAAAAAATACTACTACTAACTCAGAGTTGTAACAAGGATTCAGTGGGTTGAATTCTAAAAACACCATTCATAAAAATTTGTCAAACAAAATAAAAATAGATAATATCCTGTCCCTGGTAACCACAAGTTTAAATTAAACTAATTTCTAAGTTTTCCCAATTCGACTCAGAGTAAAGTTTATTGTTTACTCGTTGTATTTCATCCATACTTCTCTCCCTACTTCTCTTCAGTTCCCTATTAACTAACTATAGTGGCTTGATTTGTTTACATGATGGTGTCTACCACTGGACTACAAGATCTTTGAGAGCATAAATTATGTTGTGATTATGTTTTTATCTCTAGGGTCTTATAGCCCTTCTGGTAAACATAATGAAGATGTATGTTAGATTAAATAATAATCTTCATTTTTAGCCTACTGTGGGAATTACTGGTTTGTTCCATAAGTATTCACAAAATCATTTTTCCCCCATCTTGGGGCTTCCTGATTATTTTTATACACTAATTTTTAGGACCCATGGAACAGGTACATTTTTAATAAGACCTTTATAAGTAATTTCATTTGCATTAAGATATAATTTTCCATCATCTTTCATATTTATCATTTCACTTTCATTAAACTCTATGAATATAGACAGTACTGTAAATGAGAAAATTGTAAGAAGGAAAGGGTGTATTAATTTATTAAGATATCTCAGTGGGAAAGTCATGTTTTCAAACTTTGTATTCACAGCTCTCCCAACAATCCTCCTGTCTTTCCTTTTTTCTCCTCTGAAATTCTATTGGAATTAGTGATTTGAGAACTAAATCAGAATTTTAAGCCAGGGAAAGGCAATCAAAGCTCCCTCAAAAATTTTGGAATTTTAAAGATGGAACACATTAGGTTTGAGTAAGAAAGGCATCATTGTTTTACCTGTGGTCATTATAATGTCCAGGAATTTCAGGTGAGTGAAGTCCCATCCAGAAGGAACAAGAGAAGAAGAGGAATCAGTTCCCCACCAGAAATACAGAATTCTGAACAATGCATTATCAGGACATGTTTCTCACGAATCTGATCGTGCAAAGCTGGAAGGAAGTTGCAGTTGCAGAAGTAAACACTGTACTCAAAGCATTAGGAATAGGTGATTGCTTTTACTAAGTTGGGCAGAATCATTTTAACAACCTTAATTTAATTTCAAAACAGATTATTTACAAACTAAACCCTTTTGCTATTTCTATTTTGTAATGTTTGATTGGCAACAAAGTAATCATTTGAAGACAACTGAAATGTGAGTAAAAATCCATAAAAAACACAATTTCTACCAGGTTTCCATAGTAACATAGAAAACCATGACCCTTAAGCTCAGCCATCTTTTCTTTTCTGTTGGATCATTTACAGTGAACTTACGTGTTCCCAAACACACTTGAACATACTCAGAAGAGGCTATTCATTTAATAGCACCTTTTATTTCCAAAAATGAAAGGACAGGTTTAATACTCTAGTTAAACCATAACTGTAATCTGGAGGACATGCAGCAGTTTTCCCAGACCAAGTCTTTATTTGACACATACGGATTTAATCGTAAATTTTATTTGTTGATGTTCTTCATTTCTGGCTTTTTCATGGGTAGTAGGGGACACCCTTGATAAAATTAAACCTAATACAAGTCTGTCCAAAATGTAGGGAGTGACCCTAAATCTTTTCATCATATGCAAGTAAACCAAAAATAAAAATGAGTAAAAATGAATTCAATTGAACTTAATTTCATATTGTCCTATTACTTCTTAATTCTTACTATCCTGTGTAGAGAAGTTAGCTGATTATTTCATATGCTTATTGATAACATGTTAATTCAGAGCTCCGTTATGAAGAAATGCAAATAAGAACAAATTAAACTGCTTATAACATGTATTAAGAAAATTGAAGAAAAAATATTGGCCTTGTGAAAAATCACATTTTGAATACTTGACTGTTCTCAAACCTGAGAGCATATTAATTGAAATCTGAAATCCCAGAGTAAGTAAAAGAGGTTTTGTCTTACCAGTGTATGACATTTCTAATGTATATTTGTATTTATATAGATATTTTTATACCATGATGATATTCAGAAAAGCTCAAATTAAGAGAATACACCCAACAAATAATATTTGATGTATGTGCATGTGGAAAAATCAAATGTTGCTCTCCTTATAGTTCGTGTAAAAAAATGTATGTCTCCGGGGTGCCAGGGTGGCTCAGTCTTTAAACATCTGCCTTTGTCTCCGGTCATGATCATGGGGTCCTGGGTTCAAGTCCTGCATCAGGTTCCTTGCTCAGTGGGAAACCTGCTTCTCTCTCTCCTACTCCCCCTGCTTGTGTTCCCTCTCTTGCTGTCTTTCTCTGTCAAGTAAATAAGTAAAATCTTTAAAAGAAAAAAAAAATTATCTCTTAAATACCTTCAGTGGTAGAGCTGAAGGCTATATAATACAGCATCTGATCACAATTTGTATTTTGTAAAAGTAAATTATCTGGATGTTAATTTAAATGTGTTGGCCATTTGAATTTAAACTGTGTTAAAGTAATGACATGTTTGGTAGAATATACGGATTAAATTGGAATTAGACACATTATTGAAAATTATTGTAACTTATTTAGGAATGAATCTCTTTACTATATAGATTGTAAACCATATAGAATATTTACTCTATATATTATACTATAGCATCTAATTACAACTACATAGATGCTACATAAGTACTGCTACATGAGGACTACACTGTGTTATTATACTGCTATGTAGAGTATGAAAAATCTGTCACTAAACCCAAATTATTTATGATAAATCACAAAATTAATAATAATCATTTCTGATGCTTGATGCTGAAGCTACAAAGGAGTATATTCATAGAGAAGCTATTTTCTTAGAAAATAAATAAGATTCTAAAAGTGGTAATAGCAATAGGAATAACTCTGCTAGGTATTGCCACAAATGTTTCTCACTTAAAGCAATAGCCTGGTCCTAAAGATAATGCTTTGCTCACTTTGCAGCGGCAGAAACTGAGAGAAGTTAAGATGATTGAGTAGGATTATACAATTATTAAGTGCAAAATGTGAATCTCAAGTCCTAGTTTTCTGACCTCAAACCTAGGGCTGGTGATAGTAGCAACATGTTGTACCATTGATCAATGAAAAGGAAAAAATACTATGCTTTCCAGGTGTTAGGAAAGACTTCATTGAATATATTTGACATAGAATGAGCTTTGAAAAAATGACTGGGCTTTAAGAAGTAGGGAGGGAGGGTGTCTTGGGCCAGAAGGACAGTATAAGCAAAGGCAAAGAAATGTCTAACCATGTGGTAATGGCTAAGACATTTTGATTGTCATGGAATTTTCCTAAATGAAGTGTAGGCTTTGATCAGTTTGCAGAGGCCCTCGAGCACCAGGCTACATCTGTAATAAATCTGATGCATGCATATCGTGTGACAGATGAGCACTGCGATAGATGGGAAGCAAAATGCAGGGTATGTTTTGATGACATGTTGTAAAAACAACGAATGTGCAGGTGAGAGCACTGGCAGAGGAGAAAAAGGCCACAGTGAACACTGTGCATGTCTCTGAGGTGGTTTTCTGTTCAAAGTATTACTCAAAGCCGTGGATAATTATGTTATTTAAATATTCAAGTAATATGATTCTGAACAGGGGCTTTTGGGCAAACATATTTTAGTTTCATCATTAAACTAATTCTGTTGTTCTAGAATATATGACCTACCACCTGCGATGGAACATTTCTGAGGCCTTCTGGGCATATGCAATAGACTAGACATTGCTGAAGACAAATTCCTGGCAGAAAAAGATTTGTGAAATCCTACAGGGAACCAAGGAAACTATACTCCCAAACACTGTCCCCTGCAGAGACAGCTTTATCATTGACTGTCTCTTAGCTCTTCAAAAAAACTTTGAACTTGTAAGTGGTAACTACCGTTGCCTTATATTATAAATCCCGACAGAAAATTACAGAAATATTGATGGTTATCCTATGCTATGAATGGAGGCTCTAATCTTAATAATAATCTTTATGTTCATAAACCTAACTTCTTTCTCTGGGTATATAAGGGAAATATGTATTTGCAAATGGAGAATAATTTTAAAAAATCAATTTATTTTTATATATTTTCTGAAAACATGGTCTGCCTCAAATGATGCTGGCTTTTGGTTATATGAAGTTAAGTAAGAGATGGTCCCTTCTAAGAATATTCATGATTTGTTTGGCTTCTCTGTTATTTTTAGAAAATATTTGAATTCTGACTCTTTACAAGAATATGTCTGATTGCCTCTAGGTCACTTCCAAATCAAATTAATTTCAAGGTACTCTCAGCATTTTGGGCAGATAGGAAGAGGTTGCTTGATGGACTTGTTTCTGTTCTTACCTCAGGTGACTCTGGAGTAGAAACAAATGATGCCATGTATTCTCTTAGATTTTTAACTGTATAGGTATGAATGAGATGTGTGATGGGTAAGCCGTTGTCAGAACCTTCTGAAATTTTATTCTGTACCACACAATATTGGGTTTTTTTTTTCCTGTGTATAGCATGATACTTCAGATGATGTTATATGAATGTGCTCAAAAGCTACATGCACATATGATTGTTTTAGGGAAATTCATAATGACCAGAAATGTTGTATGTCATTTTCACAGACTGATAGTTTTCATTTTTGCCTTAGAATGCATTTGGAGAGTATCATTATAAATATTAAGAGAAAAATATTACAGAGACCCTCTAAAGATTCCTCTTTGGGGAGTTCCAAGCCTCTTTGATCAGCATTCCTGTGATGAAGTCCAACAAAAGTCCTTACTACTGAATGTTCTCTTGTTCTGCTTTAAAGAAGAAAAAAACTGTTTAAAAACTAGTTCTGTACAGTTTTCCAGGACTCTTTCTCATCCTCCTTTGATTTGGAACTTTGTGTTCTTCTGTGATTTTAATGCACACTTGAATGCCCCATAAAGCATGAGATGGATGAATTAAAGCAATAGTGTGAAAGTAGATTCTACTTAAAGGCATTTTCTCTTATGTTGCTTTTTCCTCAAAGCACCCTTAGCAAGTAATATTAAGATTCAAGTATTGTGAATTCATGGATGTTTCTATAGGCATACAGATATTCTTCCTAAACAGATAAGTCTAGTGTTCCCTTTGAGGATGTTGTTAGTGTGAATAGTTCTTTTCCTTGAAAAAATGATGATCTTTTATTATTTTTAAATGTAGATAGGTATAAAAGTAAATTTCTCTCATTTGGAACATATTGTGGTTCATATCTTCCACAAAATTAAGTTGTTTATGCTATTATAATTCATCAAGTGAATATATATCTTCCTATTAAGAAAACGGTTTGTCAGATGTCGTAAAACATTTTTTTAACAGTAAAGGTCACATTTTATTGCAAAAACCTGTCAGTGCTTTATGTCCAAGCTGTGAAATGTTATTGCTTCAGGGAGATTATATGGGAGGGGGCTGTGGTTAAGAATGCCTTTCTGTGGCCAGCTATGATTTACAGCAGCAAATAGAGAATTAAACCCTTAATTGAAGCCTGCAGAGCTATACCTAGAGGCTACATTCAGCCTGAAATTTGATTCAGACAATTTTCTTAGTCAAGCCCCTATGGGCTTACCAGTTGATTCTCACGAGTTTTGATTGTGATTGAAAAGACAAGCTGTTTTCTGCTCTGCCCTGAACTTCCCTAAGGTAAATCCCCAGTTTTAGTAAGCTTCTTGATTAACGTGAAGGGAGACATAATGGGAGAGAGAGAGAAAGCACAAGCACAGGATTTTAACTATTTCCTCACTTTCCAAAATGAAAGTATCTTAACATTCCAGATATTTCCTAGAAGAAATCCTCATTTAGGAAACTGGCAAATCTACCTACCCTGAAATTATGATGGAAATGTGGTGGTGTCCTCACTGACTTGCCCCTGTTCCTCTGAGAGAGGGTTAGTGGATCATTGATTAGGGGTACCTTCTATTTGTTTGGGTACATTGGGGTGTATCACCAATGGGTGGCTGACTTATGTGGTACATAAATGTCAGTCCGCAGATCATATAGTCCTGAATTAATCTTTTCATCCCTTTCTATCCATAAGCTATACCTTTGTTTGTTCCATCATATTTTGTATTTATTCTATTTTTCTTTGACATCTCTTCTAGGTTACTAAAGTATTCACTCTCTTAATGAGATATATTCAATTCTGCCTTTCTCTCACTACTTGTTTCTGACTACTGTGCTTAACACTTCTTATGAAATTTTCCCATATCTCTTAAGCCTAATTTATATCAATGCTTAATGCTTATGATTATCAACCATCATTCTGCTTTCTTGTCCTCTATACGAGAATTGAATATTTGCAAATAATTCCACAAACTCACATTAAGTATTGAATGCTTAAGATATGCAAGAAAATGTTCTGGGTGTTAATGAAGATAGAAAGATAAAATATAATCCTCAATTTAAGTTTATGGAATGGTGGAGGGGCTATGCTATTTAACTTAAGTTATAATGACAGGTAGGTAGAAATTTCTGTGGAATGAGGTACTGACATGACGAGAATTCTGATTTAGGGAAGTGAATCTGAAAGTGGTGTATGGCATGAGTTATGGGAGGGAAGTTTGGATAAATGGTCATTTTAGGGGTCTAGGAAAGTATCAATGTTGTCCTAAACCACTAAAGTGGTTATGAGATAACAAAGAAAGGATGAGACACAAATTATATTTTGGAAGTAGAATTAACATTCAATAATCTACTGTATATAGGTAGTTTAGGGGCAGGAGAAAGGACACTAACCTTGAGCATTTGAGCTTGGGTGAATGGTAGTAAAGAAATTAAATAAAAATAGTTACATACAGATGGAGCCAGCTGAGGCAAAAGATGGCGTTCCAGTTGGAAGTGTATTGAATGGATTATTCCCAGAGGACATGAACACAGAGCTATAAGGCAAACCAGAAATGCCAAATAAAAGGTATAAACAGAAATAAAAATTGGGAATCCTCTCAGTAGAAGAGAATGCTCAACTAAGGCATTTATTTCTTTCTTCAGAAGAAAGAGTATAGAGATAAAAGAGAGAAAATGATGGAACTTTGAGAATTAGCAACACTTTGGGCGGTGAGGAAGAGGGAAATAGAAGGAAGCAAGACTAAACAGAAGATTGTCAGAGGTTTGGTTTTGGGAAAACCTGAAGTGAGGAATTTGGCAAATCTTTTTGGTAAAAGCAAGATAATTAGATGATAGTGAAAAGGTAATTATACTTAGCCAATAATAATTTAGTGATAGTAAATTTGGGGAGAGACATTTCAGTAAAATAGTGAGGAAATAAATTGCACTTTGAGATATTTGTGAGTGAGAAATGACAACCCAGAAGCAGTGAGAATAAACCGTCTTGGTTGAAAATGTGCCGGTGAAGGAGAGACACAAAGGAGTAACAAGACTGAAGAAAAGAGTTGGGTTACATCATGAGCCTGTGGGCTGAAGGGATTGTTATGGGGAAGATGGAGGGATGGAAGATGTAAAGGAGGAAAGACATAGCTGATAGAATCTGATGGGAAACAAGGTTAAGGTCAAGAAAGCAGAGTAAGGGTATATCTTTGTATGGTGCTAATAGGGAGTAAAATTTCCCTAGATCAGCAAGAGGCTTTCTACTATTTCTTATCCTGCTTCTCTGTGAACGGACTGCATTCTTGTCAGCTAAATTTAAAGAGACCTGAGTTGGATATTCAGATGATCAATTTATTTATACCTTTGTCATTGCAAAAGTGCTTGAAAATGTCCTCTCCTTATCTTGTATGTATGCAAATTAATAGCTGGGGCTTTGATCCTCCTTAATGTTAATGGACACATGAAATAATTTACATAAAAACAGACTGATGTAAAAATGGTTATGAATATAAAAAAATGGCTATGAATATGAATATGAATATGAGACACAATCTCAAATAAAGGAACTGTTACTTTTCATATAGGCAAGTGCATTTGGTGATAGGACATGAAGAAAAAATTAGAAATTCAGTTGTTGGAGCCTCTGGTTTTCAGATAGCACATATAGACAATAAATGGCATAATTTAATATTTAATTTAGGGACTCCCACTACATGGAAGGTAGTATTAGGTAAGATTTTTCTATAAATTTTTTTGTTTTTCCTTGGTTCATGCTTGATATTTACAGTTTATGCAACATGTTAGCACAAGAACGCCTAGATTCAGGCTGAGCGTGAACATCTTAGAATGAGGATATTCTACTTCATTTTCTAAGGATCCAGACTGTTGCCTTTTAATATATAATATTTTATATATGGGAGTATAGTCTTTTTAGTACTTATAAAAACAATGATAAAGCTTATTGTCTAATGATGATGACAGCAAATTTAATTATAAGTAGTGCTGAGATTGTAGATAACTCTTATTTTTAGATTACTTCCTAAGGAAATAGTATTTACTGACCGTGACTAAGATTATCCTAATTAGCACTGCTGAATAATCTTCTGGAGAATTTTTACAGATGAAATAAGAGCAAAAAAATTTACCCGACTTTTCTTCCTGAAAGAAATAAAACCATGGAGATCTTGTTTTGTTTTTAAAGATTTATTTCGACTACAATTATTTTGGCATATGTGGCAGACTTCCACCCAATTCTGTTTAACACATATTCATGCAATATCTGTCATCTGTGCCAGACCTTGTAGGTCTGGGAGTGTTATGGTCAAGAAAACAGACCAGTGGCCTTTGCTGTTGGGGATCATATATCCCAGAGTGGTAAGGTTTCAAGAGAGAATAAGAAATACATAGAGCACAAAGGATGATCATTTACATTTTGAGGGGCTAGAAAATATTTGTTAGGTTTCTGGATTAGGCATTTCAGCAGTCTGTGGTATACTTCTTAGAGAATGTAAGATTTATAAGAGCATAGATCGTTAAAAATTTCTGAGTATAAATTAAGGAGTGGAGATATATAAAATGGTGAGTGGAATATGAACTTTTATACTAGGGGGAATAAGGAATTACTGAAGGGTTATAAGCAAAGTGGTGACATGATTAAAATTGCACTTTGCAAAGATCTGATCATGGGGAGCAACAGGGTAGATGAAGCAGGTCTTGAGTCAGGAATCTTTATTAGGTAGTAGCTGAATTAGTGCACAGAATACATGATGGTGGCCTAAACTATTGCTGGTCTGTGCAATTAGAGAATAGATTTGAGGGGTACAAAACAGATGGAGTCTACAGTTCCTGGTATTTACAAGGAGATGAGGGAGGGAGAAGAAAGAATCAATGATGCCCAGGTTTCTGGTTTGGGCAACTAATTAGACTGTGGTGCTTTTCTCTGAACTTAGAGTCATAGGAAGAAGATCTAGTTTGGAGGTAGAAGACATAAACTCCATTGCTGGCCCACAGGCTTTAGCAGTCTCTTGTACAATCTTCATGGAGCTCTTAATTAGCCATCTGTTGTGTGGACCTGAGGGTTCTCAAGAGAGAAGGTGAGCAGCTATATACATGGGGATCAATGCTGTGGTGGAAGTGGTTGCTCCAGGAATATGTAGAGTGAGAAGAGAGCCTCCAACAGGGTCTGTGAAATTTTTGTGTAAGGAGCCATGTAGTTAATATTTTAGGGTTTGTGGGCCGTGTTGTCACAACCACTCAACTCTGCTCTTGTAGCACAGAGGTAGCCACAGACAGTCCACAAGTTGAGTGGCTATGGATGTGACACATTCTAAGTTAATTATGGATGCTGAAATTTTAATTTCATATAATTATCACATATCAATAAATATTGTTCTTCCTTTGATTTCTGTTTTCTTTTGTCAACCATTTAAAACTATATGAGTCTGGAGCACCTGGGTGGCTCAGTCAGTTAAGTGTCTGCCTTTGGCTCAGGTCATGATCTCTGGGTCCTTGGATGGGGCCCCACATTGGGCTCCCTTTTCAGCAGGGAGTCTGCTTCACCCTCTGCCCCTCCCCCTGCTTGTGCTCTCTCTCCTCGCTCTTGCTTTATCTCAAATAAATAAATAAAATCTTAAAAAAATAAAAATTTAGGGGCATCTGAGTGGCTCAGTGGGTTAAGCCTCTGCTTTTGGCTCAGGTCATGATCTCTTGGTCCTGGGATTGAGCCCCACATTGGGCTCTCTGCCCAGCAGGGGCTCTGCTTCCCCCTCTCTCTTTGCCTGCCTCTCTGCCTACTTGTGATCTCTCTCTCTGTCAAATAAATAAATAAAATCTTTAAAAAAGTAAAAAAAAAAAAACAATTAAAAAAAAGGTAAAACTTTACAAGTACATTCTTAGTTTGTGGACCAAACAAGAAAATAAGCAGGTTACCTATGGCTTATGGGTCACAATTTGTTGACCTCTGGTTTAGAACATTACCTTTCAGGGGCATCTGGGTGGCTCAGTGGGTTAAAGCCTCTGCCTTCAGCTCAGGTCATGATCCCAGGGTCCTGGGGATCGAGCCCCAAGTGCTCGGCAGGGAGCCTGCTTCCCTACCTCTCTCTCTCTGCCTGCCTCTCTGCCTGCTTGTGATCTCTGTCTGTCAAGCAAATAAATAAAAATCTTAAAAAAAAAAAAAAGAACATTACCTTTCAGTTCACAGAAACCAGAGAGGAAATGACAGGCATTGAGTCAGAAAGATAGAAGAAAAAATTAAGAGCATAACATAAAAAATATACATATTATATAATTTTGAGTTAGTTAGCTCTGACATTTGTGGTAGCTCACTGCCAAAAAGTTAATAATTGCAGTAATGAATGAGATATACAGGTAGTGGAAAGGTGGGACTTTTAATAAATGTGCTTAATTTAATATTGTAAATGTAATAAACATAGAGGTGTTGGAAAAGAGAAGTCATCCCTTCCCATCCTCCATCCCTCTTTCTGCCACCACTCCCAATCCCCAAAAGCATGAGTTCAAATGTCCTAGAAACCTGAGTTCTCTCTATTCTTGGCTATCTCATAATAGCCAGTTAATTAACTTCTCCAGTTTTAGTTTATTTTTCTTCAAAATGAAGATAATTTGGTGGAAAAAGAGAGAACAAGTGAGAAGACATGCATACATGTGCTAGAAATTGAGTTCATAGAATTTGGGGTAAATTAGAGCAGAATACACACACACACACACACACACACACACACCCCTTGCAGTGAATATAGAATATATTTAAATGCTTTACGAATGTTATTTCTCTCCTTTACAAAATATTTGCAATTTAATTTCCTGTGTGAGTTCTAATCATTCTCAGGAAAATGATCTGTTTTTCTGGTTTCAGTTAAGACTAGATGAAATAATCAGTATTTGTTGAGTAAGGGATCGAATGAATGATCCTTTTTAAAATGTGAGCATCTGTGCATGGGCAATGCAAACTGCTTGATTGCAATGGGTTCTCAATTATTGCACATTTCTTGTGATGTTGATACCGTTGCCCACTATAGAATCAAGGTGCTAGATGGATTTTTGCATTTGTGCACACCAGTAAACACAAATGAAAGAAAATTTGAGAAGCAATTTGGCGGGAGGGAAATAAATGGTCAAGAATGTTGGTTAGAATCTAACTTTGGCATTTATTTGACAAAGACAACTTGGGACAAGTTATTTAACCTCCTCACTAAGCCTCGATTTCATTATCTATAAAATGTGGATAAACTGTCTTATTGTGGGTTATGGTGTGACTTAAATGAGAGGACATAAGTTATCGAGTACAGTGGTTGACATGTTGTAGGTGCTCAATAAATATTAGTTCCTCCCTTTCCATTCCCTCTTACAAGAAAATCAATTTTGACCTTTATTTCTACTTGCTGTGGGCCATTTGCCTTAAAGAACAAACCTAAATGAAAAAGAAGAGTTTTATTGATGTGTTTGCAAATGGATTGTTGGGAATGTGGAATCTGTTACATTTGAAGTACATAAATTCCACTGTGATAGGAGCCTCATGTAAAGCTAGGAAGAGGTCTGTAATTTGTTTTATTTAAAACATTGAATTATGATAGCTCACTTAATAACTCCAAACTACTAAGCTAAACTACATTTGTGTTCAGCAAACAGTCATAAAAAATCCCTGTTAGACATTTAATTACTGCGCAAATTGTTTTATAAAGCGCTGTAAAACAAACATGTTGATTAGCAAAAAAGAAATAGAGATGTGATTGCAAAAACACTAATCTTTTTAAATGTATAAATTTAGCTGCAACTGAGTATTCTGTCATATGGAACACTTAAGCCCTTGAGGTTTGTCATTCTTTTGTAACCCTGTCCACTTTTAAAGATAGAACTTCACATGTAGAATCTTTTCATGTGTACAAATTGAAAAGAGTTTTACTGTATCCTCATGAAAAATGCTTTGTTGTATTTTTTTCTTAATGGAGACTTATATTAACATTTATGAACACAAATTTACAGAATCAAATTTACAAAGACGGGCCAAAATCAATGCTTGAGTAAATCATGAAGTAAGTGAGTGACTGTCAGACTAAGGAGATGGCAACAGTCATTAAGATTCAGGGTGGGGGTGGGGACGGTGACTTAGTTATTGATCCTCTTCAGAGGACCTGATTCTGAAGTCATCACTCAAAGTCCCTCAAATCCTTATATACACATAAGGAACTGTCTTCCTAAGAGCATTAATGTGATCTTCATCAATGCCTTTTCTGTTATTTTATTTTTTAATGAAGATGTTAGTTCTAAATTCAGTCGGGGCAGGGGGCTGCATTGTGACTTCTACCAGAGGAGAATTTATAGTGGTTAAAAATCCTTTTTAGGCTTCTTGGCCTAATCATCTTTGAAACTACATCATAATTTTGGCAAGATCACTTAGAGTTATAACTGGTAGCTATATAAGAGATTAAACACATGCACGTATGAGGACAGCCACCTACTCCCACATGCATATATACATACTCAAACACATACAAAAACCCCCATGAATTTCACAAGAGTGACACACATCAGGCAGTCATAATTTTGACTTATCCAAAATGGAAGAGAGAGAGAGAGAGAGGTGGAAGGATGGGAGGAGGTAGAGAGAATGGGAAAGGGAGAGATTATTATCTCATTAGTGTAACCATTCAACAAATTTTTCTTTAGTAACATGTTATTTATCAGTCATTATAGTTGCAAGGATGGATTAGAATTCTTATTTATATAAATCTTACAGTTTTTTTTTATCTTATAGTTTTGAGAGGAGAGAAAGAAATATAAGCAATTTAAATAATCAGAGAAAAATATAACCATTAATAGACCACTGAGTCATTTTGGAAAAAGGAGAGAGGTTTCCAGAATGAGGTACATCATTTAATGCTTTGTGATACTTTTGAGGTCCTAACATAACAATGGGCACAACTCCATTCAGGGCTGCGTCTAATGAGGAGGAGTGGGGTGTGGTCCTTGTCCTTCAGGAGCTTGCCCATAGCATCATACTGAGAAACCTGTTAACTGATGCAAAGAAGAGCAATAAATCAAGCAAAATTGTGAGAAATCGTATTGAGGAAATGTACAAGACAATATACAAATATAGATGAGCAACAAACAAACACACATAGGTTATCACTATCAACATAATCCCATGGGCCTTGAAGGAACCCTGACCTATAAAAGGATCTTCTTTAAAGATGAGAGAATGGTCTCTTCCAAGTTCTCCTGGTCCTGTTCCAGACTCCATGACTTTATTTGTTCCTCGATGCTGGCAAAAATCTTGACCTCTAATGGAACATCAAATCCTCCCTATTCTATTAAATTCGCAAAATTCAGACAAGAAGTGAGGTAAATCTAAAAGCACATGTGATATCCAGTGTGAGTGGCCGTTACACCAATTTTGAAGTGAACACCATCGCAAAAAAAACACTTATATTTTACTGGATTTCATAAAGTAATACTTAAATGGGGACCAAACTTTGGAGGTTTTCTTTCATAAATTCTAGGGAAAAGACTGGAAACTAAATATTTAAAAAATCTTCCCATGAGAGATTAATGATCAGTCAAGAGTAAGAGCCATTATACTAAACATAATCTGTGAGAAACCAGCTTCTGGGCTGCTAATAAGCAGACTGGTTCCATTTCCACTGATTTCTGTGTTTCCTCTTCTCTGCAGGAGATATCTAATAAATAGTACAATGTGCACTTAATTCTGTATAGTGTGTGTGTGTATATATATATATGTATATATATATACATATATATATACACACACAAATAGTTTTTAGAGTCAGTAGAAAAACGTATTACTAAATGAATCTGTGATACATCTAAGTTTTAAGTAGGCACAGTGACCTTTCCAAACCTATATACTTATAAGAGATACCATGGTCTGACGATTTTTACTTATGAAACATTTCAGGTGCCAATATCATGCAGGTACAAAAAAGTGATAAATCAAAGATGCCCACTTTTTTCACTTCTAGAATTGAATATTTCAGCCTTCAAAAGGTAAATACAGGCCAGCAAAGGGGGAAATAATATTTAAATTTCAACAGAGAAAACAAATAATATTTGTATCTCAACAAAGCAAAATGGCAATTTATAGTCCTTGATGACTTTGTGCTATGACAGACAGAGAATTGGGTATGATTTTCACTTTACTTTTTCAGATCTAAACTGAAACACATAACATTTCTCAGTCTGCATTTTACTCTTTTTTTTTCTTCCCAAAGAACACACTTTACTCAAAGTAGGGATGAGTACATAAAGTAGAAAAAATACTGAATTTGGAAAACCTAGCTCTTGAATTAATATCAACCTGTATAATACTGAATACATTACATTATTTATTAAACTACTTTCTGTCTGTGCTTGTGGTAGACAGAACAAAGGGCTTACCCAAAGACATCCAGGTCCCAGAACCAGAAAAATGTGAATTACATTTTTTTATGTATCAAAAAGGACTTTGCAGATGTGATTAAACTAAGGACTTAATCCCAGATTATCTGGTGGGTCAATGTAATCACAAAGATCCTTAAGTAGAAGAGGGAGGCAGAAGAAAAGAGTCAGAGGTGAGGACAGAAGCAGAGTTTGGATGATGGGCTATGAGAAAGACTTAATTTACCATTGCTGGCCTTGGGTATATAGAAGGGGTCCACAAGCCAAGAAATGTAGGCAGCCTTCAGAAGCTGGAAAAGATAAGAGGGTAGAATTTCCCCTTGAGACTCCCAAAAGGAACAAGATCTGCTACTACTTTGATCTTAGCCCAGTGAGACCCATGCCAGACTTATGATCAACCAAACTGTAAAATAATAAATTTGTGATGAACAAATTTAAATTTGTAAAAGGATAGATTTCTAAGTCAGTGATCTGTGGTTATCTGTTACAGTTGCAATAGGAATCTAAAACAAATTTTAGTACCTGGAGGTATATTACTGTAACAACTACCTGAAAAGTGTGGAAGTGGCTTTGGAATTGAGCAAAGGACAGAGGCTGAGAAATACTTGAGGAGTATGTTTAGAAAAAGACTAGGTTGTCTTCAAAGGACGGTAGGAACAGAGATGTTAATGATTCTGCTAGTGAGGACTTAAGGAAGTGAAGATCATGGTAGAGAAAACATATATCAGCTTGGAGCATATCTAAATCATCCTAAGTAGGCTGTGAGGAGAAATATAGAGGTTCAAGGCACTGCTTGTGAAAGAACAGAAGGAAATGAAGTACATGTTATTGGAAATTGGAAGAAAGGGAATCCTTATTATAAAATGGAAAAAAACCTTAGCAGAATTATGTTCTGTAGTTAAGTGGAAAGCGGAATTCATAAGCAATGAACTTGGATATTTAGATGAGATCTCTAAGTAAGGCATTGAATGTATGGCCTGGTTTCCTTCTTACTGCTTATAGTACAGTGTGAGAGGAGACAATGATTTTGCTCAACCTTAGATTACTTAAATGGCAAATGATGCTAAAGTTTAGATTAACTGGAAAGAAACCGTGGTCTGGAGAAAAAAAGCCAGTGGTGTGTCTGGACAACCTTTTTTAATGCATCAGAAAAATGGAAAGGTCAGAATATTCAGTCACATAAAAGTCTCCTTGAAGAGATTAAGTATGTGACTCCTAGTTCCCCTCAGCTATCCCAGGAAAAGCAAGAAACAGAATTGGGATTATTTAGGAAAGATATATACAGAGTAGCTTACTGTTTAATAGATTGAATCCCATGACCTAAATGAGAGACCCACAAAGTTCTTGAGAATTTTATTTCAGCATTAAAAAATGCCAGCTTAGACTAGAAAAGACAGAGACAAAATAAAAGAAGACTTTGGAACACCAAACTGATACAGGCAGGAAATAGGCAAATAAAAATGCTCAGCTGCAAACATGGGCTAACTTTCATGGGGGGGTGGGGAGATGATTCTGACGTCAAGGACCAGAGGGTGGAGCTATGAGCCACAAAAGATTATTCTTAAACCTTAAAAGAATGGAGAGAGCCTGGATGGATTTTTGAAGTTGCTTTAAACCAGTAACTTTTTTTCCTTTCATTTTTATACCTTTCCCTCCTTGTTATTATTATTTTTAAGTTTTAATTCAGGTATAATTAGCACACAGGGTTGTATTAGTTTCAGGTGTGCAATATAGTGATTCTCCAATTCTGTGTATTACTCAGTGCTCACCACAATCATTGTACCCTTAATCCCCTTCATCTATTTTACCCATCCCCCCACCTCCTCTCTGACATTTTTTATCCTTTTGAACCAAAAGATCTATAATTATTACCCTGTGTCTGAATGACCACTATAGTCTGGGAACAAAGGACTTGCTTTTTTGCATTCTGTAGAATTGCAGATGGAGAAAAGTTTGCCCTAGGATGAATCATACCCAGAGTCTCACCTGTACCTAATTTAGATAATTTTGATAGTATTTTTGCTAATGAGATTTAGGTAACATTTTGTACCTGAGTTAACTGGGCTAAAATTTGGGTGACTTTAAACAGATGAAGATATTTTGCATTTGGAATGAATGTGAATCTTTGGAGACCAAAAGGTAAACTGTGGTAGGCAGAATAATTCCCCCTCTACAAGGTTGTCTGCATTCTAATCCCTGGAACCTGTAAATGTGGTGTTACATAGCAAAGTGAAATTAAAGTGGAAGATGGTATTGGAGTTGCTAATCAGTCGGCCTTAAAATAGAGACTTTTTTTGGATTATCAGGGTAGGCTCCATGTAATCATGTGTATTTAAAAGTAAGAGGGTGGGGTGCAGGGAGTCAGGGAAATGTGACTGTGGAAGAGGTCAGCATGCTGCTAAATGAGAAGGAGTTAACTAGCCATTTTTGCCTGTGAAGCTGGAGAAAGGGGGCCTTAAGTCCTCCTTGGGTAAAGGAAAGTGAACATTTAAAAGCTGGAGAAGTCAGGAAACATATTGTACCCTAGAGTCTCTGAAAAGAAATATACCCTTTGACACCTTGATTTTAACCCAGTAAGATCCATGTCAGATTTCTGATGTACAGAAATAAAGATAATAAATCTATGTTTTAAGCCGCTATGTTTGTGGTATTTGACATAGCAAGGATAGGAAACTAATACTATGCCATTATATGATGACTCATTTAAAAGCATCGAATTTGTAGTGAATCTCTATCACAGACATATAGTCTTCAACAAATATTTTATCGTTTAAATGTTTCAGGATTGTCTTTTCTACTGGTGCTGTGATATATATTCATCATATTTGGCTTACTTTTTCTCTCTTCTCTGTATTAAGACACAACTCAAAATTCTTCTATTGCTTCTGTCACTGGTTGGAGTTTCTTTCTGGGTACATGGAGATATATGTGTCTGTGTGTATACACACACACACACACACACACACACCTATATGCAGATTATAATAACTGAAAAATAAGTTAATAGTGTCCCATGCCACTTTTTCTGTCTTTATATACTTAGTTTTTTACTTATAAAGTTTACTTTATAAACTTAGTTTTGCATAAATACCTCTTTTTATTTCACCAGTCAGCTCAAGTCATTACTTGATCTGAGAACAAGAAGGTAGATACAAATAGTCTTTTTGGTGTGTGCGCGTGTGTGAATGCATACGGCATGCTTGTTTGCATATGTTAAGAAAAGAAAACGGATGTAATTTTTAATGTTAGGTCTCAACTCTAGGAAGTCAAATGTTGCAGAGAATGCTGTATCAGTCAGGATAGGACAGAAAGAAATATACGTGGTAGTCACAGTTCCCTTTTCTGGCAGTCCTAAAGGTTGGAATTAGAGAGTCAAAACACAGATTCACTGCCATGCCTTCCTATTAAACAGCTAATGAGCTAGAATAATGACCTTTTCTCCTAACTGGTTGTAAGAATAATTAGATTTAAAAATACTTCATACATGAATGAAATCACAGTGTTGCCAGTCGGAGAAAGTGAAGACAAAGCACCATACTTAATTTTGCTCAGTCTGATACAAGCTATTTTGGTGTATGGGTGACAAGCAAGAGACTTGGAATATTAATCTGTTCAATATCACTAAGATCCTGAAAAACAGGATATAGAAATCTGGATCATTAGTAGGACTATGTGAAATGTAAAAAAAAAAAAAGCACTAAATATTACAAGGTTCTTTATGTTAGATAAAATCGCAATTAACCAAATTCATCAAATTTCATGTTCTAATAATTTGGGTACACTGAGACCTAGGAAGAAAACATATTTAGTTAAAGAATTCTTGCCAAAATCTTTCTAAAATACACTAGCAGTACATTATTCAGTGATAATTCAAAATCTTGGAGTGCTTCAAGAATCATCATCCTGGATATAAATCTTAATCACGTACTATTGGCCATACAAAATTTATAAGAACTAGGTATGTGTATGCACTGATTTTAGGAAATGCTTATAGGATGGAGGACAGGATTCCAGACTGCATCTTGTATTTTATTCCAAAGCCCATATAGTTTCCTGCGATGATTCCTACATTTATATTACAATTAAATAAAACCCTGGAAATTTTAGTAGTATTTCTCTAATTTTAGAGGATTATAATAGTAATGTTTATTTCATACTGTCTAGAAACACTGGTTTCCTCAAAGGTTAGGTTTTGAATTAATATTTATCACAAAGTGTTTTAAAGAGATTTAAGGTCAAAGGAATACGTTTTTGTTGCATGTTTTAGTTTAACTTAATTCACAATTATTTGTGGAAATGACAACAGTCTGTTATAATTTAGAAGTCTCTGGTACAGTCACTGCTAACGCCAGGTAGAAGAAAATATGTTTCTGATTAAACAGAACCTCTTATTTCTTAAAAACAGAGCCAAACAAACAGACGGTCAAGGCGTGATACTAACTGTACATGTCAGTTTCATTGTGACTCTTAATATCCTCAATGTTGAGAATTTAACTAAGAGCATCTTCTTTGTAAAAGCTCTTACTCAATTTTTTTGATAGTCCCTGACTTATAGCTTTATTGGCTTTCAGACCATTTCCATCTGTCAAAAAGACAGTTAAGTGATGAGTACAGTTCTCTATCCATTGTAAATTCCTGGCAATTAATTACTTTAAGCAAAGTTTATACTGGGAAATGGGGAAAATAACTTTATATTTACTTCTTGAACTATTATCATCAAGAAAATGAAAAAAAAACACATGATATATAAATACATATAAATAGTGAATAAATAGAATTTGTGAGAGGCATATTTTTTGTTACTCATCTTTTAAAAAATATTTTATTTATTTATTTGACAGACAAGGATCACAAGTAGGCAGAGAAGCAGGCAGAGAGAGAGGAGGAAGCAGGCTCCCTGCTGAGCAGATAGCCTGACGTGGGGATCTATCCCAGGACCCTGGGATCATGATCTGAGTCGAAGGCAGAGGCTTTAACCCACTGAGCCACCCATATTCTATTTTTTTAAAACCAAACTTTTTTTTTTTAATTTTCAGGTGATACTTCTATATATTAGATAGAGCTAATATTTTCTAATATTGAACATGATGCTTTCAAGTCCCCCAAAAGATCAACAAAATGTAATTTGAAAATATTAAATATTCTCATAACTATCTGAAAACAAAAGTGTTATGTTGAAAATATCTGGATACATAATACTTTTAAATCATAATTTTTTTCATACCTTTGTAAAGATTGTTAAAGCACAGAAATAGTATTGACAAATGATGTCTTACTCTCATGAAAGGTTCAGTTGTCTGATTATTGTAAATTAAGAAGTTTGTTTTATTCAGTACATTCCTTAGGTTGCTTCAAATTTAGTTGTCAAACCTTCAATGTGGTCATTATCATCACTTAATTCACAGGAGCCCAAGTGCTGTGTCATCCCTGATAAATCGTCCTGCCGTAAAGTAACATTAATTATTTCTGGTCCATCTAGTAGACATCAACATCAAAATTTTTCTTCAGCTTTCATCTTATGGCTGAAGTAGCCCATTCATCATCTTTTTAGAAATGAATGGGATTGGATCATGAAATATTTTTATGATTGGCAGCCTTCATGGTGGATGCGAATAGGCAGTGGTCAGCAAAGACCTTGCAGATTTATTTTCCTGGTCATGCTGCTGCCCCCAGTAACTCACTGCTCCTTCATGCTGACAACTTTTAGAGGTCAGAAAGGTGACAGTATGTGAGTAGGAGCGAGCTCATTTCTAGATCATCTTCTCCATTGTCCTTTTGATTTTTTTTTTTTTTTTTTTTTTTGGAGCATATGGAGGGCACCTATAGGCATAAAGTCAATAGCAACCCACTTTACCATCCAAGTCTTCTGGGTCCAAGTCTGAAGATTGTCCAAGGTCATAGCTGGTATGTAATGGAACTTTTTAAATGTTTACATGTGAAGAGCTAGCTTCTGGAGTAGAAACTATCTGTGGAAATTGCTCTAGCAGATTCTTAAGTAATCTATAATGAGCAACTCCTGAGCAGTAGAAACGGTCCCTCCCACCCCCAATCAACGATTTCTCTCAATGACAGTCTCCTATGCCAGGGATATCCATCAAGGCAAAAGTTGATCAAAGTGGGGAGTAATTCCAGAAATTCCAGTGTCTCCTCCACAAATTTATTAACCTGAAATTCCCTGTTCTAAACCTAGAAAAATGAATTTTTGAGAGGGCTGTGGGTAGGAACCTAAATGAAATTCACTGTTGTAGGTACTTTTGTTTGGAACTTGATTTACCATTAAACTCATAAGACTCCTTATCTATGGCCCTCAAAATTTAAGTTAATACTGAAGAAGATAATATTGTCAGCACCAAACTTTTGGCTTGATTAAACTTTGGTGCCTATTCTGATAGTCATTTAATTTGATTATGTTAATACAAAATATATCACAAAGATAACACTGAAATATTTTGCATAAATTGAATGTTTTCCAATGAATTTTACTAGGATTTTACAGATGATTTTAAACCTGTTGGTTTGTTCATGTTCTTTTCCCTGCTTGCCAGACAATACCTTGTGTTAAATTCTTTGGTATACATTAATGAAGTTTATGCTTTATTATAGGCATAGTACTTTATCATATAACCTAGAAAGAATTTTTCACCTCAGTCCTAATAAATTCTCTGTCAGAATAGTGAGTTCAGGAAGACACCTGAAGGGTTTCCTATTGAGTTTCCACATTTCTCGGGTAAGAATAAAAATCAGGTGAGTTTGGTTCAACTCCTCACCTGATGGCATTCTTTCATTCCAAGATTTAAATGAAAATATTGTCATCACAAGTTCTCCAGACATTTTTGATATACATTTACATATACTTGCACTCTGAGCATGACAGGACTCTGAGCTACTCATTCTGAGCCATTCTTCAACTTTTTTTTTTCAAAATAATGTGTAAAAAATACAAGTATTTCATAGGAAATATACATTGAATGTTTAAGAGAAATTAATAATGATTCCTTCCTGTTGGAATCTAATTTCTCTCCATGTCTGTGTCGTGCTGTAATTCTCCTTGGTATAATGCTCTTTTCATTCATCTGAATCCTTTCATATCTGATTCTAACTTCACTCCTGTTCCCTTAAAAGCTGACTCTAGGGCAACACTTCCCTATTCATCTAGGAACTCTGATTATAGTTTCATTAGGACCATACCCTGCCTTTCCTTTACGTCTTATATTCCTCAAAGTGTTCATCTGAGTAGGTGTTCAGTAAATATTTACTGGCAAGTTATTTTTTTCTATTAACCCAATTATTGTATTTTATTTTACTTTATTTCATTTTATTTTATTTTAAAGATTTTGTATCTATGTGTCAGAGAGAGTGAGCACAAGCAGGGAGAGCAGCAGGCAGAGCAGGTAGAGCAGGGGGAGGGAAAAGCAGGCTCCTGGGCCAGCAGGGAGCCCAACATGGGACTCCATCCCAGGACCCTGGGATCATGACCTGAGCCAAAGGCAGACGCCTAACCAACTGAGCCAAATCCCCGCAGTTACCATGTTTTAAACTGATTTTGTACATTGACAATTGTTGTGCATGTGATTGTGTAATTGATGGCTGCCAGAGGGACAATGATTACCTCTGAATATGTCTTCTTTTAAAATGGAGAGGCTTTTTCGTGAAGTAAAAACACAAATACAAACTTTCCAAAGGATAACATTCATTGCAGTATTTTGTCTAACCAAAGCTGTATTACTACCCTCAAGGAGATATAAGATGGCAGTGTTACTATTTTTCCTTTGTTAAACAATGAAAAATAAGCCAGAATAATCCAAAAATAAACCCAGCCTATACCAGGTTTTAAAATCTTTGACATACCCATCCGCCTCTTATGGATTTTCTAACTTTCAAAGTAAGAGGGAGGATCAGAGAGACAAACTCTGCCGGGCTGGGAGATATAATACTCCTTGACAACAGATTTTCTGCACTCTCCTCTTTAAAAGCCTTTGAGGTTCTTGCATTTAACCTTTTCAGAGGCAACACATCCCTGATGGAGCCCCTCTGACACCCAGCAACTCATAAAAGCATGAAGGCTTAAAAACTCCCAGGTCTGGCACTGCGAGCCACAACTTAGTGTATGGAATGGAATCTCCTATCACTTTGAGGGAAGCAGCACAATTCATTTCAAACATATGCAGCTGAACCATTTCTCTTTCCTTAATCTCTTTGTAGAAAATGTCTTCTTCAGGAATTTGATTTAGATATTGAATAGAAAAAGTTAGAAGGATTTTAAATGCATTCTGAAATTTTATTCTGGCAAGAGCTCCTGAGATTTTCATCTTTTGTTTAAATTACCTTAAAAAAAAAAAAGCTTCTCTAAGAAAAGGTAAAATGTTTTCAAAAGTGTGATATAAAAAGGTGAATACCTTTTTGTAAGTGTGGGTGAGGCATTCAACACTCTGTAAATAAGGTCTCATTCGACTATATACTTCATGTAAAGACATATTTTGATGATTTCATGAAAAAGGTAAAATGATTCCAGTACTTTTACTTTGAGGGTCTGTCCTTTTAGCTCATAAATGATATGCTCCTTCTAAAATGTTGTCTGTGAATTACGGAGATCATTGATTTTCAGTATCTATAATCAGCCTCCCTGACTCAGAACAAGCAAACAAACAAACAAACAACAGAGCAGTCATTTGACAAGAAGGAAAGAAGAAAAGAAAGGAAGGAAGGAAGGAAGGACTGATGGAGAGAAGGTGGAGGGAGGAATGGAACAAGGGGGAGAACATATTTCTTGGCAAGAATGAAAAATGTATTTCTTATTTATAGATAATTTGATAATGACTTCTCCTAATGCATAGGTAGAAAACAACTCTTATGACTAAGAACTTTTTCAATTTCTGTGTACTATCTCACAAACAGCTGTTTCTATGATTAGATAGATAACTCCATAATTATCTCCATATCATCTATTAAGTGCCTCCCTAGAGAGTAGTTCTGTCATTTAGCATGACCAATTTAAACAAAAAAAATTTCATTTTTATATAGGGAGGTGGCAAGGATAGAGTAAACAAGATTTACTTTGAGCTCAGACCTGAATTGAATCCTGGTGATATTATTACTATTATTATTATTATTTTAATTAACAACTCTATTGAAGTATAATTTCCATACCATATAATTCACCCATTTTTAGAGTGCAATTGTAAGACTTTCAGTATATTTAAAGAGTAGCGCAGCTATCACCAGAATCTAATTTTAGAATATTTCCATCATCCCCAAAAGAAACCTTGTGCCATTTGTAGGCACTCTCCATCCCTACCCCAGTCCTAGGTAACCACTAATCTACTTTATGTCTTGTGAATTCTAGTATTGATAACCCTCTTTCAAAGACATGCACATTGTTAGAGAAGTGAGGCAATCTTCTCAAGAACAAATAGGTAATAAATTCCATATTGCAGAGGTAGAGAATGCTTATGGCAACCCCTATAAATCATTCCCTGCTATTTGCCCTATTTTACAAATGTGGAAAGCGTGGTATTGAAAGGTGAAGTAACTTTCCCAGAGTTACACCTTTAAAGAAGAATGAGGGAGCCAGATTAGGTAGACAGATTTCCTGTAGTACTAATCATCCTGCTGGCTGTTCTAGCTGATCAGCATAAGAGAGGATATGAAGATGAGAGAGATTTAAAGTTGCAGGAGTTGTATCTTCTAACAATTTATGTTAAAAATAAAGATACACTGAGCGCCAGTTGTATGCAAAGCATTATGCTAGGCATTGGAGAGAAATAGAAGTGAAATAGTCTAAAGTATTTCTCAACAGACAAGGAACAGTAGGGTAACCTCTAAAGCAACGGAATGGGGGAACATGGATTCAGGAACAGGGTAGGTGTCCTGCTGTGTGGGATGAGTATAGAGGTGGTCAGGCTAGAAACACAGAGAAAGTTTTGCTTATTGTTAAGTACCACTTTAAGATCAAATCCCAGTAGCACATATTATTAACAAAGCTTATCTTTATCTGTGAGGCAGGGCAGCTAGCCACCTGGGGTTGCTGAGGGCAGAGAAGGCCATTCTAAATATTTTAAACATCTTAACAAAGTGATGGAAGCACCATCTCTATACTAAAATTTAAAAAGGGGCATAGTAGTGCAATGTAAAAGGAAAAGTACATTTTAATCCCCATTGCTGCATTTTAAACACCCTGAATTCTTTAATTGGTCAATTGGGCAAGCAACCTTTCATTTCACAAACTTGCACCGAAAGACCACTTTGAGTGTAAAGAGGTTAAGGTGCATACCTTGCCCTGTAGCAAGGGTTCAACTGTAAGTAACTGTGACTCTCACTGTGGAAAGCTGAGTAGATACAGGGGTATTTGAAGGAAGGTTTCTTTGATTCTGTGTTAATGATTAAGTGAAGATTCCCAGAAAAGGAGATATTTAAGCTGGATCTTAAAAGATCAAGAAAACAAAGATTCAGACAAAGGGTTTGAGGTGAGCCACAAATTTAATCCATGTTGTCATAACTTTATGATCCACTTTCTAATTCCATCTGTTTATGAGATAATGTTTTACAATCTGAAAAGAGTTATACACTTTTAAGTATTCTTTTTATTTAAAAAAAAAAATGGAAAACGCAGTTAGGAGTGTGCCAGGGCAAAGCAAAGATAGATTGTTAAAACCCCAAATCCCAGTTGTTTTTATTTTCTTAAAATTAATCAACAATTTGAAATCAGTAGTTTTCCATTTTTCCCAGCAGCATTGGATATCATTAGACTTCAGTGTGGATGTGAACATTTGGAAGAAATATTGGACCGTCTGTTCCTTCCTCCACTCCCCTTTATTGCACTTAAGAGAATTTGAATTTCCATTGCCACAGAACTTGGATTTTTCAGGTCACTGAAACACACTCTACTGATTTCATGGCCCTGATCTCTGATTGCTTGGGCACAGGCACTGCCTTCTTACATAAGTGAAACAAGAAATGGTTATTCCTGTTTAGGCTTTCTAAATCAGGCCCAGAAATAGGGATTGGGGTAATTAAGGTGTAATGTTCACAGTAGAGAAGTATATGAGGCAATAAATAGTGGTTGAGGTTGGTTAAACGCCAAAATGAAGCGGCGATGTTTGATAACCACTAAAGCTATTTATGGTAAATATACTCCTAAACCATGAACATTAGTCCCATTAGATGACAGAATTTAAAAAGCAATAAGAAACCATAAAAAGTAAAACATGCAATTTTCTTTCTTTGTGAGGGATATGAAAATGCTGAGTTGTCTGTTTTTTCCATTGAGAATGCATTTAGCACATAATTTAGGTGAAAAGGTAACATAGTATAAACAAAAGTATTTATTGGCAATAAAAGTTTATTAAATATAAAATAGATTGCTGGGGCCAAAATTATCATAGCTGAGGAAGAGAGGTATGTTGGGAGAAAAGAAAGCAAATATGTAAAAGAGACCTAAATTTTGCTCATATTAAATTTTATAAAATCCAGCAACTCCTGATTATTATAATCTCATGCATTTTGCCAGTGAAGGGGCCATGAAGTCTTAGCAAAGGCAAGAATACAGATTTTAGCAATTCCTGAAATTTACTTCATCAATGTTTTCTGATACATAAAGAGAGGATGTTAAGACGGTATTTTTGTTTGTCTGTTGGTTTTTTTTTTTTTCCTTTTTTTTTTTTTTTAATTTTTTATTTATTTTCAGCGTAACAGTATTCATTGTTTTTTCACCACACCCAGTGCTCCATGCAATCTGTGCCCTCCCTAATACCCACCACCTGGTTCCCCCACCCTCCCACCCCGCCCCTTCAAAACCCTCAGGTTGTTTTTCAGAGTCCATAGTCTCTCATGGTTCTATGTTTGCATTTGTTTTCTACCGAACCATTTCCCTATCCATAATAAAGCTTAAATGCCTTTGTATTACATTCAGTCACCTCCAGAGGCTGCCCAACCTTTTCTAATAGATTTATATACATTCGTGTTGTATAAACCATACTCTCAAAATTTTAATGATGAAAGGTCTTGCAAATTGACATGATGGATGTGGCTTATTGTATGATTAGTGCAGAATTATTTTCTTCATTTGTAGTGTCTAGGGAAGTTTTGATGTGCCTTTCAAACTCCTGCCCACTGTGTCCTTTCTTTCAATCCTGTTATGTAGACAGAAAAGAGTTGGTTCCTATAACATTTACAATGACAAAAAGTCCAAGTAGTGTTTTCTTGTAGGAAACAAAAATACAAAAAAAACACACCTATTTTCATTTATTGTGAACATTTCTGGAAAAAAAAATGTTCTACCATGAAAGTCACTCAAATAAAAACTTTTAGTAAAGTCTTGCAAAATTAGGAGCCATGGTTTTTCAGCAAACTGTGGGTGAGTAATAAGATGTGAGGTGAGCCTCTGGACTCCGGGAAACAAACTGAGGGTTACAGAAGGGAGGGGGAGGGGGGTAGGGTAACGGGGTAATGGGTATTAAGGAGGGCATGTGTTGTGATTAACATTGGGTGTTAAAAGCAACTAATGAATCATTGAGCACTATATCAAAAACTAATGATGTACTGTATGTTGGCTAATTGAACATAATAATAATGATAATAATAATAATAATAAAAGATATGAGTGAGCAGAGTCCATGCTGCATGGATGTTTTGGAAAATGATGTGAGTATTTTGTCTTTAGGACCCACTATGGTAGAATGGTAACGATTGTTCTTAGGTTCTGATGCAAGGGTGCAAACATAGAAGTTCATGAAGGTGACTGAGATATGAAACAATCTCATGTAATAGGGTGAACAAGGTGGAAAAGAATGTATTTAGCATGGTTATGTATTAGACTCAAATATCTGTATGGATTAATTAAACAATCAATCTTTTTAGTTATAACTCCAGGAGTGCTCATACCTTTAGCAATTTTTTTTTTATTTCCATCATAGGTTTTTATTTTTCCTTAATATTTTTTTTTCTCTACAAATAGTCTTCTAAAGTCTGTAAACAATATGATGAGCTCTTCAATATGTCATTAGATTCTCCTGCTATTCTCAAATTATGGCATTTGTCAGGTCTCAGTTTAAATTTTCCATCACTGAGGGTGTTTCCTAACCCTCCATCCAAAGTTCTCCCTGCGTTCTATTCTCTATGTCAATGCCCCATTTGTTTCCTTCATAATACTTATGACTTTGTAAATATGTATATTTATTATGCCTCCAGTTTGCCTTAAACTCTAAGCTTCGTAATGGAAGCTCTTATGTCTCCTTCAGTATTTTATCCCCAGCACTTAGGATGGTTTCTTATGCACACAAGTAGCATAATCTATATTTGGTGAGGGAAAGAAAGAATTAATGATGTTTTCTCCCACACAATGAGCTTTTCTCTACGGCTCACTAACTCTAGAGACAAGATTTGAGTTACTTGTAAAATTCACTGATATGAAACATGGTGTTTCTTCAACAAGATTATGTAAAATATTCCCATTATTTATTTATTTATTTATTTGACAGAGAGAGAGAGAGAGAGAGAGGTCACAAGTAGGCAGAGAGGCAGGCAGAGAGAGAGAAGGGGAAGCAGGCTCCCTGCTGAGCAGAGAACCTGATGCGGGCCTCGATCCCAGGACTCTGAGATCATGACCTGAGCCGAAGGCAGAGGCTTAACCCACTGAGCCACCCAGGCACCCAAAATATTCCCGATTTTAAGGCGAGCCAAGTTTAAAAAAATCATACAACTTTTTTGTGTAAGTGGTTTCAGAGTGAAAACAGGCCACACAATCTCAAGTTTGAATTAGATTGACAGGCTGTTTTACAGGCTTCATACTAATTAAATTCAATTCAGTTTAATCTGTTTTTATTTTAAATATCAAATAAAATTCACCCCACATTGCATAAAAAGATGAAGACAAAATTCGCTTGCTGTGGGAGCTTCCAATCAGGTGGGGTACTCTGATGATTATATTCATAAAATATCATGCAAGCCAGAATTTGACTCATGTGTCATTCAAAATGTGTATAGAAAGAACTGTAATCAGCTGACTGAGGATATAGAAATCCCTGAGGAAATGGCCTTTATGGAAGAAGAGCACAGGCAGATGGAAGCCCAGAGCACATTTAAGGATGGAAAATTCAGAGGTACTCAGGGATTGGATGTAGGAGAGTTTGCCTTGAATTTATAGCATGTTTAGGGAACTCTTAAGATAAGACTAGAAGTAGGTTGGGACACCCTAGGGGTGGGGATCTTAAACTCCTAGTTCTCTAGGGTTCCTCTGCAGATTTAAAGCTAGCACTCCATCCGGTCTGTGTAACACCCACTATTTTATTTTTGTATTGTTTTATATTTTATATGTTATATTAATATGCTTATTTATTTTCTTTTGGGGGAGTGGACAAATTTAAAAATTCTGTTTAAATGAATTTTAAACTGGCATCCACCAATGTCATTTTTTTTTTAAGATTTTATTTATTTATTTGACAGACAGAGATCACAAGTAGGCAGAGAGGCAGGCAGGGAGAGGAGCAAGCAGGCTCCCCGCTGAGCAGAGAGCCCGACGCGGGACTCAATCCCAGGACCCTGGGATCATGACCCGAGCCAAAAGCAGAGGCCCCAACCCACTGAGCCACCCAGGTTCCCACCAATGTCATTTTTTGGTAAAACTTATTTCTCTTGTGATAATGACCGAAATTTTGATATCTTCCCCTCTGTTCACAGACATATTTGTCTTTATTTTTTTTTTTTTCATATTTGTCTTTATTAAAAAAATCTACAATGCAGTAGAATCAAGAGTACCTAATGCTCCAACCATGAGCATAAACTGTGATCCAGAGCTTCTTCCCTGAACTCTTGGTCATCCATCAGTTGTCCCCTCAAATTTCATTTCCTTGGGTGCCCTTCCCTGATGTGCCTACTGTCCAACAGAGTTCCAGTGATCTATACTCTTATCTCTGGTGTTTTAGGACACTTTGCAGTATTGATCAGTAATAGCAATCCTGACTTACGGAATGATAAGTGTCATGAGGGTGCACCCTCTTGGTCAGAGCAATTTGTTCAGCAACTAGCAGGAACTGTGTTTCCAAAGATGAGTTAGTAAGTATTTGCAGAATTAATGAATGACCAGTGATTTTTATTAATAATTTTAGAGATATTACTTCTCAAATTATGAATATCCCATGTATATCATTAATATAACTATGTTCTCATGCATTGTAGGATTTTAGCATGTAGATCTGCAGTTGTACACATTCAGTGTTCCAGCTTGAATAGGTAGAATAATTGTTGTGCCTGCAAGTCTTTGGTTTTCCACTATATATATATATATATATATATATATACACACACACACACACACACACACACACACACACACACATATATATATGAAAACTATATATAATATAAATACACACATTATATATAATATGTATATATAATATGTATGTATATTATATATGTATATATACATATGTAAAATGTGTATATATAATATGTTTATAATATATAATATGTATATACAAGTATATACATATACTTATATATACACTTATAGATATCATATATTTATATATTGCTTATATATAAAATCTTCATTTACCTATTGAAATAAGAATAGTGAAAAATACCCACTTTTTAAAACTGTAGTCTAGGAGTGTTTTCTTATAGCAGTGATCCTTTGAATTAATTTATGCTATGCTTTTTTATTTCTAATGATTATCTGCATGAGATAGTTATGTGTGCTTCTAGAATACTGAGCCAAATTTAAAAATGAACCACATTTTTAAAAGGAAATTGCTAATTGTCACAGTGATGTTGTCTTTAACTATTTTTTTTATATTTAGTAGCTTCAATTTGGCTAGATAAATATCAGAGTCCTGCTTGAAAATAATGTTGTATTTTAGTTTCTGATATCTGTTCATTGAGATATTGCAACCAATATAACTCTATTTTCACTGTTTCTCACTGAAACAAACTAGGGATCCTGTTTTGTTGGCCTGTGGACTAGAACACTTTCCCTTTTTGCCTTATGACACATCTAAGCAACTTTCTAAGCGGTTGGCTTTAAGATTTAAGTAAGCTCAAAATTTGATTCCTTTTGTGTATTCATTAACTTCATGCAGACAAAGCAGATGGTCACTTGTATAATTGCTTATGTGTTTATAAAGAAAATCAATTAGCACTACCTCTGTGGAGTTCTTACCTTTTCCTCCTTAAATTCTCATCAACAAATGTATTGATAGAGTCAGCTTTTGGCACGTGCAAATTCTCATACTTGTGTGTAAGCTGAGAGGTCTTTACACATGTTAAGGAGGCTTGAAGAGAATCAAGAAAAGCACAGGGGAGACAGCAAGAGAGGGGAAAGGAAAGAATGATAGTGACAGAAAACAAACAAACAAACAAACAAAAACAGTGAGGGATCAGAGCAGCACCCTGCGAGCATACTTAGAAATCTGCTGTTAATCATAAGGAGGAGCACTTTTTCAGCGATCCCTAAGAAGGCTTATGAAAGTGGTTATTGGCTAGATTGTACCTGAAGCATTTTTAAAAATAGGAAAGTAATGTATACAAAATACTGAAACTCTGTGAGGATAACTGAGAATCTTGCAGGGAATTGTTGTTCCCAAAAGCTGATCACTCATCAAGCTGTCCTGAGTCAAGGATAATGGGAGCAGCTTCTCTTTTTAGCTCTTCCTGTGCCATTCATCCTTGACACAAACCAGCCAGCTACTACAGGGTGGGCACAGAGCCTGCCATGCTCTTTCAAATGTGCTCTGGCTGTGGGACTTGGGAAGAATGTTTATAGGCAACTAAAAGTTGACTTTTCATAATCATTTATTATCGTATTTAGACTTGAAATGGGGGGGGTCATTACTAAAAGATGAAAAAAAAAAAAAACAAAACTGGTGTAACCCAAGAGACTTTTTGTTTATTTTTAGTTGCTTGATTTTTGCAAAATTTAAAAATGAAGGAAAGGATGGATTCTGCTTTTTGTTCATTCGTTCATTTTTGTTTTGTTTTTTAGCTTCCACATATAAGTATAATTAAAGGGTATTTGTCATTTAGCATAGTACTCTCTAGATTCTCCATGTTTTTGCAAATGGTATGACTCTTTTATGGCTGTGTAATATCCCATTGTGCATGTGTGTGTGTGTGTGTGTGTGTGTGTGTGTGTGTTTACATCTTCCTCATCCATTTATCTATTGATGGACTCCATGTTTTCGCAAATGGTATGACATTTTTAGGGCTGTGTAATATCCCATCGTGTGCGTGTGTGTGTGAGTGTTTGTGTGAGTGTGTGTGTGTGTGTGTGTGTGTTTACATCTTCCTCATCCATTTATCTATTGATGGACTCCATGTTTTTGCAAATGGTATAACTTTTTTAGGGCTGTGTAATATCCCAGTGTGTGTGTGTGTGTGTGTGTGTGTGTGTGTGTTTACTACATCTTCCTCACCCATTTATCTATTGATGGACACTTAGGCTGCTTTCATGTTTTGACTATTATAAATGATGCTACAGTAAGCAAAAGAATGCACGTATCTTTTTGAGCTAGATAGCAGCTGGAGGGGCAGCAGTAAGGGGATGGACAACACAGGTGAAGGGGAGTAGAAGATACAGGCATGAATAAGTCATAAGTCACAGGAATAAAAGAAATGTAGCCAATTGTACTGTGATATAACTGTATGGTGATGGTGGTAGCTTGTGGTGAGCATAGTATAATGAATAAACTTGTCAAATTACTATGTTGTACAGCTGAAACTAGTGTAACGTTGTATGTCAATTATACTCAAATTTAAACAAAAAGAAAACAAAATGAAGAAAAATAGTTCTCACATAATATAAGATTCCTGATCATTTCCATAGGTCCAATATTTAACCACCCTGAGAGAAGGGATGAGAAGTTGATCACAGTTTGTGGTCCTTCCACTGTAAAGATGTAAAGAGCACAGATGCTTATTGTTACAGTTCCATCATTATTGAACTATTTGCCAGTATATTTGAGATGTAATCATGGTTTCAAAAAGTACTTCTAGTTCCATAATTTTAAAGACTTCTGACCAAAATAACATTACCTAAAACATGCAACCTCTACCCAATGTGATTTTAAAATATTTCTAGATGTGTAAATTCCGCAAAAGTGGTAAATCTGCTATTTACAACCCTCAGGTTGAAACTGGGTGACTCTCCAACAAATTTCTCTTTCTGCCCTATCTTGTTCTTCAAGTCAATTGTTTTTCCCCAATGTTACTATCTTAACAATGAACCAGTATTAATTTTTTTATTCAGAAGTTCCTCCAACAAAATGTATCTCCATTAAGTGAACAGTATTTGCTTTATATGTGTCCCTTTGTTTATGCACAAACTAACAGAGACTTAACATATTTCAATATAATCTACTGCATACTACATGTTATTCAACAATATGCTTGAATATTTTTATGTTTCTAAATCCAGAGATTTAAAATGCACTTTTGAAGGCTATGTGGTATTCTGAAGTATGAATATATATTTGATTATTTCTGTATTTATTGTCAATTATCTTTTCTTTCCATTATTCCACATGTTGAGATAAGTTTATAGTAAATATAATGAAAAAGTATATGTTATATACCTTTGATTATTTGTGTATTTTTGCACTTGAATTTCCTGAAGGTGAAATGCTAGGTTATAGAGATTCTGTGTTTAAAAATTTGGTAAGTCTAACAACAACAACAACAACAAAATAATAAGCATTTGAAGTCTTACTAAATTGTTCTCCAAAAACTTTTTATCAGTTTGTGAAACCACCAATATTATAGATGATTGTCTTTTCCCAAAATTCTCACCAACAATGCACATGTTAGAAAAGAGTCTTCATACTTGAACCACTTGGTAATCACTACTTTAAAACTCTCCTACTTTACTGACTGTGCTCCCTTCACATGTTTGTATCATCCTTATTCATGGTCTTAATACCAGAGCTGAACTTCACTTCTGCCTCCAATGTTAAGTGTTATTTTCTGCCTCCTGCATACACCAACAATGTGTTTGCTGAAACTTTCCTCACCTAGCATTGCTTGGGGCCATAACTTTTATGTTAGTATTTCTTTCATTCCTGGGGAGCTTGACTTGAGAATAAACTCATATATTTTCTTGGCACATATTGATTTGTTTGGTAGACTCCAACATCATGGTGAAAAAATATATATATAAATGAGGTAAAATTTAGGGTATTTCCTAATTTCTTATCTAAAAATTTATTTGGGAAGAGAGTTCATGGGAAAAAGGCCTCCTCAAGGCGAGAGATAAACATTTTTTACAGTAGTATCCTCAAAATACTTTGTGTAAGTTTTGGGGATAGAGCGATCTTTTACTACATATGGACTAATTTGTTTAATATTTTTTTCTGAACTACTGATAAAAATTGGAATCAAGTAAGCTTATTAAGTCATTTTAGATATTCTCTTCAGTTCAAGATAAGTTTCTAAAAGACATAGTAGCCAGTAATTTTATCTTGACACAGATTATTTTAGCATAACAGAACTGTAGGGGATTTGATGTTTTGATACTTCCCTCTCATCACTTATTCAGACTGGCAGTTTTTATCTTCTGTACAAAAATAGAAGAACATTTATTGCATTATGGCAGCTGTCAAAATAATGTTTTCCTATTGTTTTTAGTAACTTTTATGACCTACGTGCAAGCTAGAAGGTAAGATTGTATACCAAGATTGAAATGAGTAAGGTTTTGAATGATGATACACTTGTTACAACACTAGGAATTATTTTTGTTACTTGAATCCAGTGAGAAGTACAAGATTTAAAACTGTTTTATGGACAGTTGCACATGAATATATAAGAGTCATTATGTGTTGTACTCACACACATGCACACACATACACACAGAAAATAATTATATAGTTCAGTAGGAAAAAAAAATCTATTAGGACAGTGATAAGCAAGAGAAGTGCAATAAAACAACTAAATATTTTGAAAGCTTTGGAGTCCAAACTGAAAAGGAGGGTAAATGCTCCTCTAGGCCGTATAGGTTTATACTTTTGGAGTTTCCAATTTCTTCAAACATAAAGCTTAATAAAACAGCTGGCATTGACAGCCATGCATGAGGTGGGCTTAATGACTTTTGCCATATAAATTATTTTATTCATGACAAGAAGGATCCAGAATAGCAATTCTTTACTCTTTATTTTTATCTCTGTGCTAATAAAGTAAGAGAAGAAAAAATGCCACAGGTATTACTTATTCTTACCCAATTGAAGATAGAGTGGATGTGAGACCATCTTAAATGAATTAGTCTTTTAATAATTGCCCATTTGCTTGTGCATCTGTCTTTCATTCAAATATTTGATGTAAATTGAATGGATAGGGATAGAGATCTCTTTCAGAGCAGTGGATGAAATCTTTACAAGGTAATTTGACAATCATGAGAATTTTGATGTGTTGTAATTGGATGAAAGAAGAGAGACATTATCAGCAGAAAGGGCCACCAAACACTGATACAGTCAAACTGTGTAAGACCCCTAAGAGATGGGGCAGCTGGGTGGCTCAGTTGGTTGAATATCTGACTCTTGGTTTTGTAGCAGATCATGATCTCATGATCCTTAGACTGAACCCTGCATTGGGCTCTATGCTCAAGGGGGAGTCTGCTTCAGATTCTCTCTCTCTTTCCATATATATATATATATATATATATATATATAATCAATATTATAATAATATAAATCAATATAAATATATATTTATAAATATATTTATATAAAAATATATGTGTATATGTGTATTTTTTAAGACCCCTGGGAGAACCCAGTATTGGCAGATATTTTTATGTTAATGAAATCTGGTAGTGCATAGTTCATATAATGTTTGCCACCCTTACTACCATCATATTTTGTCTTGAATCTGAATCCTGTCCTGAGGTGATATAGATTGATATTCTTTGATACCTTTATAAAAGTTGGAACAAAGCTATGGTAAGATGTGTGGATGAAATCTGTTTCTAAGAATGGTGTAAGGAAGAGAAAGAACAAACATCTGGAGGAAAATACAATGTGTGTTTCCATTTAAAAAAAAAAAATTCTGTGCTTGTAAAAAAGCTTACTAATTGCATATAATAACATATGGAGGAACACCGGGAGGCTCAGTCAGGCACCTGACTCTTGATTTAGGCTCAGGTCATGATCTCAGGATCCTGAGACTAAGCCCCAGGTGGGCTTCTCACTGAGTGTGGAATCTGCTCAAGATTCTTTCTCTCCCTCTGCCCCTCCCCCCTCCACTCCTTCCTCTTCACTGCTCACACATGCACACATGCATGCTCTTTCTCTCAAAAAATAATAATGACATGGAAAAGTTTGAGATTTTCTTATAACCACTTTGATGTTTTTCAGTCTTTTCCTGATTGCTCAGCCCTTAGTACAAGGACTTTTCTTAGGGAAAGATAGGGTCATTTATTTTAATAATCAATACTCTTCCTGGATTTCTTAAATATAATAGCTCCATAAACTTGATACAAATAATTTTTGGTCGAGTACATGCTATTAGAATTGGACTGATGCTTGAGATATTTAGAAACCCTTAATTTAAACGAATTATTCCTATCTTAAAATATTTCCACTTTTTAGTAGAATGGAGAACTAATCACCTAAATTAATTTTTTTTTTTAAAAACAGATACATCTCAGGTCTGATCATTTATAGTTTTAGAAGTTTTTCAGTAAAGGCAGTGAATCATCTCTTTACGGGTCCATTGCAAATATACTAATCTTTGGAGTATGCTGTTTTCATTGTCCAATACTGACGCTTCTTCATCTACTTCAGTGTGTCTACTTCTCACATCATCTGCTTGGCAGTGGAGAATATTGGAGGAACTTTCATAATAGCAACCTTTAATATGAAATGCATGTTTTAAACGCCCTACAAATAGCAAGAGCATGTGCTTCAGGCTGGTAGCAAATGCAAATAAACAATTTGAAATTCTGTCATATCTTTATGACAAACTGTTTTGCAAATGGTCAAAAATACTGGCTGTATTCAGGGATATTTAAAGTGTTTAAAAGTCATGTATTTAGTGGAAAGAGTTTCATCCTTCTTTTAGGACAAAAGTTCAGAAATGAACCTTTTTTGGCAGTTGCTGAACATGCAGAAATAGGCTAAGTAAAAATCAACTATTTGCAGTTCAGTGCTTGTGAGTGGAATCAAGGTGTTTCAGCAGGTCTGGAAAGCCCTAGGAAATACTTTTACAACAGTAAGCAACAATGTACAAAATGGTCATTTGTGACAGTAGCATATTCCTACAGTATCAGGTCTGGGTTTGGGCTACTATGTTAACAATAAAAGACAGAAATACCTCCCTCACATTTATATAGGGCTTAGATTATTCAGAGTAGGAAAATTGTTATAACAAAGAGCCTCAGGATGTCAGTTGCTTGGGACAACAAACAGTTACCTGTCATCTAACTAGTCTAGTATAGACTTTGGTGGTGCCAGGAGTTCTATTGCTCTCTTCTCCCCTAGAGCTTTGCCATTGTCCTGCTTTCTCCACAGTAGATGAGGGAAGGAGCAGAGCAGAGTGTTTCACAGTGTGTTTTTTGGGGGCCTGTTTTAGAGATATTCTCTATCATCTCTATCCACAATCTATAGGCCAGAACTCATTCAGATTGCCACAGGATCTGAACAGGAAAACTGGGGAAATATAGTGTAGCTTTCTGCCCAGAGACTGAGAGGCAATAGTTTGTGAACATCTAGCCAGTCTCTGTCAAAGCCCTTTATGGTATATGAGTTCATTTCATGCTATTGGATCCTGAAAACCACCATAGAACATTCTTAAGGTGGTCATTTTACTCCAAAGAAATGATGAAAGTTAAACACGTAACAGAATTACCAACAAGCCAAACTAGAAACCGCTACAAATCTTCGGAATGAGTCTTTTTTTCTATCAAGAAACCCCTAGCATTTTTTCCACTGAAGTATGTGAACTGCTACCTTTTCTAGGAGAGTTTGGTTTTATTTTATGTGGCAACATATAAACCAAGAATAGAGTTAGTCAATATTCTAGTGATCCTGAAGTCAGAGCCTCCATGTGCAACTTCCCTAGACTGCAATTAAATGTCACCTCCCAAGGATTAGGCCAGCATGGCCTCTATAACTGTGTAAGACAGCTCTGACTTAAGTTCAGCAATTTGCACAGTTAAGATTTTGACTAAAAACGATCAATCTCCATACCAAACTTAATATTTGAGGTATTATATAGAGTGAAAGAGCCTTTTGTGTAGTGTAAGATGCTTTGGTTTGAATCCCTACTCTGTTGGTTACAACTGTGATATTGAGCATGGTAGTTAATCCATAAGAGCCTCTTTTTTTGCATCTGAAATATGGGGATATATAAAATGGTATATTTTCAAAGTCTGGAAATGAGTTGATGTTCAATAATTGCTAGATCCTTTCTTCAACAAGCCAGAGAGAGAGAGAGAGAGAGAGAGAACTTTAGAGATAATGCTTACTTTTATAAGATGAATGCAAAGGAGAGTTTATATGAATTCTAGTAGGACATCAGGGTTCCTTAAGCTGATGGAAAATGACAGAAGGGGAACACTATATTATATTGATTAATTTTTTAACTCAGTGGTCAAATAGTTTTGAGTGCCCATAATTTGCCAGGAGTCTTTTAGGGCAAATTTATAATATTTTCTATTTTTTTTTAATTCAGAAAACGAATACAGTTACTTTGTTGTTTTTCTCCCTCACCTCAAACTTTCATTTAGAGTGGAGAGAAAGTCAGTCCATTTAGGTGAACAAGCTCCACTCCCATTGGTGGGTATGGTACCCCTAAAAATAAGAGCCCAGTGGACCATGTCAGTTGTCAGTTTAAACCAGTTAGTGGTAATGTGTTATAGTCCTGACACTATAGTGTTTTGTTCAGAATGCTCAGGTCATCCATGGTGGTCCAAGCGTTGACCCTGGAATGGCCCAGAGTCCAGAAGCTCTTTTATTCTTCTGTTTTTCATTACTTGGGTAAATCTGATCACATATTTTAATATGTCTGTCTTACAGAAACTGTCCCCGGCCCCAAAAAGAGAAAGAAATTTAATCCATGTCTACACTTAGGAACTTCTAATACCAGTGGCTAAAGAGTCAGGAAAGGAAAATTGTGTAATATCAAGACTCTAAGAACCATGAATATCATGCACACTTGTGTCCTTTCTTGGCTGATGTAATATTTTTAGAAATATTCAGTGCAACATTTGACTTATGTAGTTGAGGCTCTACATTACAAATTACATGACTTATTTTCTTAATATAATGCAGGAGAAAGTGAGATCAGAAGTCTTGAGGTAGTTTTTTGTTTCTCCTTTTATTCTATCAGTTATGGCCCTGCTTTACAACTGTCCAATTAAGAAATACTTTGTGAAATTGAAGCAGATCATTCTATCACTACCCTAAATAGTGGCCTTCTGTTCTATCCATATTTCACTTTGAATAATTGCAAAGCAGAAGATGGATTCCATTAGTATTCATATAATAAATGTCAACATGTGTTCCATACTTTGAATTGCCTTTCCTCAAGTGTGGACTTTGTTGCGAAAGAGATGAAGGGTCAAATCCCAGACTTGACATTTACTGACTATGTGGCCTTGGGCAAGTAACAGAATGTCTCTGAAAACCTGCTAACTCTTTTGCAGAATGAAAACAATTAGATTGTACTTGGGGGGTTGTCTAAAAGTTAGAGATGACATATAGTAAGCAAGATATATGTTAAGCATGATCTATTATATTATTAAATATTATTCTTATTATAAATTATTATAATAGTTTTAAAAAATTAAGTTTATTTACACAGACCAAATAAAGTAAACATAGGCAGAATTCCAGTGATCACTAATTGCATGCCTAATCTTTTTCCTTCAACAATGTATATAAAGGAGAAATTTTCTCTATAAATGCTAGTAAATGCTGGTTAAGGAAAAACTACAATCCAAATGGATAAAAACAAATACATTGTTTTATCATAATATTGCAATTGGAATGAGACTCCTTGAAAAGCAAGCATGGTGATGATGGGGGAAGTGAATTTTTAAAATGAGAAATCAAGATTCAAATTCTCACCCAATTTAATGAGCTGTGATAGGAATAGAAGCGATTTAAAAGTAGAAATTTGAAAGACAACCCTGAAGCACTCTGGGAATGGTACAATCCTGGGACTGTTCTATTCCTACTTAACTCCTACACAGGCACTTCCTTTTTTTGTTGTTTTTTTCTTGGGTAATATTGTAATATAGAAAGTGTATATTTGCATTTACAGGATGTCAGTAATCTTAAAAACTAAAACACAAAGTGTTATGCATAGTTTCAAAAAGGAAATTGCGTTTAAAGAGAACTCATTTAACTTTCCCTTTCTTTTCATATAAGTCAATGCATATAGAGATGGGGAAAGTAATAGGCTGTCTATTGAAAATTGGCTCTATCCAGCTACTCTCAGGTATTTTTATATTTAGCACAGTATAAATATTAGCATGTGTCTCTACACCCAAGAAAGAAGTAAAATGGGTCAAACTAAGAGAGATTTTATCAACTTGAAATCTTCTTTCTGTTAAGTGTTACATTTTCATGAAAATTATGAGTGTTTCTGTATCAGGATGCCCCTTAATGTCTTTTTATGACTTAGGGTACAGGAAGAAATAGTTGTGAAGAGAAAAAGTAGAATTGATGAATGTCCCTGGGGCTTTGGATTTTGTAGTCTGGAATAAAATTTACTTGTTGAAAAATTCCTCTGTTAAAGTTGGGTTTGGGTTATATAAAATAGTTGAAATGGATGGCATGTATTTATCAAATAACTTAGTACATACACATGTTTTATCATTTTCAGACCTTTTTTAGAAGCTCACTGTGCACACATGTCTATACTCTGCAGGAGGAGCCTGCAAAGCTCAGCTCAAACTCTGAAAGAGATCATGGTACTAAATTATATGGGTGGATTGCCTGCCTAAAGAAGCAGGTACTCACCAGTTTATTTCTAGGCTGTGCAACAGGGACCAACTCATATTTTGCTTTGCTATGTGACTTAATTATATTGCCTGGTTCCCCCCCCCCAACCTATTACTATGTGAAAGTTCACCCATAGATGGAGGAATATAGCTCCTTCTTTTTTTTAAATGTATATACAAAGGAAGGGGTCGTAACATCTTGTAGTATTAGCAAAAAGGGACTGTTTGTCAAGTTCTAAATAATAGACCCAAGTTTAGAATTATGATAAAAATCATGTTTAACATATGTTCTGTAATAATGAAAAGGCAAAATTGTGATAGACATATGTAAAATATAATACCATATATGTGTGTGTGTGTGTGTATATATATGTATGCATGTATATACATATATGATACTGAAGATGAAAAATACAGCTCAGGTGATCATGCATATTTGGGAAGCAAAATACCCCCAAATAGGGATACCAATGAGCTAGTTAAATCACAGCTTTTCCAGATAAGAGAAGTCTATAAATATTTTAATTTATTTTTTCAAAATATTTCTTAAGTATTTGTTGTATGATGGGTCATTTAGGTCTAAATTTCATTCTTTCTTTTCCATATGCCTGAATGGTAAAATATGACACTGCAAAATTACTCCTCCTTGCTATTTGTAAGGGAGGACTTGAAAGAATGAGAGGCTAATTATTTTAACAAAAAAGATCCTATTGAGTGAATAACTATACACCTGTATACTATTTCATACCTTCTGGAGAAAAGACTTAAAGTCATTGAGCTCTTGAAAAATGTACTTAGAGCTGATTTCTAAGGAAAAAAATAGAATTGGTCAATGAAACAGTTAATGATTTTTGGTTGATACGGTGCCAAATAAAGTGACAATATGTGCTCTCTCTTTTTCACTTATTTGGTGTCTCGTAACTGTCCAGCTGACATCCAGTAAATAAATCACTTAGTGTTTCTGTTTTAAATTCTTCAGATCTATCTGTCTACCTGTCTTAAAGATAGGGAAATCTTGTTGTTGTTTTCTATGTAAAATCTTATGTCAGCTTTGATGAAAGGTTCAAATTGGCATTTAGTTCTAAAAGATGTTCAAAGACCATTTATGGCCATTGCTGTCACACCATAGGAAATCTAAGGAAGTGGCTTTAATAATGGTGGACTTGAAACAGTGGTAATTATTCTGTGCTTTGATAATTTTAATACAGTGCATTCATTATAACAATAATGAATAGAAATACTGAATAAAGAAAATTCACATTGATTGTTTTTCACTGTATGGTCTGTCTGGCTCTTGAAAGATATTTTTTCCATCAGTTTTATCACTTGCTTAGCTGAGGAATGTCATTCCACTTAAACCCAGTTAACCCAGATTAATGAGCATCTGGGAGTATTTAAGATGAAGTTTTCTAGTAGATTAAGAGTAGGCAGAGATTTTTAAAAAAAAAATCGTATTGGGGCACCTGGGTGGCTCAGTGGGTTAAAGCCTCTGCCTCCGGCTCAGGTCATGATCCCAGGGTCCTGGGATCGAGCCCCACATCGGGCTCTCTGCTCAGCGGGGAGCCTGCTTCCTCCTCTCTCTCTGCCTGCCTCTCTGCCTACTTGCGATCTCTATCTGTCAAATAAATAAATAAAAAATCTTTAAAAAAAATCGTATTTTATCACTTTTTTCCCAAATTGGATTTCATGGAATAATAGTGTCCCTAGAGACACTAAAAATGGTAGGTGATGAAATTAGTTGATATGTGGATTGAATTATATCAACTCTCCCTTGAAAGATCACACTACATAGATAAAAGAATGAGAAATCCTGGAATGAAGGTACTGCTTAATTTGGTTAATGCACCATTCAACCGAAACAATAAAAGATACAACAACCCCTTTCTGTGTGTGTACAAAAAAAGGAAAAGGGGGTACCTGTGTGGCTCAGTAGGTTAAGCATCTAACTCTTGATTTTGCCTGAGGTCATGATCTCAGGGTTGTGAGACCCAGTACCCGCCCCCCCACAACCCTCCCCTGCCTCTTTTCAGGCTCTGCCCTCAGCAGGAAGTCTGCATGAGATTCTCTATCTCCATCTCCCTCTGCCCCTCTCCTATCTCTCTCTCAACTATATAAATAAATCTGAAGGAAGGAAGGAAGGAAGGGAGAAAGAAGGAAGGAAGGAAGAAAGAGAGAGCAAGAGAGAAGTAAAGAAAAAGGAACTAGAGTATTCTCTGGATGAATTTCCACATGACTAATTCCAAATCATGAGGGTTTGGGTAGGATTCAGGTGGTTAGGCCAACATATTCCATGCTAAGGGAGAGATATTATAGATATAGACTGAGAAAGGCTGTTCTGGAACTAGAATATATAGCTAAGGTAATCCTTGCTGGGACTGTTGAAGATACATTGCCCAATTTTAATTATTGCTAGGAGCAGACCCTTAAATTAAAAAAGAGCTTCATTAAGAACCATGTAGGTCAGTTGAGGTCAAAAGGTATACAGATGTAAATATGGAAGTATTGTGTATATTATTGCTTTAAGAGGACACAACTTCTGAATTTGCTTATGTTTATTCCAGGTCATTCTGTTTGGAACATTCAGAAAAGAAATTATATATTTCAGCTTCCTGTCCTAATTAGCTTAGCCTTCACCAATGAACACAAACATTTTAGAGGTCATTATTATTCTTACCTACATTTTTACTGCACACTGACCTATGTGCTACTTAAATTCTGGGGTTTTAATTTCATCATCATTATTGCAGTTTTCCAAATGCCACTGGATGTAGATTACTGCCAAGTAAGGCTTATTATCAGCAGGCTGGGGTTATGATGTAGTGCAGACAGTAGCATTCAGTTAAGGCCAAAGTCATTTATTTCATGTGGCTAGCTTACAGCACACAATATGCAGAAGAAACTATTGACAAAACTACAGGAAAAAAAAACTTGCTCAAGTACAATATTCTTTTTACCATTTACCTTGCGGTTACATCTCCAAATTTATACTTCTCCATTTATTTTACCATAATAAAAAAATTATCATCCCCCCCCATTGAGGAGCAGTATAATTGTGCCAACTAATTTTAATTTAGGTTCGTGTTTTTCATAAATTTAAAATATGTGTAATATGTAAGTTTTAAACTTAAAAATTGTGCTGAGAAATGTGGGAGAATATACAGCTTAAACCCACGTAGTATCTTTGTGCAAGAGTAAACTCTTGGATTTTATATCCTCTTGCACTTTATTTCAGGACTTGTGTTCCCTGCTCCCCAGTGGGCTGTGTTACTGAAAATTAGAATACTCATGGTACAAGCTAACACAGCAAAAGTTCATCCCGAAAATTCTTAAGAGTCTGTTAGTTCCTATAGAGTTTAGCCCATATCAAGACACAAAATATTTAACAAAAAATAATTTCTTTGGGTTTTGAAACTAGCCAAATGAAAAGATCCCATCAAAAGTGAGATTTTGCTTTCTAGTGTTTTGTTTTGCAAACCTGGGGTTTGATTTTCATTCAAAGATACAATTTTCAAAAATTATTGTCTCAGCCAATATCATTGCCCTTTTCTTTTTTTTTTTTCATGTGATAGATTTTCACTTTCTACCTAACAGCTTTTCTTTCTACCTTTTCTCTATGTTTATTACAATGAAAAATTATTTTTGTAACATAACTTGATTCAGCTTCCACACAGCTAACTAGCCAGATACGGCTGTGCCTTGGAGTGACCAACTCCTCCTCTGAGCTGTTATACAAAGGTTTCCTTGTCACTGATAGATCTCTGGGACATTCCACCAGAAGCAAGTCACAACTCTTCTCTCTTTCAAAGATACAGTCTTAACCAAAAGCATGTACGTTCAACTACAAAAGTAAATTTTCCTTAAAGTAAATCAGGAAAGCAAAAGTTGGCATTAGTTCTGTGACATTTACAAATACATTTTCACAAGCTAAGAAAGTATCTCAATGAAAGTGCTCATCTAGTTGTTGAAATATTGAAGTTTGTAGATGTCTCTTACTGGTGCTGCATAAATGATGGTATCCGAGAGATTAACTAAGGGTACTTAAGGTTATAGGTACTCACTAAAATTTTTGGGTTTAAGTCTTTTCAGTTAAGCAACTAAAAATGCCTCTACCTCTGTAATAGATGTCTTGACTATCAATCAGCTAAAATGCAAGTCAATTCATTTAGAAGAGAAAAGAAAAAGAAAAATAGGTGTAACTCATTTGGCTGCTAGGCTAAATAGTTCAATCTTCCATTTTCTTTGTAAATGTGAGGGGCATTTTCATAGACCATGAGTCACTCATAGATAGAGACTATTTAATAAAAACGTTGTTTGTTGATTCTTTGGTCGTGTTTTCAGAACAGACTTTTTGGATTATTAAAAAAATATTCTGCAGAACTTTTAATGTATATTTTTTATACTAGATTTAAAACTGTGTCCTTTTGATTCCATAGTATAATGCATAACTGTTATTGGCCTATTTTGTTTTCATCTCTATTAAGGAGAATATGTTTTCATATGGTAAAGGCAGAACAAATACTCATGAGGAAATTGAACTAAAAAAGAGATAATGAAATTAAATAAGAACACAGAATTCCTCTAAGTGATTTTAAGCCTCTTCTTCAGAATAAATTTACCTCCCAGGACATTCAAATGTTATGTTGGAAACCTTTTGTTCTTTGAAGAATGATAACAAACAGAAGATATAGAAGAAGACTAGAAACAGAAATTTTCTGATTTTTAAAAAGTGAAGAATATTATAAACTTAATATTATTTCTGGGCAAACATTTAAAAAGGTTGTTAAGTAGATGGCTGTTGCATTATTAAAAAAAAAAAAGAGTCAATCACTGGAAACCAAATTGTGTTCACCAAATGTATAAACAAATAAAAATACATTCTAAGCCAAGCTCATTTCATTTTTTATGATACTAGAGTACTCTGGGGAGAAGAATCAGTATTAAGGAAGATATGCTGTATCAATTGCATTATCTTCATATTAACAATTAGTTTAATGGCTCCCAGTAGCCCAAAAGGAGGAACTATGAAAAATAGAATTAGCTGAGTTTTAGAATTGAATAGCAAGTTTCTTGAAAATGGTGCTTGATTGATTGACAAAAGTCTATAGACTCATCCTGTATCCTTTGCTTTCCTCAAGCATTTTCAAAAATTTTAGTAGTGACTTAAATGAAAATATTTTTGTGATTTCTAGATGATACAAAACAGACGAGATCAGGCGCGTTCAGGGTGGTATGGCCGTAGACTAGATGATACAAAACAATGAGGAATGGCGAATACAATGAATGATGGAAGCAGTCAGATATAAAATAGCTAAATTCAGATTTATAAAAGCATACTTTCACTGACCCACTCAATAAATCTTTTTCCTGACCCACCTGTCATCACCATATTGAGCTACTCTGATATATGCAATCAGACATGCTCTACCACGCATCCATCACCAGTCCCCCACAGCCCCAAGAATTCTGTTTGGTTTGTGTTTGGGTAAGGATTCTACTTACTTCCCTTCTTTTAATTTGAGAGTTATAAGACAACTGGTGTTCCTTAGCACCTATTCTGTTCTTTTATTCAGGACCAGAGCCTCTTAACTACTGTGTCCAGTATCCCTAGTCTGTCACGTACACACATACACACATCACGGTACATTCTATGGAGGTCTAAGAAAATACAAGGATGGGCAGAGATTGATGTGACTCACAAGATCACAGGATTTAGAAATTTTATTGGGATTATAATGCTACTTTGTAATGTAGAAGAGACATCCATTATTACCTCCATCTTGGCACACTCAACTACATTTTGACCAAAGCTCTTTAGTACAGAAAAACTTCCAATAACTGCACATTTTATAATCATATCCAGTTAAAGTTTCTCCTTCCATGACTAAAAACCCACTTTTCATGGTAAGATATACAGATAGTACTGAGAGAGGGAAGAAAGTATGCCTGCTAATCATTGGCTACATCAGAAATGTTTCTTGGAAGTCTTCAGATATAAATCATTTCTTCTTGTGGGCTCTTGATATATTGTGACAAAGTCCACATATATGAGCAAGGAAAAAACAGCAATTGACTTAGACTTTTCATAACATCTTGTTATCAAGGCTACATCTTGTTATCAAGACTATACTATACAGTAGTCATTTCTACTGTCCAACACGCAAAAGCAGATGAATACCAAACCTGAAAGAAAAAAAATTGCTACATCTCACCTAAGTGAAAGGTGGAGAGGAAATATGTGCAGATAAGGAGAAATGGGATATCACTGGGTGGTTTTATCCAACTGAAAAGGGCACAAAGGATGAGAGATGGTTTTGATAGGCACTAACCTGTAGATTATAGAGGAAGAAATAATGTCTATAGTAAATTTAAATATGGATTTGCCTTTGCGCAGAGCAGAGGGCTGATTCCCTAAGAACCAGTCCTTCCACAGTGAGAATGATCTGTTTTGTCCAATTGCCAGTTTCCATTAAATGATGTAAATTATGAGAAGGGCTTTGGTTTGGTTTTTTTGTATAATCACTGTCTGTCCTTGAGACTTGCATGCATCAGATACCAGCATTTGATGTAGTTCAATCTTACATGCTTTTCTTTGAGTTTGTTAGCAAATGGACTGAGAAGCTGAAGTTTCTTGTGTCATCCTTAATACTAATCATATGGGGTTATTTAAAATTTGGGGTCCCTGTCTCATTGATTGCAGTCAGGGTATCACCATTTAAAACCGATACTGAGAGCTTAAGCCTGTTTAGAAATCAGTAATCCTTTTGCTTTTCAAGCTCTGACATCATGTAAATGAGCAATAACTGAAGGAAACAAGAATTTTCATAACCTAGATATGATAAAACAAAAAAATCAAAATGCTGTTTTAAATATTTAAAGAGGAAATGTATTTCTTTTATACTATTTTGAGGATAGACCTGGATCGAGGGTAGAAACTACTAGAAATTGAGTATCAATTAAACATTTGAGAACTCTAGATGCAGATATCTCCCTCATTAGGTGGCACCTCATCTCACTGATGTGGTACAATCTAAGAGTTCACACCAATGTTTAGGGATGCTGCATAGGAAATTGATGTGGCCACTGTAAGATTCTGTTAAAAGCCTGTGGTTATTATCTAAGTAAGTGTCTGATGTTCTTCTTTGTATAGCTCTTTAACAATGTTTATACTTAGAATTTATAAACTTTTATAATTTAAAAGTAGACCTGTAGAAAATGCAGCATTGAAACTTGTAGTCTGCCACTATCACTTTAAGGATGGTTCAGAAGAGGGTAAACAACTTCCTTAAAGTCACATACAAGTCAGTGACTGACTAGAACCAAAGTTACATCTGTGCATTCAGAGTGCAGTGTGATTTCCCCATACCAGATTTCACCATCTCTTAATTATAAGTAATATTCTACAGATCCTGCTTTTTCCAGATTGGGGATTTCAAAGTAGAATTTAAGTATTATGTCTCTTTTCCAGGCTACGTTGTCACTCCAGGGTTTCACCTCAGGGTCTGAACTTTTTCTTTCCATCCAAACTTCTTATCCTGCTACTTTTCATTATCTCTTAAGTGATTTTCTACCTGCTGTGTGTCTGCAGCTGTGCTCCTGTCCTTATTTAGTTCTCAACCAGACTTATAAACAGTGCAATGTGCATGGTGTTCAGTCTTTGTAACTCATTTCCCAGCATTCCCTGGAGGATATGATAGTGGCCGAAACCACTATGCTGGATGAACTTGGAAAGCCAGGCTTTCTGAAAGGGAGAGCAGTATGGAAGTGAATCCAAAATAAATATCCTTTCTGTCATTTTTCTTTAGGAATACAGAATTCAGAATAACCCTATCCTTTTGTTTCTGTGTTTGTTTTGAGTATTCTTCCATTTCAGGTATTTGTGAACATGAATAAAGAAAAAAAAAAGAAAGGATGACTATCAGAATTAATAAGTCTTTCTTTTTTTTTCATCCATTTCATAGATACATGTAGTACTCTGTGTGACCCAACATCAGTGCCAAGTTAGCAAATCTTTTGTGAGTATGAATGTGTCCTTACCTTAAAAAAAAAAAAATCTGTTGAACTATCTAGTGCCATTTGTATTGCAGAACATACAATAGAAGTATCACAATGGGTTAGGAATCTTAATCTTTTTTATTAGGAAGACTTGACTATATGAAATACTTAGTGAATTCACCACTCTTGAGTCTGTGTGATTAAAACATATATTAAGGATTTTGCCAAGGTTTTGGAATGCATATTGTTTCTGTGAAAACATGTGCTCATGTGTCCATTTTAAATTTAATTGTTATTACTTTGATGAAAGAAATTCATCCTATAAAATGAGGAACACATTTTTATTTATAAGAAGACTGTAGGGAAAATGTTACTGCGCTAACATTTTCTTTGTTGATGATAGTTTTGAAAATTTTAAGACAATACAGCTTTTTTTTTTTTAACTCTTTTAGACTTCATACCATACTACCATTGGGTATAATAATAACAGGAATTAGGCATTCAAAATGGTGGATATAGAAAAATTCATGTATCTAGTATTAAGAAATCAAGTGTCAAGGAAGATAAAAAAGAAATACGTAATTTTTCAAAAATGTCTTTTTATAAGATTGAGTCTCTGGACTAGATCTATCCTTATTAACTGAGAATTATGTTTTAAAATGTCAATGGCTGACATGAATTTCTTATTCTTAAATTGGCCATAAAAATCTTGGGTTTCTCTCTATCTGATGACAGATCACGTCAAGCAGCCCTTAAGCAGGAAAATAATAAATTTTGAACGCTTGTATACTCACCATCCTTGCTCTGATTGGGCAGACTGGAAAGTGAATATTAAGGGGTGTTCTGGGACAGTGTTGTTAGCGTGATGTATTAGCTGGGAATTATCGGAGGAAAAGGTGTGATTGGCTCATAGGTTGCAGAGCAGAGAGTTAAAGGAAATTTAAAAGGCAAAATCCAAAGATGAAGTTCTTACCAAAACAACTGGACTGAACTAGGAGTTATGGAAACAAAACCCACAAGCAGTGAGGCTTATTCTGACCACATAATTAGAATAAAGGAAGGTGACTTCAAAAGGAAGGTCAGTATGTAAAGGTTAAGTGTTACAGTGGTTCTCAACTCCAGCTACACGTTAGAGTCATCTGTAAAGATTTTAAAAATACAAACGAATGGGCTTTGTTACCCAGCAATACTAACATCAGCTTCTCTTGATAATTGGGGCCCAGGCATCTGTATTTTCTTTAAAGCTGCTCCAGTGATTTTGATGAGCAGCCAAATTTTAGAACCACCTGTGCTGGGAAGATTGTGTGGTTCTCAGTGTATCACCTGCACCATTACCCACAGGTGAGGAGGAAGCCATTAAGGATGTCCTGCAATGCTATACAGAGAAACTGATAACACTCAGTATCAAAGTCCTTGGGATTAATAAGTAACTGGGACTTTTTTCTTGGGGGACTATATCAAACCAAAGAAAATGCATATAAAAAAGAAATGCTGAATATTCTCTGTTACCTTGGTTTTGGTTTATAGATGGCATTAATTATAGCACTGAAGAGGAGTAGTACAGTGTACTGTACCTGTTTTAAATAGTTGGTAAGTGAATGTAATGGAGTTTAGGTCTTTGCTTATCCATGGTTACTTAATTGCATTCCTGTATCAGATGTTCTTATTCCACCAATAAGTTGTTTATTGTTATCATAATTTTATAGCTTTTCAAAAATGTGATGTATTGTACATATAAATCTGGAAGGATTCATATAAATTCTTATAAAGAATTCATATAAAAATTGGTTATTGAAGGGCTACTATTTGATAGACTCTGATAAGTTTATAGTTACTGTGATAATATGACATATTCCCTATCCTACTATTATTACAGTATGGGAGGCCACCCATTATGAACATTATTGATTACTATTATCATAAGTTCACTTATGGTTTCTTAGATTTCTAAGTGTCAAGATTTATTTTAATCATTTATTGTTTTAATAATGCAAATCCTAGTATCTATTTAGGAGTTATCAAAATTCTTCAATTCAAGGCAATTCAAGATACAATCATTTATCACTTAAAAACCAAAATGCAAATGATACATAATACACTTATATGAACTTTTAGTATGAACTAAAAAATACTTCTCCAAAGGATGATTAATTCTAATTCTAGGGAGTGCATGTCTCAAAATGTTTTAAGAGGAGGCACTATTGCAAGTGGATTTTGTCAACTCAATAAAAAAATAAAACATTATGTACAGAGGGAACAGTAGAAATAAAGGCATATGTGTTCCCACAACATATTTGGGGGTTGAGTAGGAGAGAGCTATAGCTAGAATAGATATGAATATGTCTAGAGATTAAGCAAAAAGGCAGGCAGATTGGATGTTATAGCATGAAGAGTTTATTCCAAAAGGCAACAGAAAAAAATATGTGAAAACAATATTCTATAAATATTTTTTAAAAACTGCCAATGTTTTAGGAGTATAACCGTGAGGGCAATGTGAAGAGTTGATTAGATAAGCAACAACTGGGTAGCAAGGAAGAATGAATATTCCAGATAAGAAACTATAGAAAGGAGAACAGATTTGAGAGATGTTTTGCATATAGAGTTATCAGGACTTAGTGGACACTTGGGAAGTGCAAGGTAAGGGAGGTAGAGAGGATTCCAGTTTCCTGGCCTGGATTTGGGGACATTACAGACTGTAATTTCAAAACAAAACCAAAACCAAAACCAAGAAGAATATCAGATTGAATTTACGGAACAAAATGAGTTTTTGTTTTTGTTTTTTTGAACAACTTATATTTGAAGTCCCTGTGACATATCTGAATCAAACTGGAAAATTAGTATTTGAAAATATGAGCCTAGAACTCAGGTAGAAATACCCTGGATGAATAGTAGCTTTTGGCTACTAGTGACAGATAATTGAGATACAATGGTTTAACAATAAAAAGGGTAATTATTATTAAAAAAAAGATGTTTTAAATTGGGACACTTGTCTTAATTTAGAACCTGATATTCCAGTAATTTTACTCTGCCATTCGACTTTTTTAGTGGCGAGTCTTCTTCAATGCTTTCAAAGAGGAGATCTCATCTCCTTGACAGTGACTGGGACACTTACCCTTTCTTAAACCAGTTCCTAGAAGGACATTGAAGCAACCAGGATTGATTTAGATTATACTGCATCAAACAGGCTGGGATTAAGTCCATTTTTGTTGTTGTTGTCATTGTTATTTAACTTCTTGGATGAAGAATCTTTGCTTTACAGAAAAGAGGAAGTGTGTGAGAGTGGGTAGATAGAAAGGAGTGCATTCTAGGAGGGAAACCGTGTATTCTACCAAAGAAGTTAATAGGCATAAAAGTAATGATAGATGTCTGGAAATAGAGAAAGAAAATGAAGAACACTAAAAAAATATTAAGCATAGGATTAAAAGGACTGGCATTTTAAGACACAAATTTAGGGTAGGGAAGGCAGGCAAATATTCAATTTCTGAAGCAGTGTAGTTTGAACAATCCCATTCAATATTATAGTATATTATATTTCAAGACAAAGAATTGTCATACAAATTATGGGAATTGAATTGGGCAACATCTTGGTCTGGGGATATTAATGATGCTCAGTAGCCTGACAACGGTGACAGAGTCTCATAGTTGGGAGAACTGAGAGCTTTTTATATTTGCTTAAGAAAGGGGCGCCTGGGTGGCTCGGTGGGTTGGAGCCTCTGCCTTAGGCTTGGGTCATGATCTCGGGGTCCTGGGATCTAGCCCCATGTTGGGCTCTCTGCTCTGCGGGGAGCCTACTTCCCCTCTCTCTCTGCCTGCCTCTCTGCCTGCTTGTGATCTCTGTCTGTCAAAAAAATTAATTAAAAAAAAATAAAGAAAGACTGACAACTGCTGATGTAAGAATGAGGTTTAAAAAGTGGTGCATCCATCAGAGGGGAGAATCCTGGGTCAGGGGTATTCTAAAGCCAGATAAGAAGACTGTCCTCAAAGAAGGAGAATAGTAGCAGAGTCTATGCAGAACACTGTTAAAATTTAAAAAGCTGTCAGCAGTCAGCCAGCAACTGAGAGTAAGGGAAAAAGAGCGGATGGTGTGAATGTCTCTGTCTCCTAAATCTCTGCAGCCTATGTTTCATCCATGTTGAGCTGAATGGAGAGATGATCCCAGATGGGCCCCGTACCGGGATATGGAGCAGCTTCCGTGTCCTCCACAAAGGAGAGCCCTAGGTTCTAGTAGAGCTCAAAGCCCTGTATGTCTACATGTAATTGTAAACAGACAAATAAATAAAAGAGATACTACTAGTGGTATATTTTGGGGCCCAAAATGAAACACAGTAAGAAGATGGTTAAGATCGGTTTTTTACTAAATAGTGATGTGGCTGCTGATATTTAGGAAAATAATTTCTGTGGGCAAGAAGGATGAAGGCCAGATTTCATTCAGTGCTAAGAAAGAAGCAGAAGCAAGTCTTGGCTACTCTCTTCAACTTTTGATAAACTAAATGCCTCACCGTGATCATGGACTGAGGGATGGGGCTCAGCAGAGATTAAGAGACTGGTGACAAATCATTCGGAAAGAAGGACATAATCGCCAAGAGAAGATGGGATGAAGAGCAGTGGTGGAGAGGTTTGCATCAAGGGTTAGAAGGATTAACACATGCCTCCAAATGGGAGAGGAAAACAGGTGAAGTTCCAGATGATGTAATAGCCAGGAAGGAAGAAGTGGATGAGTTGGTTTCCATCTATTGACATCTGTGGGAATCTTGGTTACTCTATTAGTTTGGTAGGGCTGCTATCACTGAGGTGCTTAAACAACAGAAAGTTATTCTTATAGTTTTGGGGGCTGGAAGTTCCCAGGATGAAAGAATGTGCAGGTCCGTGCTTCCTCTGAAGGTGCTAGAGAAGGATCAGGATCAGGCCTCCTCCTCGCTTCTGGCAGTTCCTTGGCTGGTGGTAGGGCAGTTTTCCCCATGTGCTTGTCTGTCCCTTCACACTGATACTCATTTTATAAGGACGTCAGTCATATTTAAGTAGGGACCCACCCTGATCCAGTATGACTTCATCTTAATTAATTGTATCCACAGTCACTATTTTCAAATAAGTTTATATTCTGAGGTATTGGAGGATTAGGACTTCAACATATGAATTTGGGGACACAAGGCAACTTATAACAGATGCTGAATAATGCAAGAAGTGAAATTTGTTAAAGCAGTTTGGAGAAATGGGAAGAACAGTTGGCAATATGCCACTACATTAAGTGAATGCTATCAATGAATATGGAAAATCCGCTTTCTCCAAATGTATCTGCTTTTACCAATATATTTAGTTTAGCAATAACACAAGAATATAAATTATTACAGTGATTTGACGGTGTAAGTCTGTCTATCTAGCATATGCACATTTATCTCATTATAAACACACAAAAAGAAAGTCATATCACATTGTGGGTAAAGTTAACACAGAAACAGAATAAATAGAAGACTGGTGTGCAGACTTGTAAAAAGCCCACATGTGACAAACAGTTAAAGTATATGATTCAGAGTAAAAATATGTGGTAATGCAAGAAATAACACAAAAAAGCTTGAAATTATGCTGCAACCCTAAAAAATTGTCTTTGACAGGTCTATAAGAACAAAATTGCAACATCAGCTGAGATAAAAATAGGTTTGAGCAGGACTGAGGAACATTTGGATTTCAAATATCTAATAAATTGTGGCTGGGATAAGCTAAAGTACTTCAATGACACTGCTTGGTCCTAAATATTTAGAATAACCAGCTCCAATTTCAAGTTAACCAACATCACCAAGGCCTGTCCTTACCATCAAAAGTGATTTCTTTCTAGGTCAGGAATCCCAGGCATATCAATTCTAATAAAAATCTTACACAAGTAACTTTCTTATACTTGCCCTGTACCCTGACTCCATCCCTACCACAGATCTATTCTGCCTTTATTAGTTGAGTTCCTGGTTTTAATAGATGCTCTGAAAGATAGAATCAGTAATTCAGGATTTGAAGTGCCTTGTATTACTAAAGCTTCTGTTTCGTTCCAAAATACCCCTTCATAATATCCTAGCCCCCAGATACCTGCCATTTCATTTTCATCATTTTCTTGGTATCAACTTAATTGGGAAAAATATTCCAGGGTCATTGATCATTTAAAGTTTCATATAATGAGCCAAGAATGAAAATCATTACTAAATATATAAGTCCTCTGATAGGCTAGTCCATAAATCTACTTAAATTACAACCGTCAATATGTTTAGCAGTAGTTTTTCAATACACATTTCTTGCCTTAATGAACATGAGAAGTAAATGTTGACTGCTTTTTAATGCAACTCATTCTTTTATAGCCATCTTCATAACTTTGATCAGAACCATAATTGCAACTGGTTTTATGCGAGATGCCTTAAGGAGCTGCATTCTATCAGTCACCCCCTTCTAGGAGCTTACCATTTATAAAAATACACATATGGAAAATATCTGCTCACAACACTGATGCATTCAGTTCAAATATTTAAACCACAACACGGGGCACCTGGGTGGCTCAGTGGGTTAAAGCCTCTGCTTTCGGCTCAGGTCATGATCTCAGGGTCCTGGGATCGAGCCCCCGCATTGGGCTCTCTGCTCAGCAGGGAGTCTGCTTCCTCCTCTCTCTCTGCCTGCCTCTCTGCCTACTTGTGATCTCTGTCTGTCAAATAAATAAATAAAATCCTTTAAAAAAAAGTTAAAAAAAAGTTTAAACCACAACATGATCAGAACATGTGGGTTTTTTTTTTTTTTTTCCCTGTAAAGGCCAGATTACAAGTATTTTTCAAAAACGTTGGGGGAGAGTGAAAAATGATTAAAAAGAAAAAAGTTTAAAAAGTCTGTGTTCAGTCATTTGATTTGAAAGGGGAGTTCTTTGTTTCAAGCTCTAATACATTCAACCTCTTTAATCTTCCTGTCACAACAGAAATTAATTGCATCAAGTAGTTTTGAGAAGAGCAAAAGAGAAAACACAAATGCGTCAATCTTCAGAAACCAATGGGAATCTAGAGTTAGAGAAGTATGGATCAGAGTTTGATCAAAAAGGTGCTATGGTCAAAAAAATATTGAAGAAAAATGGAATGGACTTTCTAGAGGTTCGTTTATGCTAGACATATCTTGGGGTTGGGCATTTTGAAAATTAGAGACAATTGTAGAAAAACTTGCAAACAACTCTGGACTAAAGGACAGGTGTTCATTCTTGTCCTTCCTCTTTTTTTTTTTTTCTTTTTTTTTTTTAACCAAATGCTTTTTCTCTTATACTTCTCTTGCCTTCACTTCTCTGGACCCAAGTTTGTTAGTTTGTATATGAAAATAAATTGAGAATAAATGTTTTTATCTCTTCCATTTCTATCATTACATGAATAGGTAACTTTAAGGGTAGGGTTAAATAAGTCATCATAAATTGTGAGATTAAAATCAGCAAGTCTTACATATTTATTCACTTGTACATTTCAACTTCCAGAAAATCTTCCCTAAGTCCTCACCAGAATTTTATATTGTCATTTTAAAAATTATTATTTAGCTGTTCTATTAGGAATATAATGCTCTCTTATCATGATATTAATTTGCATTTCAACATAGGGAGATTTTTTTTTTTTTTTAATTTCTGAGATTCACCCTCTGAAGATTCTGACTCAGTAACTCTTGGTTAGGGCCAAAAAACTGCGTTTAACAAGTTCTCTCGGTGATTTTGATATTTGGCTAGTATAGGGGCAGGAGAAGCAGAATCATTCAAGAATTCAGTTATCACCAATGATGAATAATGTAGTTAAAAAATGGATGGGCCAATAATATGAAAACAGCCCCCAAAAATTGACAAAAGATTTGGGCAACACTTCGCCAAGATGTAATGATAGATGACAGCATGTGAAAAGATGCTTACTATCATTAGTCATTAAACTAGAACCCTAATGAGATACCGTTCACGTACACCTATTAGAATGGCTGGTGCAGAGGCAGGAAAAACCTGTCAATACCAAATACCTGTGAAAATGTGGAGAAATTGGAACTCTCATACATTGTTGATAAGAGTGCAAAATGTTACACCCACTTTGGAAAACAGTTTGGTAGTTCCTTATAAAGGTAAAATTATAATTATTTAATGACCCTAGAATCCCACTTCTAAGCATTTACCTTAGAGAAATTAACCTAAGAGAAATTTGGTGTTAACACAAAATCTGTATTTGTGTTAAACTGTTTATATAATTTATATAAATTGTTTATAGCAATTTTGTACATAATTACCAAAAATGGGAAAGAATCTGAATCTCCTTCAACTGTGAGTGGGTAAAAAAACTGTGGTCCATCTATACAATGGAGTAGTACTCAGCAATACAAAAGAATGAATCATTGATTCACACAACATATCACAAGTACATTAAATTAAGTGAAAGAACCCAAATCAGAATACTGCATACTCTGTAATTCCATTTGTATGACAGTCTGTAAAAGGAAAGACTGTAGGAATGGAGACTAGATCAGTGTTTGCTGGGGATGGGGGCAGTGGAAAGTTTGACTACAGGGGAACTGCAGCACACAAGGGTAGGTAATGGGATTGTTATATATCCCACTTCTGTTAGGGGTTGCATAGCTCTATGCATTTGTCAAAATCCTAGAACTATACACTTTTTAAAAAGGGAGAGTTTTTTGGGAGGCAAAATTATTATTTTTTTAAATTTAAACCAGACAAAGCTGGTTTAGTTTAAATCAGCTCCTTAAGAACCAGGGCAGTCTTTATTTTTGTTCATAGATGAGGATTGATCCTTAGAAATAATAGGGACTCAGTAAACAAATAGTGATGGAATGAATGATTAAATGAGATTTTAAAGGTTAATTTGAATTTATATTTTTTAAAGTTCTATGTTATAATTAGTGATAAAATGAGGCAAAAACCATTTAGATGGTGTTCACTAACATGGGGTAAGGAGTCAAAGTTGAAACACGTACTTGTCTTCATAATCTAATCCAGAGTCCTGAAAAGACAGCTACCCTCAGTCAGTGTTGAAAAGTATAGATTTCAAATGAAAGAAATGTCACTCTTGGTATCGATTTCAAAGTCACGAGGGAAAACATTACATCACTGTAAAGTTGCAAATTCTTTTCTCTTTTCAAATATTTTATCTTTATTTATTTGAGAGAGAGTGAGAGAGCATGCACGTGTGAGCTGTGTGCACAGTGTGGGGGGGAGGGGCAGAGAGAGAGAAGCAGACTCCCTACTGAAGCAGGGAGCCTGACTCAGGGCTTGATCTCAGGACCCCGGGATCCTGGCCTGAGCTGAAGGCAGACGTCTAACCCACTGAGCCACCTAGGCACCCCAAAGTTGGAAACTCTTAAATTTCATCCTGGATATGACTTTCAAGCCATGTGGTCCTGGGGACACTACTAAGCCTGTGTGCCCCCCCTGTTTTGTAATCTAAGAAATGGTAATTATACTACTTACTTCAGTAGGTTGTTACAAGGAATAAATGGGTAGGTACATGTGAGGGAGCTAGATCCTTGCACATAACAAGCACTTGATAAAGGTCAGCTACTGTAAGCCTGTGTGACAGCATAGTAGACATCCCATTCATATATTTTTGCACCATTCTCTCAACAGAGAAAGGTAGATATATGTCCTCATTATATTTACTGTGCAATCTCCATATTTATAGACTGTAAATATATGTCATGAATGTATAATGGAAAGAAAAAAAAAGCTAGGAATGCTGGGTTCTAATATCTGGGTTTACACTTACTTCCAGCATAGTATTTGAAGAAAGAACAACCTCTACAAATCTGAATTTCTTAATTTACAAAATTAAATGATTAGTCTGTTGGATCTTTTAAATTCTGGGATTCTCACATATGCATCAATAATAGAAGAATGCAGCAGTTTGACTACTGTGGGTAGGAAACAGTATTCACATGGTCTGATATATGTTACTCATACTCTGCACACAAAGCACATGCAAATTCCCCTCATCTGTATCACCTGAGTAAGGGTGACCTTTTGCAATCTGGTATGAATTACAAAATCTTTTCAAGCTACAACAAGTGAATAGATCATATTCTTGTAGCACCCATAAAAGTCATACTTGCTGTCAACTTGAGAAATTTTGGCTCGGTGCTCATGTTTCTCTTTCCCTGTCATAGGAGAAAGGCAATTCTTCTTATGAGGAGGACAAGATGTACCATGAGGAAATATCATGAAAAATAACCCACTCCTGGCCCCAATAGCTCCAGAAACTAAATATTTGGAAACGAAAATATGTTTATATTTTTATGTAAATATCCAAGCTATGTGTTTTAATCTTCTCTGCAATGTCGTCATTTCAGATAAGGTTGAGCTATACCCTTTAGAAAATAGCACCCTTCCCACTTCTACCAAAATATAACTTTTACTGCCTGAAGGACTTTTTATTTGTTTGGCTGTAACGTAAATGTCAATTCACTTCACCATCTGGGGAAAAGGGTTTTAAGTTAGCCTCTCAGTAAATTTACCTAATTGAAAGTAGCTTATTAAATATAGTCACTAGAGGTTTGTTGGGGTGGAAAAAATCATGTGTGTGCATATGTGTGCATGTGTATGTATGTATTTATATCTACTCCAAATACATTTCAAAAGAAATGATTTGGAAAAGACCCACAGTGTTGTTTATCACATAGATTCATTCTCTCAGGAATGTGACCATTTTGACATGACATGGCAGGCCTCATTGCAGGAGCTATCTTTCAAAACAATGAATATAGCATTGGGCTCTTCTCTTCAGCTGTCTCAATATGGCTATGCACATGAGCTGAGAAAGAAAAATGGTGCAACTTGATTGAAGCACGGGCATAAAACTCATATCTTAACAGATGTTTTCTTTAAGTTTAAAATGGAAGTAAAAATGTGAATCAACTTCTATCAAAGTTTATACAGCTGTTGCTGTGTTTTATTTTTTATTTTACTTATTTTTTTTTAAAGGCTTTATTTATTTATTTATTTATTTATTTATTTATTTATTTATTTGACAGAGAGAGACACAGCAAGAGAGGGAACACAAACAGGGGACTGGGTTAGGGAGAAGCAGGTTTCCCACTGAGCAGGCAGCCCAACGCAGTGCTCCAACCCATGACCTGAGCCGAAGGCAGATGCTTAATGACTGAGCCACCCAGGTGCCCCTGTTGGTATGTTTTAAGGGTGACAGTGGCATGACAGTTCCCAAGAAGTAGGTAAAAAATAAATTGTGAGGGTTTTTTTTGGACAAGATTTTGAAATGTTGATCTTCTTAAAAATTTTTAATGTGTTTCATGGGCCACATAGCTATCAGATCTAGTTAATGTCTCCTTTGTCTCTTTTTCTATTCTCACCCTTGTGAGAGCTGGGCTTACCCTGTTCACTCTCTGTGAGTTGGTAGGCAATGCATAGTGGAAATTTATGGGAGATGCCAGCTAGTAAGTTAAATCTATTCATCCTTGTTATCACTATAATTCTATACTTGCTTTAGCCTTCCATTAAAAAAAAATGAAACATTCCTCATCATAGTATATAAAGCTTTTTCCTATTTAGATGTTATTGAAAATCAATTGACCAGTGAACTCATCAATACATTATAACCCACACTGTGTAAAAGTTATTACTCTGGGAGAAATAAATTTGTCCTTTTAAAGGAATTTTTAACCCAAGACACAGTCAAACTACCAAGTGACACAAAACCCACCCAGGTGACTTCTTCCCAAGTGTTCTGCTCTTTGCTGTTGTACCACTTTGTGTTGTCCCCTTCTAATCACAGTTATTATTACATTCCCATTATTAAAATCTCAGGTTCTAGACATATTTCCTGGATTCAGATTTCTATGACTTAGTAAAAAACTTGAGTCTCCTCTTTTCTAGATAGGAGTACTAAAAGTACTTGCCTCATAGAGTGGGTATGCTGATAGAATAACACTATGATCCTGAAGTGTTTTTTTTGGTAAGTATATCCTGTAGGAAATTGTGGTTGATGGTTAACTACTAAACTGTTCCTAGTAAAAGATTACCAAAAACAAAACAAAAAACCTCCCCAAGCCCCCCAAACAAAAATATTTGTTGTAAAACTACAGATAGAAAACACTCTGTGGAATTAGAAATTATATGTTGACTGACTGAGTGGGGAACCTGTTTGGAATGGGGAGAAGGTTGTGAAGAAGGAGAGGCAAGATGGCTGACAGGATAATAATGGTACCCAGTAATAGATAGGAAAATTCCTTTTAGGAAAAAAGGAAGTGTATAGTTAGAAGCGTAACACAGAGAAATCAGTTTCTCTGCTGTATTTTTCTCCCCCCCTGCATAATACTACCTAGGTTATATATATATATATATATATTTTACAAATTGGGTTTTACATTTTTTTTTGTTTTATTCTCTCTTTTCCCAATCAGAATGTAAGTCCTATTATAACAGAAACACTATCGGGGCACCTGGGTGGCTCAGTGGGTTAAAGCCTCTGCCTTCGGCTCAGGTCATGATTCGGCTCAGGTCATGATCCCAGCGTCCTGGGATCGAGCCCCGCATCGGGCTCTCTGCTCAGCAGGGAGCCTGCTTCCTCCTCTCTCTCTGCCTGCTTCTCTGCCTACTTGTCAAATAAATAAATAAAATCTTAAAAAAAATAACAGAAACACTATTTGTGTTCTCTTTATCTCCACTTAGGAGGTATTTAATAAGTAGCTGTTGAATATCTGAGCATATTCTGAGCTGTTGAATATCTGAATATCTCTGCCTACTTGTCAAATAAATAAATAAAATCTTAAAAAAAATAACAGAAACACTATTTGTGTTCTCTTTATCTCCACTTAGGAGGTATTTAATAAGTAGCTGTTGAATATCTGAGCAGAAAAATGAATTCACGTGTGAATTCAGGAGGCAAGTATAGATTTTCTAGTGAAGTCCCAGAAGAAGAATTGTACCTAATGTAATAGAAAAATAAAAACAGATTATAGAGTAGCAGTGAAAACTTGGATATTTCAATTAATATGAGTTTGCAGAGGGCCAAGCAAATAGGTTCTAGTATTTTTTTCCCATAAAATTCTGTAACTCAGGAGCAAACAAAGAAACAAACAAAAGAGTTCAGCTGATAATTGATGTGACAAACATACAAGGAAAGTGAAGAAGGTTGGGGAAACTAGGTCTTAAGGCAGTTATTCCTCAAGTTTGATCCCTGAATCAGCAGCATCAGAATCACTTGGGAAACCATGGGACCACATCATTTTCAGTGGATATCACCCTAGGTCTACGAAATCAGAAAGTCTGAAGGGGACCCAACAGTCTGTGTTTTAACATCTTCTGGGGTTTCTGGTGCACGCCAAATTTAAGACCCAATATCCTAAGTTGTTGAAATTGCTGAAATGTGAAGCTTACCTGACAAAGGAGTCGGGATACCAGCAGAATAGAGAGGTTTATTAGGCAGTCACCATGTTCTGGGAAGCCCTGATTGAGGGGCACATCTGATGTTGAGACAGTGACTATATAGTCTAGAGATTATGGTTGTGTTTCTGGGTGGTTGTGGGATGAGAGAGGAGAGAATAGTCACTCTTGCTCTGGGAATATGGCTAATGCCTTTGTGTGTAGTGTATCAAAAAGTGGCATATCTAACCAATATGACTGTAGTGAAAATACATGCCATCTGCAAAATGGATTATGAAACTATTCTTTGGTTAACAGCTCAAGTTGCCAACAAGGAAGGTCTTGGTTACTGTTGTTTCCCTTTGGTTTTGATGTCACCAGGATGTCCATCCAGTGCTTCCATATGATAAAAACATAACTTCCTAAAGAAATAACAAAATGAGTTAAATTCATCCAAAATAAGCCATGTCCCTGTATATTTGAAACCCAGAATTGCATCAGTTACTTAGAAAGCAGACTGGATTTTTAGCAAATGCAATAAGGATGACTACAGTTTCTTTCTCATGCCATTACAATCAGTTACTAAGTACTTTTCAGTGGTTATACCAAATGATAATCTGATTCTTACAATTAATGGTTTCCTAGCACACTGTGACTTGACCCAAGCTGTTCATATGGCTACTTAGTCTAGCAGACAAACCTCTCCATTCACAGCTGCAGTGTGAGTCTAAAGTCATTCACAATTCACACACTTTTTTTTTTTTTTGCACAGCTGCTTCATAGCATAAACCAAAATGGAATTTAAATTCAATGTGACCATATCCTGTTTTGTTAAAAGATAGAGAATTTATCTCAAAATGCATATTACATGAAAATCATGCAGGAGAGAAGCAATAGGATTATTCTAAAAAAGGAAATCATACGTTGAGGAGGAAGTGGGTGAAGGTTCCTACTCAATAACCACATAAAACCCTTTAGAGAGATAGGGCTAGCCTGGCACATGATAGAAAGAAGAAAATACTTACATGAGATGTGAGAATTAACAGGTAACTCTTCATCCCAACCTCAAATTATCTTTTCCTCAACCTTCCATTATGCCTGGAATTTTACCCATAGTGATCTTTTCATAGTATCGAGGCAAGGTATATCTAGTTGTCTCATGTATAAAGTCAGTGATCCCAAGAGAAGTACTCTCTTGCTAGTACCAGTCATTGACCCCATATCATAAGTTAGCTTATTTTACTTCAAGAGGGGTGAGTACTTTTGCAGAACGAACCAAAGAACACATGCTATGTTCTAAAGTGCATGTACTCTTGGTAAGCCCATGGCTTTATTGGAATCTTTACTAAAGACATAAAGTAGGATTCACTTATAAAAAGAAAGAGTATGTGAGCTTCAGCCATTTGCTTCATGACCGGGAGTTGAGTTACAGTCACTGCACAGCAATGAAATGAAGAATTAAGCTGAATACCAACAAATGAGCTATTGAGCTGGAAGTAGTCATCGGCTGCACTAGGGCACAGATGTTGGGTTGGGGAGGAGGTAATAATATATTTATTGAGTCAATTCATTATGTGTAATAAAGTGTGGGCAAAGGTAAATACACACATCAGAAACTGTGAAATATTCCAGCTCAAGGCTGACACTGGGGTGAGAGTGAGGTTGTTTAAAGAGGCATAGATAAGGGTAAATTTACAGTAGATTCAGATACAATCCTTCTGACAGTATATGCTCCCTTTTTGCACTATTGTAGCACCTGGCCTCTAGGGATCTCTAGCCATGGTCTTCCAGTCACAGCATCATAAAATTATGAGATTTGGTTACTAAGTAGTCGTAACATGATTTAATGAGAACCCATTCCATAGGATTAGCTATAGCCTGCAGTAATAGAAAGTTCAGCTAAGGAGCATACCTAGAATGTCATACACTTAAATTAGTTTAGACCTGTAAAGTTCCTTTTAGTTGTGTGCTATCAACAAAAAAATGCACCAGTTGTAGCCACTACTCACCTTTTAAAACAAAGCAAAGAAAAATACTAAAATGTAGTGTTTCAATTTCATATAATTACTTTTCAAGGGTAAACACAGCAGAGATTATGCTATCCATTCTTAATTGAAAAGTATTTCAGTTTTTTTTTACATTATGTTTTAAAGAGTTCACTGTAGAGTCTGTTTTTCTATTCTTTTTTTCTTGCTCATGTTGGAAAAACAAAGTGAGATGATTTAATTGCTCCAGGATTGGCCCCAATCTAGTGAACTTTCATTATATTCCTATAAAAATAATAATCAAAATATACACTTTAGATCTGACATTCACAAGTCCTAATATAATAAGAAGAATCTTAGTTTCATGCTTCTCATGTTCTAAGAGTGTAAATCACTTTATGCAAATTTACATTTTTATGAAGTAGAAATTCTGAATATTTTTAGCCTTGAAATGGCTTTAAAATGCAATAATCTTTTGGCACCAGAGCTTAACAAGGACAAATATCTTTCAATGAAACAAAAGGTCAACTGATTGAGAATATTTAAATATGTTCTTCATCTTTATGCAAAAATAGTATATTTTTGTTCTATCTTATAAAAGTGAAACTTATGAACCCTTGTTAATTTTTATTATATTCTATTTTTCCGGTTAAATACCATTGCAACATTCCATAGGGCTACTAATTTTTTATGAGTAAATTATATATCATCAGAAGTTCTTTATAGGAAGTTATACTCTAATTAGGGCTAGCACCAAATCATGAGTATCAGATTCAAATACATAAAAACTCTCCTTGGAGCAGGAGGTTAAACTTGTATCTATTTTTATTAAAGATATCATTTGCTACAGTGATATTTGCAAAATAACTAATGTATAGTTTATTAGCACCAATATTTAAAACACATTTGAAAGATAGATGTCTTCAAGTACTGTTCTTCTCATTAATGAAATTCTGATTTGCTCTATGAATTTTAACATAGGCTCAAAAAGTCAAGGAATACTATTTTGGGTCTTTCCATTTTCTGGTGTGACATAAAAAATTACCAAAAAAGTCTCAAAGAGCTATGCAAGACAATTTACATAAAGTACATAAACTTGAGTATTTGATGGTACCACTAACAACATTGCTTGTTTCATAGATCCTTGATTGTGAATCATTGTATCCTTAGAATGGAAGGTGCATATAAGAATGCCAGGTAAAGAAGAGCATGTGTTTTCTGCATTGTCAAAGGTTTGTTGGTTTGTTTCTTCACCTAAGTTAATATGAGGCTAACATTTATTATGATATTGATATTCAATCACTTTTTATAGGAATGAAATGAGAAAGCTTTATTTTGTGAGGCCAGATGTACTTACTGTCACTTATAGAAGTAGAATTTGCAACTTTGCAATTAGTGTCTGGAGTGAACATTTACTAGCTGCTTTGCTTTTCTAGCAAGAATCAAGAGAGCGAGAAAGTAAAATTGACCTGAACTTGCAGAAGAGCTCAGATGCTAAATCCTGAAATTAATTAGAAGATGTATGACCACCCTTGATCTTGATTCTAATCCAATTCTAATTAAACCTACACCATAAACCAAGATTTCACACACTGGGAAGACTTATTTTTTATTTATTTTATTTTTATTTATTTATTTATTTTTTGGTTTTCCTATTTCATGCAATGTCTCAAAAGAAGTTCTAATTAGCTAAGTTACTCACTGAACATTCTCTGTGGATAGAAGCACAAAATAAAGTTGAGCCAGCAAATAGCAGAAAATATGCAATGACTCAGGAAATGGTTTGGTTTGATAGAAAGTCCTTTTGTAGCCCCCAGTTTTATTCTGAAGAGTTTTACCAGCTTAGTAGCCTGAACATATAAGTATGCTATCTTATAGATTATCACAAGGGAAAAAAAAATAGGAACTATAAGCTCTCATCCTTTGCATTCAAGACCTTGCACCAAATGCTTTCAATAAGTCTCTGTCATCTTCCAAAACTCCCCTAAGCGTACTTCAGTTCTGGGAGAACTGGGTAACTTCTGAGCATGCTTTGGGTCTTTGGGTCTTCCCTACTTCTTATAATTTTCTGTTATCTTTCAGGGTTTATGTCAAATGTCCCATGCTTTCTGACACTTTTTTTTTTTTTTTTTTGGCTGCTTATGACCATTTTCTCCTGTGAACCACCATAGCCCTTTGACTAGCTGCCCTACTTCTTGATGGCTTATATGCCAGGCAATTGTGTAGGTGCTGGGGATACATCCGAGAGGAAAACAAACAAAAGTATTTGCTCTCTTGGAGATTGCATTCTAATGTCATGATACAGACAATAAGCATGTTATGTAATAAATTACATATTTTAAAAAGGTATAATGACTATAGAAAAAATAAAGCAGGGAAAAGGAGTGGAGATTTTGGGAATGGGGGCATATACAATTTTAAATCCAGTGTTGAAGCAAAACCTCAATGAAAAGGTGACATTTGACCAAGATCTGGAGAGTTTTGGATATTTGGAGAGGGGCTCTGAAGGTATGAGTAGCCACAGAAAGTTTCCTGAGGTGGGGGCTTGAATTGGGGCAGAGTGATTCAGGAGGTAGAAGTAGGGGAGTTATCCTGGGTCAGATGTTAGAAGGCTTTGTTGGCAATGTAAGGACTCTGCTTTTACTCTAGCAAGGTGGAAATTTAGAAATTTTGAGCAGAGGAATACCAAGACCTGAACTAATTTATGAAGCATAACTCTGGACCCTGTGTTGAGATAGACTGTAGTGGGGAAGGATACAAATAGGAGTCTATTTGAAGTATACTGTAATAAACAGGGAAGTGACAATAATGACTTGAACTGAGTAGTAGCACTGGAGGTGACAAGAAGTGGTCACTTGGTGTATAAAAAACTGAATGAAAATGAGGAGTCAAAGAATTCCTCAAGGTATCTTGTATTTAATTAGCAAATTTATCTTATTTTTCCTTCACTACTAAACTATTGAACCAATACTTGTTGTTACATATGTAATCATACACTTGCATTCATTCCTCTTCAATAATTTGGACTAACTGTTAATCTACACAATATGGTAAATTTCTCTGTGGATTGTGGAAATTAAAAATGAAATAAGGGTTAGTGCCAGTTAAAAGATTTGAGAGGGCTAAAATCTTTTATTTTAATTTTGAATTAGATGTAATTTTGCTTCAGGCTAGCTGGAAGAGTTCTGTAAGTGACAATTTAAACTTAAATTAATCTCACTTTAAAGCCTTTTTAATAAAGCTTTTCTGCAAAGCACTGAAAAGCCAGCAATATGAGGGCTGTAACAGTCCCAGGAATATGTAATCTAAAACTATAACTTAATTTGAATTTTACTGTGCTTTTTAATTAAATTCCAGATTTTTACAATTAGTACACATGTATAAGATGTATATATCTGGAAAGTGATGTGAAGTGGAGAATTTAGGCATTTATCTTGATAGTGAAGGCTCCAAATCTGGCTTCTGAGGCAAAATGTGTGAGTCAGGCTTAGAATTTCGTTAGATAGAAATACTAATTCAGCAATTATTCAATTCTATATTTGACTTAATCTTTCTGGACATGGGCACATTTTTGAGATGGATAAAAGTCTAACTCATGTAGACTTTGTGGCTTAAAAAATAGAAGTATTTTGTGTCAGGATTGATGCATTTTATTTTTTCAACTCAAATTAGATAAACCTAGGCAAAAGTAGCAACATTAAATGTGGGTTGGATTTCATTCTTGGAGAAGTAATCTAAAGATAAAAAATATATACAATATAAGAAAAGTAAAAGTTCTAAAATGAACCACATAAAAATTCTAAAACAATTTTTTTTATTATTTGAATAACTTTATATTCTGTAAAGGGAGTCATTACAAATAGATTGAGTGCAATTCACATTTCTATCATATGTTATAAAGTTAGATTCTGAGTGTCTATATCCTAATATGGCTGACTTTGGTTATTCATTTCCACCTGAAGGGAGATATTTATTTAGAAAATGGCATGGCTATTCCAGGAAAAGGAGACAGCATGATTTAAATATCAACAGCAACTTAAGAAGAATGATGACAATAATGTTATTATAGGCACATTTAATCAGAGAAAGTGACAAACAATTTGTTGTAAAACACATAAATACTAGTTGATAACTCATTCTGGCCACATAAAGGGCATTAACTTTTTCACACCAAGGCCCAGGAAATCTTATGTATAGCATATAATTATTTAAACTACAAATGATAGAGCGTCAAAATGCAATACCCTGCTATCTTGCGTTCATGTTCTGAAGTTAAAACAGGATAACTCCGAAAACACTAAAAAATGACAAAAGCATGTAAATAAATAGATGAGCACAAGTAGAAAAATGTTGCTTCACACCCAACAATTCACAAATATTATTCTGTAATTCAACGGAGTATTTATTGAGCACCTACACTTACCAGACTGTTATAAGATGTGGGAATTTGGAAGAATGAAAACTGACAAAAAGCTAGGAATTTACTCCTTTAGAAGCACATAAATCTAGAATGTAGTATGTATTATAACACTGAAAAAGAATGGCTTATTACATAATACATCTTTGATTATCAGTATATATTTGTTGTATAAGTATATTTATAAAGACAGGTTTAATTCTCACTTTAAGCAATATTCACAATTCATGTTCTAATATTTCTCTGGGAATGTTAATTAATGGGGGAAACACTTTGTGGAAAAACAAAGATATACACTAAATTATGGCATCAATTTCATCAAATTCTGGATTTAGGATTAAGTGCCAATTATTCTAAAGCTAATATTTCTCTCTTTTGTTGTTACATCACTCCTTTTAAACTCTTTTAAATATCTATTAACTAGTTTTCCTATTTTTATTTTTATTTATTTATTTATTTATTTTAAAGATTTTATTTATTTATTTGAAAGACAGAGACCACAAGTAGGCAGAGGCAGGCAGAGAGAGAGGAGGAAGCAGGCTCCCCGCTGAGCAGAGAGCCCGATGTGGGGCTCGATCCCAGGACCCTGGGATCATGACCTGAGCCGAAGGCAGAGGCTTTAACCCACTGAGCCACCCAGGTGCCCCTAGTTTTCCTATTTTTAATATTTAATATTCTTCTTTACCTTTTTTTTTCCATTTCATAGATCTTTAGAGTAACCCAGCCACCTCATCTAGATACTGTCTTCTTGCATTCAAATCCACAATTTTTTTTTCATAAAGGTAACATTCTCTTTGAGTCCATGTAACTTTATATTTTTAAATAGATTCTATTTATTTGTAATAGAGAGAGTGAGAGAGGTAACACAAGTACAGGGAAGCTGGAGAGGGAGAAGCAGGCTCCCTGCTGAGCAGGGAGCCAGATATGGGGCTGGATCCCAGGACGTTGGGATCATGATCTGAACTGAAAGCAGATGCTGAATGACTGAGCCACCAGGACCTGAGTCCATGTAACTTTAGAATTCCATTGGCGGTAATATTTATAAAATAAGCTTTATGGTTCTCTATTTATGGTTTTTAACATTTTTGTTTTATCATAAGAAAATAATTAAAAATAATTCTATCTCAAAAAAACAAAACCAACAAAAAATTGTATCTCTCATTACTATAATTTTATTTAGGGAAATATTTAGCACACACACCCCTAAAGTAGGCAATAAATGCTCATAGGATCTTTGATTTGTTTTTACTTACCATTAAATTCTGCCCACTCTTCCAAATTTAACTATGGGTCAGTGAAAATATTTTCTTCTGATTAATTAAGGATCTGAGATAGGTTTTGGAGACTGTGGGTCAGCCAGTTCTAATTCCCCACCACTGATCTCTGCAATCCCTGCTTTCTGTCTTCACCACTCTGACCATACAGTGGCCAAGTCTAGTAATTTCCAGTTTTCATTGTACCCTGTGTGCTTTCAATATTTGACAGTTAACCATCCACTTGTTTAAAAGGTTTTTGTGACACTGCTCTAACCTGGTTTTACACTTTGTGACAGATCCTCTTCTTTTCATTTAAAATTGGGCATTTACAGTTTTTGGCAACAGTTTTTAACTTGACATTCCTCTTCCTTCAGTGAGGTATCCATTTACAGAGTTTCAACTATACTTTTATGAAATTGACTCTAAAAATGTATTTTTAATCATAATGTCCCTATCATCATTCATAATTAAGTAGTTCATTTCTAAAAACATGCCACCTAATAGGTGATAATTAGAATTCCAGACCAAAGCCATCAAAAATGCAAATATATTTCATCATTTTTTGTCTTCCAACTTCTACCCATTATGGAATCCAGATCTTCCTACTCATGTTTTTTTCTTATTGCAATTAATATTCCTAAAACAACCCATTCACATGATAAATCATAATTTCTGAGACAGTTCTTCCTTCTTAGTCATCAAGCCTTTTTCCCTCGAAAGTTCTCATAACTCTTTTCTTTCCTTTTCAAGCTATGTGTTGTAATACAGGGTAAGGAATTTATTATTTCTGTAAATTGGTATGGTACTGCATGTCTAAGATAGTTCCTGTAAATTTTTTACCCATTGGTGTATGCTAAATGCCTATAAAGTTCTTATTGATCAATGTGTATTAGTTCCCTCTCTGCCCTCTTTTATAAAATTCTATTATATTTTTTCCTGTCATCAATAAAGTGAATTTTTTTTCCTAGAATAGACACCATTCTCTAATATAATCTTCCCATACTAGTCTGCCTATCAGAGCTCTTTTCTGTTTTCTTAAAATCTTTAATGGCTTCCCATTGCTACTTTTAAGGACTCCACACTATACCTTTCCCACCTCTCTAGTCTTATTCCAGTCTTATCTTATTGAGAAGAAAAAAAAAATTAATTTGAATCCTGTTTGCAGCCATATAAGTTAAATAAATTGAACAAGTTATTTTTGTAGCAAAACCTTAGTATTTTATCCTCAGCATGAGCATAGTGATTGGCACATAGTAGGTACTTAATAAGAATATGTGTATTATGCAGTCTTTCTGTTTCCTCCTATTTAAATCTGCTGACTATTTTCTAACTCCCATGCCTTTTGTAATCCCCTCCATGCCACAGACATGCTAATAACCACATTGTAGATATCATATATAATCATCCCCAAACTTAGCTCCATTTTACTAGTGAAAGGTTGAAGCTTGGAGAAATTAAAGACCTGCCAGATTAAGGATTTTGTTGAGTGATAAACAGAAAAGTGTTGGATCCACTATTATAGATACTACTGATTTTACCTATTTTTGTAAAATATGAAATCTGTTTATTTTGTCCATTTAATTTCTAAAAGTGGATTGTAAATGCCATTTTCATACAGGAAAAGTAAATGAATAATAGTTTTATGAATTTTATGAATTTGAGTGGTAAGTACTAAAACTTAGCCAGATAAGCACACTTCACTAAGTTTTATCACTAAATAACTGTGTGATCTTGAACATGTCATTTGATATCTTGTGGCATCATTTTTCTTTTCTGTTAAATGATGGTGCTGAAACAGGTAGTCTCCCTAAGCTCTAAAATTATGACTGTTATTATCATAGTCTGGTGGACTGGGTTGCAATTCAATTTCTTTATGAAAATCACAAATAATATATATCTGATCTATCAGATCATAACTTGACCCTGAGTGAAGACTCAGATGCTAAGAATAGAATTTATGAAATGAAGAATATAATTTTCTTGACAAAATGAGAATCCAAAGTAAAAATTGATTTGATTTAATATAGTCAAACATCTGGATATGTGAGTAAAATTTTCAGTTTTCATATGGATGTTTGACTTTGTGTGAATAATACCAACCTAAAAAAAAAAACTAAATTTATGTCAAAATAATCCAGACTTACATAATTTGAAAAAAAAAGTTTTAAAAATTTGATTATTTTATTCTCCTCTAGGATTTTGATGTTTTCCTGTCTCACATTTAGGTATTTCATCCATTTTGAATTTATTTTTGTGGATGGTGTAATAAAGTGGTCCAGTTTCATTCTTTTGCATGCTGCAATCCAGTTTTCCCAACACATTTGTTAAAGAAATTGCCTTTTTTTTCATTGGATATTCTTTCTTGTTTTGTCAAACATTAGTTGACCACATAGTTGTGGGTCCATTCATGGGTTTTCTATTCTGTTCCATTGGTCCTTGTGTCTATTTTTAAGCTAGCACCATACCATCTTAATCACTATAGCTTTGTAGTATAACTTGAAGTCCAGAATTGTGATGCCTCCAGCTTTGGTTTTCTTTTTCAATGTTGCTTTGGCTATTCAGGGTCTTTTGTGATTCCATACAAATTTCAGGACTGTCTTTTTGTTCTGTGAAAAATGCTGATGGTATTTTGATAGTGATTGCATTAAATGTGTAGAGGAGAACACAGGCAGTAATCTCTTCGACATTGGCCCATAGCAAATTCTTACTGGATATATCTCCTGGGGCAAGGGAAACAAAAGCAAAAACAAACTATCGGGACTTCATCAAAATAAAAAACTTCACAACAAAGGAAACCATCAACAATACTAAAAGACAACCTTTGGGATGGGAGAAGATATTTGCAAATGAATTTTTTAAAAGATTTTATTCATTTATTAGAGAGAGAAAGAGTGAGTGTGTGCCTGTGCAGGGGAGAGTTAGGGGGAAAGGAAGAGGGAGAAGCAGACTCCCCACTGAGCAGGGAGCCCGATGCAGGGCTCAATGCTGGGCTCGATCCCAGGACCCTGAGATCATGACCTGAGCCAAAGGCAGCTGCTTAACTGACTGAGCCACCCAGGTGCCCCTGCAAATGAAATATTTGATAAAGGGTTAGTATCCAAAAGTCTATTAAGAGTTATTAGACTTAACACCCAGAAAACAAATAATCCAATTAAGAAATGGGCAAAAGACAGGAATACACTTTTTTTTTTTTCCAAAAAGATATAAGATGACTAAAGACACATGAAAAGATGCTCAACATAAGTCATCATCAGGGAAATATAAATCAAAACTATAAAGAGGTATCACCTCATACCTGTCAGAATGGCTAAAATGAACAATTCAGGAAACAACAACTATTGGCTGGGATGCAGCCAATATTACACTGTTGGTGGGAATGCAGACTGGTGCAGCTACTGTGTAAGTATGAAGGTTCCTCAGAAAGTTAAAAACAGACCTAACCTATGATCCAGCAATTGCACTACTAAGTATCTACCCAAAGGGTACAAAAATACTGATTTAAAGAGATACATGTACCCCAGTGTTTATAGAAGTATTATCAACAATAGCCAAATTATGGAAAAAGCTCAAATGTCCATTGATTGATGAGTAGATAAAGATGAGGTGGGAGGGCACTTGTAATAAGCACTGGATGTTATATGTAAGTGATAAATCACTGAATTCTATACCTGAAACTAATATTATACTGTATGCTAACTAACTGGAACTTGGAACTTGAGGAAAAAATTGATTAATTTGGACTTAAAGACAATAATAAATTTGTTGACCTTTTTTAGCTTTTTCCTATTATTTAATAGTTAAATATGTTTTAGAAAAATGTGTAGGTATTTGCAGAAGAATAAGTACTTCTGTGTAAAATGCTTTTCCGATTTTTGTTTGTTTGTTTGTTTCCATTCTAATTTACTGAATCCTAGACTGTTCATCTTCTCTTGGATTCTGACCTTCTCTACTGACAAATTTTCACATAAACCAAAACAAAACAAAACAAAAATAACTGAAATTTAGAAATTGTTAAATGTCACAAAATATCAAGTGAGTGAAGAAGACAAATAGAGTCAAAAATGTTTACGTATTTCTTGGTTAATACTCTTTTATATTTCATGGATGAGGAAAATTAGTAATGCCGAGTCTCATTTCATTTCAGGAGTTGTACAATAGTGGGTTGATTTCAGGCACCTAGAGTATCAGTAGCTTAAAAATATTGATTACAATGGGTATTAATTTTAAAGGCACAACGGCAGGCCTTTAAACTATTTAGCAGAAGGCATACAGTCTCCTATGGTGGAAAGAAGTATAATTAAAAAGCTATCAGTACTCTGGGATTGTCAAAACTACTTTGTCACCTGAAGCACATTCCTTGTAATTATCTTTTAGGCTTTAAGCTAGATCGCCATTAACCTCAGAAAAAAAGGGTTACTATGCTTTCTGGTGTGAGAAATTGTATCATGATGTAAATTAAGCCCCATTCGACAGTCAAATTAGATCTGGGAAATGATTGAGTATTAAACCTACTCATGTATATTATCAAATGACACAAAGTCTGAGAGCACTAAGGGAAAAGAGAGTTTTCCCCCTTTGAAAGATTTTGAGATTCCTTATGTGCATAGAATACAATTTTGATCATACATTAGAGAAATAAAATTGAAGCAACACAAAGAAAACTCAAAGGTATTTTTAGCCTTTCCCCAACAATTTCTTTTCAGCTCTCAGACAGTACAAAATGAGTCAACACTTAAGTAAGCCAGAAATAATATAACGAGTCTGCAAAATTATAGCTACCTACAGCTCAGATCTTCAATCAAGTAATTGTTAAATGCTCACAAGAAGGAAGAGCAAATATGTTCTCAAGTGAACTTGCTTAATATTTTTAACCTTATTGTCAAAAGAAAGGAGTCGTAATTAAGATGGCACAATGCATGAGGCAGAGAGCAGCATGACTGCATCTTATGATTAATCTTTACCCCTGAGGTGGTCTCTTAAGTTATGGATCAAGAAAAACCACGTAGCCTTCTATTCCTGCATAAGTCATTGGTGCCTAATGCCAAATAATCAACTACTGTTGTTCTTGGGTGATGCTGGGCTGAGTATAAGCTGTGAGAAGTTATGTTAGTTGAAGTAAGTAATTACCAACTGCATGAGATTATCGCCTACAACCAAATGTGTACTATCATACTAACCTAACCTTGGTGATGCAGGGGACACTGAAGTATTCGACTGTGTCTGCTATTTGCAAAGAAGCCCGTAAGGCAAAGTTTCCAGCCTCTACATGGTTGACATTTTGGCTAGATAACTCTTTGCTGTGAGGCCATCCTGTATTTAATAAATAGTTTAGAAGAATCCCTGACCTCTACCCAGTAGATGCCAGTAGCACCCCCTCACTCTCATTTGTGATGAACATTAATGTCTTGACATTGCCAGAATGTCCTCTGGGAGGCAAAATTGTCCCCAGTTGAGAACTACTGGCTCAAGAGCCTGGGAAATGCTCTGTAGTATAGATTGCATCGTATCTATTTAGCTATATGAATAGGCACAGACACACACTGCCTCCCCACATAGACATACTTACACCTTTCTAAATATACCATTATATACATCTGCATATGCTCAATAATATACATACATCTATATATACATACACACACACATATACATGTTTACAAATATACACAATTACATATATTGAAAATACATTTATATATACCATTATATATGTACAGATGTATATACACATGTATACAAACAATATATGCATGTGAATATATAATACACATGTGAATAAACACATACATCTATATGCATATGAATGTCCTAAACCATAAATCTGAAAACATAGATAATATTATTTTAATGTTTTTACAGACTGAAGATACCTTTGGCAGCATTAGGTTTATTTCCATATGCTTTCAGTTTCATTATGAACACCCTTTAGGTTTGAAGTTTGGGAGGAACAACAGAAGCAAGTGAGAGGATTCAGTGTAACACATGAAACAATATGAAGACCTCCAATCTTGTAGAGAAAAATAGACTATATGTAGGTTCATGTGTCAGGAGATTGGGATGCATGTGTGGGACCAGTGCAAGATGATACCCAGAGACTGGCAGGAGCCAATTCAGTTAATCAAGTAAACTTCAGCATGGGTTCGAGAGAGGGGTAAAACAGGGTATCTCTTTGTTGTTCGTGAAAACAATAGGCAACAAGTGTGGGGGAAAAAAGCTCTAAATAATAGCTAAATATTACTTTCCATTTTGATGTTGTCATCTACTTTGTTCTTATTTCTATGTTTCAGCCATGGAGATACCTTCTCATTCAGAGGCTTTATTTTTAGTTAGATAACATAGTTTCTTTTTTGCCATGATGTCAAAGACATGAGGATAAGTCATTTTTGCAAACAAATCTAAAAAAATGTAGCCTACAACAATTTCTGAAATTCTTCCTTTTGAGCAAGTATTTTTACAAATCAAAGAAATTAGTGTTTAGGAATGGGAGTATGTCTTGCCCAAACATCTCTGAAATTTTTTTTTTAGTGCATTATTTCCCTGATCTTCAGTAGCCTAACAGAGTTTCAAATAGTTGGTTTTGGGGCAGCTAAATTGCAGTAGAGAGTAAGATGGACAGATACGGTATGTGGAGTTTTATACATCGGTGCACGGAGGACAAGAAAACAAATTATATTAAGTAATATATTAAATACTTACAGTGTTCCAGGAACTTTACATATAAAATGTGGGGCAGGGCTCTTTTGAGTAAAAACTGAGATTCCAATAGACAGGGTACGGACCTTTTGTACTTCCTGCCCTTCCCACCAATTCTTTAGAGCACTATTGGGAGAGAAAAATCTTCACAGTCATAGTCACATACTTGGTCAGAAATAGGTAGTGGCAACAATTTCTGATTTGTCTTTGGAAAGGTTGTTCGCTGAAAGTCTAAAACTCCAATTATTTAAGGCTTTAAATTAAACCTTAAATAATTGGAGTTTTAGAGCAGAGGTAACAGAAGCCAGGTGGCAGAAAGAGAAAAAGGCCCTCTGAAATAAAGTCCAAACAGTTTCACTATATCTAAATATAACAGCTTCCAGAATGTGCTAGTTTCGGCACCTTGACCGATGTGTCCATAGAAATCAGTAGAGGATCCAATATGAGAGTACATTCGGATCTACAATACATTTGAATCTAGTCCATCCTATTCAGTGAGAAGGAGAGGTCAGGGCCGTGAGACAAAAGCTGACAGACTATGTCACCAGGACCCAGAGGTCAGGGCCGTGAGACAAAAGCTGGCAGACTATGTCGGTGGGAGAACACAGGGCATCAAACTATAGCAGACATAGGATCTTGGTTCAGTTGTGATACAGGGCTCCAAGTGTAAAGTCAAGTTTATGCCACCACTTACTTGGGTAGCCTAACAAGGAGTCTTACCAGCGGCATTAAAGCCCTAGTCATGAATGAATCCTTCTCTGTTTCCTTTTAGGATTTCTTGCAGTGATATAGAAATAGGAGAAAGCTACAGTATATTCAACTGGCCCATAAAGGAAAATGACCTCATGAATTTTGGGAAGCTGTATGGTGACCCTACTAGGGTTTAGACAACTAGATTTATACAGATAACGTTTTATTTAATTATCCCTGCAGCCCACTGACGTAGGGATCATTACTCTGATTTATAGATTTGAAGTAGAAATCAGGCTGAGTGAGGTTAAATAATTTAATTATGTTTACAGAGCCAGTAAGGTATAACGGTGGGAATCATACCATTGTTTGATAGCAAAACTATGACATTTTTCTGACTCACAACAGACTCATACTGGCTGTTTAATGAAGAGTAAGGTGTCAACATTGGTTTTCAGGATGGATTATGAAAAGAAAGAATTGGGAGTTAATTAAAGACAATTTTATCTTTTTCTAGCCCTATCTGGGACCCTTCCCTTCATGAAAGTAAACAGGCCAAATTTTGGGTGTCAGTTGTCAGAGGCAGAGAAAATAAGTAGTATGTTTCTCTTCTGGCTGGCATTAAGAGTTGATAGGTAAAGTTCACTTTGGAACAGCTTGTATTTTGTGGCTGAATGTACACTATTTGTACTTTTGTTTGGCAAATATTAATGGCTATACATGCAAGCTCTTCTTCTATCAAGATCCATGTATCTTTACAAATACTTATTAACATAAAATCCTTGTTATTTTATCAATTGGGCACATCTAGAACTTTGACACCAAATTTTAACAAAAAGCACAATATGCTTTTAAGTTATATTGCTAATGATTTGATCCCTACCAAAAGAAACTTTCTTACAAGAAAGGTACAGCATTTTGCTTCTAATTATAAGATGAACAGAGACCTAATTAGATGTTTTAAAACGTAAAGGAAAGAAGATTCCATAAATTTTATCCTAAATTTAAAATCATCTGAGTTTAAAAGACCTGATTGTCATTATTTAGGACCTGATTTCTTGAGTTAAGATGTTACTATTTTTATTAGAGACAGAAAAGTCAATTCTGAAGGCAAATATGTTGTCTTATAGAGATGGTCTAGGCCATTTTTCTTATCTTTTGACAAGGATAAGTTAATTACTGAAAAATCCAGAAAATTCAGGTTGTTAGATTCCAATTGTAAACATTTTTATAAATACATTTTGAAACAAATTTTGGAAACACTTTGTAAAGTGATTCTCTACCTTCACTTGTATTGAGAAGAGAAAATACATTAGATGGAGTCTAAAATCCCATGTTTTCAACTTGAGAACTCAATCAGACACATCAGCACTGCAGGAAGACCAGCAGTCTTCCTTGGAAAGCATACCAGTACACAACAAAGGGCCTAGACTTTCTATGTTTTTAAACAGGAAATTTAAAAAAAATCTAACTCTCTTTAAAATCCTTCAGGCAATTATAGAAACCATAATTTAACTAAACGTTTTAGCTTTCTGCCAAATTACTCCAAGTTGATGGCAGTTGGCTGCCAGAACTCCAGCCTTCCACTTTATTCAGGTTACAGAATGGATAATCAAAGCTGTGAATGCATAAAAGGAGAAGGTGCAAGAAGTTCCACATAAACTTTTAAAGACATCGAAATGCAAAGTAAGTCATAGCAATGTGAATTACATATGAATGCAATTAATTTATACATGAAGGGAAGATTTTTAGTATGCTATTAGCTTCATAACAGCCTAATATACCAGAAGCCAATCATTAGCTTGCCAGAGTATGACAGACTGCTTTTTACATATTTCTGTAAAGATTGAATGGATAGATGCTGTTGTCCAAAATGTTTTGATTAACCCTTCTATCACATATTTTTAATTAGTACAAAAATTAATTGTTAATTGAAAAACTTTATTGGATTACAAATGACATTGCAAGAATGCAAGTAATCTTTGTTTATGTGCAACTAGAAATTTATAAAAGGGAAGGATTGAAGACAGCGTATCCTTTTTTCTAATGACGGTACTTTTTCTTTACTGATGACCTCATTTTTTTTTTTTAATTGTTGATAGAAGTAGTTAGAAAGGAGGGTAGAAAGAAAGGGAAATGAACAAAATTACTTCAAACAATTTTTACAATGAAAATTTCTCCCCAACTTTCAGAAGGTAATGTCAGCAATGCCAATTTTAGGTATTTCTTTTGTTCCTGTTTTTCCTGTTCATTTATTTGAGCAAACTCTTATTTATTGCAATGCAGTTTATTTTCTTGAGGAGAAAAAAGAAAAAGAAAAGGAAAAAAAATAGAGAGAGAGAGTTCTTTCCAAAAGTGTCTTTTCTGGTTTAGTGATTTGAATTCGGGATGTGTTTTGTCAAGTACGTGCTTACACCAGACTGAGAAAGATGTATAACTATAGAATAAAATTAGGCTTCCTATGTTGAAGTGAGTGCAAATTTAATAAATTATTTTTAATAAATTATTTATGAAAAAACAAAGGAATTGCAGCATTACACTCATCCTAACTTAATTAATAATGCTGGGATTCACATTTATTCATAGCTTTCTTTCATTTATCACTATATGAATAAAATAATTAGTAGTGACTTCTTGCTCAAAGTAACTTGGCCTACATTAAACATGTAAAACTAGGCAGGCAGGTCATTGAAAACAAGGGTACCTGTTGCTTCATTTATATATTAAGTATACTGCCAATAAAAGAGTAACTTGAAAGTTTCAACTGGTAATAGGCCATAGTCTGTAGGGTTTAAGAGAAAATTGTCTGCCACTTAATAACCCAGTTTTCTCCACCCTGAAAAGGCCCAGATTAATATAAAACTGTTGCTTGTCAGTTCTCCATGAGTAGCTTATTGTTAACTTCCCATGTAATTCAAAAACATAATTGTGCCATTTCCTTTTATAGCATTGTGTCCTTCTGCAGCTAATTGTGAATCCTAGAGCCTAGTCATCTTCACTAAATACTATATAGTGTGTGTATATATGTGTGTGTGTGTTTTCTCCTCTGTCATTCCACATCTACCTTCTCCTCTACTCTAACTTTCTTCAGAATCAACAACAGAGATTTATTCTCTGTGCTTCAAATCTTTCACTCAAACACCTTAAAAGACTCACCTGATCATGTGTGGCCCACTTAGGATAATACCCTCTTTGGTTAACATTAGCTTAAAGTTAACTGATTAGGGACTTTAATTACATGTGCAAAATCCCTTCCCGTTTACCATATTCTGTTGGTTAGAAGTAAGTTACAGGCCCTGTACACATTCAGGGGAAGGAGATTCTACAGAAACATGGATCATTGTGGGACATCTTACAATTCTGGCTAGTATGACTCTTTGCCCTTGATATTGATTTTCTGTCCTTGAAATTCCTACATCTGTATTTTGTTTGTTTCCTCACAATTATCATATGGTATATAAAAGATGATTATTTCATATTTACTGTTGGAACTGGACTCTAGCCTTCCTTCTCCTTCTGTCCTATTTTTTCTACAGCACACATCATATGCTATATAATTGATTCATTTATTATGTTCATTGTCTGTGGTTTATCTTCCCTAAATTAAAGTTCTTCAAAGCAACTGTTTTGTTCACTAATGTATCCCTATGCTTAGAACAACACCTGAGGGGCACCTGGTGGTTTAGTGGTTAGGCCTCTGCCTTCAGTTCAAGTCATGATCTCAGGGTCCTGAGATCCAGCCCTACATCTGGCTCTCTGCTCATCAGGGACTCTGCCTCTCCCCCCCTTCTCTGCCTGCCTCTCTGCCTACTTGTGATCTCTGTCTGTCAAATAAATAAATAAAATCTTAAAAAAAAAAAAAGAACAGGGGCGCCTGGGTGACTCAGTGGGTTCAGCCTCTGCCTTCTGCTCAGGTCATGATCCCAGGGTCCTGGGATCCAGCCCCACATCTGGCTCTCTGCTCGTCAGGGAGTCTGCCCCTCCCCCCCCATCCTTGTCTGCCTGCCTCTCTGCCTACTTGTGATCTCTGTCTGTCAAATAAATAAATAAAATCTTTAAAAAAAAAAAGAATAATACCTGATATATTGTAGACTCTCAATAAATGTTAAATAGAAGCTGTAACATGCTAATATGCTCTAATAATTAGAGTGAAATTTTCTTTTTTTTTTTTTTTTTTAAACCAATTTTTTTTTTTTTTAAAGATTTTATTTATTTATTTGACAGAGAGAGACCACAGTAGACAAAGGGGCAGGCAGAGAGAGAGAGAGGGAAGCAGGCTCCCCGCTGAGCAGAGAGCCTGATGCGGGACTCGATCCCAGGCCCCTGAGATCATGACCTGAGCCGAAGGCAGCGGCTTAACCCACTGAGCCACCCAGGCGCCCGTGAAATTTTCTTATAATAAAAATGCCATTCCTTTTAGACTAGTTCAACATATCAAAAAATTTTTATTGTGTATCATCATTAAAGTAGTAATAATTATGAACATGCATCTCAGTGTAGTTATATTCATTTCTAAATAATACAAGTACATTCTGTATTGATATATTATGAGGTTTATAAAACCAGGAAAATATGAATGTTAAAAAAGATAAAATTAGGGGTGCCTGGGTGGCTCAGTGGGTTAAAGCCTCTGCCTTCAGCTCCGGTCATGATCCCAGGGTCCTGGGATCGAGCCCTGCATTGGGCTCTCTGCTCAGCAGGGAGCCTGCTTCCCTTCCTCTCCCTCTGCCTACCTCTCTGCCTGCCTCTCTGCCTACTTGTGATCTCTGTCTGTCAAATAAATAAATAAAATCTTAAAAAAAAAAAGATAAAATTATTTTAAAATAATTCTAAATAAATAAATGATTCTAAATTATTAGAATATCTAATATATAATTAGAATATCTAATATCTAACTATCTAATTAGATATTAAAGTATCTAAAACCTAAATTCTAAATAATTCTAAATAAATAATTCTAAAATAAAAGTTCTAATATTTTCTTATAATTCAGCTTGTCATCTCTTGAACAATTTCTCCCATATTGCAGTGTTAGCATAGGTGTTTAATAATACAATTTTTGATCAGTGATCTCCACTGAAACTATGCAAGGGTGTCAGATAAGAATTAAAAAAAATTGGACCAAATATCTACTTAAAAACTTTCTGTTTTATCATTATATTTTGCAAGCAAATGATTGACTGATCACCTTGAGATTGTTGAGTTTTTGGTTAGAACTAAAAGGAAGAAGACAGATGCAGCATCGATAAATATGTGGCCTTTGGAAGCCCATGGCTGGAATTCACATTCACATCCCAGAACTTGTTAGCTATATGCACATAGATATCTAACTTAATTTCTATATTTGAATCATTTTTTTGTAAATGACCATAAAAATAACGCCTTCCACATAGTATTACTGGCACCGAGGAAGCTCTGATCAGTCTTCACACCTCAGTCTTCACACCTTCAGTTTTCTCATTTTTTAATACACACATAACATAATACATACATAAGATAGTTATATGCTGACTGCAGTCTTTTGTACATATGAACCAGAATTGGAAAATTCACTGCAAATATAAAATAGTGAAAACAAGAAGGCAGGATAAAATCTAAAAAATTGGAGGTGCTGTATTGCAATGGCTACTGACTTACTTATTTTGTGAAGTAAATATAAAGATAAAAATTCAAATTATCATTTGGAAAAAAGAAAATGAACCAACTTAAGGTATTGCTGTTTAAAGTACTGGCAGGGTTTGTTGCTGTGGCAAGGAGTTTGAACAAGGAATTTGTGAATCTTATGACAGTTTTATAAAATTAACTAATTAATAAAGAGTTAGTATCCAAAATATATAAAGAACCCAACACCAAAACAAAACAAAAAAACAACAAAATCCAAAACAAACCCAATCCATTAAAAAATGATCAGAGGTCCTGAATAGACATTTTTCCAAATAGACATGCATATGGCCAAGAGACATGAAAAGATGTTCAACACCACTCACCATCAGGGGAATGGGAATCAAGACTGCAATGAGATATCACCTCACACCAGTCAGAATGGCTACTATATTAAAAAAAAAAAAAAGAAATAACAGTGTTTGTGAGGATATAGAGAAAAGGGAACATTGCTGTACTGTTGGTGGCAATGTAAATTGGTGCTTGTGGAACATAAGGAATAGCATGGAGGACATTAGGAGAAGGAAGGGAAAAATGAAGGGGGGAAATCAGAGGGGGAGATGAACCATGAGAGACTATGGACTCCGGAGAAACAAACTGAGGGTTTTAAGGGGGAAGGAGACAAGGGGATGGGTTGGCCCCGGTGATGGGTATTAAGGAGAGCATGTATTGCATGGAACTCTGGGTATTATACACAACAATGAATCATGGAACACTATGTCAAAAACTAATGATGTTCTGTATGGTGATTAACATAACATAAAAAACTTTAAAAAATACAAATATCATATGATCCAGTAATTCCACTACTGGGTATTTACTCAAAGAGGACAAAAACACCAGTTCATAAAGATATATGCACCCTATGTTTATTGCAGCATTATTTATGATAACCAAGATATGGAAGCAACCCAGGTGTCCATTGATGAATGAATGGATAAAGAAGATATAGCGTGTATGTGTGTGTGTGTGTTTGTGTGTGTGTGTAGAATATATATATATATATATATATATATATATATATATATAATTGAATGTTACACAGCCATAGAAAAATGAAATCTTGCCATTTGCAATGAGATGGACAAACCTGGAGGGTACTATGTTGAGTAAAACATGCCAGACAAGAAAAGTGAAAGACCACATTATTTCACTTATATGTAGAATCTAAAAAAACAACAAATGAACAAATAAAAAACCACTCTGAGATACAGAGAAGAAACTGGTGGTTGCCAGAGGGGAGGGGGCATGGGGAATGGGCAAAATAGGTGAAGGAGATTAAGAGTTGCAAACTTCCAGATTTAAAATAAATAAGTCACAGAGATGAAAAGTATAGCATAGGGAATAGAGTCAATAATATTCTAATGCGTTTGTATGGTGAAAAAAATAATCAGCTCTAAGTAATTCTAGACATTTGTTTCATTAGGGTCTATTTTAAGCAATTAAGAAAAGGTAAAGGGGACAAAAAGACTGTTGGTTACTCTAACAACTGATCAGATTATTGTTATGTGTCACAGAGCCATCATGGCTGAAGAGACTATTTGGTGAAGTGACCCTCAATCTTAATTCAAGGCCTATGTTTGAGTACTCCAAGGTTGCAAGGGTTAAATCTCAGTTCCTCTGTAGGAATCTAAGCTCCAGAAAAGGAAGACACAAACCTGAAATAAACCTGCCATCCCAAACCCTCAATGCCACTTGGGAAATTGATGCAGGGAAATTGCAGGTGGAGGCTGGGTCCATATTGCAACTGTCCTAAATACATGCCCCCTTGTTTCATTGTTATTTATTATAGAATGGAGAAAAGAAACAGCATTTTGACAGGTGTTTCATATGAAACACTTGAGATCTTAATATCAGAAAACCCAGCTAGCACAGAGATCATTGTTTTCAATATTTCCCAAAATGTCTTTGGCATAAGTTTCTTCCTACACAGTGTTTTCTGAAATGAGGATTCTGTGGTCAGATGATTCTGGGATAACACTACATTGCTGTATTTTCCCCTTGAGAATTTATAGTGCAATTTAGTTATTAGAAGCTCTTGGACCCAAATTCTGAGGGGGAAAATATTTGATTTTAAAATGTCATATTCAAAGTTTTTTTGAACATAGAACTATCTATTGTATCCTAAAAGAGTGGAACTTAAATATTCTCATTAACAAACAAAAAGATAAATATGTGAGGTTATATAACTAGAAGGGGGGAAATCTTTCTATGATACATATCTATATTTCTCTATTATCTCTCTATATTTCTTTATATAAAATCATCATGATGGACACTTTAAATATCTTATAATTTTATTTCCTAGTTATACCTCAATAAAGCTGAAAAAAGAAATAAATATATTTGTTTACTTTATGTGGCAAAACATCTTCAACAAACTTAGTGTTTCATGGAGCACACAGATAATTATGATAGTGATAATAATTGCTACAGGTAGATTTCTAGGTACCAGCTCCTTTGTGTATGAAATAACTCAGTTAGTTCTCACAGGAGTCTGATAATGTGGGTATAGTTATTACCATCCCCACTTCCCACCGTAGATAGGAAACTGAGGTTTGGTGGGCCAGATAACTCACCAAAGACCATAACCTAGTAATTCATTATATTGCTTCTCAAATTTGGTGATACCGATATGTTTAAAGTCTAAGCAAATTGAGACACAGAAAAGTATTCATAACTTGCTGCCTGCATATGTTGTTATTTTGAGGCAGAGCAGGGATTACTAGATATGTTTATTACCAGTTAGCTGCATTTCTGGCAACCTATCATGTTGATTCATTTGTTTTAATTTTTTTCCAGTTATTTTTCTTCTAAATTACATGATTCTTGCATCACCATGTACACTTCTACCTGCCTTCTAGGAGCATAAGGTTAGAATGTATATTGATAACTATTATGCATTTGGTATTGGATATGTTGCATTAAACAATTTATAGTGATACTTTGTAGGGAGCCTTGTAAGTGTTCAAGAAATCTATGGAGAATCACATTGATTCATACTGTCCAGTGTCCAAGACCTAGTACCCTTCAATGACATGTTAGATGTACATAGAGCGATAAAGCCCATTTGTATTTTTATTACCATAAATATGCATGGTAGCCTTTGGTAAACTCTATAATCAACTGAATTTTTCCCAACTAAAAGATGTTTATCACTTCCTTTCAAAAGAAAGGTGTTGTAAGGACTTGTGAATTAAAATCTGTAAGCGTGTTCACATCCTCATTAGAGAGTGCAACAAGAGTACAAAGCTGTGATCATTTTTCTATGTGTCAAGATAAAATTTAGACAGAGGTTGTATTGCCTCCTGACAAAGAGTGGCTGGAAGAACATCTGTTCCCTGCTGCCCACAGCATCTTTCTCTCTCTCTCCCTCTCTTTTTTTTTTTTTTTTTTTTTTTGTTCTGCTTGGCCTGGGTATGGCCATGTGCACTTATCTTTTGAAAGCAACGTCACATAAGTTGTGTAATAAAATGGAACTCTTTCTACTATGGTAAATACTGATTTTTAAAGAATCCGTAATTGGTCTCAGGTAGTTAAAAGGGGTTTCAGAGAATTCCTGCCTGAATATTATTGCATATTGTGACACTTGTAATTGTACATGACAATGCAAATTTTAAAGACTTGACAGGCCTCGATGAATTATGTGACGTATATAAATCTCCCATATAAGATAGACTTTAAATCGATGGTATCACACCAAGTAGTGAAAGAAAAGAACTACTAGCACTTATCCGTACAGGCTAATAGCTGCAAATGATTTTATGAATCATTAATTTAGAGATGTGGTCCTACCCATTTTTAAAACCCAATGTGAAATTAACATATTTTGTCTGTGATATGATGTTAGTAGTTTTTGAGAAAAGAGGCCATCTAATCAAGTAAAAATCTCCCAATTTTTTGCCACAGGATTTTTGACACTGTAATTAATACAGTTGTGACCAATTAGAATTTTTGACTGTTAAAGAACAAAAATTGATTATTAAATCAGTATTGCTTACTGAATGTCCCAATATGCAGTACTTTTTGGATCATGATACATGAAATATATAGTTAAATATATTTAACTATAAAAAAATCTTTTTATGGCTGTTCCTATTTGTGATATTTTACTAAAGCATAGAAATATTGAAATTAAGCAAAACTAGACAACATCCTTTGGCTAAGGTTAAGCAATTATTTTCCTTTCAATTCAATTATATTATTTTTCAATTATATTGTTTTTCCTTTGGTAGACACAGTTGGGTAAGTGCTCAAAGTGTTTTGCAGTGATTTCACTGTGCAACTACCATTAAAATAAACATGAGCTACATGGTTAAATTAGAGCACGCTGCTTTGAAAACGTACCCCACTATTTTCAGCATATTAACCTGTCAGAACCTGATAAAATTGGGCTCACATTCCTAATTTGAGAGTATGTTTGTAATGCATTTATATCCTTTTCATCCAAAGTTGGTACACAATATAAGTGGTAGCATAACGTGGTAATGGGCTCATCTATAGTACATGATGCCAATGTACATTTTAGAAAATATTTCTGAAAAAGTCAAGGTTTAATGCGTCTAGACTGGTGAATAACTTGCAAAGTGTGTCCAGTGGTCTTTGCTGTATTTCAAGAAGAATAATCTGAACTTGTTTCTCCATTTTCTGCCTTTGTTCAGTGTGCTCGGCAGCATATCTTTACCTTTCTTTGAGCTCGCGAGGGTGTTTTTGCAGTCAGTCCATTGAGTAGCATGCTTACTAATCAATTAACAAATAATTACTAAGCAGGGACTGTGAAGCAAAGCAATGTGCTGGCCTTCTCCCTACACTTGACAGAACTCTCTATTTGACACTCTGATGCTCAGTAAATATTTACAACTTTGCATTTTTCTTTTAAATTGAAGAACAGAATTGCTAACAAGCAGACAACAGCCCTAATGCATAATGAACATATGGAAATAGGTTTAGACAGACATATCTACCAGAGAACATAGGTACAATTAAAACCATGGTCTTTGGGGGCACCTGGGTGGCTCAGTGGGTTAAAGCCTCTGCCTTCGGCTCAGGTCATGATCTCAGGGTCCTGAGATCGAGCCCCACATCGGGCTCTCTGCTCAGCAGGAAGCCTGCTTCCTCCTCTCTCTCTGCCTGCCTCTCTGCCTACTTGTGATCTCTGTCTGTCAAATAAATAAATAATAAAAAATTAAAAAAAAAAAAAAAAAAAAAAAAAAAAAACCATGGTCTTTGGAGCTAAACCAAATTTAGCTCCAGTTCTAGTTTTGTCCTTAATATTTGGGTGATCTTGGGCTAGATGTTTATTTAACCTTTTTCCACTTCAGTTTCTTCAACGTGAAATAAGAATAATAAGAGAATTACTACCAAGTGGTCTTTTGATGGTGACATGCTTTTATGTAATGTACAGAGCTTAAAATGGTTCCTGGCAAAATGGAAGCGCAATCAATGTGTTTTAATAATCACCACCACAGAGCTGGTTGCGGATATAGACCCAGACTTCAATTCTCTTCTCCCATTTATTAGCTTTGTGATATTGGGTAAAGTACTGCAAGTCACCATGATCCATATTCATCTTATTCTTAGTGCATTGATTTTATCATTCTTATTCTTAGAGTTCTATGAAGTTTGCTGTTTCTTCTAAATATTGGTAGAAGTAACTTGTTGTTATTTAGGAATAATCTTGCTGTTTTGAGGAATAAGTGGAAAATATGTGGTAAATCATTTAGGGCCACATTGGCCTGGTGTAGCTCGATTACACAATATCAGAGACTAGGATTTCCCCAGGCCACTTTAAGAGCAGGTCGTATCAATATCCATAGTGTAAAGGTGATAATCACACTGTTAAAGCAAGGAACAATGCTCGATGGTGAGTCAATATGGCTGACGGTGCCTGCAGGTCATTATTGCTACCATTTATTTTCACCTTCATTACACAGATCTTCTTTTCATGGAACCATGTTATTGTGTAAAACCCATCTCCTTGAGTCCTTAAAATAATCCATGGCTTTAATGTTAAGTATATTTATTATTATCACTTTATATTTTAAAATTCATGAAGTTTGTATAGACTAGTAAATATACACAAATACTTATGTGCATGTCTGTATATGTGTGTATGTGACTTCTAAATTTGGGGAATGTCTATAACTTTAATCTAGAATTTCTCATCAGTTTAAACTCATCATAAGACTGATTGTTTTAATTACCGAATTAGGGAAACATTGTGTAGTTGACCTTAAACAGTAGGTAATTTTAAGTGAAATCTGAAAAAAATAAATACTACAGTTAATAGTAGTATATGTATATAAAGCATAGAATTAAACCTCATATATGATTGCTCTTAGCTAAGAATTCTACATTAAATCAGAAAGTTTTTGCTTTAATTTAATGAGAAAAAATAAATTCACAATCCACAAAATTTTCATTACATAGTTAAAAGGAAAAAATTCAATGAAATTAGATAAAAGCACATGACAAACTATTAACAATCTATCCTTTTAATTTCATATGGATTTATCTTTAAAGCCACATTAAATCTTTATTTCTTTAACAAAACCAACTACCCCTAAATATTAAGCTATAGTACTCTGTTCTAACATACAAAGATCATCAAACTTTCACAGAATTATTTTGTCACCACCACTCCTAATGGGGAGAAATAATAGGTTCCTTGATAATTACATAAATTATTATAAAATATTTAAAGAAAAATGCATATAAACATCCATTCTTTAAAAGGTTTTTTTTTCACATCTCTTCTGATTCTAAGTCAACTGGAAAACCAAAATTTATAATAATTTTTAAAATATAATTTATTGGATTAAAATACTATCAGAACTACAATATCACCAGAGCACATGACTCTGGGTCAGATTGTGTCTGGTAATTACAACTAGTCATCACAAACTTTAAAAATTTAATTTAATTTCAGTACTTCTGTGGTGAGCCTGAGGTCTGTAAGCCCACCCAACTGGATGGCACTGGTCTGGCTCTGTGGCACTCTGTAGAGTAAGGCTGTGGGTATCATCATCTGCAAATCCTGTAGACCACAAACTCTAAAATGCTTGTACAATTTGACCCATTGAATGAAGATTTACTTATCTTTGCAAGAGAAGAAAATGTTTATAAGCCAATATAGCATGGAGTTGAAGGGTTGGATCCACTTGTGAGTCATAATTGTTTCTTCATACAATTCATTAAATAGTAATTGATTTTTTAAATCCATATTTCAAAGTACTAAAGGCATTCACTATTGGGAAGAATTCTTGTAGTGAATTGTTTTTCTTATTTTGTTCCACTAATATGTATGGAAGAAAATGAATTGCAAATACAAGAAATATTTTAAAAATTTAAATATAAATATATTATACATGGTTTGAGCTGAAAATTGAGGACTGTTATGTCATGCCCCTCCTTGTCTTTATTTGTCAGATAATTCAACATTAGATTCTGTGCAAATGGGAATAATACAAGTGGTAATAAATATTAGCATGTGCTACAGTTTATTAAGCACCTGTTAGGTCCCAGATTATTTCCCCATCTTATCTCATTTAGCAATCACCTTGCAAAGTAAAAAATATTAATTTACTTTATTGATGTGGAAACTGAAACTTGAAGAGGTTAGGTAATGTTGAGGGAGGTCTGGGGACATCGTTTATAGATGCAAGTAATTCATTCATTGATTTAGAACTATCTCAGTCAACCACTTTTTTAAATTTTTTTTATTTTTTTAAAAGATTTTATTTATTTATTTGACAGACAGAGATCACAAGTAGGCAGAGAAGCAGGCAGAGAGAGAGGAGGAATCAGGCTCCCCGCCAAGCAGAGAGCCCGATGCGGGGCTCGATCCCAGAACTCCGGGATCGTGACCTGAGCTGAAGGCAGAGGCCCCAACCCACTGAGCCACCCAGGTGCCCCTCATTCAACCACTTTTAGGTTTTAGAGATTTTCTTTTAAATCGAAAAATAATTTACACACAAGGTCTTGAATTTTGACTAGGAAATTTCTTTTTTTTTTTAATATGCCCAAAAAGTTATTTTAAGGTAATATTCACTAATAACTTTTTAATGGATCTAAAATCTTTAGTATCCTTTGATCTTTCTCTTTTGCACAAAACTGAAGCTTTTTAAACCCATACATTAGGCATTTTATGGTTTCCCCAAAAGAAAATACTAGTTTCTTTTTAATTTTAATTAATTATCTTTTATGGAATAAAAATATTAAATAATTCTAAGGTTTTATACTTATAATTCCTAAAAAATATGTACCAATAAAAGCTAAAACCCCTAGAATATTATTTCCTCTCCTACAAAATGAAACAACTATGTCCTTTTTGATAAGGTTTTTCCCTATCAAAATAAATGAAACAATGGGAACATTTATATGTATTATTACCTTTATTGATTATGGCAGGCAGAATAATGACCTCCCCAAAAGTCCATGTTCCAATCTAAAGAGCCTGTGAATATGTCAGTTAAAAGGCAAAGAGGAATTGAGATTGCAGATGGAATTGAGTTTTTCACTCAGCTGACCTTATTGCAGGGAGATTATTCTAGATTATCCAGGTAGGCCCAATGTGATCATAAGGGTCTCAAAAACAGAAGAGAGAAAGAAGTCAGAGTTGGGGAAGATATAACAAAGATCAGAATAATACTAAGTGAGGACTCAACTTGCCATTCCTGGCTTTGAAGATGGAGAATGGGCCTATGGGTAAAGGAAAAAGGGAAGCCAAGAGATGTTGAAAAAGGAAAGCAAACAGATTTTGCCCTAGAACCTCCAGAGGAACTAGTCCAGCAGACCACCTTGATTTTGATCAAGTGAGGCCAATGTCAGACTTTTGATCTACTGCATTGTAAGGAAATAAATTTGTATTGTTTTCAGCTACAGTGTGGCAGTTTTTACAGCAGCAGTAGAAAACTAATTCACTCTCATTATTATACAAATTATTTTCTATGCTTCTTCCAGTTATAAAATTCCAGAGAATTTCAAATGTATGGATTCCTAGAGATTTGGGCTTTCTCTGAGCTGTGTCACTAATTAGCTATGTTATTCTGGTCTATATGACTCTGCCTCAGTGCTGTATGTGTATGAAAATGCCCTTTTAGCTACCTCTACCACTCAGAGATAAGAGCATGATAAAGGCAACTTTGAGGTGTTTGTAAAGCTTAAGTTCAATCATTATGGATAGGAGCTAATTATTTTCAGTATGAAGAATAAGATCACAAATATAAGAAGATCCAAAATGTAAGACTGAAAGAATTATAGAAGCAAGAGATAAAAGTAATATATGTTATTCTGGATTGTGGACAATTAATTGTACTAGGTCATAATGTCCTACTGTAAGGCAATAGAGGGACGTGTTTTTCCTTGATGGTATCATTACACTTAGAGTCATTAAAAATATTTTCTTCCCTATTTTCTTTTGCTCAGTTTCTGTTACTCCCTATTCCCCTATCAGCATGCAAAATATATGATATAGGACATATATGTGTCTATATGTTACATACATGTATACTTACATACACATACATAGACTCATGCACATACATTTAATATAACATCTAGACACAAAGCATAAAATATTTGTGTGATTCTTTGATTCTACAAGCTCCTTTTTGTAATCCACAAAGCACAATAGAGTTTTGTAAATTTACAAAAGAGGCCATGATTATGTTCATAAAGAGAAAGGATTTATTTCCCCCAGTTATGGAATTTTTTTATGAGATGAATCATTCAGAATACACCTCAGGCCATTCACAAATTAGCCTGTTGTTACTAGCTGGCCAATATTACATTAACATCTCAACTACCTGGAGGGTACTTAGCAAACAACCATACTCTGGAAAATAGAGAAGAAAGAATAGACAAAAATGGTCTCTGAACAGGTGCACTTATTCATGGGGAAACCCTCTTCACAGAGATTCATTTAGGTTTCCTCATATAAAATTTGACTTTAGAAAATTTGGTTAACTTGATACCTGGCACATAACAAGCCATTGTAATAAACTGTAAAAAAAAATTAGGAGCAGTAGGGATATTGTTAAATGGGTGTACACTGAAAAGTGTCAAAGTTATCATTGACTGATTGTCAGTAAGACACAGAGAAAGAAAATCAAGTAACACAGACCTTAAAATAATAGCAGTGTGGAATAATTAACATTGGGACAGGAATCATGCTGCATTTCAAAATCATTGAAGACAATGGTCCCAGTGTAAGCATGGATATTCCAAAGTTAACCTTGAATCATCAAGAAAAAGTTAAATTATATTTAGTCTCTTTTGTTTCAGAAGGCAAGAAGTATAAATTAATTTCAGAAAGACCTTCACCTATGGTACTGACATTTCTCGTATGTCTCTATAATGGGCAAAACACTGCCAAAAGCACTTTGTCGATATCATATCAATGAATCAATGGTAAAAATAAAACAGAATTATAAGACAAAATGAAATAAATTGTGCTGAGTCCTTTCTTTTTCCTCTCTGCTCCATGTTTCTCCTCAAAGCTGCATTCTCCAAGCTTCTTTACCTAGCCTCCCAGTAGGCACTGCCAATTGGCGTTACTGCCAAGAGCTTGGAACATGGAAGGAAAATGATAACTTTTTTTTGTTTCTTTTCCTGGTAGAGCCTCCTACAGAAGCAGACAGTGAGTAAAGAACAACTGGGTGTATCTGTAGGCATCAGTGAGGTCCAAGATCGTCTGAGCACACTCAGGGGGGATGCAGGCTCCGAGATTCCTGCTCTGAGGCCACCATGGGCTTCAGAAGTCACAAGGCAGTGGAGCTCCTGTTAACTCTAGCAGACCAGCAGCAAAGCTGGCTTCTGGTCCAGGAGCGGTAGAAGATTCCTGGTCTTTATGTAACCAGTCCTATTTTACTAATGCTACTCTATGCCCCCTTTCTTTTCTTCTTTTTACCCTTTTTTAAAGCTTTTAAACACCTTTGTTAACCAATCCCCTATTAAAACTCTTTCTGCTTGAATTTATAGCACAGTTTCTGTTTTGTGATAGAACACCAATAAGTTAAAAAATTATGATTTAAAATATAGTTTTTATTAAAGCAATAAGATGATTTAAATGTAAGTAAAATTAAAATATTATTTCTATTATTTAAAAAGTTTAACATGTCTAGGAAATGCATCCATCCAACTGAGCTTATCAAGTAAAACTTACGGTTTAATCTTAGCATTGGTACTTCCTGAAATTAAAATAATGGTTTGCAAAATTGTCAGCAAATTTCTTCTTAACTATTAAAATAACTTTGATAGTTTTCTGAGGACTGTAATTCCCTGAGCATTGACTCCAGTTGTTTCATAGTATGGCTTTCAGGAAAAAGAAGAAAAAGTAGATACAGGTACAACATCATGCCCAAATCCACTGGCACCATTAGCAAGTGACAGTAGATAAATAGCTTCCACCCACTTATGTCAACCTTCCACAGACAACGTTCATTCCCCAGGTCAAACAGCATGCACATTTTCAGTAAGCGGGATCCATGAGCATTATATTACTTGGGCCTATGTAGAGTACTCAGGTTTTTCATAATCATGGTGTGTGTGTGTGTGTGTGTGTGTTTTCTTTCTTTATGTGTTTTTCTCTTCAACAAACTGAAATGTTAGATCATAGAAATGTTAAATAAAAATTATTTAAGAAGCCACTGTATTCATTTTTGCTAAGAATAGGTTTTTCACTGGTGGGGGTGTGGAGAAAAAGACTGTTGGGAAAATGATCCATTATTATTAATAGGGGCCAGGTGAGGCATTAATGTGCTGAATTGATGCTTGTATAATTGATTGGTTCTTGGATGTTCCATCTTTTCCATCTGCTCAGACTATAGTTTACATTGAAATCATCCATTTTGAGAGGCTACAATTATTAAAATAATGGCAAAGATATATACTGTCACTCTTCTATTGTATTTGCAATAGAAAGTTTTTCTTAGTTTTTCTAGAAGCCATCCCTGAAGTTTGGATGAATAGTATGAAAAATCAAATAATAGGGAGGAAGTATTGAATGATCACCATGTACAGAGAAGTATGGTGATGTGGAAAGCCACAGGCTTTGTCTTCTGTCAACCTGAGTTTGGATCTTCTTTCTGATTCTTCCTACCTATGTGAGTTAGGTCAAGAAATATACATGTTCTAAGTGCATTTCCTCAATTCTAAAAGAAGAGCAGAATATTTATGGAGGCAAATAAGTAAAGCCCATGTATACAGACCACTCAGCATTGTGTTCTCAATACCATACATAATCAGGGTGATTTTGTATTATAAATATAGTTATATATAGTACATATGTGTACATATAAATATGTATGTTTGTATGTGTGTATGTAGTAGGTTGAAATACTTGAACTTGCTTATATTGAAAAGCTTTTGACCTACAAAAATATCTATCTTCCGTTAAGGAAAATGTATATGTGCTGCCAAAGTGAGCACCCATTAAGGAAAAGGTAATCTCTTATAAAAAGATTTGCACAGGGCATAGAATTTTTGCTAGTTATTGATAATAAACTGGATATTGTTTTTCCTATGTTAAGAGTGGTAGCAAGATGGGGCACCTGGCTGGCTCAGTCGGTTAAGTGTCTGTCTTCAGGTCAGGTCATGATCCCAGGTCCTAGGATAGAGCCCTTTGTTGGTGTCAGGCTGGGCTCCTTGCTTAGCAGGGAGCCTGCTTCTCCCGCTCCCTCTCCCTCTGCCTGCTGATCCCCCAGCTTGTGCACATGCATTCTCTCTCTCTCTCTCTGTCAAATAAATGAAGTCTTAAAAAAAAAAAAAAAGTGATAACAACACAGTGGCCCCAAGTGTGAGTGGTATTAGATGTTTAAGGATTTTAGAGATTTTCCAGTTAAAACACCAGAGAAAGGTCTGGGTTTTCTTCAATCATGGTTGATTTAGAAATGTTAAAAAAATAAATAATTGTTTTACAAATAACATTTATTTAGTGGCAAAAGGTCTAAACACTATGTGAGAATAAAAGATTCCACTTGTAATTAAATATTAAATGGAAGATCAAGTTAACTCCCTTAGAGTACTCAAACATAGATGAATGAATGATTTGCAGTCTTCATAATGATGTCATGGAAAATTTAGAACATTGACCCTGTATACTAAAATCCTAAAATGAAAGATAGGTAGGGACCAAGGTGCCAAATACCCAAAGATCACTAACTCTGCAAATGTCTTTGGAAAGGTAGCTCTGAAAGACCATATTGACTAACTTAGCTTTAAGTAGAGTTGCACTGATTACAGAAAATTGCCACCTATCTTGGTTTTAATTGTACTGTTATTAAATAGATTTTCAGTAAAGTGTTATATTAATCAGTCCAAAGGAATGACAGCCAATTTAGTACAACAGCCAGAAAGTTAACACACACACACACACACACACACACACATCACTCTTAATTGTTGTAATATATGTATTTAAAAAGCATTGCTTTTTATTTTGTTAGCCTAATTGTTGTCTTAACTAAACATATACCTCTATTATATTGTTGGGAATATTTTAACTATGCATGTGTGAGACTACAAGGATTGTCCAAGAATAAAGTTCAGCTTAGTAGGCTTAAACGCTAAGATAATTAACTTTCTTTATAAAGAAGACCTGTCAATTTCAATGTGTTAAAAATAAGGACTGTTGCAGCAAGTAAGAACTGGCAAGTGAAATTTAATGTTCAATTTGAGCAAAGATGACTGCTACAAATTAAATTGTTATTTATTTATTTATTTATTTATTTTAAAAGATTTTGTTTATTTGAGAGAAAGAGAGAGCACAAGTGGGCTGAGGGGCAGAAAGAGAGAAACAGACTCCCCACTGAGCAGGGAGCCAGATCCAGGGGTTGATTCCAGGACTTTGGGATCATGACCTGAGCCAAAGGCAGATGCTTAACTGACTGAGCTACCCAGACGTCCTACAAATTAAAATTTTAAAATCATGAGGAGCTGTTTTAACTCCATTGTATAGAAATACTCAAGGTATGATTAATATTTTTATATATTAAATTCTTAGATATTATTTAGGTTACATAAAGTACACATTCTTCATAGTGCTTTAACTTCTGATCAGATTATTGTCTTGAGCCACTTTTTTACAAATATGCTTTATCTTTAGTTTACCTGATTACAAACTTTATGCAGCTTTTTAATTGCTGGGCAAATTTGTTTCACTTCAGAGTATAAAAGAATGTCTGTTGGCATCGATATTTTAGGATAAAACTTGAAAACATGTATTATAATGAAAACACTGGATAGTCATAGTTTATTATTATTATTATTATTATTTTAATTTCTCTCTTTCTTTCTCTCTCTCTCTCTTTCTTTCCTTCCTTCCTTCTTTCCTTTTTTCTTTCTTTCTTATTTGAGAGTGAGAGAGAGAGAGAGAGAGAATGAGCAGGGGAGGGCAGAGGAGAAGGGAGGGAGAGAATCCCAAGCAGGCTTCATGCTCAGCAGTGGGGAGCCCACTGCAGGGCTGGCTCTCAGGACCCTGAGATCGTGACCTGAGCTGAAATCAAGAGTTGGATGCTTAACCAACTGCACCACTCAGATGCTCTGGATATTCACAATTTTTTTTTTAAAAATCTTATTTATTTGACAGAGAGAGATCAGAAGTAGGCAGAGCAGCAGGCAGAGAAAGAAGGGGAAGCAGGCTCCCCGCTGAGCAGAGACCCTGATGTGGGGCTCGATCCCGGACCCTGAGATCATGACCTGAGCCAAAGGCAGAGGCTTAACCCACTGAGCCACCCAGGTGCCCCCAATATTCACAATTTTTAAATAATTATAGAATTTCAGCATATAAGAGAAAATGTAAGCATCTAATCAATAGATTTAATTCCATACATAAATCTAAAGAAGAGAAAATGGGTTATCTATAAATTATTACCGTGATGTATCTTCTAAAAGTAGTATAATTTCAAGATGAAAATCAAATAGCTTAAAAAAATCTGAAATACAGAAACTAGCACATATTTATATATCAAAAATAAATTTTCCTCAAAAATGAATACCTTAGTGATTTTGGTGTTTAGTTTAGTTTTGTTTTCTTGTGAATGGTGACACTTGACTTTCTCTTTCTCTGATACTGAATTATTTCGTGACTCCAGCTTTTGAAGTCATCAGAGGAGAAAAGCATGGAGTTCATTAAAATAAGAATATGAGTAAAGTTATTGCCTTTGTAAAAAAAAAATACTAAACTAGTATCTATTATGCAAATTGTTACCATTCATGTTATTCATTATATGGCCAATGGCAGCAACACTGATACAAAATGAAAGAGCCAAGTAATCTGTTGTTTTATTTGTTTTTTAACTGAATGCAGAGAATGTTCAGGAGGGTTTCAGAAAGAAGGGGGATGTTTCAAAATGTTTAGTTATATTGAAGTGGAGAAGCAGTTTTGCAAATCATTATTATGAAAATTTATCATTTTGAAGAAAATTAGTTTGTTAATGTATTAAAACATTATGACTGCTGATGGGTGAAATTCTTATCAAATAGATTTTTATACATATCCATTGAAGGATTCTAATAGAAATATGCATACAATATATAGGCCCTTATTAATATTGGATAATTATAAAGCTGTTATATTAATAATGAAGTGAAAATGCCCCAAAGTGGGAGAACAGATTAGAGGGAAATGAGGAGAGTCTCAGAATTTAAAAGAGCTCTTTTGTGATTGAGTAATTTTAAGAGGTAATCTTATGCTAATATAGCTCAGTGAAATTATGATTATAATCAAGGAAAAATGGGCTGCTCTAACCATGGAGCACCAACTGAGGAACACTAGAGCCCGTTGCAGATTCTATCACATCTATATGAGACTACAAGAGTCTTCCTGGGACATAAGTGAAGGCAGTTTTGAAGCAAAGGATCTCTTATGCCAAGAGGTGAAGTGATTCATCAGGGCATATAGGGAATCTATCATGACAGCAACATAACCCACAGCCGGTTATATACATCAAAAACTAGAATTGCTTTGACCGTTTCTACAAACTCCAGTATCACAAGGCAATGTTCGTAAGGATGTTTAATAAATACTATTCACAAATAAAGAAAATAGATTTTGTTTTTTGTAGTATGTAGATTTTAACATTTTAGAAAGCAACAGTCTCTGCTAAATGTAAGTGCCGGTTACTGCTTTAATCTATTCCATAACCAGAGTCCTCAATGATTTAATAAGGAGAATAAGGGAAACACTGAAGGAACCAATAATATATTAATAAGCAGAGCGACACTTGTTAGATATGATCTGTTTTATTTTTTTTAATCACCTTACATTTAAAAAATAGCAATATTGTTCTTTATAGTATTAAGAGTTTGGCAGACCTAATCTTTCCTCTCAAGTCCTTATTTTGTATAGTTAAATTTCAAGGGCAGGGTTTGTAATTTGATTTCCAGAGTGGGATATTGATTCTACACCCTTAAGCTCTTTTTAGATATAGGACTAATTGATCAGTGACATTTAACTGATTTACTCTGGGGCAGATAATCAGCAAAGCAATAAGAAAGTAAGGGGATGAAAACTAAAAGTAATTCAAGTTTGTAGACCACTTACATAACATACATATTTGATTATCTATGAAATCATTACTTTGCATGCAAATCATTTTTTTCCTGTTCATTTAGACTATCTAAAAGAAAATTATTGTATTTACTTTGCTTGATAATAAGGCAGTCTTAATCACACACTAATAGTGAAAAAAGAAATCTTATGCATTGATTAAATAAAGCACCCAATTCAGAAAGCAGGGCTATGATAAGTGTTATTTTTATCAAAACTTTATGAAATTATAGGGAAAATACATCTTACATAAAACATCCATTGGATTTGTGTTAAGTGTGTATTAAAACAAAATCCCTGCTGACTGAAGTTTTTCTCAAACCCTAAGCTCTACAGGTACAAAGAGAGGGAAAAAAAGGGGAGGGGCATAAAAAAAGAGGGTTAAATCAGCCTTGTACCAGTTTTTCTGTAAGGTTGATTAATTGTTGCTAATTATAACATGCCGCAACAAGAGACAAAAGCTTTGTCAAAGACAATGCAACAGGGAAGAATAGGGACAAAAGAAGTGCTTGTAAATTTGAACTTTTAGAAGTTACCCTCTACCTTCTTGTGCTTAAGATGCAAAGCAAACAAACAAACAACCCCCCCCCAAAAAAACAATATTAAAAGAAGCACACATCCTGAAAACAAATGCAGTTAAATGTTTTTTTAGTTACTCTGTCCTTACATACATATCAGCCATTAAAAATTTGACAGTTTAGGGACGCCTGGGTGGCTCAGTTGGTTAAGCAGCTGCCTTCGGCTCAGGTCATGATCCCATCATCCTGGGATCGAGTCCCACATCGGGCTCCTTGCTTGGCAGGGAGCCTGCTTCTCCCTCTGCCTATGCTCGCTCACTCTCTCTCCCTCTCTCTCTCTCTCTCTGACAAATAAATAAATAAAAAATCTTTAAAAAAAAAAAAAAATTTGACAGTTTAGGGGCGCCTGGGTGGCTCAGTGGGTTAAACCTCTGCCTTTGGCTCAGGTCCTGATCCCAGTGTCCTGGGATCGAGCCCCACATTGGGCTCTCTGCTCAGCAGGGAGCCTGCTTCCTCCTCTCTCTCTGCCTGCCTCTCTGCATACCTGTGATCTCTGTCTGTCAAATAAATAAATAAAAATCTTTAAAAAAATTGATAGTTTATTTAATCAATGTAATAGTCAAATTCTTTAAGTCAGTCTCCTGACCTCATTTTGAGCATAATAGATATAGTCATAAACTAAATATATTATTGCTCAACTCTAATATCTCTTTCACACTGTAGATAAGAGTAATGGTGAAAAATAACATTTATGAAAGCTAATGATGTGTCTGACATTGTTCTGGGAGAGCTTTAACTCATTTAATCTCCTCCAAAACTAATGAAGTCATTAATACTATTATCCCTATTTTACAGATGAAGAAACAGAAACACAGAAAGGTTAGATAGTGACCCAGAGTCATGAATAACAAGTGGTAAAGCAAAGATTTGAACCACTATATCCTACTGTGACAACTTGACTGCATGCATCTCAAAAACAGATATTGAAAGAGATGCCTTTATTTTCATGAAGTTCAACTATAATTGAAAAACTGTTAATAGTTTTCTAGTTTGGCCATTGTGATCATTCAGGACAATTTTAGAGAAGTAGATTCAGAAAGGAATTCACTTTTTGAGTCCACACTTATCTATATATTCATAACTTGATTGATTTGTTGCTCTGAAAAGGGCCAGTGTATGTCTCTATTTAGAAATCCTCCGTAGCTCTTACAAGGCAAGGCAACAATTCATGTTTCCATTGCCATGTATAGTCTCACCCCAAAGATTAGATTATATGTTAAAATTAAAATTAATACATGCATTTCTGAGAAAAAATTATTGGGGATAATTATAATCTTAAGAAAAAGGGGGTAAACCTAAAGAAAAAAGAAATAGTATCCAACACAGCAGACTGTTAACTATTCTTATCTCTAGTGGATGGAGGAGATTCTTGAAATACATACTTTAGAATAAATGGCAAAATAACAGATGAATATACTTTCAATGTTTATTTCTTTATGATTAGATGGATATTCTTTAGGTATTTATATAAAAGATATGTACAGAAAGCAACATCTTAAAAATATGGTGAAATACATGTAACAAGATCATCTACTTTTAAGTAAATATTCAGTGGCATTAGGTACATTCACATTATACAGCCATCACCACTATCATCTGCAGACATTTTTCATTAACAGCTACTTTTAGAGATGAAAGAATGGACTAAGAATTGAAGGCTTCGGGTGGTTAGCTCCAAATTGTAGATCTAAACATTTATTTTCTTTTCCCTGAGGAGGAAGAAACCCAAATTACTTACGTCTACATGATCTTCACTGTTTCCTAATATCTCTGCTATGTGGTCATTTATCCTCTACAAACAAGAAATGAAGTTTCTACTTAGAGTTTTTCTATTTTCATAATTGTAAAATGCTCCCAGAACTTCATATCAAAGCAATTCTTCTCTTGTTAGAGTCACAAATCATTTGGGGGATTCACTGAGGTGAAACATTTTCTGTACACAGGAAATTATCATTTTTTACCATGAATCATAATATAATAAAAAAGAAAGCTCCTTAAAATATTATGCATTTTAAAAATTATGTTCTGTATTTTAGACAGGTTAGCTGTTTGTACTTGAACACATTAAAGTTGTTGGCGGTAATAATGAAATGAGTGATAATGATAGAATGTTATATAGGTAAATAAGGCAACATATGAGAACCTGAAATTCTCATTGAATTTTTACCTGTCTGATCTAATTTGCCATAAAGAAAATAAGTTTGAAGAATCCTACTAGGAGAAATAGTGTGTTTTTTATTTCATTTTTTGTGACTAACATATCTCTGACTTGAATATTTTTTTAAAATGATGCACAACACAAAAACATGTAAATTCTCTGTTTACTTCCACCTTTGAAAATAATTTGACATACCCATTAGTTTCTTGAAATTGTCCTTTATAAAGTTATTTGAATGAGAAAGTATTGAAATCACATTACTGTTGCTAAACCAGAATATACAATCGTGATACTTTTTGACAGCTATGTCCTGGCACAAAGTTCCAAAGTTTTTAATCTCCTCTGTATCGTTGGAGTGAAAATGGATTATTTCCAAGATTCATGTTACCAAAATTCAAACTGTTAACCGATTGCTATTTGTCTAAATGTTCAGGCCTACTTGAAAATCATTCAGCCACATGCCATCTTGGTATTTTTAATTAAATAAAAGCATTTATTCTACCGTCATGGTCCTCAACATTCCTCTAGGAATTGCCAATTCCCTTAGCTCAGATTTGTATCATATTTTGGGCTTCACAGTAGATTTATATCCGGTCTACTTCTTTGTTAATGTATGAATGGAAAACTAAATATTCATTCACATTTAAATTAATAATTTGTGTTAATAGCAAATTCCTCCTTTCAAATATTTTCCCAAAGAGAACCTTGTACTAAATCTCAGCAAAACGTCAATATGTGTCCAGGAATCTAGGAATCTGTAGTAAGTTTTTGTATCATATAAAACCAGTGTTTTTAGAGCTCAATAAGTAGCCTGTTTATAGCCAACATTCCCAGATAATTTACCTATGAATCCATTAATTAAATAATAGCCTCCACTTTCTTGTGTAGAATGTATACTGAAGTGAATAATTTGGATAAATTCTTTAAAAATTACATTCTGCTGAGCTTGAACTTTAAGACTTGTGTTTTTATCAATAATAAAACCTTGATAAAAATGTTAAAAGAAAATACCACCATAGCAAAATTCCCCACATAGGCACCGTATGAATGGGCATTCAGCTTTCTAAATACCTAACTGGCAGAGAGGAAAGAGAGGATTAAAAGGCCACTTTGTTGTGGCGGTGGTTGTTAATGAGTTTTTTCTTGGATATACTCTCTTTACCTATCTATTTTAAACCATCATTACAATACTCATTTGCCAACATAATAATTGTTCTTTCTTGAGGTGGTCCTTTTGAAGTATCTTACTCCTTCAAAACTATTACAACTTAAGCTATAAGAGATATTTCCTGGTACTCTCAAACCATGTTCCTTTTTTTTCCTCCCCCTCTTCCGACATTCCTTCTGTGTCATTGTTGATCTAGATAACTCCTAGTAATAATTCAAAACTCATTTCAGATGTTTCTCTTTCAGCAGGTCCTTCTTTGCCCATCCTCCACCTGACACTTTGGCAGGCTAGACTAAATGGGTGTGTGTATCTTTTTATTGTCATTGCCACATCGTGTATGTTTAGTAGTTGTTTTCTGCCTGCCTTCAGTATATCTCACAGTGAATACCATCGAGCATGTTTTAAACTTTTATATTTTGTTTTCACTGTTTAATAATACACCATTTTTTTTAAAAGAAGTCCCTTGGAAGGATTATTTATTTCATTAATTTGTTTATTGAAGTAACTTTGTTCCCTTATGACACTAAGGTACTAATTCTGACAATAGGTAGTGGCTGCCTGCACGATATTGTGTTATGATCAATTGGGTCAGTACCTGGGGGCTCAACAGGAAATTGTTACAACCGATTATGATGTCTGCCATTGAAACGAAAAAGAGGAGAGGTAGATTACATGGTATCTCTGACCTGACTGGAAGAGTCAGATTAGGTCATGTATTGGGAATAAAAAGAACTATGATAATAGGTGAAGAATTTATGTTCGAGAATGGGAATCTATAGAACAGAAGAGTGAAACCTGGTGAAGAACCCTGGTGTGCAAGAAATAACAGGAGTGGGGTGTGTGTGAGTGTGTGTGTGTGTGTGTGTGTGTATAACAGAATTGGGGAAAGGAAAATATCTATAGCAAAATATCTATAGGAAAACTAACTATTTCCCAATTTTGCCTTCAATTTTTTTTTAAAGATTTAATTTATTTATTTGACAGAGATTGCAAGTAGGTAGAGAGGCAGGCAGAGAGAGGTGGGGGAAGCAGGCTCCCTGCTGAGCAGAGAGCCTGATGCGGGGGCTTGATCCCAAGACTTTGGGATCATGACCTGAGCTGAAGGCAGAGGCTTAACCCACTGAGCCACCCAGGTGCCCCTTCAATTTTTTTTTTAACCTCTGACTACTTATTTATGCTATACCATGCCTCAAAGACTAACTCACCCAAAAATGTCTCCCACAATCATCCTGGGGTTTAAAAATCCTTCTACATTAGATTGCCCCAGAAAGTCATTGACTTTTCTATTCCCTATTCTAGTACACAACTTAGTGTTTTCATTTTTTCCCCTCTCAAACTGGCTACTTTTATTCTTAAATGTGAATGAAATTAGTCATAACATCAGCTCTCTGAACGTATAATCTTGCTGGAATGTGGCAGAAATGCAAATGAAATGTAAAGCTTGTTTAGCATAAAAGAAAATGGATGCTCCTTTTCAAATACTGCATTGTTCTAAATAAAAACCTTATTGTTCATAAATCTTCTCAAACTAAGTTTTGAAGTCAATCTGTCTTGTCCATAGAATTGGCTTTATTTTCAGGCAAACAGGATTCTGCTATGTGAATAACTAAGGTGAAAAACTGTGAGGCAGTGCAGGTTCTGATGATTGTTCAAGCAATTCAATGCAAATTTGGGGTTAAAGTACAAGTGTTTGTTCCCTGAGATTACAAATACATTAATATTTCCTACTGCATTCTTTCTATAAGAAGATCATAATAACAAAGTTGTTCCCATAGACAAAGAAAAATTAGCTGTGATTTTAGTGTTCAAACATAATTAAGAATGGAAATATTTTAAGTGGCTAGTGCTATTTGCATTTGTACAGTTTACATGGTCTGAAGTTACCTGAACTATTGCCTAAAGATTTGCCCCTCAACAGATGGCTGGATGGATGGATAGATAGATAGATAGGTAGTTAGATAGAGGTAAATTCTCATCTCTAATGCTTTGGTTTTATCGTGAAGCCGGCAACATCTATATTATGTGTATTTTTGTGGCTTCATATAGATCTGCATGATAAATTTTTCAAATTCTGCTTTTATGACAATTAAAAAAGTCACCTTCTTTGGTGTCTTCTTCTAAACTAGGTCTCCAAAGAATTTAGGTTTAGATTTCAGTCAGCCATTAGACCAGTAGAGTCTTCAGATTAATTTCCTCTTGTGCATATATGGAGAATTATACTGATTGAAAAATACCTCTAACCCATGGCTCAGGCATTGCTTCCATGGAGGGGTTCTTGGTTAATTAGGGAAGGGCTATCTACTATTAAAAAAATCAGGAGGTTAATACAAAAAAATACTTCACTTGGCCAAGTAACATTCTAACATGAGTATTTCTGGTTGTTGGATCTGTGGGTAGCTCTGCTTTGTGCAGTCATTCAAAGACCCAGGAGAATGAAGTTTCTGCCATTTTCAAAGATATGAATTCTAAGGTCTCCCTGATGGAGGAGGGAGACATCCAGTAAAAATGGGAAAGGGGAAAAATCACGAAGGTGCACCCATATCTTAATCACGTTAACCCAGAAGAGACAGGCATCATTTATGTACATATTCTTTTCATGAAAACTACCCACGTGACTTTGCCTAGATACAAAGGAAACTTGGAAATATGTCTTTGGCTGAGCAGCCGCTTCCCAGCATTCAGTCTGCATCATGAAAGGAAAATAAGAAGCTTTGACTGACAGCTAGACATTTCTTGTCAGAGTCCCTTATTTGAATAAGTCTATGTGATCTCTTTGGGAAACCAGGATAATATCCTGGCAATACTAGTTACCCAACTAGATAATATATTCAGATATCATTAAATATTGCAACAACATTCTATGAGATTTCCATGCTTCCATACTTGTTCTTTCTACTGTCCATTCACCAAATAGCAACTAGAATGGTATTTGAAGAAATACAGATCAGTTCATTAAATCTCTGTTTTTGATCATCACTGGTCTCCTTGGAGATTGAGTAAGATGGAAACTTCTAATCAAGGTTATTAGGAAGTAATTATCTGGTTCTGCCTAACTCTACTCTGATATCCTGTCCTTGTATCCTTTGTTCTCTGTATTTTAGCTACACTTCTTTCTGATTGATGCCCATTTCAGAAATTATGCACTTACTGTGACTTTTGCTTTAACTGTTCTTTCTCCAGATCATCACATGTTAGAGTTCTCATTCATGTTGCCGTTCTAATGTCTGATCCTCAGAGAGGTCCATCCTGACTATGTTAGCTAAAGATGTAAGCTCACTGTCAGTCACTTTGTACCATGACCTTGCTTGATTCTCCTCCTTATACCCATCAGTGATACATCATTTTTATAATGAATATTTATAACTGACTTTGGCTTTAGATGGCCTATTCTGACCTCTCATTTTATGATGAGGAAACTAAGACTCAAATCACTACTGACTTTCTTAAGGTCATATAATAACAGAGCTGAGACCCAGAAGCCATTAAATATTTCTAACCTTTACTTTATAAAATAACTTGGAGAATGTAAGATGTGATAACATTATACTGGCTTGAATGGATTGGCATTTCTTTTTTAGAAGAAGGAAGCTTGCTGTGTGTTAATAGATAATAGGTAGGATATAGCTTTCAAAGAAATACCAGGTTGAGAAACAAGTGAAATGTAAAAGTGAACATAGTTATAGCCATGCCTTCTAATATAGTAGTCTGTAGCTATAGGAAGCCATCTAAATTATGGAGGGCACATATTGCATGGAGCAATGGGTGTGGTGCATAAACAATGGATGCTGGAACACTGAAAAGAAATAAAATAAAATAAAATAAAATGGAAAAAAATTAAGTAAAATTAGCAATTCCTCAGTGACACTAGCCAGATATCAATTCTCCAAAGCCACTTGTGGCAAATGACTACCGTATCAGACAGTTCAGAGAACATTGGAAACATCTAGAAAGTTCTATGTGATGGTATTAACCTATAGGTTTGTCTTATGCTCCCATCTGGTTTATTTTTCTTGATTTAGGATTCCATAATTCCCTTGTTCTTCCTAATAATTTATTCTTAGAATCAAAGTTCAGTTTTCTCTACTGAATGTCAGAGGCTGACTTTTAACAAAGTAATTGAGGTGAGGTGGGAGGGCATTAATCTCTGTGAAAGATGGTACTCATATTTTGTTTTAATTTCTATTTTGATGACAGTTAGTGATTTTCTTACACTGTTGTAAAAAAAAAAAAAAGTAGAACTTAAACTTACATGATTGTACAAACCCTTCCCAGGACATTATATGACAACATTGGGGAGCTGCCTAATAAGGTTGCCCACTGTGAGGTGGGAAGGGATTTTTCATGTTCTTCCCTTTTACCTTGTTCTACTTTCTGGGTGTCAGGGACACAGTTACCAATTTATTACCTGTTTCCAAGGTAATGAGTATCATCCCTGACCTCTCAAGGGCACTTGCTAGTAAATCAACGATAAGCAGCCCAGCTTCTTTCTCTTAGGCTCTGTAAATGGTGATGCTTCTGCTTGTCTCACATACTAGAAAGGAATAATTTAGGGTAGTCAATGATTTGGACTATTGTTTCCATTATGCAAGGTGACCTCAAATATAAAGTGGTTTTGTTTATTATTCTTCTTGAGCAAAACAGATTAATGAGGTCATATGGGAGAGAATAGATGACAGAGTAAAAAACCAATTACAAGATCTGGAAAATCATGTCAGACTTAATATTCTTCTGATAATGGGCATGATGATCACTGTCATTTTCTAAGCTTGGATGTGCATGGCTTGCACTCCAAATGCAATTTTTTTTTTCTGATGGAATATATAGTAAATAGTTCTTAGGCAGTTTCTGAACTGTAGCATTTCTATATCAATAGTTAGGCTTTGCTTAAGTATGTTAAAACGATTCAAATCAAAGATTCCCTGGTATGTCACTCATGAACAAATGAATGTTGTATTTCCCAGTATGTAATTTAAAGTGGAACATTGACAAATTCCAGAGGAAATACCCAAGATGGTAGGAAAACTGATAAGGGGATTGACTATGAGGACAAGTAGAAGGAAACAAGGGTGCTTATCTTGGATAAGAGAGATCTGAGAAGTGACATAATAAGGTTTTTAACATGTTTGTGACTCTATCGTGAAAGGTGATTCTACTTAATCTTTATAATTTCAAACATCTAAAAATGTGATAAATTGATGGAAATCACATGGAGGTAGTTTTTACATTAATATAAGTGTTCAATATTGGTTGGGTCATCTTCCTATGAAACTAGCTTTTGAAAGCTATTTTCATCTAAGCAGAAGTTAAGTTCCTACTTATTAGGAAATTTTGGAAGTGTTCATTTTTTGGAAAGTGGTTTTCTTTTAGGAATTCCTACCTCTAGACTTTCTTCAAATTGCAAGATTCTATGATTAATCAACAATTGTGAGTTGATGGAAAATTTAGGGCAAGATTTAACGAAATATAAATACCTCAGTGGAGTTTATTACTGATATGTAATTTTATCCATCAAAAAGTATCATCTGTCTTTAATATTTCATAATGGGTAGTCTCAGGAATAACTACTTCATTGAAATAATTGTTTGCCACTTTATGTGACCCTCTTAGACCTTTTCTTATCATTTCCAGGAATCATAAATTTTAGTTCATTGGTTTGATAAGTTTTCTATTGTTTTAGTCTTCATTCAATTAAAAGAAATTGGTCTTTTATGACTTACCAGGAGAAAAAAATACTTTATTTTGTTCTTCACATTTCCTCTAATAACAGAATAGTAGACACAGAATCACACATGTACACATGCATTCACACACACTTCCACACCACATACACAAAAGAAGACATGTAAAATAAAATAAACAATGTATAATTTTGGAACAAATAAGTTAGCAGTAATGAAAAATGGTAAAGATCCTTCATGAGATACAAAATAGTTGTATAATCATTCTACCACTTTAGATTCCACACAAGTTCATCTCATTGGGTATTTTGAGATGTGTTATATTGATTGCCTTTATCAAAAGTTCTTAAGGGTTCCGACATCTATGACTAACCTGTCCTGTATTTCAAACTTTGAGTAATACTTTCCTTTTAAAAGCTCATTAGAAGACAATAAGATTTTGAAATCATCCATAAAGTGTTTTTGCCTAATTTAATCTCTCTACTTTTCTTTTATTTGATGTAATCTAAGTTTGTTTTTTTAGACACTTGTTAAACTCCTCCAGTTACTCATCCCATCCATACCTACTTGTTTGGGACTTTGAGAAAAATGTTAATTTGGAAAGACTTCTATTGAGACTTTTACCAAAAAATGCTATTTTAATGTGAGTGAAATGCCTGGGTTGCTTGGTTTTCTTTGTACATTCCAAGATAATTCACTGAAAATTGGTGTGCAAAATCACATTGGATTTTTTTTAGTAATTGACAACAGTCCCCAGTGACCAATTAAACATAACGGTATGGTTTTCAGAAGTGTAATTTAGAGAAGAGATAAAGAGATAAGTTCATTTAAATACTATTTATATTATGATTGTAAACATTTATCTTATTAATATTGAAAAGAATGTAATAAGGTGAGAATAAATAAAGTAACAGCATAGTAATATACCAAATCCTCTTTTAAAAATTTATTTAGTGTTAGTCGTTCAAATTATTTTTTCAATATATAAGATATATGTTGTATTTCTACTAATATTAAAATATAGAAAAAGGATAATGCATGTATAATCCTCTTTCATAATGTAGTTTAATATTAGGGATAACAAATACTTTAAATTAGGCCTGCATGAACCACAGGTGCTATAGAAATATAGCATCCTGCTATATAGAACACAAAGGTTGGAAAAGGACTCTCCCTCACTTCACTATATAAAAGATTCTATGATTTGATGGTATGTTGATCTTCCTTGCTTCTTGTGCAAAAATAACTTACAGTTATTTTTTGAAAACTTTAGTTATTAAACCCCAAATTATATTTGGTATTGATTGTTTAACAATGTCCAAAACAGTCAACAAAAGTATCAGAAGGTATGTAAAATAGCAATAATTAAAAAAATAATATTCGAAAGGTAGGAGCTACTTTTAATACAATGGTTTAATAATATGGGTTATAGAGTTTGATTGACATAAATGAGTATCATAGCTTATTGGATAATTTTAGTATGATAGCAATATGATTTTAAATTCAGGTGTGGTTAATTCTTCTCCAAGAGATTAAAAATTAATTCTTAAGGTTGAATTATTTCTGAATATATCAAATTAATTATATTAAAGAAATAATAAAACTTTTGGAAATTTTGTGTCGCTTTTTACCACCAACCCACTTAGTGGCCCTATCTCACTGTCATGGAACATTAAAATACTTAAGTCAAAATATTCCAATATTCAAAAATGTTTTGAAAAACAGTATTATCTTTGGAGATTTCATTCATAATGCACAGCTTGCCTTTTTTAACCTGTCTCTCCTCATCTTAGCTCCTGTTCTCTATTTTCAACTGTGATCACAACATCTTTATCTTCTCACTTTATGAAATACCTAAAAAGTTCTGTGGAACTAGTCCCTGACAGTTCTTGAGTTTCACTTCCTGCTCTTTCACAAACATTCTTTCCCACCATTAACTATATACTCCTCCCACTGTACATCAGTCCCACTCATTGAGATGGCTCTCAGTTCTTCCACTCATCCTTAGATCTGCACAGTAAAGCCCCAGGCACAGAATAGTTACTCTGTATCTGGTGAGGATACAAAATATAGCAGTGAATACATACAAATAATTATTTGTTACTTAACATACATGTCCAATATATACCCTTTGTCAAGGGGCCTTGTTCGTTCTACTAAGGCAGTCTTCATTGTCCAGACCAGATTCAGAGTGTTATGAGTCCCACTGGAGCAGAGAGCTCCTTGCAGGGGATTTATTTATCTTTTGGCCTAGATGAGTTCTTGAGTTTGCAGAAATGTGTGATTTGAAGAGGGAGTAACTGAATGAAAGATTACAGATAAAATTAGTACATGTTTCCTTTAAGAGAGGAAATGAAAAAAAAAAATCTACAATAAAGAAATGTATTCAATTTAGTGTTTTCCAGCCTTTTTTTTAACCATATATTTACCTTTTTCCCCCTGAAACCTATTAACATTTTGCAAAAATTTAGTGTATATTTTGCATTTTGCACAAAAATGGTTACAAAGTTTTGTTAAAGTTGTTTTACGTGATGAAATTGATAATCCAAAAAAAAAAAAGTCTACATATAGTTTAATTTTTTGCAATTTCTTGACTCAAAGCAGATACAGGGAAATAAGAATTAGTGGGCCAAAAAATAGTAAGTCATATTCTATTTCCAATTTAATAAATGAGATATCCCAGGCCCTAAAAATAATAAGAATAAATTAGAATAAAACTATACTTTTTTAGGCCACAATGTTGGCTTTTAGCATTCCTCAAAAATTAATATAGTAAGTATTATAGGATTTTAAAAAGCCCTGCACATAACACAGAACAATGAGTGGATTTTTTATGGAATAGTGATTGCATTTTATCCTAACTCAATAAAGAGAGAATAAGAATCTTTCAAAAACATTGACCTACAGAAACAAGTTTCCCTGGACTAAGATCTTAACAGTTGAATGCGTCGCAGATTGTCTAATGCCTTTAAGAGGCCTAATAGATATGGCTTCACTTCTTTCATTGCTGAATACGCTTAGGATAATCCCGACTCACCACAGTTTAATGCCTGGTCACTCTCAGGCATCAAACACAAGTGGTCTAGATGAAGAGAAAAAGACAAAATAGCCACCTACTCCACAGCTTTGAAAGTGGGTCAACGAACTGTGTTAATGCATTAGAGCTGCAGTGTCCCTAAGACACTAAAAGGAGAAAAAGGAATAAAAAGAATTAGAGCATGCTATCCTATGGTCTCTCTTCCTTCATACATTTATATGGTCTGTTCTGCTGCTTTGCTTGGCCTGGGACCTGCTGTAAGTTGAAACCAGCTGCAGAGTTTTAAAAGGTAATGGTTGTCTTCATTTTTCTGTACAGGAAAAGGTTAATATTACCTAACCAACAAGCAGACAAGGGAAATTTTTGAACATTCAGATAAGTCTATGTAAATTAATAAGCAAAAAGCAAAAAGGACATACACTCAAACAAAACTTGTTCCTTTAAAAAAGCACATTAAATTCTATTAGGTGTTAATTTCAGAGAAAAATGTCATTTTGGTCAAAAATTTCACAGCAGGTGACCAGTATCATATATGGCAGTCTGTGTACTAGTCAAATTCAATCAATGATATAAAACATGACTAGATATATGCCAAACTTCTCTAATTTAATTCTGATAGGTGAACAAGTGTAGCACCTGTGTGGATGGCAAGCACATGATGCAGTGTCACAATGTATTAGCTTGAATCACATTATAATGAGATGTGATGAAATGTAATATATCACATTAATATAGAATGAAAAAAATAGATATGCAGTGTAACTTTTGATACTAAGTATGCATAAAGGGGGGAAACAAATTGGAAGTCTGGGCAAACTATGAAAGCAAGAAATTTGAATTTATTTACAAATCAAATCTTCACTCTAGTAACACTCGGCAGAGCTGCCATCATTGATAGTCAAGGCTTAATATTACAAATTTCAAATTGCATTGGTTGGAGAATTGGAACATTTGTTGCCAGGCCTGGATGTCACTGTTTTTCCTTTGAAAATTATTGATATTGGTTCAGGTTTATTTATTCACAGAGCCAGAGGGCTAGTTTTTCAAGAAAAATATTTTTTAATTTTATTTTCTATATTTTTCCATGTAACATATATTTCCATTTAAATAGATTATCTTAATAATGCATTAATATCTGTCCTCGGACCCCAGCCTACCATCTCTCTCTAACTACAGTGCTTATTATGGTCTTAGCAAACAGAAGTTATAATGTTTAACTTGTCATGGGCTCTCTGAAAACTTGAAGGGGTAGAAGCCTATTTTGTATACTGTCTTTGAAATAGTGTACTAGAAACACTAAATCCTCATGAATCAAATTCTTAGATTGGTCCTTGATCACTAACCCTGGTTGAAAACAGCATGGGGTAAAAGAGAAATAAACAGGTGGTATTCCCTATCTTCCTGTCATGGAATTCTGAGTATCTTACTAGTGAAAGGTCTCAAATCTGCAACATGATAAAGGATCTTCTAATCACAGCCAAAAGAAATGAGCATAGCCCTTATCTGTTCTAGGCATAGAGTTCCTCAACCAGCTCTTTCTAGTTCCCGAATATACAGGGTAGAGTAGCTTGTTCCAGAGATTTTGTTTAGCAATATGTATTGATTGTCTGTTGGGCAACTTCTTATAAGCAGTAACTGGGGAAATAATCAATTCACATCTCTCAATGAGAGTTTACCTATTAAGGCATAGTTGGTACATTCTAGAGAAGGGGTGGAAAGGCAAAGTAGATCACAGTTTTGAGAGACAAGAATGACAAGGTGAGAAGTTTCAGTTTTACCCATTTGCCTTTGGAATCATTCAAGTCTTCTGTGTAATAAACGGACATGTAAATAGAGTTTTATGAAGAATAATCTGATAATCTTAAAATATTAGTACAAGTACATGTTTAGAACAAGTGTATCATTGAATGATTTACCAAAGTATTCATCTATAATTTATAATGTTTCAGTAATAAAAACTGCACAACAGTGTTTACCTAAAACCTTTATAAAAGCATTATTCTCTCCCTAATCTGGGGAGATTGCTTAAACATTTATATAATACGTATTCAGCTATCTTCTAATTTTCTGATGACAAGAGTCAAGCTAAAATATGTACTCCTTAAAGGGTTGTCAATGTCCTGATCAATTTTGTATCACCATTGCCTAGCAGTGTGCCTGGAATGAAGTAGAGTATTAATAACCACAGGTTAAATGTGAATAAATGAAAGATAGATGAATATAAAAACTGCTTTACTTTGCTTTCTAATCTGGTATGTCAGAATGTGTTATTCTTATTTGATTTACACACACACACACACACACACACACACTATATATATATATATATATATATATATCTGGACAAAATTCAAGTCCTACATGTTATTCTCAAAGGTACTGCTACTGAATTCCTATCATTCTGAATTATAAATCAATATGAGGTAGTCAAAAACACAGTTTTCTTGAGGCTAAAATTTCCTTATTTTTCATTTGACAATGATGTTGATTTTAATCAATGGAAAGTTATTAAAACACATTTTATTAGACTTGCTAGTAGGATTTAAAAGGAAGAAGATATTAAATAAGCACAATATTAGATTAGATTCTATTAACACTTGCTCTTTTCATATGTAAATTCTCACTATGGTTAGAAATGAATTTGTTGTCTATTTCAGTGATTTGTAAGTCAATGAAATATATTGATAGAGCACTATAGTAGATACAATATGAAGTTCAAAATAGTATAATTTGAGAAATATTTTTAGCATGATACATCTGAAATTTGTGAATTATAGAAGTAATCATTTAAATACTGCTTTGATTAAAAAATTATTAGTCTATGAGGATTCATCTACCTGGAGGTAGAAAAATAGAGCTTATTAAAATTATAAAAGGTAAAATTTTTATCAGATCTCAATGTTGATACTCTAGTAGACTCAAGTTAAATTCAAGAACTAAATTCCTTATAAACTATAATATTAAAGTAGAAACAAACAAGGTACAATTTCCCATTGAAATGTTGATATATGAATTTCTTAAAAGGATAAATCTAGAAACATTTTGTTTCAAGATAGCTCAGAATCAACGTTTTAAAAGCCCAGCTTTTTATTTTAGGCTAAATATTTTACACGTGTGATTAATTTCAGGCACAGTTTTCTGCCCCTGCGCTCACCTGCTGGTGGATTTAATCAGTCATTGGTGCCTAACTTTGAGAATACAGAACTTGAAAATAACACCTGGAAATTTCCACTTCTTTTGACATAAAATTGCAAGAACTTGTCCTTAGTGAAATACTTAGAAACTTCTGTAATAGATATTATTTTACAAAAGGGAATGGGAAGTACATAGAGTGTTAAAGTGGTAGTTTGGAAAATGTTTCTGCTAAGACAAATACCATATGATTTCACTCATTGGTGGAATTTAAGAAACAAAACAGATGAACACAGGGGAAATCAAAAAAAGGGAAAAAAGAGAGAGGCAAATGATAAAATGGTCTCTTAACTGTAGAGAACAAATTTAGGGTTTCTGGAGAGGAGGTGGGTTGGGGGACAAGCTAAATGGGTGATGGGTATTAATAGGACACTTGTCCGATGTGCACTGGGTGTTGCATGTACGTGGTGTTGTCTGCAATTAATGAATCACTAAATTCTACTCCTGAAACTAATATTACACTATATGTTAACCAACTAGAATTTTTTTTTAAAGATTTTTTTTATTTATTTGTCAGAGAGAGGGAGAGAGAGAGAGAGAGCGAGCACAGGTAGAGGCAGAGGGAGAAGCAGGCTCCCCGACAAGCAAGGAGCCCGATGTGGGACTCGATCCCAGGACGCTGGGATCATGACCTGAGCCGAAGGCAGCTGCTTAACAACTGAGCCACCCAGGCGTCCCTGTTAACCAACTAGAATTTAAATAAAAACTTGAAACATTAAAAAAATAAGAATGGTGTGCATTTGGAAAAGGGTCCACATTTGTTTGTTCACATGTCTGCAATATATATTAGCTATATATTAAAGTTTAAGCATTAAAATGATTTTAAGTTTAAGCATTAAAACATGAGACGCACGTATTGACCAGCTTCATCTTATCATTTTAATAACTGCATCTCAAGTGTGGTGATGATTCAAATGTAGAGAAAAAGAGGTAAAGTTTTAAAGAAAAAAAAAAAAGAACAGCATTGAGGATGGAAGAATGATTGGTGCCTTCATTTTCTAGCCAGGAAATGAATGACACTGACAGATTGTTAGTTCCCCAGAAAAGAACTGCACAGGGTTCAGTAAATATAAGAAAGAGTTGGGGGAGAGAAAGAGGAAGTAGAGGCTAAATAAAGAATAGAAAAAAAGTAAAAATTTATATTTAAGATAATGACTAAGGCTGTATGTTACACTATTTTTACTGGTAATCTGATGTTAGGTTCTAACAACATCTTTTACTGATGCCTTATGGGCTTTCTTTGTAATATAAATCATCATACCAACTCATTCACTTATTAATTTTTAATGTTACCATTGACAAAATCCCTCTGGGTGCCTGTGCATAATTACCAAAATGGAGTACGATCATAAAATGAATAGAAGCTAAATTCAAAATTAAATAAAAGCAGGTCACTTACACATTAGGAAAGGCCCTGATATTGAACAAGCTAGGCCATTATCAAACAGGGAACAGATGGCCTAAAACACAAAGGGTGTATGAAGACAAAGATGTCCTCAGGACAAGGTGTCTTTTATATAGGAGAGTGGGACTTTCATAATATAAGAAACTTTGCATCTGGGTAACCTTAAGGGAAATACTATTTTCAAATATTTTATTCATTTTAAATGTACCATTGAGCATATCCTTCTAATTCACCCCAAGATTCATGTGTGAAACATCAGTAAAAACAACAAAGATATTTGGAATGTTGATGTTGTGACATGTTGTCAGTTTATTGGGCAGCTGTTCATATTTCTAGAAACTTGCTTTAAATCAGTCCATGCTCAAAAGGTTTTTGGCACTTTAAAGTTTCTAAATTGCCTGCGGTGATCTAAGGCCATTCTTCCCTGGTATTTGAAATGCATTGCCAAGCCAGACACTGGCTTGAAACAGTCAGATAACTAAATCACGGAGGATTTTTTTTCTTTAAAATTTTTTTTTGTTATCTTTTATAATTGGTAGCTTCTGGGTTTTAATTCAGATTCTCAGAAACTTTGAATTTTTTCTCTGGGACTCTATGTTTCTAGCACAAATACTGATATAGACATTTTTATGTAGCATGAATTTCCATAAACTAAGTCATTGTAACTTGATTTTCCTTATTCTTTGTTTGTTTATAAACATCATCCAAATCTGGAGCTAAATCTTCAAGAGCAGAGGAAGACTGTAGTCTCTAGATAACACAGTAATTTGCCCTTGCTGAAAGGGACTAACTTCTCTGTTAACTGAGAGCTCTTTGATTTAGTTGCATTTTCTCTCCTTTACCCTTTGGAGATATGAACTATACCACAGACAAGATTGCAAGAAAATGCTAAAGGTGATAAAGGAGAAGGAGAGGAACTTTTAAATGTAGAAATGAAGAAATCTGTTCATGGTGTTTTGATAAATTTGATCGGCCTGTTTATTGCTTTGAGCTAGAAATATGTAATGGACTTATAACTATAAATGCATTTATCAGTGACATTTATTTAGAAAAATTAACTTTCTTATTATGGATACAAAAATTTCAAGCACCAAACTTTACTTTTCACTAATTAAATGTGTTGTTTTCATAACTAGACATAAGTCTCTCCAGAACAGAATGATTACTATAGGCCTCTGGCATAATGGGCTACATGGTGTCTATTAGAGATAAGTCTGTGGGTGTCCCACTTCTTCAACTATCATGTTGTTGGGCTTTCGTGTTTCCAAATGTACATGTTGGCATCTCTAGATTATTCAATAAATTATTGATAATTAAACAATGGATATATTAGTAAAACAAAATGTATTTTTTCATTTTACATTTACTTGTATATTGGTATGTACAATATTCCCTTCAGAATCAATCTGAGAAAAAAAAATAACTGCAATTCTGAAGTATAGGCATGTAAGTGCTTTCTACCCTTAAGCATTTAATAATCTCGGGTGATGAAACTAAATTTCATGAAATGGAGGATAATACAACACAGTATACAATGAGTGCCTAATCGAATGATACCCAAAAAATTAAAATTGGAAGGAGATCAATGATTGCTGGTAGGGTCACAGAAGGATGGAAGACTCTAATGTGCTATTGATATAGTTAATATTTGCATAGATACGGGGAAAGGGGGGTTATTATTTCAAAAGGGAAATATGCAAGATGTATCTGTGGTTGAGCTGAACCAACCTGTGTCAACTATACATTCTACCAGGTTTGTGAAGGCTAAAAACATAAATTATCTTCCTTACCCTTAAGGAGTTTATAATCTCATGGTGGGAATGCACATACAAAAGTATAGAGTGGGATAGCTGTGATAAGGACATTTAAAAAAAAAGATTTTACTGTGCTAAGAGATAAAAGAAATATTTAACAATAATGACTAAAATTTTTTCAAACTGAGGAAATTTCAAGGATGAAGTAATTTGAATAAGAGAGCTCAAAAGGTAGAGATAGGGAAAATTGTCTCAGGCAGAAGGGACTTGCAGTAAAAGAAGAGAGACAAAACTGTACTGAAAGGGTTATGGTAGTGATTGGGACCAGGGAATAACAACCCCCCATGCCTGGAATTTAAAATTCATGAGAGACTATAGTGGGGGAGAGAAGTCTGCATAGAAGTAGAAAAAAAAGCAGGAAGTTTGTAGATTCCTTAGATACCTTGTGTAAATATCTGGACGTGAACTGGGGTGTGGCCATTATAAGGTTTATTCTTTTATTTTAGAGACAGAAAAAGTGAGGGAAAGAAAGAGTGGGGGTGGGAGGCAGAGAGAGAGAGAATCTCAAGCAGATTCCCTGCTGAGCACAGAGCCTTACCTCAGGACCCTGAGATCACAACCTGAGCTAAAATCAAGGGTCAGAGGCTTAACCTACTGAGCCACCCAGGAAGCCCATAGGAAGTGGCCATTATAATAGATAAGATGGTGGAAGTGCTTCCAAGACCCACTGCAAACAAAACTGGGTGACTTGCCACTGGCGACAGAAGACAAGTGAGAGCTGAATATTACCCCATGGTTATGGAAGCTGGTTTGGGTCAGTTGTAAAGTCTCATTCAAGGTGAAGAAGTAAACAAGGGGCAGATTTAGTGAAAAGGTAATAAACTTATTTTTGGTCAGTTGGCCAGGGTGTCATGAAAATATAAAATTATATTTCCATAAGAACTATTTAAAATAACAGAATCCTTCATTATTTTTTTCTAGATACCCCAAGGCAACTTAGATTGCAAATGAACACAGAATTGGTAGAGTGGTGTGAAATATAAAACAAATGAGACTAGGTAGCCAAGTAGATAGTGAGCCTATGTAGATTGTAATTTAGACAAATTTTAGAAAGAATGGGATGAAGGTATGTAGCCTACATATCTGTGGGACAGAGAAAGGAATTGAAAAAGAAAACTGACAGTGATAATTCTGGAAGAGTGGGAAATCATGATTGATTGAAACACTGAGGTCCCATTTTTGAGAGCCTATTAATAATTCAGGAGAGATTAAGCAACTCTGGAAGTTGTTCAAGTAATGGTGAAAGGAATATAGTGATCAATTAAGGGAGAATGTGTACAGCATAACACCAAACCAGAGTAAGACAGCACATATATAGTGACTGATGTGAAACATATGCAGAAAACAGAAAAAGTAAAAGCATTTACATCAAAGTACAGTCTTGAGTTATGTAATCTAATTTTTATGTTACTGTATCATTCGCTTTCACTCAGAATATTTCTGTATTTTCAGAACCCACTTTTTATTCATGTGTACTCTGCACCTGGAATAGAAATACAAGTCAAGATAAATGAGTCATCTAAAGCAGTCATAAAATCATGTCATAGGGAATTATCTTATTTTACATAATTTTTTTCATGTGGCATAAAGCCTATAGGTTCTGGAAGGGCAAGTTGGCCAGGATTGGGGATCATGAGCAAAAAGAATAAAGAAATTCAGGAATAATATATACAAAAGATCTCACTTCATGTTAAATTGGAGCCTGCATTTCCAAAGCAGTGAGATTAAAATTATAAAGCGGTAAAAGGGTATAGTTAATTTCTCCCACTGATTCATCATGAGAATTACAAAATACATTTATCATCAAGGAAAAGACATTTGTGTAAAAAATGGACAAAGGCTTTTTACCGGGATGTTGTTAGATCATCTACCAAGTCAAAACAGTTGTACATTTTGTTAATATGTTCCTGGAATAAAATAATGCTGTACATTTAGCACTGGATTGTGTGACCTGCTGCCAAAATTTGTAGCTCTGATTACAAGGTGCAAGTTTAAGTAGTCCCTCATTGATTTATGCCTAATGCATTATAATTCACTGACTGACAGGATAAGCAGCTAGTTTTGTTAATTAGAGAGTAAAATACATTTTTGTCCTGTTTTAGTACTTCTAAGTTTTGAGGCTAAGGTAAAAAAAAAAAATACATAGTATGATAAATTTCCACCACATTCAAAAACTCGTGGCAACTTAAAATACTGGATATGGAACCTAGTATAATTTATTTCTTAACTCTTGTTGCTAAACAACCATGATTAAAGGGATGTAAACTCGCTTGTGTTAGTTAACAAAGCTTATAAAAAATACCATTTCTATATGTGGCAAATCAGTTTATATTAAATAAATAAGTAATATGTACACATCTGTCTTAGCAAGAAGTATCACAAATCACTACAAAAACTCTGCTGACACTGCATTTTTATTATTTATTTATTTAGTTTATTTTTAAAGACTTTATTTACATGAGAGAGAGAGAGAGGGAGAGGGAGAGAAACAGCCTCCCCGCTGAGCAGGGATCACAATGTAGGACTTGATCTCAGGACCCTGGGGTCATTACGCCCGCCAAAAACAGGGCCTTAACCCAATGAGCCACCCAAGTGCCCTGACACTGCATTTTTAAATAAGCTCAGACTCACTATGTACAATACTTTATGGGGATTTTCATCTCCTATCAATAGTTTACCTCCCATCCAACATGGATAATTTTAATAGTTCTTTTTCTATCTTATCTATAATCAACTAAATTATATTTCTCAAAAGATACATATAGAATCATCTCTATATTTAATTAGATTAAAATGGAGAATCTAGAACTTGAATAAGAAATATGTTGAAACTTTTGTTTTAAATATTACTCATATTCTCCACGTCATTCAGTAACTCTTAATCAGACTCTTAGGAGTCTGATTAAGCAGAACATTTTTTTAGAGATGAAATTTTACATTGCTACTTATATTTTTATTTCAGATACTTCCCTCCATTAATGCACGTTATCATGACATTAGAAGATATCCCCATTTTTAATAAAGCACTTATGATTTACTGAGTTGACCAGTAGCAACTAACAGGTTGACCTTGGGAATTTGCTTAACTGTCTGTGGAGAGTTAAATCATATACTTTTGTGAGCAGCCATCTATTCTGAGTACCCAGAATGTAGAGAAAAGAAGAAACAGAAAAGGAAAAAATAAGAGCCCGCAAAGAGATAATGAGAAAAATGAAATTCAGCGGAACAACTTGGGGCCAATTCCAAGCAGCTTCAAATGTTAAGGAGGGATTGAGAATGGGGAACAAGGCAGTCATCTTCCAGGAGCAGGGCAGGACCAATATCATAGGTAGAAATGGAACACTTGTCCATGGGACCTTATGGGTGTAAGTGTAATTTGCCCACCCTACGGACACTGATTTAGCAAGAATACGGAGGCTAGCACATTTCTGTCTAATGGCAAAAACACAAAGACTTTCTCTCCCTGCTTTCTACATAGCAGAGACCTGGAGGACATAGAAAGTGAATGAATCCAAGAGTTTTGGAAAGAAATGCATCAGAATGGCTCTCTCACTGAATGAATGGATGGGGTGTTGCTATCTGACAGTGTTACAAAAATACAGAGACACTTAACCCATTGAGCCACCCAGCTGCTTAGCTTTATCTGAATATAGTTTATATGTAAAATATGCTTTTTAATCATTGAAAATTACATTAGATAGACTCTAAGACCTTCAACCTATTCTATGGAAGACTGTTTCCAAATCTTACTGGTAGGACAAGGGTACCAGAGGCCTCCTAGGATAGATTCAGGGGCAGATAGGTAGGAAAGCTTGGAGATGCCTAGGAATTCCTTACAGAGACAACCTCATGAAAATATGTCATCAATAAAAACAAAGCAAAACAAACACAAAAAACCTGAATTCTAATGTTGATTATTTTCTATTTCACTTTGAATTCCATTGAAATCTGCCCTGGCCTACTAGATACTCTAGGAGCTGGCCTCCTTGATTAACCTCATTACTTAATTCCCCCTCCCCCCATTTGAGGAGTTCTTTATAGATCTTGGATATCAGCGCTTTGTCTGTAGTGTCATTTACGAATATCTTCTCCCATTCCGTGGGTTGCCTCTTTGTTTTGTTGACTTTTGACAAAGTCTGTCAACTTCTGTTGACTGTGAAGAAGCTTTTGATCTTGATGAAGTCTCAGTTCATTTTCACTTTTGTTTCCTTTGCCTTGAAAGAAGTTGCTGTGGCCCATGTCGAAGAGGTTACTGCCTATGTTCTCCTCTAGGGTTTTGACAGATTCCTGCTTCATGTTGAGGCCTTATAGCCATTTTGAGTTTATTCTTGTGTATGGTGTAAGAGAATGGTTGAGTTTCATTCTTCTTTACATAGCTGTCCAATTTTCCCAGCACCGTGTATTGAAGAGACTGTATTTTTTCCACTGGATATTTTTTCCTGCTTTGTTGAAGATTGTTTGACCATAGAGTTGTGGGTCCATATCTGGGCTCTCTACTCTATTCCACTGGTCTATGTGTCTGTTTTTGTGCCAGTACCATGCTATCTTGGTGATCACAGCTTTGTAGTAAAGCTTGAAATCAGGCAATGTGATGTCCTCAGCTTTTTTTTTTTTTTTTTCTTTTTCAACATTTCCTTAGCAATTTGGGGTCTTTTCTGGTTCCATACAAATTTTAGAATTGTTTGTTCCAGCACTTTGAAAAATGCCAGTGGAATTTTAATTGGGATGGCATTGAAAGTATAGGTTGCTCTGGGCAGTATAGACATTTTAACAATGTTTATTCTTCCGATCCATGAGCATGAAATGCTTTTCCATCTTTTTGTGTCTTCTTAAGTTTCTTTCATGAGTGTTCTGCAGTTCCTCAAGTATAGACCCTTTACCTCTTTGGTTAGGTTTATTCCAAGGTATCTTACGGTTCTTGGTGCTGTAGTAAATGGAATCAATTCTCTAATTTCCCTTTCTATATTTTCATTGTTAGTGTATGAGAAAGCAACTGATTTCTGTGCATTGATTTTGTATCCTACCGCATTACAGAATTGCTATATGAGTTCTATTAGTTTGGGGGTGGAGTCTTTTGGGTTTTCCATATAAAGTATCATGTCATCTGCGAAGAGAGTTTGACTTCTTCTTTGCCAATCTGGATAACTTTTATTTCTTTTTGTTGTCTGATTGCTGTTGCTGGGACTTCTAGTACCATGATGAACAACAGTGGTGAGAGTGGGCATTCTTGTCGTGTTCCTGATCTCAATGGGAAGGGTGTCATCTTTTCCCCCTTGAGAATGATATTCGCTATGGAATCTGACATCTCGTCTTAATATAAGTAGGTCAAAAGAGCACCCTTAGAGTGTTGTTTGATTATTCTCAAGCAATATTAAAACATACAATTGCAATTGATATACTTAAGTTTCAACATATCTCCATAAAGATGTAGAAAGAATAAAATATATTGCCTGCATCCGTGTTATCCATGGTAAGATAGAGTTCAAATAGGGGGAATGTATTCTATCTAAAATTATATTCTATATATATATTAATTTATATACATATATATTCTAAATATATATATGTATTCTGAGTATATATATTCTAGATACCTAATATTTGGAAAAGATTAAACAGTCCTTTGATAAATATATAAATATTATCACATTTCTTTAACCTGTAATCCATCTGTAGATAGAAAAAGAAAACCTGTGTTATCCAAGGTCACTTTAGCTTAACATAATTTCCAATGATTAAAAAACATATTTTACATCAAAAAACATATTTATCTTTTGATGAATTCATCCACAATAAATTGCTGGAAAAGCATGACTTATAGGATGCTATTCTAGATCATGAAAGACATATGAAAAATGAATAAATAATGGCCTCTAAAAAATGACAAAGGAAAATGTATCATATTCTTTTCAGCTATCATTGCGCAGGAAAGAGGGAGGGATAGATAATAGAGTTGCATAAGGCTATGTCATTCTTATTCCCAAATAACACATAAAACAATCATCTTGACCTATTCTTTTTAGCTTATAGTTCAGTATTATATGGTGATAAATTATTAGATACCTTTATAGTTAGTCTTTACTCAGCCTTTTTGTGTGTATGTAATCAAGTATCTTGAAATATAGTTTTTGGACTTTTCAGTTACACTTTTTTATTTGGTATTAGGAAAAACACAGTGTAGGCACCTGTGTTCACTCTTACAATTCTTTATGGACTCTCCTTTGATAGTTTATATAATTTCATCATTGTTGGCTAAAAACAAACATCCACAATCTAATCCTAAAACATCTTCAGTGCAATTTGGATATATCTAAATGGAAAGCATCATTAATTTTCTAACTAATTATAAAACTATGGTTGGAGAACTTGAATTAGCAAAAACAGACTTATCTTTCTAACCATCAGGATGAATGTGTTACATCTTTTACATTCCAAATAGAAGATATATGTGTTGAAATGAAACTTTGACTTATTTTTTCTCCACATGTGCTTTCTCCAAAATATTTGGCCATATGATTATTAGATAATGCTGTCATCTGTGAGAAGGACTCATAAATAGTGAAGGAAGATGGATATCCTTATTACTTCAGAGTGTACTGTGAATTGTACTCAACAAATGAGCTGTGCTTTTCTATACAGAAAACTATTAGTCTGAACCATATTACATTGTCATTTTTGTAGGTTGAAAGTTGTATACCAGCAATTTCATATGGTTCAATGAAATTACCTGTTACCTGCTTTTAAGGAAATTAACCATCCTCTACTAAAGATCTTCGAAATATCAAAGACAATTTGAATAGTATCTATTTAGAAATCTAATTTAAAGCATCTTGAAAGATACTACATGTTAAGTAGTTTTTCCCATTGTAAATACAATAAAAAAGCTGGGTCTAGACATATAAATATTATTTGCTTTACCTCCAGGTAACATAAGGTGACCTTGACCAAATTAATTAACTTTAAAGGGGCATTGATGACTTTGTCTGTTAAATAACAAGGGAGATATAAATTATTTTTTAAGGCAAATAAGACAAAGCAAGAAAATATTGGACTTATTAAGAATAAATATCATAGTTACCTGAAAATATTGGTATTTCTTATATTCTTAGAAATCGCAGTATTCAAATCTCATGAAGATAAATTAAAAAGAACTTGATACTATCCAGTTTTTCTCAGTCTTGTCTTCTCACCATTTTCCATTACCATCCCCCATACAATGGAGAGAAGATATCATTCTCAGGTTAAGGGAAAACTCGAAATAAAAACAATCGCATGGAGTGTGCATCTCACTTTCCTTCTGTTGTAAGAAACAATTACATGTTTTAATTTAAAAATACTATTATGTGTATTCAGAGTTTTGAATCTACTAGTCAACCTTTTGTCCTGTCCTCTGTCTTGCAACAATCAAATGGAAGAAAAATTTTAAAAAAAGAAAGAAAAGAAAAGTCTGCTTGTTAAAACATGGACTGTTTTTTTGTACATTTAAACAGAGTGGCAAAGAGCAGGCTCCAACACAATGAGCCAAGAGTTCATATTTACCAGAAATTCTTTGTTCTAATGACTCATTGAAAAAAAAAAAAAAGATTACAAGTTTAGGATATTCATTTAAATTTAATTTGACCACATTACCTCTTAGTTGGCTCATAATTATCCCCAAGTAATTTTATAAATAATTACTTAAATACTTCATTTTGTTATACATCATGAACTAACTAAATTAAGAATTTAAATTATGCTGCTTTATATTTGTAGTTAATCATATTTTTACCTCATGAACAGCTTTTAATTGGGAATTTGAGCTTAAATTTAATAATAAAAAGCTGAACTGATTCGAGTTATTGTTGAAAGAGCCCTTCAGTTTAACTATTAATTAAACAATATTATATAGTTTCAAGTAGTATCCCTAAAATGATTTTGAACCCTAGTAAGTTTTTTTCTGATTTATCTATGAGCATCATTTAAAAAAAATTTATAAAGATTTTATTTATTTATGTGTCAGAGAGAGAGCACACACAAGCAGGGGGAGTGGCAGGCAGGGAGAGAAGCAGACTCCCTGCTGAGCAAGGAGCCTGACATGGGGCTTCATCCCAGGACCCTGGGAACATGACCTGAGCTGAAGGCAGACGCTAACAGACTGAGCCACCCAAGTGTCCCTATCTATGATCCTTAGATTATTTTTTCTTCAGTGTTTGTTGTTGTTGTTGTTGTTGTTTTACTTACTGTATAGAAAGAGCATACTTTAAAATTTTTTCTACATGCACACAGAGGAAATTAAAGTGAATTACAGTATTATAATTCCACCTAATAATATTAGAATTTTACAAATAAATAGGAAGAAAGCTTGAGGGTTAAACATATTTCTGGTGTCTTAAAATTTAAGAAGCATTTGGAAGCATTTTAGAAGATGCAAGTGATGTGCAGTTTAGAAAAAAGAAACTTGGAAGAAACCCTCTATGCTCAGAAATACTGGGAAGCCCCTAGAATTCTACTGCGCAAATTAATGATAATATATTATTTTAATAGCCTTCCTGTGAATTAAAATATGTTTGAGCTTCAAAATGAAGTGTGTAGGCATACAAAGGAATAAAATGGAACAGAAATCTGTATCGTGTCATGGAATCTGATTATCAGTAGGTCCCTACATTGGTGGCTGGGGCATGAAGTTTTGGAGGAACTAGGATAGACTCTTGATTTCACTACTAAACGGCTGCAGGACCTGAGAAAACTCAATTCATGTCTACCAATTCCCAGTGTCTCCACCATATCCGGATAACACGCTATCTTTCCCATTAAGCATTTTTTAATTTCCATAGCTAAACTTTCCCCTCTAAAATCCCACGTTTCTGTGAATCCCATTGCACTTGTCTCTTTCAGCTTGTGTTATACTTATTTATGCATGTGTCTACATACGTATGACTCCCCTGGAAAATGAACTTCTTGGGAGGAAGATCTATTTCTTCACATCTTTGTGCTGTCTAAAAGACAGCATTTTTTTCAGAGAGTAGTCAATGACTATCTGGTTTAGAAGTAATTTGTGTACTTCCTTAAAATGTAGATTCCAGAGATCTACTCTTTAGTACTGTGCTATGCACTGCAGTGCCTGCTAACCATATGAGTCTACTGAGCACTTGGTATACGCTTAGTCTCCCTGGTGATATTCTATAGGTGTGAAATGCTCACCAGATTTCAAAGATTTAGTACAAAATATGTAAAATTCTCATTAGTAACATTTAAATATTGACTATGTTGCAATGCTAAGAATCCATTGAATATACTGGCTTAAATATTAAAAAAAGAAAATTAATTTCATTTGTTTCTTTTTACATTCTTAATGTGGCTTTCAGAAAATTTAAATTGTCTTTGTGTCTTACATTATATTTCCTTAGACATCACTGTTTCAGATATTTTGATTCAATTAAGTTCTGTGCAGGATAACAATATACATACCTTTATTAAAGACCCTCAAGTGATTACCTTGTATATAAACATTTGAAAATGACCATGTTGATATGTTTAGTACACACGGTAGACCTTCAGCAAGTGATGGTGGAGGTTGTGGTATGTCTCATACTCTAATTAGTTTGTGATAATAGTAGTATGTGAGTAAATTCTATCAATGACTGAAAGTCCTTGCATTGGGCCATTCTGACTTGATATACTTGTAAGGAAAAAAGAAAAGGTTGCCACCCTTCTGAATGGCATACTTAATGAATAACAAAGCTTATTTGAGGTCATTAGAAACAATTAGCACCTTGTCTGCTATAGTAAACAGGAGCTCTGTTTTCAGTAAATGATGTTTCTTGCCAGGTTCAAATGAGGCTAGTATCCTTGGAAAAGACAAGAGGAGGAAAAAGGCAGAGGAACACAGAACTAAGAAAATTGTGCTTGAAGGCTTGGCTGTTAAAGTTAGGTAGTGAGTAAGCCTGATTAATTTGGTTATTGATCCATTGTTGTTGTAAATTGAACAAATTTGAATGGATTGTTGGAAGAACAGAGAATACAGATAAAAGAGACAGTACATTTTTGATTCAAGAAAAATCAAGAATGCATCATTTTCCCTGGATGGAGGAAGTAATAAAATGGAATATTTAAACAAAAATACCTTTAGAATTAATTTAATGAAAAGCACGGTTTTACTCCAGCCTGAATTTATAAAAGCACAGCTGCAGTTCATCCTGCCATTCAGATATAACAGAATGCACAATATTATATAGCAGAATGTCGATAATGATGCTTTTAGGGAAGGAAACACATCTATTTAAAGCTTTTCACTTTATTCTGATCTACCCGACAGACAAAAAAAAAACAAAACTTATGTTCTTGAAAAGCAGCTTGATTAAAAATCACCCACAGGACAGTTAGAGTCTTCCTGAGACCCTGGCTAAAGCACAGTAGATAGATTTTTAAAAATTTAAACAACAATATGTATTCACATCAGTTGATTAGTCAAGCCCATCTTTTTCCTTTGAAACAATCCCTTTAAGAGAAATAAACTACTTTGACGTCTTTGCAAACAAGAGTGGGTGTTGCACAGCAAAGAACCCCTTAGTGTTTTAGATTCTCGACAAGGCTTACTGGGAATGACTTAATAGCCTTCTGAGAGAACTGAGGTTGCATTTTGTGCCACTGTGAATTTAAATCCAGGTCACAGAGATGTTAAATAGCAAATGACACATTTACTGTGCCACCCAGCTGCCTCCTCTAATGCACCAGGACAGCCTTCTGAACAAAGTCAGCATGCCAATGCTAGAATGTGTGCAAGTGGTTTTGTTGATCAGAGTAATGCTAAAAGAAGAAATTCTGCCCACAATTAAAAAGCTACTTAGCTCCATTGCTAATTCACCCCTGAAGTGTCAAATAAATGACTTGCCTCTCTGAAGGAGCTATAACCCTGCACCTCATGAGTGAAAAATTTTCAAGCTGTTCAATGAGTCAGTCTGAGATTGAAACACTCGTAGAGAATGTTCCCTATGCTAGAAAGCAGAGGTCACAGGCTATCGTCATCAGGCTACTGTAATTAATCTTTTTAAAAGTTGTTTTGCCTAAAGGAAAAACTTGTTAAAATGAATTTTATAATCATGCTTATTGTGTGGTTGTGTATGAGGGGTTATCCATATTGATGAAATCCTAATAGATTATCTCTTTATTTATGCCACAATTTCACAAATGCTTCCTTCAGAATATTCTCTCTGGTATATATCCCTCCTGTGAATCAATGCCATATCATTGATTAATTCCAGAGTTAAAATTGAGTGGCAGATAATCTGTGAAGGGCAAGAGCTGGAGGTATTCATTCTTGATGTCCTCTGAGAGCTAGCATCATAGGGATCATAGGAAGAGAACATGGAATGTGTCTGTCAAGTGGGAAGAAGACAAAGCACCTACCTGAGGATATTTTTTACTTGTCAGGGCAGTTAATACACCTCAAGTGAGAATGAGATCTCTTGAGTAGGCAGGTATTTGAATCCTAATAAAACTATTCCTTGACACGAGAAAGAGAATAAGGTGGGGAACGTCATGCCCAGCACACCCAGCGCCCATCCTAACTATTTGCTAACCTGTGATTTCTGGGTTGAGGGCCTTGTTTATCAAATTTCCAAATTCTGATATTCAGCTAGATTGGGGAAATGCCAGATCTATGTCATATGATTGCTGTTCATTCACAAAGACCTGAGGTGTCTCACTGTTTTTTGTTTTGTTTTGTTTTTTAAAAGATTGTATTTATTTATTTGTCAGAGAGATAGAGAGAGTACAGGCAGGCAAAGTGGTAGGCAGAGGCAGAGGGAGAAGCAGGCTGCCCGCGGAGCAAGGAGCCCGATGTGGGACTCGATCCCAGGACACAGGGTGCTGGGATCATGACCTGAGCTGAAGGCAGCCGCTTAACCGACTGAGCCATCCAGGCATCCCTGTCTCACTGTTTTAACCAAGCCAAGATTTCTTGACCCTGTACGACAGAAGTTATTTTGCAAGGTAAAGTTTAAAAAAAAAAAAAAAAGGAAAGAAAGAATATATTGTGAAAAAATATGCATGCATTTATTTATATTCAAAACAATCATCTCTTTAGATATACTGGGGAGTATTACACACAAATTTTTATTCCAAATCAATGAACATTTTCAAAAGTGTCTTCCAGAGGGATCACACTTATTCCCATTAAAAATTGTAGAGGAAGAGGGGTGCCTGGGGGGTGTAGTTGGTTCAACATCTATCTGACTCTTGGTTTCAACTCAGGTCATGATCTCAGGACCTGGGATTGAGCCCCACGTGGAGCCCCACGTTGGGCTCCACACTCCATGGAATCTTTCTAAGCTTCTCTCTCTCCCTCTGCCTCTTTCTCTCTCAAATGAATAAATCTTTTAAAAAGTAGGAGAGGAAGAAATCTTTTTTTCCACGAATATATTCTTTCCTCTGTTTCCATTATCTTTGGGGGTATTTCAGGATAGTAAAGAACTTACAGCATTTTGGGAATTTTCTAAATAGAATCCTGTTATTAATTTTTTACTGAGAATTGGGGAGATGTGGTGGGGGGGATTTCATTTTCACTCATTCTTTGAACAATATTTTTCTGCACTCTATGCCTTCCATGTACAAAGCATGAAGCAAAGTTCTTCGAGGGACATATAATAGAAAGGGATAATTTTATATTTATTCTGCCCACACAGAATTTATAGTCTTTAGGGGAGGTAAACCATATACATAAATATCTATACTACAACAAAAAGTATAAACCTTGAAAGAAAGCCTTATCAATTTGACTACATTAATATGTAAAAATTCTGGGCATCAAAAAGCACCATTGTATTACAATGAAAATATAGGTCACAGAATGAAAGAAAATATTTTCAATGGATACTATTGACATAGTAATAAAATCCTGAATATGTAAAAGACAGTCAAAAATAAATAAGAAAAATCCAAATGAACAATAGAAAATGAGGGTAAAATATGATCAGGTAATGAATGGAAACTGAATTCCCAATAAAACATGAAAAGTTACTCTAACTCAATAATCATCAGAGAAATATAAATTGAAACCATGAGATACAGTAAAGATTAGTTCTACAAAAATTTTATAATCTGCTAATAGTATTAGAATGTAATACTATGCAAATTCATACATGCTTCTGGTAGAAATGTAAACTGGTGCAATCTCTTTGGAGAGCAGGTTGGTATTATCAAGATAAGTTTCCCACTTGATGGATAATTTCAAAAAGAAATTCCATTCCTAGGCTTATGCCTGTATTAATTAGTGTTCTAGATGGAAACGGGCAGTGCCTTCAAACTGGGTAGTTAAAGGACAATTTCGTAAAGAGATCATCTACAAAATTTTGAGCTGGGTTTGGAAAAATCTACAAAGAATTATAGTATCCCAAGACAAATATTAGCAGGGGATCACCACTAGCTCTGGGGTGGAAGATGCAGAGAGGTTACTACTAGAACCAGAAGCAAGTGTGATGACTCTAAGAGAAAGTTGTCCCGCAGGAGCTGTGGTTCTCAAAGAAGAACCGAAAAGGCAGCCAAATGAAGGAACTCAGGTGGGAAAAAGAAGCCTGAGGTATAACTAACCCAGACTCATTCTCCTTTTGTCCTCTGACAATATCTGAATGTTTTTCATTGACCTAGCTAACCACACAGGTCAGCGTAAGGTAGTCTCTTGTCACTAAATGTCAGACTACCAGGGTACACAGCAGAGGGGGGACCAGAGAGGGTAAATGGAAGAATTCAGTATAATTTAGAAACTTTCATCCTAGCACTATTTATAAAGGAAAACAATAGAAATAACCCAAGTATCCATAAACATGGCACAATCTCACAAAAAAATTCTGAGAAAAAGGAAGCCAGGTGCAGAAAATACATATAGTATACACCATTTATCATCTAAAACATGTATCTTGTGGTGGTTAAAGATACACATAGTAAAAGTATAAAGAAATTCAGGGAAATGATGAATGACAAATTTATGAGAGAGCTTACCTAGCAGACTGCAGTATTTGGTACATACTTGCACTAAAAAAATTATTGCTGTTTATCTGAAATTCAAATTTAACTGGGTATCCTGTATTTTATAGGACAACACTAGTCAGGAGGGATATATAGCAGCTTAAGATGACTGCGAGAGTTGCAAATATTTTCTCCTAGTCTGTGGTTTGTCTTTTCCTATGTTCTCTGTTGTTACAGTATCCCTTGATGGACAGAAGTTGTATTTCTTTAGTTGGGCAGTGGGAACACAGGTGTTCGTTTTGTTATTCTTTATAGCTTTCAGTATGTCTGAAATATCCCATAAGTAATATTGACAATTTCTATGCAATAAAATAAGACCTGAAACATGTCATAAGAAAGGTCCTCTGGATAAAGTACTTAAGGAGGTTAGAAAAGATAACTCATATCTAGCTAGGGGCTCACAGAGGCTCAAAACTTTGAGCTATGAATAAGATAGTGAAAGGTCAGTATATTCTAAGCAAAGAAACTATATGAAGAAAAGCATGAAGACATGAATGTACAACATATATTAGGAGAAAATGAAAATAGTAATTATGATCATAACAATTATGTACATTATATACAATATATGTTTTAAATAGTATTTCTTGTGTTCTATGTACCAGACAAGATTTTGATTTTTTGTATGTTTCACTTAATGCTCTCAATAAATCTTTGAGATAAGTACTGTAATTTTCCCACTTTAAAAATGAGCTTTAAAGATAGTAGATAATTTATGCAAGTACAAGTAGCTAGTAAATGGCAGAAGCAAAGCTTGAACCCCAGTCGTATGGGTTCAATTCATACTTATAACTGTCCACTTATCCATAATAAATACTACATCCTGCACTGTGGTATACAGTGCATCTCTCCCATGCTAGCCATTCTTCTTTATGTGTTTCCTTATTTGATCTTGCAACAATCTTATGAGTTAGGTACAATTTTATAAGACGAAGCAAAGTAAGTTGTCCAAGAATCACTGGCCACAAAATAGCAGAATTGGCATTTTAAACCAATACTGGAAGATTCCAACACCAGCTAGCCAAGTATGCTGTTCAGTGTGGGTAATACCAATGGGAAGGTGAAGAGGAATAATAGAAAATAAATGCCTGGAAGTAAGATGCTAGACATGAGATCATTAAATAAAAGTTAGACTTTCTTTTCCCAGTAACTGCTTGTGGCAGGGCTTGTAGAGGTGATCACTGAGAGTTTTTTGGATAGGGAAATTAAATGGCCAGATCTGTGATTCAAGATTAATATTAAATTAATATGGTTTTCAGTCGACATATTATTACCATACGTTTGGGTCAGTGAGGTTTAATTCACTGTGCCCTTAATTCATTGTCCTGCCTGAACACTTACCAGAGTGTTTTACATAGGTCAAGTACTCAATATTTACATATGACAGGTAATCAATTATTGCATCTTGCATGATAAGTAAATGAATGAATGTTATGTCTAATCCTAACTAATGATTAAGCCAACATACTATTTTAGGGTTTAGAAGATGTTGGGATACAGGAACTCTAAAAGGGGTTCAGAAAGGCCTGTCAGTGCCTTGCTTTGTTGGCTTACTGTCTGTTTCGAGAATCGGATGACTCCTGAGGTTCCTTATGATATTATTATTATGAGATTTCAAAAGGAATATTCAATTCCCGAGTGCCCACCAGTTAACATTCCCCTCAGAGCAGATAGTTAAAAATATAGGACTTTGGACTTATAACTGCTTTAGTATAGTTGCTACTCATAACAGCAGTACTGCTTGTTGTCTAGTTTAATGCCCCTGCAGTAGAAGGGTGGAAGTGGTCTGCTTTTCCCCGTCTAACAGCCTTGCTTTAGCTGAGTTTTAAATACATGGGGATCTGTAGGCAGTTGGTATTCATTTCAGATCAATGCAATGAATTTGAATCCACTCAATAAAAAAGTAATTATATGAATAGGGGAAGAAAAATGAATTATTGTTTGTGGTTCTATTCTAAGACAGGATTCTGGTGAAGTATAAGTTTTAGAATGATTGATGACATGTATTTCTTTCTACAGTGTTACCAAATCTGACTCTCATTTAAGTGTTTTTCACACATTCAAAAAGCTTATTCATGAAGAACCATCTAATGATATGTACACAGACACACACTCCCAGTCACCCTCAACAAAATCTGAAACAAAAAATGATACCACCAAAAGTCTCTACTGAATTTCCTCAATACATTCAAAGATTGAATTTCTTTCCATGAAATTGCCAACCTCTAGAGTTAATGAATTTATATCATTTAAATATTTCCAAGTGAATGGGCTCGTCTGAGTACATGGTAAAAAAAAAAAAAAAGCTTCTTAGCTCAAGTCTCTGAGGACAAGCTGTTCTCTAAGAATGATTCTTTATAGAAAGAGTACTTTCATCGAAACTTAAAAACTACCACACATTATCACCTTATTTTTTCAGCAGGAAGACATGTGCTGATTAAATTAGAAAGATATATAGCTATATGTCCATGTGTAGATGAGCAAGGGTTTAATTGTTTTAATAGCGGTAGTTTTTAAGAGTTCTGTTTGTGAGTCCCTGCTGTTCTTAGGAAACACATTTCAATAGTTTATATCCAGAACTTCTACTTATCATCTGTCACTTCAAAGTATTTCTCCTTCAGCCCCTATCTTGGAATTGATGTCTTTAGTCCCAGGTGATTCCCACACCACAGTTTCAGGAGCAGTTTCTACACTTAAAATTCTAAGGTATGAAAACAAAAAAAAGCACGTTCCGCTCTGTACTATATCAAAACTATACATTAATTTGCAATTCAATCTCAAAGATGTTGTGGCATATTTCTTTAATAAACATGTTTTCTTCTCTACAATACATCGGGTGTTTCTAATGAAGACTCATCTGGTTTTAGATCAGTATACCTATCCCCATATTTTACAGATACTTTCACGTTCTGGCTAATAAAAATTTAATGATGGTACAATTGTCTATACATAATGTGAAATAATGCTAATTTAATTAACATTTTTTTTACCTCGAGCTGCAGTGATAATGTATCCAAATTGTCTAGCAATTATTTGCAAACAACTTTTGTTCAATTCTTAGATATTCTGCTTCCTCTATATAAAAACAGAATCATAAACATCATTTCAGATTTTAATTTATTTATCATTGTGGCAATATGCGATAGGAAAATTAATTTTGGTGCTCAGGTTATTGAGTTAAGTTATATAAAGGAATAATCATAGAAAAAAACATGATCGATAAAAGATAAAGTACCAAAATCTTTTCATTTATGAAGGGATTATTAGTAAGGAATAAGAACAAACATTTCAAGAGGTGATGACTTTCTCTCTGGGCAATATCTACATTTTAAGCTTTACAGAAATAAGACTTGGAATTCATTCTCACATTTGGCTTTCCGTACCTTCCCTCCCATTTTGACCCTTGTTCAACTCAATCTTCAGACTTCAAGTAGACAGATTTTACAGACATGGGGAAGGAGACCAATTTGTTCCCTTGCTTATTGAAGAATTAGGCTTTCCGTACATCTCTGCATAATCAAACTCCAGAAATTTGTTGACTATCATTACTTCCTTAAAATTTTTCTTTTCATCTTCTTTTAAAAATACTGGTTCTATCCTAAGACATGTTAAATTTTTAGCATAGTATTTTTAAATTCAAGAAGAAAGGGAACAAAGTGAAAAGAGGGAATGGAAGAAAATATGGTTGTTGAAAGCAAAGACAGAAGAAGAGTAAAGTTTCTAAGGAAGATGCATATTTAATCTTTATTTTATTAGCCCAAATTCCACCAAGTGCTATGGATGTTCATCAAAGTGACATTCTCTTTGCTTATTTGAATTTCTGTTACTGAAGTTTGTCTTAAAATACCCTCAAGATACCTTTGATTTCAGAGGCTATAGATCACATAAATGAAGATCTTTAAATTTTTTCTTTATTTAAAAAGAAATAACCCATAACTTTCTTAATGAACATAAACTACTCACTTCATTCAGAATTTGTGGCAAATATTCAGTTAACTGACAACCATTTATTTTTAAAAATTCCAAGTGAATTTTTAGCAAGTGAAATTGTCTTTAACATCAATCACTATCTACAAAAAATGTCAGCCTAAAAATTAGATGGATTTTCTTGAAACACAATATAGAGCTGGAGTTATATTTTAAAATATTTTCAGAAGTTTCATTTGGAAAATGAGATAAATTATTTAACATTAATGGCTACCTAGAAAACATGTCCATCCTATAGAATTAAAAGCCAATATTAAAAAATATTTTATTTTATGAACATTGACAAACTGAAAGATTACAATAATACCTAGTCATTACTCAAACTTACAGCCAAAATTGATATCTAGATTTATTTTTTTAAAGATTTATTTATTTATTTATTTGACAGAGATCACAAGTAGGCAGAGAGGCAGGCAGAGAGAGAGGAGGAAGCAGGCTCCCCGCTGAGCAGAGAGCCTGATGCGGGGCTCGATCCCAGGACCCTGGGATCATGACCTGAGCCGAAGGCAGAGGCTTTAACCCACTGGGCCACCCAGGTGCCCCCTGATATCTAGATTTAAACATGTAAGTATACATTTTAATCACATAGTTCCTTAACAGAGTCTATTAGCTCTTTTTAAAAATAACCTTATTCTTGTATTTTGCTTAGAGAATTTGAATTTGCTGAGTTCCAGTCTTACTGAAATCGTGATTTAAATCACAGGAAGGAGAAATATATCATTTATTTTCTTCCAGGGATTGAAATAAACTTCTCTTCTCCATTAAAATGAAGTTAAAGACATATCTTTCTTATGGATTATGAAAGAGAATGGAGGATGAGCTGTAGAGCACAGAGAGGTCTAGTCCTCTATATGTGATGCTTCCGTCCCTGGCAGAATTGACTTTTCCGTGGTGTGGATTTGTAAGATATATCATGTGTTAAAAGATAAACAGGTGTTTTAAACATTTTTCAAGTTTACTTGAGCAAAGAGATACTTTTACACATTTATAGGCTACTACGAGACAATTGTCCTAGACAAAAAGGAGGGTTGTTTGTTGCTAGGTCAGTTTCTTTAGGGATTGGCAAGGTCTGTCAGGCAGATTACCTAACTAGTGCTGATCACTGACTGAATGGTTTCAGATTCCATTTCTGGGAGAGCGAAAGCTGTAATTGTCAGTGTGGTGATACAGGGCTTAGCATAAGTGACTCCATTTCAGGCTTGTTTCCTTGTTTTTCACACATTCTTTTAGCAATTTCATTTGAATCAGATGGAGGAGCAGTTAGCAGCTGATATTCTGAGTAAGTTTTAAATCCATGTATGTATAATGACTTCACATTTAAATTGGGATAAGCTTCTGAATAACAGAATGAATGGTGCCATAAAATGAACAGGAATTTGGGGGAAGGGGATAGGTAAGAAGAAGTAGGAGGACTGTGCCTTACATACTTGCAACCAGGTCTGTAACTTTCCTCAAGTGCACGGTGGATATTTAGACACTAACACCTATTTCATTAAGGAAAATTTTTTGTAGGTCTTTTTTGCAGTGTGCACCAAATCATTTAGCAGAAATTGTGTATTATGAGTGAGAATAGTGATAACATGAGCATTTAATATGTGTGTGTATATATATATGTATATATATATGTTTTATGTATTTGTGCATTTAATTTATGTTTTTATTTATCTGATTGTCAATATTAAAGTTTAAATTGAATCTTTGAATTTTTCACAATGTTATATGAACAATTTATGTAAATTTTTCTCCTCCCCTTCAAATATTTGTAAATGTAATCTGGGGTTTTAGTACCTACTATTGTTATCAAATTGTTATTTTTATATTTTAGGTCTTTTAAGAATGATTTTGACGTAATAAATTTCATTTGACAATTACAATTATAGCTAGTTGTATACTTAACATTTGGTTAATTGGCTTCAGAACTGCGCCTAACCAGTTCCTCTATTACATGATTTTTCTATTTTTGTACTCTTAATTTTAATTACTCTTTAACTTGATGAAATTCTTTTTCATATATAATTTTTCAAGATGTATAAATGAATGACATACTACAAACTCTTGAAACTCAGAATGTTATTCAACTGATATGAAAAGCATCTGAGTCTGGCATAATGTTATTGGATCAAAAAACTCTTTTTGTGATATAATGATATGTGCCAAGAATTATGCCAATCATTTCTATTTATTATCTATATTACTTAACAGGATTACAAGATGGAAAACTTATTATCATTATATATTATTACATAGATGAGAAAACAGGCTTAGAGAGGTCAGATGTCTTAGTAAAGACCACACATAAGTAAATGAATGAGTCAGGTCTTCCAGTCACCAGTTCTTTTCACCTCTCCAAAATCAGTTTAGTAAATGTGAGTTTCACTGTTTAGGGGCAGGGAACCCTGAAACCACCCTTTTGAAGCTTTCCTCCTACTAGCTGACTTTTTTTTTTTTTCTGCCTGCCTAGATATTTGTAGTATTTTAGAAATACTAAATATTAAAAATAGTTATGAAAAATAAGTGTTTTGCCAGATTGTTTCTATATGTTATTCTCTTTTCACTGAATTTTTGCCTGGAATGGGAAGGGACTCTAATGATTATAGGAAACTAACTATTTGTTGGATTCCACAGCATCATGAACACAAACATATGCTAAAGGAAACTTATTTTCTCCCTCTGAAATAGCTCTTCTGTTTTAGTATGCTAAACATAATGTCTCTATGGCATTAGTGTTATGTCTACCATTTAAAACATTTGGTGTTTTGGGCACAGCTCATTCTCCTTTACTTTTTTTTTTTTTTAATAAAGTGTTCCAATATTGGTTATGACATCCATATTTTTTACCATACTATATATATGGTTCCTTTAGTTGATTTATTTTTTTAAACTCTATTTTAGTCTTAGTTTCATAGTATCAGTAAAATATAGATTAAAATAAATACATGGTTATGGGTAAAAGATAATTCTTCATGTACTAGCTAAATGATAAATCGTAGCTTCATTTTTTTTTTTCTTTTTAGAGTCACATGTGTTACAAGCCTCTCAATTATTGACTGTCACTTAGTTTGTACAGTCCACACTTTTCTAATTTAGGAGCCCCTTAATCTGGTGCTCCCCTTGTCTGCCAAGCTGAAGTTTACTCTACATGGTAGTCAATATCTTTAGCAGCAAACACATCTTCAGTTGTTTTCCTTATTATTTTCTTTTTTTTTTTTTTTACTGTTGCTGTCACTACCTAGAAATTCTTTCTTCTACTTCCCCTTACCTAATTTCATTCATGTGGAATGTTCTATCCCAGGACCCAGAGCCTTTTGAAGTATTCTTTGAGTATACTCCAGACTATAAGGGCATTTCCACTTTGAATGTGCTACATCTTTTATGACTTCGGTTGGTTTGTTTTTTTCCTAAAATATTGCATTTAGAAGTCTGTTTGAGTCCTGCAGTAGCAGAGGAGAGGGGATTGGACATGGAAAAAAGCTGTAGTGAGGGAAACACTTGGAAGGATAAAGGACAGAGCAGGAGCCTTCAGTTAACAGTGCAGATAGAATGCCCATGAAAGGGGAGGGTGAAAAAGTGGCCCTGAGTAGGAAGAGGATCGGATTGCAGTGCAGTTAGTTGCAAGAAAGTCTCAGGCCAGTGAGCTGGGGCACAGGTACCCCCTACATGCTCATGCACTGTAAATAAGTTGCCTAGGAGTTTCTCTTCCACCGCTTGAAGGCCGTGGCAGGTCCTGTTGAAATCAATAACATGAAAAGTCTACTGGTATCCCATCATCGCCTTCTCCCTTAGCAGTGATTCAAATTGACTGTGAATGGAAGAAAACAGACTGAAACTACATTTTGGAATTTATCCTTTTCTAAAATATGGTTTATGACTCAACTAGGCCTAGTCCTCAAATCTACTATTATAAGATTTATGAGACAGATGAAGTTCACTGATTTCTATATAAATTTGGGACAGAGGAGACAGAGAAGGGGAGAAGAAGCCTACACTTGAGTTTGAGATGACTTTTTAGGAATGAGTAGAATTGGGTAGCCATTATTATTGAGAATTGTTAAGATGAATACAGAGGCAACATTTTGAATTGGGGTTTTTACATTTTTATTTCAAGAAATTTCAATTGTTTAGACCAGTTAAGGGTATATAATATTATAAGCTGATCTTATAATATCAATCAGTTTTGATGAGATGATAATGCTCTGTAATAATAATTAAATACAAATGTATAGAAATGATAATATATTCTAGAAGATGTAGAGTTGGAGTGGGGATGTTAAAGGTTGACTCTACCATTGGAATGCTTAATAAGTTAGTCTGTGTCTATATAATGTTTGTAGGGAAACACATCTCCTGAAACCTTTGGGATTCTGTATGACAAACTGCTACTGCAGTGCATTACCCATGAAGACATTAGTATCTTGCTCATTAAAATACTGTAGAAAGCAAGGATGATAGTGAATTATGAAAATAGAGATGTTAGCTATAAGACATAAAGTAAAGCATAAAGACTGTGGGTAACTATGAAGGAAGATAATATGGGGCTAAGATAGAAATTTTTGCCTGCTCAAAAGGTGACTTGCATTTTGATCAACTGACAAATGAAATTTGAAATTAAGGACAACAAAAACATGACTGTTACACAGAATATGTAAAAAGCAAAGATTGGATATAGGAATCAGCTTCATAAAATCCAACAGAAATTAATCGCATGACTTTAAGAAATAATAGAAACATTTTTCAAAGACTTACACATCATTTGGTAAGTGACAGAAACCAGTGAAAGCAAAAAAGGAATATTTTAATGAGGAAACATGGTATGTGCTCGTGTTTATGCGTATGTTTGTGTATGTGTTCATGTTTGTGTGTGTGTATGTGTGTGTATTAGAGGCAGAAGTAAGGGCAGGGCAGATTTCTCAGAATTCAAAAATAAAAAGATGCTACTAATCCTCTGTCCGTCATTTCAACTTCCTAACAAATCTACGTATTTTCTCATTTTGCCATCCGGGTCATTCTGCTTACCATGTGGTCACATTGTGGATGGAAGATAACACCCTAGCTCTAAAGTTTATATTTTCTCTGTTTCTCTGTACCATTTCTGAAGTCTGAGGAGAGAGTATCTAATTTGCCAACTTTATGTCAAATGTAACATTCTAGAGCTTAACAAATCAATGTTAATCCTTTGCAGTAGCCTGTGAAGGGGGAGAATTTTCTGTAGACTATTAACTCACAATAATAAAGCCCAACTTAAAGTTGCTGTTCTTCTTATATCTTCTGTGAGAAAGTCTAAGCTGTGCCAGAGGTAAATACTTCTCCCTGCTGAGATAGCATTCTCCCAACCTCTAACCTCCTTTGCATGCCATTGTCACTAGTGAGTGGTCTTACTGGAAATGGGACAAAGTACCACTACCGTGTTGGGCAAGAAGACATTGATGATGTCTGGTAGAGGCTTTTCTGTTCTATTAGAGAGATCTATTAATATTTCAGTTGACAGAATTGTATCTCTGGTTATAGTAAATGAAAAATGGATCAAGAAACTTTATAACAGATGGTTTCCCCTAGTGGGTTTCAATATTATGGAGTTTTAATGAGCAATAACTGAAGGAGTTAGTGCAGGTTGAAGGAATATGTAACAAACTCACAGAATGTCGCTTGGCTAATGGTAAATCATAGTCACTATTTGGTAATTTAAATATAAAACTATTATTACATATGCAGAGAATAGCACTTCAGAAAGCAAACTCTTAAACAGGTCAGAACCCTAATGTGTATCCATTTATTTTACTTAGCAGGGGGCTGAAAGGAGAAATGTAACATTAAAAAGCTTTCAAAACCTGAGCTGCAAATTATAACCATTTTATGAAATTGAAGCTCAATACCCATTGTTAAAACACTTTGGTATACATACAAATTTTGGAAACTTAAGTATTTGGAATCTACATAATAAAAATATAGGTTAATTAGAGGGTATAGATAGATCTTAAAAAATACCTATTTTAAAATGATTGCCTCTAAAACAAGTAAAAGCGATAGATAAGATTCAAATTTAATGTAACCATTTAAGCTTCTGAACCTTCTAAGCTACTTATTTTCATTACAAATCTACAAAACTTTCTATTTTTAGAATCTAATGTGTATGCAAAAAAATTACACTGAGTCTAGCTTTATTACATGTCATTAGATTCTGGATCTAATTCTAAATACCTTCAAGGGAAAAATTAGATTGTTTAATTCAAATAAAAATAATATATTCTTGATTAAGAAAGTGATTCTAAGATATTCTGCAGGAGAACTGTACCAAGCCCACTGAATCCCTGAACCTAGTAGTCTGTGTTTCAAAGGTACTCCTCTCATATGGAGGAGCCATAAGCAAGACATAGCCCTATAATAGAAGCTTACTATAATAAGCTAATAAGCCCTATAATAAGCCCTATAATAGAAGCTTACTGCTCCTAGACTCCAGGAAAGCCAGTGCTGCCCATATTGGGTAAAACTTAAGAGTCTCCTAAAAAGCTGGTGCTTGGCAAATACACTAAGCAGGGCACTATGTTTGAAACTGCTGCTCAGGGGTGTCCGGGTGGCTCAGCCAGTTAAGTGTTGGACTCTTGATTTCAGCTCAGGTCATCATCTCAGGGTCCTGGGATGGAGCCCTGCCTGTGGTTCTTTGCTAAGTGCAGCGTCTGCTTCTCCATCTCCCTTTGCTCTTCCTCCTGTTCATGGGCTCTCTTTCAAATAAATACATAAATATATAAAATATTAAATTAAAAAAAAAAAGTAAAGAAACTGCTGCCCAAAACCATTGCATTAGGTGATGAGAATCTGAAATCTTTTTCAGGAAACTTACTGATAAATATAGCTCTTAAATGAATTGGGATTGATTAAATTATAATTTCAGGTTTCTTTCCAAGGAGGCAGGGAAAAGGAAAACATGCCCCAGGGTAGACTTTATTTATTTATTTATTTTTTAAGACTTTATTTACTTGAGAAAGGTGACGGGAAGAAAATGAGCAGAGAAGGGCATTTGGGGAGGGAGAAGGAGAGGGAGAGAATCTCAAGCAGACTCTGCACTGAGCATGGAGCCCCATGCAGGGCTAGATCTCAGGACTCTGACACCATAATGTGAGCTGCAACCAAGAGCTCTATGCTCAACCAGCTGAGCCACCCTGGTGCCCCCAGGGTAGACTCATAAAAGTCTTGTTCTCTTGTCAGAATAGCAGCATGTTTTCAGGGAAATTGAGTCTGCACCAAAGTACTAGAAAGGAAATAAGATTGTTGGCAACCTGGAACCACCCAGTTTTAGAGAGTTAAAGTAAACACAGAATTTGCCAACAAAAAGGTTGACTTCAAGCAGCTACTGTCCTTTGCATGCATTTCAAAGAATTGCCTATATAGTTGTTTACTTCACTGAACAGAACATTGCCTAAAGAACCTGTCAATCCTGTTGAAAAAGAAAAAAAAAAAGTGTGGGAGGGCAATGCTGCACATCAAAAACCCACCTGTCTGTGTATTTTGATTGAAGAATTTCAACTCAGATGAACTGGTTGTTTGTCTAATAGTCAATTAGTAACATCCGTGGAGTGTATACCAGAATAGTTTACTGTTAGGTGCCTGGGTCAGGTAAGAGATAAGGATGGGCAAGGGATTAAACACCATGCTTTAATTATCTTCACAATTCTTATTCAGAAATGAAAATTACAGAATAGTCAATAAAAGTATTAACGTTCATTAATTAAGCATTATGTAATATTCTATATCCTGAATCCTACTTATTGTCACCATTTTATTGGTAAGGAAATAGATGCAAGTAACTTTTTTAAGGCTACAGAGGTTGTGATTATTGTTAAATGCACAATTGACCTAGAATCTCATAGTTTTAAACACACTGATGGTTACATATCGCCCTTAAGATAAAAACTAAAATTCTCAAAGGGTAGGTTTACCTCCTACCCTTTTGTAACAGCTTCATATTATTTCATGATATCTAGCCACACTCTCTCCTTCTTCTGCCTGGGTCTAGAATACTTCTTCCATGAGATCTAGCCACACTCTCTCCTTCTTCTGCCTGGGTCTAGAATACTTCTTCCTGCTGTGCTGTACCCCAGCTAATGCATTATTTTCTTTAAAATTCAGTTTACTCTGATGGCGGCATAATTTACTCTGATGGTGTGTGTGTGTGTGTGTGTGTGTGTGTGTTTATAGACACATACATACATACCAGTCTTGCCATTTGCAACAATGTGGGTGGAACTAAAGGGTATTATGCTAAGCAAAACAAGGCAATCAGCAAAAGACAATTATCACATGGTCTTTCTGATATGAGGAATTTGAGAGTCAGGATGGGGTTCGTGGGGTGTAGGGCGGGAAACAATGAAACAAGATGGGACTCTGGGCAGAGACAAGCCATAAAAGACTCTTAATCTCCGGAAACAAATTGAGGGTTGCTGGGGGGGTGGGGGAGGAGAGTAGAAAGGCTGGGTTATGGACATTGGGGAGGGTATGTGCTGTGGGGAGTGCTGTGAATTCTGTAAGACTGATGATTCACAGACTTGTACCCCTGAAGTAAATAATACATTATATGTTAATTGATTTAAAAAACAAAACAAAACAAAACAAGACAAAAAGAAAAACTCAGTTTACTCTCCATGTTCCTAGGAAGTCAGGGTACAGGTCAAAGACCTCTGCCTCCAGCTTTCCCACACATTTGGGCCTCTGCGTTAAGCATCTATTACCGCTGATTGGCTGTTGTCCCACAGTAGCCTGAGCTCCCTGAGGCCAGTGACTGGGTCTGCATTTGAATTAGCCAAGGCACCGTCAAGCATGTCCCATATACACACATGACAGACAATATTCTGGTTACAACTAGGGTCTGTAAATGCTTTTTATAAATTTTACCCAGTGAGGTTCATTCCTATTTTATGGTTAAGGTCATCAGACATACTGTTTTATGGAAGAATAAGCTTAATTCTTTTTATGTTTTTTTACAGAAAATAACAATTCTGTTTATTTTCCATAGTCCTGAAATAGTGAATCCTTTTATCTGGCTTAACTGGAATAGAAGCTTTACTCTGTCAGGCTACTGCTATCTATTTTTAAACTGTAGCCATGGTATTATCATTGTAAATCATATTTACTGAAATCAGCTATGTAAAAAAATGCATCAAGAAATCAGATTTCTATGTGGATTCAGGTTATTTCTTTGTAACTCTCACACTGAAATACATTGATTCATATCAAAATCTCTTACTTTGTCACTGGTTTGTAGGGTGACCTTGGGTAAGTAACTTCATCTTCCCAGATGAGGTTTCTGCCTCTGTAACATGAGGGATTAGAAGAGATCATCCCTGAGGTCTTTTTTGGTTCTTAAATTCTGTGTCTCTTAGTTCCACTCTTAAGGAATTTTGGCTCTGAAAATGGGGCCATTTCACGTCCTATTCTCCTTGCAAATGAGAGATTTTCAATTCCCAGTGATGAAATGAATTTGCGTACACACTTGTATTTTATTATGCTAGAGTAAAAGGATTTAGGGAAATATATAAATATATATTATATCATATTATATATATTTATATTGTATGTCATATATATATATATATATATACACATTTCAAACTCTCCTCCTAAGGAAATGAAATTTAGTTGAATTATGGATAGAAGTCAGCATATGTGTATTCAACATTTACCCATAGCTCCTTTTCCCCAACAGTCTGGTGTCAATTTTTAAAACATATTAACATATCAGTGAGAAGCCATAGCAACTCCTCTCTAGTTTGTGAGGAGTACATTATGAGTTGTGAGGATAGTTATCAGCATTTCAGCACATTAGATTTCTGCCCCCCTCCTTTGGTAGATGTTTATGAGTCCTTTGGGTTTAAACACTCTTATTCATTTGTTATTGTGACATTGCAGAATTGACTCATGAAAATATTTCTAATTCCTTAAACTATCATATACCTTTGTACAATGGAAGATTCTATAAAAAGTAGTTGAATTTTTAGTATTCAAGGTATTTTGGGAAGTAAGTCACTTTTGTGACCTTCCCCCATATCATCTGTCATTTCTTTTGTTTACGTAGATTTTTGCAGATATCTCCTCTCACTCTATGATTTATCTTTTTACTGACTTTGTGGTTTTGGTGAACAATTCTTGACTGCAATGTAGTTGAATTTATCAAAGATTTGCATTATGGCTGGTATTTTTTGTGCCTTGTTTAAGCAATCCTTTTTTTATACTAAGGGTGTACTTGCTACTTATCTGTGGAAATATAATATGAATTTTTTGTATACACATTTTTAAACCCAGTCATCTTGGTAAACTATTTTTTTTAAATTCTGAACATTAAGATCTAGTTCCTTTCAAATTTTCTGTCATAACCATGTCATTTGTAAATATAACAGGCTTGTTTCTTCCTTTCCATTCATATATTCTCAGTTTTCTTTCCTTATGTGATGGGTAAGATATTTTGAATAGAATTTAAATGGATTTGGTATAGAAGTAGAGATCCTGTCTTGTCTCTGATCTTATAGGGAACACTTTTAACAGATTCTTCGTTAACTATGATGATTATTATAGAAATTAAATTCTGTTCCTTCTTTGCTTTTATTAAAACCAAGTATGCATGTTGATTTATATTCAGTTTTTTCTCTGCATCACTTGAAATGATCATTACTTATCTCCTTTGGTGCATTAAGGTAGTAAAATACATCAATTTATTTTTTAAGTCAAGCAATCTTGGGATAAACCAACTTGGCCATAATCTTATAAATTAACTAACTTAGATAATATTTTATTTAGGATTTTTGCATCATTATATATGAGTTAAGTCGCTCTACAACCTGTTTTTTTAATATTTTATTAATTTATTTGACAGAGAGAGTGAGATCACAAGTAGGCAGAGAGGCAGGCAGAAAGAGAGGGAGAATCAGGCTTCCTGATGAGCAGAGAGCCTCATGTGGGGCTCGATCCCAGGACCCTGAGATCATGACCTGAGCCGAAGGCAGAGGCTTAACCCCCTGAGCCACCCAGGCGCCCCGCTCTACAACCTGTTTTTTGACTTCAAAATAATGTGTATTCTTTAGTTGTTGGGCACAATGCTTAAGATTCACATTATATCAAATTTAAATGTGTGTTATTCAAATCATCCTCTGCTTCTTTATTGATATTTTTATCTGCTTCATCTATTAATTATTGAGAGAACTATACTAAATTACACCAATATAATGATAGATTTTTACTTTTTGCTTGTATTTCCAATTATAATTTATGTAAGGCTTATATTAATACATGCAAATTTTGATTTATATGTTTCTGATGAAATTTTCAGCATATTTATCAACTAAGCTTGATAATAATTTTTTTGAACTTTATGTCCATTTTGTTCAGGATTAATAAAGAAATACTTGTATTGCTCTTATTATCTGCCTAGTATACCCTTTTCCATCACTTTCCTTTCAACATTTCTTTATCTTGATTATTTTTTTAATTTTAATTTTAAATTTTTGGTGGGGAGGGGCAGAAGGAGAGGGAGATAATCTTAAGCAGGCTCTATGCCCAGCATGGGGCCTGACGAGGGGCTCTATCTGACAACCCTAAGGTCATGATCTGAGCTGAAATCAAGAATCAAGCTCTTAACTGACTCTGCCACTCAGGTACCCTCATCCCAATGTTTTAGGCACATCTGTTGTTAGCATATAGTCACGTTTTTTAAAGTCCATTCTGAGCATTGTTTTCATCTAACTGGATTCTTTTTTCCATCTATTTTAAGTATTGAGATGTTTAGATTTATTCTTCTTTCTTATTTTGTGTACATTGCATTTTAATGGTATTCTATATCTTTTCTCAATTAATTTCTATTAGATTGAAAATTACACAATTTCTATAACTTTTAATAGCCATCTTAGAAATTTAAAAATGCCAACCTGATTTACCAATGTAAAAATTTAATGTATAATTTTGATTTCTTTTTAGGTAATAACTTAAAATACTATCAACTCTGTTTTATCTTTTACACCTTATTAGTCAAATATTTACGTTTCCTATTATTTTAATAAATGGTACTATATGGTTTGTTTGTGTATGAAATTACATTCAGTGCTTATTGGCCATCACTTTCTTTCAGTGAGGATAGACAGATGTTTGGCTTTCTTTGTCATAAAATGACTTGGTTTTCTTTTTGTTCATAAAATCTTTTAGACTGATAGTTTTATTTCCCCATATACTGAACTCCACTCTCTTGGTTTTCATTTTTGTTGGAAAGAAATTATTTATCTTGTCATTTCTTTATAGATGGGATCACAATAGATACATTTTCCTGTGACAGTCTTGACAATACCAGTTGTCTTGAAGTAGCAATTAATATTATTTCTTTCACTCCCAAACTTGCTGGTTTGGACAGTGAATACTGTGGTATTTCTACCTAGTTAATGTGGTGTTTGTTTGTTTGGTTTTTTCTTCTCTGAATTCTTTAAAGAGCATTTCAGAGAATTTTATTTGGATGTCTCTACAGTTTCAGTGTAGTGTACCTAAGCATGAAATTCTTTATATTTATTTTCCTCCTTTGGATTTCCTTATTCTGTGGATTAATATATTTTATTACTTATGGAAATTTCTCAGTCATTATCTTTTCTAAGAATGCTTCTGACCCATTCTCTGTTCTTCTGGTAATTCTAATTAGCTTTTCCATCATCAGTGTAGATTTTATTGCTCTTAACATCCCTTCATATTTACCATCTCTTTCTCTATCTTAGCTATATTTGATTTAGCTATATTTAATTTATATAATATATATAATATAAATATATATATATATTTAATTTAATTTAGCTATATTTAATTCCTATAGATGTATTTTCCAGTTCACTAATTCTCTCATCAACAATAATCTGCCATTAGGTTTGACATATTAATATGAAATTTTTCACTTCTAAAAAGTCTATATTTTTCAAATATGCTTTATTATTTTATGGTCAATTGCTTTTTACTCATTTTTATTACATTTTATTTGTTTTGGAGTGTACAATTTTTTTTTTAATTTTGTATCAGGTAATTTCTCTGTCGGAAGTCTATATTTATAACTCCCATCCTTCTATTTCTTGTTTCTGCCTGTTCTTACTTATAGTGGCTTGTTTTGTTGTGAGATTAGTCATTGATTTTTTTTTAACACTTAAGATCATATTACTTATAAATTTATGTATAGGAATTCTTTGAGGTTGAAGAACTGAAGAGATTATTTCAGAGAAGATTTCTACAACCTTCTACCAAGACAATTATGTCTTAGAAATATTTCAGATTCTTAGCCTGAGTTTTTGTTTGGTTGTTTGTTTTAATTATCTAATTTTCACTCTGTTAGTAAATATACAAGCTGAAAACCCATGTCAGAGCAGGATACTCATTATAAATTTTCACAAGCAATATTTTCCATCTCCTTGTAGCTGGGGTTTATTTTGAGTTAGTCTTTTATTCTTTTGATGTAACCTTTTGGTTTAGTCATTCTACTGGAGGAGTTAAATGATCTCCTTACATAGGCCTTTACTTTTATCTCTTGATCTTTTTTCCCAGAGTACCTTAAAAACAAAGCCAGTTTCACCTTATTCACCAAATACTCACTCTAAGTGTGCATGAATTAGCACCCCCTTTAGTTCTCTTCTTTCCTGCTTTTCCTTACAGTCTTACCCGCTCTAATTTTTTTCAGTTTTCAATTTTTTTGTTTTTAAGTAAGTTGTTTTTTTTCTTTTTTTTTTCAAAGCTGAAATGCTGAACTTCTCATAGAAAATTAGAAGGAAAAAATGATTAGGAGCTCTTGGCTAGTTCTGTTGGTAGAGCATTCTGTGCTTGATCTTGGGGTCATGAGTTCAAGCCCCATGTTGGGTGTAAGGATTACTAAATAAATAAATAAAATTTAAAGACACATAGTAAAAGAAAAAATGGCTGTATGTTTCAAAAAATTATATCTAATGGCTTTACTTCTTTTAAAATATTTTTTCTAAATATTAATGTATGTATACTTTCATCTTAGATATAGACATTTAAACCTAGTTAAAAAGACAATGAAATAATTATATGGGAATCCCCTACAGAATATATTATAGATCATATATCTGAAATAGCAGGCAGATTATTTTGATTTTGAAAAGATACGCTGATAAAATCATATTCATATTGAATATTTGGATAAAATGTTTTTATACTCATTGTCATTTTTTAATTCTTCTTGTCCTAGAAGAATGGAAACATAACAGTGAATTAACTATTACATAAATAAGCAGGAAATGAAAGGTCAAGTTTGCTAGCCATACATTACAAGTCAAAACGAAAGGAATTGCATTATCATAAATGATTGAAGACCATGGTAATTCAGAAATGAAAAAAAAATCATTTTTGAGATAATTATTTTTCATTTTACATTTATCTGTTAACCAACAGAGATTAATTCACATATTTGTTAGTTTTGGTAAGGCTGGTATATTCTTTTTTAAAATAGAATTCTCCTCAAGAAACTGACCAAAGGTAGCTAAATATTTATGACTGAGGCATTAGAGCTATATAAATATTCTAAGACAGTCATGAATTGAAAGTATGTATCAAAGTGTATCTGAATTTACATCATTTTTGAGTTTTGTAGTTAATGCTTTGTAACAACCAATACTTAAAATATAATTTGAAATTTCTTTTTTTTCTTATGAAATCTACTTACATAAGTATTACATAGCTTAGCTAAGAAATCTTTTATGTATGAGTCTGAATATATTTTGTAGGTCTGATAGAAAATGTAAAATTGAGGGCTTACATGGATTAAGGAGGGAAACTCAAATGTTCAGAGGCCCTAAGTCATCACTTTGCTTCTCATGTTAATAAGAGAATATCCTTTGCTTGTATTACGGTGCTTTACAATTGCAAAGTAATGAACAGGGTGTTCTGTCATTTCTTAAAATGTCCTTTTTCTCAGGCTAAAATACTTTAATACCTTTAATGTTTAAAAACCAGCTATGGCTTTCATAAAAAGAAACAGTTTTATTTGGGGAGTTGATGGTCTGATAAACTCATGACATACAAAGTACTACTGAAATACCTACATCTTAGTTTCAGAATTAAAATTAACTCAGATATAAATTGAAGCTGCCTTTCTGTTCAACTTCAGATTTAAATGAATTATATGAATGTAACTTTCTCTCTTCCCCTAACAAGACTATTCCTAAACCAGTCCTACTACTTCCTCTTTGCTGGCAGTTATCTTCCTAAGGATAAAATTGGTATCACTTTTCTTCTCAAATACCTGTCGTTTACAGAAAACAACAACAAACAAAGAAAAAAAAACAAATGCTCTAGATTAGGAAATGATACAATCTGTATCTCCAGCTTTTGTTCTTTTTGTTTTTGTTTTGTTCACATCACTGTCCATACCCTGTATCATTGCCCTACTATTCTTCTCAGAGTTATTTCTCAAAATTTAATTTGTTTGGAATCAGAGTGTTTCAGCACAAAATACATTCCTTTTTGAAATATAACAACATCTGGTATTTTTTTCCTAGCTCTTTATAATGTGCTTATTCATGTAATTGTCTAATTCCTTAACACCCCTCCGCATGCACACCATTAGATTGTAGACTTATATATCCTGAGATGTATCTTGCTCATCTTTATATCCTTCCAAGTACCTAGTTCTGCAGTGTGCCCATTGTAGAGTCTATAATAATCATTTCTCCTTGGTACATAGGAAAATATGCATTAAATTAGCCATAGCAATTATCATAGTTCTCTAGACTTCTAGGGGAAAAAGGAGTGCATATATCTTTTGCCATCCTCATATACTGTAACACATATGTGTTCAGGTGTGTTTGTGTGTAGGGTCATGTAAGCTCCAGGGGGAAGAAGCCAGCATGTTTTACAAGGCAGAGGTGTGGAAAACAAATGGCTTCTATTTGGTAAATAATTTTATCTGTAAAATGAGGGTTTGGCTTAAAAAATCTTCAAAATTTCCCACTTTAAAAAATGTCATGAGCTTAGGGGCCCCTGGGTGGCTCAGTTGGTTAAGCATATGACTCTTGGTTTCAACTCAGGGAATAATCTCAGGTTCCTGGGATTGAGCCCCACGTGGGGCTCCCTGCTTAGCCAGGAGTCATGCTCATCTCCCCCTCTCTCTGCCCTTCACCCTGCTCATACTCACACTCTCCCTCTCTCCCAAATAAATAAATAAATCTTTTTAAAAAAAAGTCACGAGCTTAAATTCATTACATAAGAAGTAAGGGATACCTTTTTCTAAATTGTAGCCAAATTGATCTAAATCCCAAACCAAGGAGATAAGTTAATCACTGACCAAATTAACCACTTATCCCTTCTGCTGCCCCACCATGCTGATTGGTATGCATTTTGGAGGATTGTTAATTTTCTCAAATGACTGATATTTGGACTATCATTACAGAGCATTCTACTGCATAAATCAGTCAAGCAGTTCACTAAATAGTCCCCATGTGTCTTGGAAGGTGATGTACCTCTAAAGTCCCCAAGGAGTAACTTACTTGGCAGAGTCTTGTCTAATAATTATGGCATTTAGGACAGATAGATGTATTCTGTGCTGCAATGAGTCTCCCTTGCTGACTTAAAGTGTCAAGTTTTGTTTTTAAAAATGTTAAAATTAGACTAAGGGGAATATAGTCATTATAATGATGCGGCTGAAGTACTTAAAATCATTAATATCTTTTATAGAGGAACTGGTTGTAACTATTAGTTAGATTAATATTTAGAAGTCCTAAGACATTAGCATTGGCCAGAATTTCAGTGTTTCACATTCCTAAAGATTTTTAAATCTAACATGTGGAGGCTTGAATATGCCAAAATGTGCCACGTGTTTCTGGAAATGACATGGACACTTTGGAAAGCTCTTTTAGACAATGGGTAGATAGAACACTTATGTCCCCATTTTCTATGGTCAGCTATTTCTGTGAGTTTGGGGTTCTTACAATATTTTGAAAGCCATTCCTCTCTGGACTGTTTGTGCTGTATTTACTATTATTTATTTTCATCTCTGGTTCACCATGGCTTGAGTGTGAGTTTCAAGAAGGTAGATACTATATTTTATTCACCTCTGAAATCCATATGTTAACCCTGTGCTGAGTTAATGCATAATCAGTATTTGAGAAATAAGTGAAATGAATGCAATTTCCACTTGCTTGTAATACACTATAAATGACTGTTTTTGTGTTCTGAGAAAAAAATAATTTAAAGAAACCAGTGTATACCTGAGATTTCAGGATTTAAAAAATATATATTTTTTATTTATTTGTCATAGAGGGAGAATGAGCACACACAAGTAGGGAGAGCAGCAGGCAGAGGGAGAATGTGGGACACAATCTCAAAACCCTGGGATCATGACCTGAGCTGAAGGCAGACACTTAACTGACTGAGCCATCCAGGTGCCAGGGATCTTTATTTCTATTTTGTTTCCATTATAAGTAAGAGAATAAAAATTTCAAATTAAAACTCTAAATTACAGAAGTTTTTAGGGAATAAAGTAATTATTTCCCATGAAACAGCAATATGTGGGCCTCATATGTAAGGATGACCAAGAAAATGCTTACCTGGGATATCCTGATTTTATCTTTTTTTTTTTTTTAAAGAATTTATTTATTTATTTATTTATTTTAAAAGATTATTTATTTATTTATTTGACACAGAGAGAGATCACAAGCAGGCAGATAGGCAGGCAGAAAGAAGGGGAAGCAGTCTCTCTGCTGAGCAGAGAACCTAATGTGGGACTCAATCCCAGGACCCTGGAATCATGACCTGAGCCAAAGGTAGAGGCTTTAACCCACTGAGCCACCCAGGCGCCCCTATTTATTTATTTGACAGAGAGAGGTCACAAGTAAGTAGAGAGGCAGGCAGAGAGAGAGAGGAGGAAGAAGGCTCCCTGCCGAGCAGAGAGCCCGATGCGGGACTCGATTCCGGGACCCTGAGATCATGACCTGAGCCGAAGGCAGAGACTTAACCCACTGAGCCACTCAGGCACCCCATGATTTTATCTTTAAAAAAATTATTCAAGCAATTCTGAAAATCACTTTATATGTATATTATACATGATTGATTTTTCCACTGTGATATCAAATAAAACTTAATGACATAAGCCTCGAAGGGTATGATTACCTATGAGATACGTTGGTGAGATTTTATATGCATGTGTTGTGTGTGTGTTATTATAGTTATTTCCTCAGGAGTGGTATTACACTGAAGTCAAGGTTTGTGTAGTTTTTGACATTGAAAGTGACCTCTATTTAGTCTTAAACTTGTACAATATTTGTTGATATATGAGTAAGCATTTGGAAAAGGATTTGTCTTTACCTCCAGTCCTTTTCCTAAATCTGTATTTCAAATGCTGGGTAGTTATGAGCTCTGGATGATAAGATTTTGTCATCAGATACCAATATGTATGACTCAGAAAGTTTGCTTTCAGATATGTAGGACATGATACCTCTACATTAGGTCTATAAATTATTTTCAAATTTATCTATTAAAGAACAATAAAAGCATTTTAAAACTGTGAAATGTACTTTGTGTAGCCAATAGCAATTGTTCCAAAGACTTTGGCTGATTATCATTACTTCCTATAAGACCAAGTCATATTCTTTTTCTCTTTAAGATTTTATTTATTTATTTGAGAGCAAGAGAGAGAGCAAAAGAGCAGAAACAGGGAAGTGGCAGAGGGAGATGGAGAAGCAGGCTCCCTGCTGAACAGGGACCCCCAATGGGGGGCTTGACGCCAGGACCCTGGGATCATGACCTGAGCCAAAGGCGGACGCTTAACTGACTTGAGCCACCCAGGTACCCCCAGACCAAATCATATTCTAAATGTTGTGTTTCTTTATATGTTTTAATGCCATAATATTAAAGTGCATACATACACCCTCTACACCCAACTTACAATACAAAGATTCCATGACTAAAAAATGAACTTCTGTATAAAAACCTCATTTCTAAATGAAGAAAGGAAATTTATTAAGTTTAAGTCTAAGTATAAATGAAAATTTTGAAAATGGTGGCGTCATTTAAAATTATTTAAATATTATTCTTTTCCTTAATTGTATGATGGAGACAAGGTCCTTTTGTGGTGTCACAGAGCATATCTGGGCTTCTGGATTGGAAGTAACTCTTTCCTGTGATACAGGTTGGTTCCACCACCCTGTTTGAGGAGAATCTGTAACAACATTGCTCCTCCATGGTGAGCTGAATTTAGGCTTCCTGTGAACAGGAAGGGGAGGGGAAAAAATACCTGAAAGATGTTATAAAGCCACACTGGAATTTCAGTTTGGCCAGTGGAATTAAAGACAAGATGTCTATTATCAAGACCATAGCTTGGGAAGAAGGATGAGGAAAAGCAGAAGTCACAAACATTGGTAGTAAGTCAAAAAAGATTTACAGTTTTCCCATCAGACTTTTCAGGCAAGTGTAAAAATATCCTCCTCAGTTGCATTAGCAGATCACCATATGTATTAGTCAGAGATCTTGGTTGCAACAACTAAAAGCCACTCCAGTTAATTAAGGCAGAGAAATAGTTGTGGAAATGATAGCTCAGAAAACTGACTGGAAGTTTGGAAAAACAAATTTAAAAAGAATCAAGAGAATCATATCACTGATGAGGATGTCTCAACTACTCATGAGTAACATAACTGATGAATGTCTACAACACAATAAGAAAAGTATGATGAGCAGCACAATCTGGGAAGGTTTTGCTGTAAAGAATCAAACACTTATTTAAAAGGTGAAGAAATGTGTGGAAACAAAACTCTGTGAAGACACGGTTAACATTTTAGAAATTCAAAACTTCTCTTTTTAAATTTGGACTATGAAATAGAAGAAATGTTCCTGAAGATTATTGTTTTAATAGATTCTTGTTCCCAAAATTCAGGACATTTATCGATGGTTCAATAGTAGGTGACTTTTTGTAATAGTTTTTCTTTTTTCTTCTTTCTTTTCAGTTTTTTTGTTTTTTTTAAATTTTTTATAGTTTTAACATACAGTGTTCTATCAGTTTGGGGTATACAACAATCCCATACATCACCCAGTGCTCATCACAAGTTCCCATCAAGGATTTTACCCATCCCCCATCCACCTCCTCTCTGGTAATCATCAGTTTGTTCTCTGTAGTTAACTCTCGGTTTGTTTCTTTCTCTCTCTTTTTCTTTTGATGGTTTGTTTTGTTTCTTAAATTCCATATTTGAGTGAAATTATGTGGTATTTGTCTTTCTTCAAGTGACTTATTTTGCTTAACATTAAACTGTTTAGCTCCATCCATGTCCTTGTAAATGGCAAGATTTTATTCTTTTTTATGTCTGAGTATACAAAGATTTTTCTATCAAACTGATTTATGACTCAGATAGATTATAGAAATAAATCATAATATTCCTTCTAAATTTATTGTGATCTAAAGGCTTGTAAGAATCAATCAATATTTACTTATTGAATACATAGCATGTACTGTATAGTACTTAAGGTACAATGTAGAACCCCTACATCTGAGGGGTGTATACATTAGTCAAAGAGGTAAAAAGTTATCATTCCAAATCAGGAAATAACAGTGAACTACTAAAAACAAATTAATTTGCTCTTAAATAGAGTCATGTTAAAAATGTGATCACTGTTCTGGACCTAATTTTGCATCACGTATACAACTATTTCATTACCATCACAGTAAGAAATTTTGAGGAAAAAAAATAGGTTATGTTGTTTGGACCATCACTATTTAGATTTAGAAGATTTTTTAAAAAGATTTTCTTTACTTTAGAGGGAGAGAGGGGGAGAGAGAGAGAGAGAGAATGCACACTGAGCTAAAACCAAGAGTCGCACTCTCAACTTACTGAGCCACCCAGGTGGCCCAGAACAAGGTAATTTATGATATAACTCAATGCTTAGAAAGATTGAGCATAAGAAATAAGATGAAATTATATGTTTAACAGAAATGCATATTAGTTCCAGTGCAGGCCTCACCACCACTTAGGTATTTTCAAATTTTTTATTAAATAAAGAGCAGTATGTGAATTTTGCTTCAAAACTGAATTCCAGTGCAGGTTATCAAATCAAGCCTTAAGACACTGGCTTAAAGATGATATGGTGTATGTAGAAGGTTGGGTACGTGTGTGAAAAATGCTGCCCATTAAGAAACAAAGTGGTTTGGGTTTTTGGTTTTATTTGGTTTGTTTGTTTTCTTCCAAGTTTGCAGGTCTGGAATCTTGCAAAATAGTTCCACTTTGGTGCGTAGTTTGTAAGAATTGTGCTCATGGATACAATAGCAGAGAAAAAAAGTCAAACCTTGTCCCTCAAGGAAACAGATCATGATAACCAATATATGCATTTGAGCAAGTCACAAAACCTAAAACTGTGGAGACATTTGTGAAAGTAACTTCTTCATTTACTTCCATCATGGGAACCTATAGCTATCTAAGCTTTCTAATCACAGGATCAGCAGCACTTCTTTGATAATTTTCAGAACAAATTCTATTTATTAATACTCCTCATGCATTTGTTTTCTCTATGTGTTTTGAGATAGCATTTAGTGTAACTGAGAAGAGAGATTATTTCAGTGTTGATTATTTTGTATATCAAGATGACATCCGTCATTAACAAGAAATGAGCAAAATACTGTATATGATGATAATAATTTCCACTTAAATACCTACTGTGCATGAAGCACTCTAATGACTGGTTTCCCTGTGTTTTTTTCAGAAATCTTCACATTTTCCTATCAGATAGAAGCTATTACCCTCCATTTGAGACTCAAAGGTATTAGATAATTTGCCAAGGTTATTCTACAAATAAATACAGGGCCAAAATTTATACTCAAGAAGTCCAAAGTCTGTACTCTTTCCACTAGGTTTTGTGGAGGTTACAAATGACCTGATAGATTGCCTTGCCCAGCAGAGCCAGAAATTGCTTCCAGAAGCATGTCTATATTAGCAGCATGAAGTTGATCCCTATGTGATAATTGTGCCATTAATGTAATAGAAATATCGAGCAGCTCAGATTTTTGTGACCCCAGGCTAAAGTGTAAAATGGGAGAAAGATAATAGTTTCCTGCTGGTTTCAACTGGGGTCATCTCCAGGACATTGTCTAGCCTAGACCTGAGAATCAGATACAAGATTGTAGCCATCTCGTTTGATCTGTGTATATGACACATATGGGTTTATGAATTCCTTTCCCTTTAGCTTAGTTAGTGTTTTGTGGAATTCAGATGGATTCTTTTTAACTCAATACTTGGTCCAGAGCAATGCTGTAGTAGTGGGGGTAGCATGACCTTCATGTGACCTATCAGCCTCTTATTTTATAATTTTATAATCTTATAAGCAAAAACACAATCTTTTACTCCAAGAACAAAGTCAACTCTTCTCTAGAAGAAAATATACAGTTGTACTTTTTGGAATGTTTTGGAAAATATTTTCTATTAGCCAATCAAGTTTAGTGAAGTATTTGATATTCAATAACACATGCCATATAGACATTTTCAAATTAGCACATGAACTTAGATAATACCTCCTATTAAGAAGGGAAAGAATTTATCAAATGGTGTAACCTTGATTTATTAATCTAACTAACACATTTGCCATTGTAATATCTATTCCATGTTGAAAAAGCTTGCTTGTCAGATTTGTCATATGCTGTTTGTATAACTGGTAATTATGGAATCAAGATGAATTATCCTCTATTTTTAAAGGCTATAAAATAGACACCAACCAATTAATATAACTATTCTCTCATTCTTTGAAGAAAAAAGAGAAAAATCAATCTCATTTTAAAATCATTTATCTATTCCACTCCTTCCTTTCTACCCATCTCATAGGACTGTACATTAAAGCTTGTGATTCTACTTGTTACCGTTAAAAGAAGCTTCCTTAACACAAGGTGTCATAGAATTCTCACAAAGCATTCTTTTCCTATGAATAGCTAATCACAAACTTTTCTGCAACCTGAAAGATATTTGGGAGCAATGTTCAAATTTACTTTCTTTAACTTGACACTTTACAGATGAAACACTTCTTTTCCTAAGTTGGCTCATGCTAGAAATTGGATCAAAAGAAAGAAATGGCTGTTTAAATACCAAAATGCCTAAATTATATTTTTTTTTGCTTAGCTTGAGCAAATGACTAACCATGGGTTAGTTCTGGAGTTTCAGGTTTGTTTGTTTTTTTAATTATTACCTTTTATTAACAAGGAAGATCTTAACCCATGAATACAAATCATTCAACACACTGTATAGTTACTCTTTATAGAATTTGTACTCTTACTTTTAAAATATTTATTTATTTTGACAAAGAAAGAGAGGAGCACAAGCACACAACAGGGGGAGCAGCAGGCAGAGAGGGAGAGGGAGAAGCAGGCTCCCTACCAAGCAGGGAGCCCAATATGGGTCTCAATTCCCAGGAAGGACCCTGGGATCATGTCCTGAGCCTAAGGCAGATGCTTAACCTGACTGAGCCACCCAGGAGCCCTGAATTTGTGCTCTTAAATCACTATAAATTCAGGATTAAATTACCATATAGGGTAACTAAAAATTTGCTTTGGTAGAAAACAATCCAAATTTTATATGCATATATTTATATGTGTATATGTGTGTGTTGTTTATATATATATTTTACATATAGTGGCAATGAACAACAACTCTCTTAGAAATTCATATTAGCAATTTGTCATTAAGATGCTTTACCAGTTTTTCTATAGAGACCGTTCCCTCTTCTTGACATTAAAAAACTATTTTATGACAAGGAAAATAAGGTAAATAGAAATAAAGTAGAGATGGTGAGTCATTATCCCTCTTGAGTTATTTTTTCAGAGCTGTTGTAACAATTCCCTTCTGTCTTCATTTTTCTAGCTTATCTCCAATTTCTTGACTTTTAAAATGTGTAGAACTCACAATTAGATAAGCAATAAAAATAAAATAATAGGGATAAGTAAAGAGAAATAATACTCTTTGATGGAGTAATAATGCTCTTCAACATCACTGGGGATTCAAAGATACTGAGCTTTACTTTCTATACATATAACATCTCCTTTAGTTCTCACAACTAGAAAAGGTGCAGGTACTTTTCTTTTTTTATTCATAATCTGGAGGTGCAGAAATAAGGGCAGATGAGAGCACCAGGCCTCATAGCCAAACCTGAGTAACTCTAGAGTTAATTAATTTATTGACTTTAATGAATGACCATCAATGCTTTTATAGCTGTGGATTTAAAGACAGAATTTTTTAGTTTTCTAAATATTCATTTTATTATAAAGATTTTATTTATTTATTTGAAATAGAGAGCAAGTGAGCAAGAATGAATATGAGCCGGAGGGGCAGAGGGAGAGGAACAAGCAGACCCCCAGCCCCACCTCCAAGCAGGGAGCCTGATGAAGCCGGGCTCAGTGCCAGGACCCCGGGATCATGACCTGAGCCCAAGGCAGACGCTCAACTGACCGAGCCACCAGATGCCCTAAATGGTCATTTTATGACATTCAAACAAATGTTTAATATCACCTAAATGTAAACATATTGAAGACAGGAATGGATACCTAGCCCTGAATAGGCAAAGATCAGTCTAAAGGTAAAGGAAAATGAGTAATAGAAAATACTTTTACAGAGTGACATATGATCTTAATTGTTATAGAAAGGTAATTTGATTGCTGTAAACTATACATTACGCAAGGGGTGTCATTTTACCTGAAAAGTAAACAATTATGTATGATGTAGCCAGGTGGCTAAAGAAAAGGAGGCGGAATGTGCAAAGGCATAAATCCTTAGGGCAAATGGTGCATGCACATAGAGAATAGGGAAAAGTTTGTTGTTAGCCTGTGGCTTAGGCAGGGAAGTGGGGCTCGGTGATGATTGCTATGTTCTGTGTCCAGTGTATTTATTTCAACATATAGTTAACTTCATATTATATTGTCAGTCTGTGAGCAACACTTTTTCAGGGTCTGAGATTTTTTCATTAAATATTTCGTTTACATAGCAATGTGGTCCAATTTCAGAGACTTTAACTCTATATTCTGACTTTAGACTTCTGGGTTTAGCTTCTGACCACTTCTCTGGATGCTTCTTTACACTGTAATTCTCTTCATGATTAAAGGGTGAATCAAAGGATTCTTATGACATTCTTTTGGATGTGAGCTGACTTAGAAATTCTTTAGTAGTTTTTATGGTCTTTAGGACTACATTATAAATCCTGAAATAAATCTAAGTAAGAAGTATGTATGTATTTTAACATTTCAAATCCCCAATTCTAGATTTTTACATTTTTCTGTAATGATTAGGTTTAGGAATTGAGATAGAGTTTTTCTTTCTCCTGATTCTTCACTGATTTTTGAATGGGCTATTTGCTTGATGTTGAATTATGTTACTTTTAGAAGTAGAAAATATTTGTTATAATTGGCAAAACAAAACAAATTAAATTATTTTATTTATAATTAGTGAGAGACTTTAGGTAAAGGGATAAGTTTAAAAATACAAAGTAAATTCTAAGCTGTAGTGGTCATTCTCTATATTAGGATAAACATGTGTTTGCAATGCTAAGATATATGGAAGAAAATGATTAAACATAAATCATTACATTGGTGGAAAGGATATCACTCCTTATAGACTTTATTTTTCAGGATATGAATACACACACACACACACACTGTCCTATATTTTATTCAAAAACATGTATGAACCTTTGATATAAACATAATTTTAAGAAATCAGAATCTTCAGATTCTTAAATTCCTATTTTCATAGGTCATATTCTACATACACAGTATAATTTAAGTTCTATCAGGAAGCTTTTTTTTTTTAAGATTTCTTTCTTTATTTGAGAGTGAGTACAAAGGACAGGGGCAGAGGGAGAGAGCCTTTTTTTCTATTTTCTATTTTTATTTATTTTTATTTTTATTGTGTTATGTTAGTCACCATACAATACAACGTTAATTTTTAATGTGTTCCGTGATTCATTGTTTGTTTATAACACCCAGTGCTCCATGCAATCTGTGCCCTCCTTGATACCCATCACCAGGCTCACCCATCCCCCCACCCCCCTCCCTTCTAAAACCATCCATTTGTTTCCCAGAGTCCATAGTCTCTCATGGTTCTTAGTCTTTTTTTTTTTTTCCTTTTAATTTTCTATATTTATTTGACAGAGAGAGAGAGAGTGTGTGCACAAGCAGGGGGAGCTGCAAGCAGAGGGAGAGGGAGAAGCAGGCTCCCTGCTGAGCAGAGAGCCTGAAGTGGGGCTCAATCCCCAGACCCTGGGATCAGGGTCTGAACCAAAGGCAGACCCTTAAACGACTGAGCCACCCAGATGCCATGAAAGAGAGAGTCCTAAGAAGACTCCAGGATGAGTGTAGAGCCCAACGTGGGGCTGAATCTTACAACCTTGGGAATTGAGCCAAAACCAAGACCAAAACCAAAGAGTTGGATACCCAACTGCCCGCACCACCCAGCGCCCCTATCGGAAAGATTTTAAAAATAAAATATTCTTGTTTTAACCATCTCATTTCATTTATTTTTTACAAAGAATCAAAAATTTTATAAACATAAAGCATGCCATTAAAATGCAGTTCTTTCATTGCAACAAGAAAGACCACCTTACAAGGATGAAAAATTCTAAAGGCATATTGAATGTGGAAGTGATTGTGCAGCCTCTAAGTGAAGTAATTTGTTATTAAAAGAACATAGCTTCCTGAAATAATGTTTTATACAGTTACACACTAGACATTGAAGTTCGGATATTTGCTTGTGCTCTTAGGATGAAGGAATGCTCACAGGGCTCAATCAACATACATAATTATGATCTCACAGATACCCTCAATTCATAAATTCCAATAATGTCAACAGTAGTAGTAAAACTGTGTCATCAGAAAAGGAGACAACAAATGCCAAATGTTTAAGGGACAGGTGGAGATTTATATTACAGTTCTAAGTCTATACATTAGAAAATATGAATCCACACTGTTACAATTGTAAGATTAATATGATATTAATGGCTCAGCTCCCTGTTCATTTTTGGCATTCATAAATTAATGTAATTCGAATTTATGGAATGTCTGTGATGTGTACATAGTCCTTTAAGCTCTAAGACTATTATACATGTATGTAGTTTATAATCTAAAAGTTTATAGGAATTATACCACTTGGGAGAACCTGGATGGTGCAGGTGGTTGAGCCTCCAACTCTTGGTTTCAGCTCAGGTCATGATCTTAGGGTCCTGAGATTGAGCCCGGTATTAGGTTCTGAGCTCAGCACAGTCTGCTTGAGATTCTGTCTCTCTCTAAAATAAATAAATAGAGTTGAGGGCCCATTTCTGGGTTCTCTATTCTCTATTCTCTGTCTGGTTTTGTGCCAGTACCATACTGTCTTGATGATGACAGCTTTGTAATACAGCTTGAAGTCCAGAACTGTGTTGCTTCCAGCTATTGTTTTCTTTTTCAACATTGCTTTGGCTATTCGGTGTCTTTTCAGATTCCATACAAATTTTAGGTTTGTTTGTTTCAGCTTTATGTAAAATGCTCATGATATTTTGCTAGGGATTACACTGAATGTGTAGATTGCTTTGGGTAACATAGAGATTTTAACACTATTTGTTTTTCCAATCCATGATCATGAAATGTTTTTCCATTTCTTTGTGTCTTCCTAAATTTCTTTCATAAGTGTTCTGTAGTTTTCAGAGTATAGGTCTTTCGCCTCTTTGTTTAGGTTTATTCCTAGGTATCTTATGATTTTTGGTGCAGTTGTAAATAGGATCAATTCCTTGATTTCTCTTTCTTCTGCATCATTGTTAGTGTGTAGGAATGCAGCCGGGGGGGTGGGGGGAGAAAGAAAGAAAGAAATACAACTGACTTCCGTGTATTGATTTTTTTTTTTTTTTCCTGTATTCCTGTATCAGTTCTAGCAATTTTTGGATGGAGTCTTTTGGGTTTTCTTTTTCATTCATTCATTCTTTCTTTCTTTCTTTTTTTTTTTTTTTAGATTTTATTTATTTATTTGACAGTGAGAAAGATCACAAGTAGGCAGAGAGGCAGACAGAGAGAGAGGGGGAAGCAGGGTCCCCACTGAGCAGAGAGTCCAATGTGGGGCTCAATCCCAGGACCCTGGGATCATGACCTGAGACAAAGGCAGACACTTAATGACTGAGCCACCCAGCCTCCCCGTCTTTTGGGTTTTCTACATAGAGTATCACATCATATGCTAGGAAATGCTGAACTCTGTAAAACAAACTGAGGGTTGCTGGAGAGGAGGTGGCTGGGGTGGAAAGCGTAATTGGGTGATGAGCATTAAGGAGAACCCTTGATGTAATGAGCACTGCGTGTTACATGCAATTGATGAATCACTGAATTCTACCTCTGAAACTAGTAAAAACTAAAATAAATAAATAAAATTTATTTAAAATTATTATTTAGTATTAAAAATTTTTAAATAATAAAAAAATGCCACATGTAAAACTTCATGTTTGTTCATTCATTGTAGTGTTCTTAGATGAATTAGCCAGTTGCCAATGACAAAAACCTAAACTCATCCTTTCTCTTCTTGGCACATTGAGTTCACCTCCAAATTCTGACAAGTGTATATTCCCATTATTTCTCATTTTCATCCCCTCTTTCCTATTTTCATTGCTGCTGTCAGTGTTTGGAACTTCATTTTTTTTTTTTAAAGGTTCTATTTATTTATTTGACAGACAGAGATCACAAGTAGGCAGAGAGGCAGGCAGAGAAAGTGGGGAAGAAGGCTTCCCACTGAGCAGAGAGCCCGATGTGGGGCTTGATCTCAGGACCCTGAGATCATGACCTGAGCCGAAGGCAGAGGCTCTAACCCTCTGAGCCACCCAGGCACCCTGGAACTTCATTCTGACTCTAACTTCCAAGATTGTTTTCATTCTATCATGTTATATGTGATTAAACGGCCAGATGACTGACTTTAACAATGTCCTATTGTTGTCATTGTATTTGGTTATTATGGAAGTTAAAATAAGAGAGAGAGAAACTTGAAAGAGATCACCATTCTGGCAATGTTTGGTCCAAAAACTGCAGAGCAGAGAAGGTTTTGATATAGAGAATTTTCATAGACTAATTGGGGAGAAGTAGTTGAAAGAGGAACAATGTCTTGAAGTATGGTCCTAGCCTTGATGCTAAGAAGCAAAGGTGGATAATGAGTAGATTTTGAACCCTGAACCAGGGTATATTTTTAGAAGGAAAATTCAGGGCTCTTAGAGTACTTGTTTTTAAAACACAAGCTGAGAGGCCAGTTAGAGATCAGTGTGAAGATAGAAGAGGTTTCTGTGTCTCTCTTTTTAATATTTTTCTGTTGAACTTACTTTGTGAAATAGTTATAATATATGATATTCCTGTGATGTATTTCATAATAAAAATTCACATAGAACAAATTAGTCACTGGGTACTTTCATATCCTAACAGTAAAATAAGCTAAACGTGAAAGCATTTTATAGACTGTCAAATGGTATTCAAATGTTTGTTATTCAAAAACAAAACCACAACAACCAAAACTTACAGGATGCAGCAAAAGCAATTCTAGAAAGAAGTTTATAGCAATAAATGCCAACATTAAGAATAAAGAAAGATCCCACTTAAACAACCTAACTTCACACCTCAACGAATTAGAAGGAGAAAGAAAACTAATCCAGAAGTTAGCAGAAGGAAGGAAATAAAGATTAGTGGAGAAATAAATGAAATAGAGACTAGAAAGAAAATAGAAAAAAAAAAAAAAGAAACTGTGTTGGTTTTTTAAAAGATGAGCAAAAATGACAAACCTTTAGCTACACTAACCAAAAAAAGACAAAGAGGATTCAAGTAAATAAAACTGGAAATGAAAGAGAAGGCATTATATCTGACACTGAAGAGATACAAAAGATCATAAGAGGCTACTATAAACAGTTATATACCAACAAATGAAAACTTAAGAGAAATTGGTAAATTCCTAGAAATATATGATCTACTGAGACTGAGTCACGAAGAAATGGAAAATGTGGACAGACCAATAATGACTAAAGAGCTTAAAGCAGTAATCAACATTTTCCCAACAAAGAAATGCCCAGAGCCAGATGGTTTCACTGGTGAATTCTACCAAACATTTAAATAATAATTAATACCATTCCTTCTCAAACTCTTCCAAAAAAATTGAAGTGAAAGGAGCACTATCAAATTCATTTCACAAGTTTACTCATTACCCTGATACCAAACTCAATATAGGCACTACAAGGAAATTATAGATGAAAAATCCTTAACAAAATTCAAGTAAACTGAATTCAACAGCACATTAGAAGGATGATGAAACATGATCAAAAGAGAGTTATCTCTGCAGTGAAAGAATGGCTCAGCATTTGAAAATCAATAAATGTAACACACCACATTAATAGAAAAATGAAATCATGTGATCCTCTAAATAGATGCAGAAAAAGCTTTTGACAATATTCAACAAACTTGCATGATATGAAGACCATAACAAATTGAGTTGAGAAGGAACACACCTCAACCTAATTAAAGGCATAGATGGCAAGGCCACAGATAACATCATACTGGCTGGTGAAACAATGAAAGGTTTTCCTCCAAAATCAGGAGCAAGGTTGCCACTCTCCCCACTCATACTTGGCATAATACTGGAAATCTTAGAGAATAATTAGGCAAGAAAAAGAAATTAAAAGCCATCCAGATTAGAAAAGAAAAAGTGAAAGTGTTTCTCTTTGAAGAAGGCATGATCTTAAAGACAGTAAATTCTAAATACTCCACCAAAAACTGTTAGGATTAATAAATTTGGCAAAGTTTCCAGACACAAATCAACATATAAAAATCAGTTGCATTTCTATACTCTCACAATGAAATATCTGAAAGATAAATAGAGAAAACAATCTGATTCACAACAGCACCTAAAATAACAAAGCACTTAAGGAATGAATTTAACCAGGCACCTGGGTGGCTCAGTTGGTTAAGCATCTGCCTTCCACTGAGATCATGATCCCAGGGTCCTGGGATTGAGTCCTGCATTGGGCACCCTGCTCAGTGGGGAGTCTGCTTCTCTCTCTATTCCTCCCTCCTGTTTGTGATCTCTCTCTCTCTCTCTCTCTCTCTCTCTCTCCCACTCTATTTCTCTCTCAAATATATAAATAAAATCTTTTAAAAAGGGAATACATTTAACCAAGGAGGCAAAAGATCTGTGCCCTAAAAACTGTAGGATACTGATGAAAGAAATTGAAGAAGACACAAATAAATGGAAAGACATATTTTTTGATCAGAAGAACTGATACTGTTAAAGTGTCCATAACACACAAAGCCATTTACAGATTCAGTGCAATCCCTGTTAAAATGCCAATGGCTTTTTTCACAGAAATAGAAAGTAGAATCTTAAAATTTCTGTGGAACTACAAAGGACCCCAAATAACCAGAGAAATCCTGAAATATAAGAACATAATCAGAGATATGATACTTACTGATCTCAAAAAATACTACAAAGCTGTAGTAATTAAAACACTATGGTTCCTGGAATAAAAATGGACATATAGATCAAGAGAACAGAATAAACATTTCAGGAATATGGTCAAATAATATTTGACAAGGTAGTCAAGAACGCTCAATAGGAAAAGTATAGTCTCTTCAACAAATGGTTCTGGGAACACAGGATAACCACATGCAGAAAAAGGAAGTTGGATCCCTATCTTAAACCACATACAAAAATTAACTCAAAATAGATTAAAGGCTGGGGTGCCTGGGTGGCTCAGTGGGTTAAGCCTCTGCCTTCAGCTCAGGTCATGATCCCAGGGTCCTGGGATCGAACCCCACATCAGGTTCTTGCTCAGCAGGGAGCCTGCTTCTTCCTCTCTCTGCCTGCCTCTCTGCCTGCCTCTCTGCCTACTTCTGCCTATTTGTGATTTCCTCTCTGTCAAATAAATAAATAATATAAAAAATAGATTAAAGGCTTAAATGTAATACCAAACCCCATAAAACTCCTAGAAAAAAATATGAGGGAAAAGCTCCTTAACATTGTTTTGTTGTTGTTGTTTTTGCATATGACACCAAATGTAAAAACAGCAAAAACAAAAATAAACAAATGGGACTATGTCAAACTAAAAAATCTTCTGAACAGGAAGAGACACAATCATCAGAGTAAAGAGGGAACGGGAGAATATATTTGCTGACTATATATCAGATAGTAGGTTAATTTGTAGACTATTTAAGAAACTCACATAATTCAGTAGCAAAAACGAAACAACAAAACCCTAAATGATCTGACTATAAAACGGGCAGAGGGATTGGATAGACTGTTTTCTAAAAGGATGTACAAATAGCCAACATGAAAAGATGTTCAACATCAGTAATCATCAGGGAGATGCAAATTAAAACTACAATTAGATATCACCTCACACCTGTTAGGATGGCTATTCTCTGAAAGGTGGTAATAAGAGGCAACAAGTGTTTGGTGAAGATGTGGAGGAAGGGAATCCTTGAACATTGTTAATGGGAATGTAAGTTGGTAAAACCACTGTGGAAAACAGTGTGGAGATCCCTCAAAAAATTAAAAATTGATCTACTGTATTATTCATGAATTCCATTTCTGAATATATATATATATATACACACACACACACATATATATATGGAAGAAATGAAATCACTGTCTTGAAGAGGTATTGGCATTCCCTTGTTCATTGCAGCATATTTACAAGAGCCAAGATGTGAAAAGAACCTAAGTGTCCATTGACAGAAAAATGGATAAAGAAAATATGGAATACAAAATAGAATATTATTCATCCATAAAAAAGAAGGGACTCCTGTCATTTGTGGCTACATGGATGGACCTTGAGGGCATTATACTAAATGAAATAAGTCAGATAAAAAAAGACATACTGTATGATCTTTCGTATATGTAGAATCTACAAAAGCTTGACTCCTATAGTAGAATAGTGGTTGCCAGGGGACTGAGAGGTGGGGATATATTAATCAAAGGATACAAACTTCCAATTATACCAGAAATAGTTTCTGAGGTCTTCTATTCAGCATGATGACTCTAATTAACGATACTGTATTCATTACTTGAAAGTTGCTAAGAGATTAAATCTTAAATGTTCTCACCACACACACACACACAATAACATGAAGTGATGGATGTGTTAACTGACCTTATCATGGTAATCATTTAACAATATACACACATATCAAATTATCATATTGTACACCTTAAACTTACATAAAGCTATATGTCAACAAGATCTTAACAAAATGAGTAGTTGTGGGGAAGTGTAGAAGTGCTTTTTAACTTAGGGTCTGTTTATAAGCATTTTACCTAGTTTAGAATAACTTATTGGTCCAATAATTCCTTCAAATGTTGTGTTAAAATATAGGAAATACATTATACATATGATACATTATTATTAAAACTAAAACCAAAAACCTGTTTGGCACCAAACATTATATGTATTTCAATTCACAAAATATATATGAAAAGATAGCATTCCAATTTTGAAAAAAGAAAATTCTTTAAGTAATTTAATGAATTTCTCTCTGTGTGTATGTAAATATATACACACGTGTATACACACATATACAAATATATTTATATTTATATATCTTGCATATGCACGCATTAATAAATATGAGTACACCAAGATACGAGTGTTGAAGTTTATCTATTTTACTTATACAAATACCTAAATATTCATAGAGGGCATTTATTTCAGTTTTTTTTTAATTTCTTTTTAAAATTTCATAATGGTTCATTGTTTTTAAAGAAGGGAAAGAATTGTTAACAGTCATCAGATTCAGTTTTCCTAGGTCTTAAAAATAACAAGAATGGTGATAACCTAGTTTGGATTTCAAAGTCTTTGCATGAGATTACAGGGAAATGGATGACAATCTCAATAGAACTGTTCATCATTATACTCCTAACAAACCCTTTTTGACGGAATAGGGGCGGTGGCTAGGTTTGTCATAGCTAATTCAGTGGTGACTACTTGCAGTCACTGAGGCATGGGAAAAGTTGAAAAGAAAAGGTTAGGTGATAAATACCAAGTATTGCTGGGCTATTCTCTTGACTATTTTCTGTACTCCTAATACATGTCTTTCCGTTTTATAAGAAGGCCAACAGTTAAAATGGAACAACCGATTCACGAAAAGAAACTAAGTCACCAATGTAATAGAATAAAATTGATTTGTAAGATAGGAAAACCCTGTGGTTTGTGAAATGGATGTTATTAAACTCCACAGAGTGAGTTTTCTAAATGAGTATGCCCTCATAGCAGCTCCCAAATGTTTGAAGGTTATCTAGTTTCCTTTTCTTGCTTTTCTTTGCTCCTGCCTTTCATGACAACCAAAAAAATCACTCAAGACCAAATGCACATACAAATAAGATCAGGATGAGAATAGTTTTCCTTCTCAGTAGTGCCAAAAATTGTTATATGTTTGAATAGATTTAGATATCATAAAACTATGCATATATTTTTGTCACAAATATCTTTTTTTAAGTTTTCTTAAGTAGCACGTGTTCCTTGTAGTGTCTCAAGTAAAGCAGAGGTATATAAAGAAATATTTATAATTTATCCTCTCTCTCTCAGCGTTTCCAACAATATTTTAGTGTATAGCCTACCATATCTTTTACTCTAGTCTTATACTAAAGTTCAAAACTATGGAGTTTTCTTTCTATTTTTAAAAAAAGAATCATAATGGAATCATACTCTATATAATTTTCCCCTTATAGTTTTCATTAATAAAATGACATGGATACCCCTTCATAGTAATTCATACATAATACAGAATATTTATTATTTCTAATAGAATCATGATTTTACTCAATTATTCATCTATCGATGCATATATTGGTTGTTTCTTATTTTCTTGCTACTTTGAACAATGCTGCACCAAACATTTTTCTACTAAAGACATATTTTCAAGTGCACTAAATTTAAGATGCTAGCTATACAATATTTTGTATTTCTATTGTAATACAATACAAATTTGTATTGTATTATAAAATTTGTATTGTATACAATAAATACAATTTGTATTGTAATATTTGCATTGTATAACTATACAATATTTTATCCAAACACCATATTTTTTAATTGATTGATTGGCTAAGCAAATGAATTATGTAATTGTGATAGTAGGAAGAAGAATAAATGTGGATGACTAGAAATTTCAGCCTCATAAAGCTGTAGAGGCAGGTAGTGGTTAATATACTAACAGGCACAATCATGATTTTAATTAGGTTTCTGACAAGTTTGCTGTCCATCGTGACTATTATTAAGGAGAGGACTTCTGAAGAGCTAATAGAAGTCTTCAACTAGAATTAAAGACTAGTATCTAAAAGGAAAAGATGCCTCTTGTGCCAAGTCCTACATCATTTTAAGAATGATGTTCTAGAAAATATAAAATTGTATTTTATTATTATATTATATTTAAAATTATTAAATATAAAATTTTCTTTACAGTGACTCACTGTGAGTATAATAAGCATGAAGATAAATATAAATAAATAAGCATATAAGTAAAGCAAAAGCAAAGGATACTTGTAGTTCTCTGAAGACATACCACATCTTTGTTTCGTGAGATTTCCTAATTTCCAATAGTGTTCCTTGGATTTAGAAAGAAGATAATGTGTGTTGACCTTCAGCAACTGAACCTCATCACTTTTATACATTTTGAACTCTAGTGCCAGTAATGGAGTTAATTAAGCTCTTTAGTTCATGGCATGTTATCATCATTTTGTTTAATTCGAGATTTCTCTTATTTAGTTTCAATTTTTCTCTTTCAACTCCATTCATTAATTCCTTTATCTCTCTTCATCATAAATTTAGATATGGATACTATGTACATTAGATTTTAGTATAATATACAAATCATTCATTCTTTGTAATGAATATGTGCATGTCACCTTTTTTTCACCTAAACATAACTTTATTCATATAAAGTTATCAATTTTCTACATCTTTATCCTTTCCTATAGTCTTAACTGACACTTCAGCTCTGTAGTCATCCTTTGCCTGTGTCTATGTTATCAGTCAGGCTATTTAACACGTTTGATTTTCAGTATTTTCATACTCAGTATTTCTAATTGGTTTTTCTTTATGAATACTGTCACAACTTTTTGTTGCCAATGCCTTCCTTTATCCTTTTGAAGGTCTATATTATTTTTACCGTTTAAAAAATTTTTAAACCATTAATTTCGATGTGACCATTACAGGTGTTCTAGTTTTTTATCTTTCTTTTATAAGCACTGCCCTACTCAGATATTACTTTGTGATCTCATATTCCTAGGAATTTAATGTGAATTTAGGGATGATAGAGAGAAGCCCAGGTTTGAAATCTTTTTGGTAATTTAGGAGGGACGGGTTGTTGACTCTAAGCAACATATTTATTTGGCTTTATAATCATTCACCGTTAGCATTCAGTTCTCACTGTTAGCATTCAGTCCTACTCTTATTGGAAACTCCCTTTACCTCAATCTCTGCCATTTCCCTTTGCAAGTGGGGTTTTCTTTGGTTGTAATTAATAAAGTTTGTCTTCTGCTAGGGTGGGGTAGGAAGAAACCCTAGGGGCCAGTTTCTGTACCAGTTATTAAGTATTCCCTATCAGAGGGTGTTGCAGGCTCCATAATTTTAGTCAGCTGACAGTGCCAACCTAGCCAGGTTACTTTCCAGCCTCATGATCTAAGGGGACTGGCAAGCATACCCACACAGATTTTTAGATTGAGGAAAGAAAATATGTATGTTCATTTTTGTTATTCCATGCCTTTTCTATCCACAAGGATTTTTGTGTGTGTGTGTGTGTTTAACTGTCATTTTCTTTTTTTCTTTTTTATTTTTTTAAAGATTTTATTTATTTATTTGACAGACAGAAATCACAAGTAGGCAGAGAGGCAGGCAGAGAGAGAGGGGGAAGCAGGCTCCCCGCTGAGCAGAGAGCCCGATGCGGGGCTCAATCCCAGGACCCTGAGACCATGACCTGAGCCGAAGGCAGAGGCTTTAACCCACTGAGCCACCCAGGCGCCCCTAACTGTCATTTTCTATCTTACCAAAACTCAACCAGGGTCTGGTAACCTTCTGTGAGTTTCTTACAGTATTTATAGACGTTTCTGAGCTCCATCATTTCTCCCTCTAGCTTGGGGATTATTAGGTGATTAATCCACAGCTTATTTTAGTTGCCATTTTATCTGGAAGGTCTCCCCTTTTCTTGTGATGATGTTGATCATTACTGATAAACTCATCTCTGTATTTCCTAAACACGAACAAATGTACGACATGGCTTAATTGCTAAGTGCAGTTAATCTCGTTGTATTAGTACCTACTTAAATGTTGGCGTAGTGCATGACGGATGTGCAATTATACCGAAGATTTCCCAGCTTTCACCCTCCCAGGACACAAACACTACAGGTGAATGTTCAGTCTTTGGCATCAGTTGGAGAGGGATTTTGATAAAGAAAAATGTATGCAGAGATGACAACCAGAATGATAAAATGCATACAACTCTTATGTATATGAAAGAGTTGAAGTAATTATTGTTTGTTGTGAAACTAAAGCTCATAGGATATAGCATAGCTGTGTTCTAGAAAAATGAAGGCCCATCACATAAGAAGGAAGGGCATTTCAGAGGGCAAGTCAGTATAAAGGTAACAGCCATAAGAATACTAATAATTGTTAAATGAATTTATGTACATGGTGCAGGCTTGTCAGGTTTTGAGAAATTTGGCGCCTGATCAAGGAGAAAGATCAGACCACGAGGTGGCAGTAGCACATACAATCTCTGACAGATGTGCGTAGTGGTAAGTCCCTAACAGCATGAGACTGACTGTCCAGAGACTGAAGACATTAAGTCTTATTCTCCTCCACCTCAGAATTTCCAGAGAGTGGGGGATCAGAATCAAAGAGGGTGCTTATGTGTTCAGGTGATGTCACTCAGCAGCAAAGTGGGGAGTTTCTGGGTCATGGAGCTCCAAAGGATAACAACAGTTTGGAAACTTTCTAGTGTCTGGCTTATCTTATCTATGGCCAGCAGATGTTGGATTTAGTTTCACAGGGTATGCAAATAGAACAACTCTAAATGTCTAGAAATCTGCTTTTTTTTTTTTTTTTAAACAATTGGTTCTGGTTAAAAAAAAAAAAGGAAGAAGAAGAAAAGAGTTTGGTACCCTTGGCTTTTGAGCCGAAGAATCTCAGCCTACTTGGAAGAAATAAACAACCAAGAGGCCAACATACAGAGGTCATGTTTAGCTGTATCTATAAATTGCTAAAGAAATATAGTTTCAGTCCACAATTATAGCTAGAGTTTCTCCAAAATGGAATGACCTGCTTTGAGGGATTATGGAAGAGGTGAAATAGAGATTGGATTAAATGTAGCATAAAATCTGTTTCAGGACATCCTTGTGACCATATTTAATACATGTGGTAGCATATGTATCTAAACCATGAGCTATCCTCATAAGTAGTAAAACATAAACATATTTTGTCACTAAAACATTTTTATCAGAAAAAGATCCACTTAATATTGTCTTTTGAGTCAACAATTTAGCAATTCAAATTATATGCAGATATAGCTGTGTGTGTGAGTGTGTAGTAAATTTTATCAAATTGTTGATGTTAAACTATTTTGACCAAATTTTCTGGTACATTTTTGATGTTTGAAATTCACTTTGTTTGGTAAAATATGGAAACAAAATTCCTTAACATATAATGTTTATGTCATAGTGCTTTTCCATGTTTCACGTATATTATGTTATGGATCCTGACAAAATGACCCTGGAAGCCTCCTAGTTTTCTTTTAAAACAATAATATAAAAAAATAACATGTAGGTCTATTAGCTTATCTTACCTAGGTGTATTTATGATTAAAATTATACAGAAAACCCAGAGTGCTTTATTTCTCGCTTAATGACCTCAACATACTATCCACAAGTGTATGAATATGTAAAATATGTGATTTTATTTTCAATCATATCACTTCTTACCCATATTTCACAGCAATTCCAGCGTTGTTCTTTGGCAGTTGTAGTGCAGTATAATGAATAGCCTGTAGTATCTGACCTTAACCAAAGTTTGTCAAATTTTAATAATACTGAAAAATATTTGTTATAGCATGTTACAAAAAAGTATCTGAGATTTCAGGAATACTAGTAGCAACAACAGCATATTTTAGTAGTTCTCATCTTGGACATGAAAGATTCAGTCTTACCATGGATTTGACGACATAAACTTCGTATAGCAGGGTGAATTATCGTAATGGCTGTCAATTTGGCAGTGCATTAGCTAATAATATCTTCTTCCACTTTACCCCACTATATATCTGAAAGCACATAGGTTGTTTCTTGGCAGGTAGATTATGACAATCTCGTAATCTGTTGTTGGAAGCCTAAATTATTAAAAGTGTTGCAGTTGATATTTAGGAATAGATATTGTCTTTAAAAATACACCTAATTTTGACTCAGTCATTCTTTTATTAGGGATTATGTTGGAGGATATAATTAGAAATTTACACATAGATTTACGTAACTAGGTGTTTAAACTTTTTATATAAATACTTTTTTTAAAATCACAAGACAATAAAGGCAAGAGTGCATACCCTTTCACATCTTTTAGTCCCTGTCATATTAGCCAGTTTTGCTATGAGCACAGCACTTTTATAAGCCAAGGTTCTCTTATTTATGTGTTTTTCTCTTTGCTGTCTCTTCAATTACAGTGTAATTAATATCTGTGAGAAAAAGGATCCTATCTATTTCTTGCTATAGCCTCAATGTCCAGAATAAAGATTGCCCCTTAGTAAAACAGTCAATAGTTTTCATATTTATTTAATAAAGTCACAATATGTAGATATTTCATGATGTTGCAAATGAGTATTTAACAACATGAGAAAACCCTGCAATGACAGGTAATGAGATAAGGTATTAACAGCATGTGCTGTGGTATCAAATTTGAAATTTTATTTTGCAAATATTTTGTAAATATCAGCAATAGTTACCCCTAAAGATTTTGATTTTCCCCTTTCCATGTTTCCATAATGTCTAGATTTGCTGCAGTACATTTTATTACTTTTATAAAAGAAAGAGAAGGATTAAAATTCAAGTTACAGTTTTCATGCTTTTCTCTATTCCTTTTCTCATTTAAACTCTCCATTTTAGCCAATTAGGCATTTAACGGGTCTCCAAGGAAGAGGTCAAAGTAGTGAGTTTTAATTAGGGATCAGGACAATCTGGAGCTTACCTGGAAAGGCCAGGCTTGGGGGAGGCCTCAGTGAAGCCAAGCCATTTATGGATCCAAGAGGCCAGTAGAGAAAGGAAATCACTGGCTTTCCAGGGGCTAAACTGAAAATAGGATGTGAGTGAAAATAATGAGTAACTCAACATATATTTTCTCCCAGCAGGGCTGTTATTTGAACTCATGACAGTATATAATTCAATATAAGTCCGTTATATGATTCAATTGTTTATTGATCCCTGACTCTGGGCAAGACACTGTCATAAACCCAAGGAATAGCAAGATAAAGAGGAGAGAATTCTGTCCTAAAAGCTCAGGTCTGGTTGGGAGGGACGGGTAAAGGAACAACTCACAGGTCGGGCTGAGTGAGAGAACATGTACATGTATGCTAAATAGCATGTGTCAAGGGGAGGTATAAATTTAGGAAGTTCCGAGGAAATATCTCATGACTCTAGTGACTTTAAAAAGTTATTTTCACAATCAGATTTAAAATTGAGTGGCTATTAGAATCTATAAGTATCAATATGCCAAATCAAAATATGAGTGCTTGAAATGCAATGCCATCACTGAGAATTGAGTTTTATGAGAAATTTGAACTTTACATTTAAAACAAGTTATTTGGCATGCATCAGTTTGTTAAAATTCATTTTAATATTGCTCTGGAAATAATTACTTAGGGTTTATTAAAATGCTGATAGACAGTAATACAGTTGAGCTAATTTCGTGTCCCAAGTTTTGTGATAACTGTACTATATATTTGATTGTACTGACTCTGAAATCCGTCTTTTGCACAACCCCTGTTGAATTGCATACATCCCCCTATAAATACAATCTGTTTTGAAGGTGTAAGTCTTTTAGTTGTTTTCTCAAGTTTGCCAAAGGGGCATGTGCATCTGCCAAAATGAAAAACATGGGACAATTTTTGTGCCTCTAGGTGGTTCTAAAATGGCATGCCACCATCTGCTACTGGGCATGTTCTAACGATAAACATTTAAAGTGCTGTATCTAGTTTTACAGGATTACAAGTATTCTGAATTGTCATCTACTTTGGAGCCATAAAGGCAGCCAGTTAAAACACACATACGCACAGACAGACACATACATACACACATGCAAAGCATGCAAAATGAAGCTTTTGAATCAACTGCTTTACTTATGAAGCTGAAGGAGGGAATTATTTTATCTTAATTCATTGCTGTACGTCTGTGATGGTAAAACCAAAATCAATCTGCTATCAACAAGAAGGTGAATAAAATAAAATTTACACCAGCATCTTCTCAGGTAGATGATTTTTATTTAGTCTCTTATTGAGAGAGATTAAAATTTGCAGTTTCAAAATTTATAAAAATTGAGATAAGAAGAAACTTCTATCTATGTGCTGATTCAGATTTCTATACTCACACACAAGCTAAATCAAAACTTTTTTGAAAAAAAAGTGTCAATATTTGAATTACAATTTACATTAGAAAAGTATTTTGTTTCCTTGTATAAATAACCTTATCTAATGTGTTGCATATACGAACAGGAAGAATTAAATGCTTTCTCATCAGGGATATTCTGTGACTTCAGTGTCTACATATTTCTGATTTTTGCTTTTAAATAAGAACATGTGGTGCTTTTTTTAAAATTGAAACACAACTGATGTACACTACCCTATTGGTTTCAGATATACACCATACTGATATTTTTGCATCATGACATTATCCCCATGATAAGTCTAATTCCCACCTGTTACCAAAGTTATTACAGCATTATTGACTGTATTCCCCATGCTGCGTATTATATTCTCATAGTTTATTTATCACTGGAAGCCTGTATCTCTTAGTCCCCTTCGCCTCTTTTGCTTGCCCCTCCCAAACTCCCCACTTTAGTAACCAATAGTCTGTTCCTTGTATAGATGAGTCTGTTTCTGTTTGGTTTGTTCATGTTTTTTTTGTAGATTCCACATACAAGTGAAATAATATGGTCTTTGTCGTTCTTTGTCCCACTTATTTCACTTAGCATAAAACCCTCTAGTTCTGTCCATGTTGTCACAAATGGCAAGATTCTTTCTTTTTTATAGCTGAGTAATACCCCATTGGCTATATATACCACGTCTTCGTTATCCACTCATCTATTGTTGGACACAGATTGCTTCTATATCTTGGCTATTAAGAATAATACTGCAGTGAGCATAAAGGTGTATGTATCTCTGGGGTGCCTGGGTGGCTCAGTGGGTTAAGCCTCT